>NC_079160.1:81128266-82378266 GCF_947563725.1 Argiope bruennichi | reverse complement strand
GAATATTTCGTATAACATGATTCCTTAGTATCAAAGGACTATATAAAATGTATATTTTATAGTTTTTTAAGTTATATTTATAGACCAAGCAAAATAAAATATTGTTATTTAAGTCATTCAAATTCTTTTGAAAGTAAGACTGAAACCTGAGTTTTATGATGAATCTAGGAAATTTTTATTGAATAATCCCTTGAGTTATTACATAAATTATGCAAGTTGTTCCGTTGTGCAAATAAGACTTCAATACCAAGAGACTATTTTCAATACTGAAAAAAATGTTTTTATTATTATTAAATTCAGTTTACCATTTCCACTTTAATTAAAAGTTGAAATTTTAAGAGACCTATAGACCTCACAGAAAATTAAAGTGTGATACATACTACAATGAACACAATGGTTTAAGGCCTCCATAACAGTATGAGTGAATTATATGACTAACTACTAAATTTGAAGCTTAAAAATAATTTGCTGAAGAAGATATTAAGAAAGCAACTTACAGGAAAATGTTGATTGAAAATTTTACAGAGCATTAATACTGGCTAACTGGCTGATCTCCAAAGGCGGCAAGTACGGCAATAAACGAGAAAATTTCTGGAAATACACTCATTATATACTAAATTTTGTTTTATATTTTAGCATGTAACCCCGGGGGCATGTCATATTTTCACCCAAAATTTCAGATTTCCAATAAAAAGTGCGAAGTTTAATTTAACCTCTTAACCGAACCCCCCGGGGGCATCTCGAAATGAGGATGAGATGCTTCCGGTATGGTGGTTGGATTTCACCACCCTGGAGGGTACACAAAAAGGTGGGGGATCTGACTTCTCCCATCGATGATGGGACATACTTCTTTCGGGAAGGGTTGTACCGATGGCCCTTAAGACTCAACCACAGTTCCCACCAGTTGCGGCGGTCCGGTCATTCAGTTTTCGCTATCCGTGTGCCTTCGAGCGGGTCGGAGAGTCAGTGATATGACTTATATTGTGGCATGTTATTATTTACACAAATATATCCAAATATTAATTTTATGTTTCTCTTCATAATGTCGTTTGTTTTTCAGAAAATGCTTCCCCTACTTCAGAGGGCAGCCATCCATAAAACTACTGGAATGTGCATTTCGAGGTCAGCGGTTCTCAACCTTTCTTCTACGCTGGGCTGTATTACCACCGCGATGGACGAAGTTTTCAGCGAATTTTTATCAGTGATGGGATACAGAGTTAGCAAGGTTGGTTGCACATAAACCTAATGCGATTAGATTCCCTGATATGAAAATGTCAGCATCGAAAGCAACGCGTTATATAAGTTATACTGCTAGGTTGGAAACATGAATTTGGATGAAAAGTCATATTTTTATTTCTTTATTTATTTATTTATTATGCAATTTCAACAAATAGGTAAGTTTCTATTAACCAGTGATATCTTTTATATCAATTAGAAACCAAGTTATAGCAAACTATCGGCATGTAAGTGATGCATATTTATAAGCATTTAAAAACTTGAAATACATTTTCTGACGAACGAGTTTTTCTCATAATAATGCTGTATGAGTATTGCCATGTCTCAAAAAATAATCAAGTTATCTTAATGACATTTATTATTAATGCTTGTTATGTTATGCTGGAATAGGGGTAGAGCGTCTTTCCCGTGATCCGGTCCCCCCGGGGGGGGCACCTCGAAATGAGGATGAGATGCTTCCGGCATGGTGGTTGGATACCGCCACCCTGGAGGGTACACTAATAGGTGGGGGATCTGACTCCTCCCATCGATGACGGGACGTACATCCTTCGGGGGGGGGGGTTGTAACATGGCCAGTGTCGGCCCTTAGGACTCAACCACAGTTCCCGCCAATGTTGCTGTTGCGGCAGTCCGGTCATTCAGTTTTTATGGTTTAAATCCGTGTGCCTTCGTGGCGGGTCGGAGAGTTAGATGGCTGACTTCCCGTGATCTGGGCGGCCTGGATTCGAGCATGGTTGTTCTTCATCTGTTCTATCTGTGAGATGTGTTAATGTACCCCCCTGTAAAAAGGGGTTGTGCTAAGCGAATGTGATGCGTAAGTAGCTAAGACGTACTCTTGGCCCTAGTTGGCGCTACTAAAAATAAGAGACGCTTCCTTGGCTTAAAATCGCTTGTCCATGGTAAGTGCCATTAGAAACAACAACAATATTATGCAGTATGTAAAGAATGTGAATGGTCTAGAAAGGGTTTTATGATTGCTTAAAGTAAATATTGATGAAAAATTCGATAATTTTATGGATAATTTCTTATATGACACACAAAAATTTTATTTTTGAATATACTTCTTAGATAACAGTTAGTTACACTCTAATTGATGTTACAAAGAAAAATTAAACGTTGTAACTTTGGTTTTCTCTGGAACTATCCTAGTTTTTGTAAATAAATGCTAAAATTTGCATCAAAATATGCTTTTTCTTCAAAAGCTTCATACTTATTTAAATAATTTATTCATCATTTTATCCTTATATTAATAAAGATACATCATATAAACATTAAAATATTTGTTTTTTTAATCCTCTCTGAACCTAGTCGGATACCTTAATTGCAGAAAATATTAGAATATCTTCATTTCCCACACATTTTTAAGATTGCATAGCTTTAGTAAAAGATTATTAACTTTATAGATTCCGAGAGTGATTTTAAAATAGGCTCTCCTCAATACATTAAATGTAGTGGCGGTTTCTTTTAACACTATAATATTTACATACTAATATACTATTTAATAAATTGCACCACTTAATATATATATATATGAGAACCACTTAAGATACTATTTAATAAATTGCACCACTTAATATATATATATATGAGAACCACTTAAGATACTATTTAATAAATTGCACCACTTAATATATATATATATGAGAACCACTTAAGATACTATTTAATAAATTGCACCACTTAATATATATATATATGAGAACCACTTAAGATACTATTTAATAAATTGCACCACTTAATATATATATATATATATATGAGAACCACTTAAGATAATATTTAATAAATTGCACCACTTAATATATATATATATGAGAACCACTTAAGATACTATTTAATAAATTGCACCACTTAATATATATATATATGAGAACCACTTAAGATACTATTTAATAAATTGCACCACTTAATATATATATATATGAGAACCACTTAAGATACTATTTAATAAATTGCACCACTTAATATATATATATATGAGAACCACTTAAGATAATATTTAATAAATTGCACCACTTAATATATATATATATATGAGAACCACTTAAGATACTATTTAATAAATTGCACCACTTAATATATATATATATATGAGAACCACTTAAGATACTATTTAATAAATTGCACCACTTAATATATATATATATGAGAACCACTTAAGATACTATTTAATAAATTGCACCACTTAATATATATATATATGAGAACCACTTAAGATACTATTTAATAAATTGCACCACTTAATATATATATATATGAGAACCACTTAAGATACTATTTAATAAATTGCACCACTTAATATATATATATATGAGAACCACTTAAGATACTATTTAATAAATTGCACCACTTAATATATATATATATGAGAACCACTTAAGATACTATTTAATAAATTGCACCACTTAATATATATATATATGAGAACCACTTAAGATACTATTTAATAAATTGCACCACTTAATATATATATATATGAGAACCACTTAAGATACTATTTAATAAATTGCACCACTTAATATATATATATATGAGAACCACTTAAGATACTATTTAATAAATTGCACCACTTAATATATATATATATGAGAACCACTTAAGATACTATTTAATAAATTGCACCACTTAATATATATATATATGAGAACCACTTAAGATACTATTTAATAAATTGCACCACTTAATATATATATATATGAGAACCACTTAAGATACTATTTAATAAATTGCACCACTTAATATATATATATATATGAGAACCACTTAAGATACTATTTAATAAATTGCACCACTTAATATATATATATATGAGAACCACTTAAGATACTATTTAATAAATTGCACCACTTAATATATATATATATGAGAACCACTTAAGATACTATTTAATAAATTGCACCACTTAATATATATATATATGAGAACCACTTAAGATACTATTTAATAAATTGCACCACTTAATATATATATATATGAGAACCACTTAAGATACTATTTAATAAATTGCACCACTTAATATATATATAGATGAGAACCACTTAAGATACTATTTAATAAATTGCACCACTTAATATATATATATATGAGAACCACTTAAGATACTATTTAATAAATTGCACCACTTAATATATATATAGATGAGAACCACTTAAGATACTATTTAATAAATTGCACCACTTAAGATATATATAGATGAGAACCACTTAAGATATATATAGATGAGAACCACTTAAGATAATATTTAATAAATTGCACCACTTAAGATATATATAGATGAGAACCACTTAAGATAATATTTAATAAATTGCACCACTTAAGATATATATAGATGAGAACCACTTAAGATAATATTTAATAAATTGCACCACTAAAGATATATATAGATGAGAACCACTTAAGATAATATTTAATAAATTGCACCACTTAAGATATATATAGATGAGAACCACTTAAGATAATATTTAATAAATTGCACCACTTAAGATATATATAGATGAGAACCACTTAAGATAATATTTAATAAATTGCACCACTTAAGATATATATAGATGAGAACCACTTAAGATAATATTTAATAAATTGCACCACTTAAGATATATATAGATGAGAACCACTTAAGATAATATTTAATAAATTGCACCACTTAATATATATATATATGAGAACCACTTAAGATAATATTTAATAAATTGCACCACTTAAGATATATATAGATGAGAAACCTTACAAGACACTCCAAAGAATTGATCATTTGATCCACAGCTATCAAATTTGACCGATAATTACTTCTTAAGTGATTGATGCTCAATTAAAAAGGGATTTTTCGAGTTTTAATTATAGATATATTTTATTGAAAATCAATATTTTAAAGTATTTCTCCTTAATAACTTCGGAGAAAATAATTGAACAATAATCATTTTAAAATTAAAAAATAGTTTTTCAATTATGTTAATTTTATTTCAGCATATTTTTTTTCAAATTTTAATAAAATTTTCAGATATTATGATGATATGATTCTTGTAAAATATAATAAAATGAAATATCATAATATTTTAATATTATATTAAAACATTGTACAATAAAAAAATTATAATTATTGGGGTTTTTTTCCTCCTTATTTTAAAAAATGTAGCAATTTTATTACTAAAATAATATAAATTAAAATAATGCTATACATATACATTGTACAGTAAAATGAATATTTATTTTGAAATTATCATAAAAAAGCATTATTTTTACAGCAAAACTTATTTAATATTAGAAGTTCTATGTCAAATAATTTGGATTTTATTAAGATGTATGTACACACTTGAAACTTCGAAAATCGTTCAAAATATCGAATATTTTTTTATTGCTTAATAATGTTCTCTGATCCTTTAGCTTTCAAACGATACCAAGTTGTTGTCAATATTCGAAATATTTCTCGAGTTATAATTATTTTTCTTGAGGTGCTTTCATTAAAAACTCTAGTTGCGGTTTTTTTTAAAACTCATTTTATGAAAAATGATATTTTTCTACTATGTTGCTTCATTCAAGCAATCATAACTAAACAAGAAATTAACGAAATACAATTATTTATATATCAAAATAATCTGTATGAAATAGCGGATGTTTTGTGCCTCAATCAAAGTTATATTTATAGAAATAAATTTTGTATAGCTATTTAAAAGTTAAAATGACAAAAAAAAATCTCGCTTTTTTTATTCATTGTTGATGAAAAAAATTTTTTAAAAAATTATATATTTTTATAACTTGATTGAGGCAGACAACATGAAGACTCATATGAGGCATCATTTCCAACTAGAATTGTGTGTCTGTATAAATTAGAATTTAAGATATCATGTTTCAAAAAATAGGCTAATTAGCTCTCATTTAATTAATTAATAATTAGTGTAATATGGTTTTTTCTCACTGAAATGAGTTTAAACATATATTAATGACCTACTGTGAAAAAACTGGATTTTTAAAGTTAAAATTTTTTAAAAAAAAATCTTCTAGTGTGTACGTAGAGCTTAATCCTTCATTGCAATATATTTTTTGAAATTCTTTTTATAAATCTATGAAAGGACAAGTAATTAAAGGATGTCTTACAATAATATACTTCCTTAATTGAGTGGCTGTAAATTTATGCGCATTCACACTGCAACGACGTTTAAGACTTTTTTTTTATAAATGTTATCATTATTATACTTATGAGCAAATTTCAAAAAAATAAATAAAGATAGACAAATCAGTTCTATAAATATTAGCATGCTACCATATTTTAGATTAGAGTTTTGAGTCTCCTTTAATAAATGATATATATATAGTTTTTTTCTTAAGTTTATAAAAACTACAACATAAACTTGTATTAAAAAATTTATGTAAACTGTTCCACAGTTTTTAAAGCCAATATTTATTACTTGAGTCTTTGTGAGAAAGATATTTTTAAGACGCAGAAAAATGCTGTTTAAAATAATTAATAAGAATGGTTCTAATTCCGTTATGTCAAGTACAATTAACAAATTTCTTGTAAATAATAAAAAGGAAGCGAGTTGCTTCCAGCCAATCAGAGTTATCATGAAGCACTTAAGTTAAATGTCTGATTTAATAACACCAAAATCAGTGGATTTGTTTACTTCCTAAAGGATTTTCCTGGGAAGCTGACCACCATTTAATTTTTTTTCACTTGATAGAAAATTCCAAAATCCATTCGAGAATTATCTGTGCTGAATTGCATTTTACCTAAAGTACAATATTTAAGACCTTTTTCACATTGTATATATAAGGTGCTCGATAAAGTCCCTTTGAATTCAACACAGGTGTCTATATAGCCAAGGAAGTAAGGTGTAACTATAGTATAGTGATTCTGCTGATATTATTGAGACAGGTTAAAGCGCACTTAGAGGTGATAAAAATTCAAAAAAAATAAAGCATATCAACCAAAACGACCAGTTAGAAAAATGCGTCCTATACCATAATAAAAAGGAAGAAAATAATCTCATGGAGTTATCAGTAAAATTAGAAGATGTTTTCCGTTAAAAATATGAATTTTATGTAAAATTCATATTTTTGTGACTTGAAAAAAGATTCCCCAATTAATCTCAGATTCCATTCCCTAAGTGCATTTTTCAGATATTTTTTTAATATTATTTTTGTTTACTTTCTTGCTTAACTTTCACTTCGCCGTAGCTTAACTCGAAAAAACTGTATGATAATACTGGAGAATATATATATTTTAATTTTAGAACGAACCCCTTTTCACGTCATGGAAAGTTCGTAATTTTAATCTGAAATATCACCACTAGTTTTATCGATAATTGCATGAAAACCTTTCCTGTGTTTTTATTATGGTATAAAGTGCATTTTTATGATTGAATATTTTGGCCGATCTCCTTCATTTTTATTTATTTAACTTTATTTTGCCTCTGGGGATGCTATAACCAGTCTCAAAAATTTCAGTATCGTCTCTTTACCATAGATGCATATTATTTCCTTGATTATAAGACATGCCATTTTGAATTTAAAAGGCTTAAAATAATCATTAATTACTCTGCATATATGTAATGTAACTCATATATTTTCTCTTAACTTATCTTAATGCAGCATATGATACAAGAATGTAAAAAATTCGCAATAGTAGGGAAGAACAGATGCCTGTAAGGATTAGTTTTGTTTAGTTTAGTTATATTAACGTCCCGTTTTAGAGCAACACTAGGGCTATTTTGGGACGGACCTCGTAATTTTGAACCGCGGTCAGATGACGAGGACGGCACCTGAGCTGACACCCCCCTCTCCACACCACGCCACACCAGTGGGAGGACGTTTGGCCAGGACGTTTAACATGCACCAGACCCGCTTACACGATGGTTCTTCGATGGAATCGGGTCTCGAACCTGAAACTCTCCGGTTCCGAAGCCGAGACCTTACCACTAGGCCACCGCGGCCCCTGATGCATGTAAGGAAGAGAATAAACAGAAAAAACCGGTTGTATCTATGAATTGATTTTATCACTGAGTGTAGCTAATGTGATTCATTTTCTATTTCTTGCATAACAGTGAAGAAAAAATATGTTATTGTATCGTTTTGTAAATTTATATCATTTGTATAATTAGTGCCTGTAATTAAATTGAGCTATAAAGATAAACTTTCTTATTTTATACAGATGGCCTTAAACATGGCTATGAGAATCGCAGCCTTTAAAATTAAAGAGCAAGGCATCTTGATAGTAAACATGTGCCCTGGCTGGGTGAAGACTGATATGGGCACGGATCGAGCCCTCATAGAAGTGGAGGAAAGTGTATCCGACATGATAAAGACTTTACCAGAGCTGAACGAATCTCATCACGGATCTTACTTGGACAGGAACGGAAAAGTCATTAATTTCTGAATAACACTGTTCCCGAACAAATATTTGCTTTTGGTTCTACCTCATATTTCAACTTCGAGTATCTCAGACTTTACCGAAGTCAGGATGAATCTCATCATAGTTCTTTACTTGGTAGGAACGGAAGAGTCCTTCCTTTTTGGATAAAAACTATTCTTAATAGACTTTTGATTCCAGTCCTACCTCGTATTTCATCTGTGAATATCTAAGACTTAATAAAATCTGAACCTACTTCATCGTCTTTCATACTTGCACAGGAATGGAAGAGTCATTCCTTTCTAAATAAAACTGATCCTGACAAACATTTACTTTCGGCTCTACATCGTATTTCATCAGTGAATATCTTAATAAAATCTAGACCAATTTCAACATGGATCTTACTTGGACAAGAACGGAAGAGATATTTGCTTTCGACTGTACCTCATATTTCAACTGCGAATAACTCATACTTTACAGAAGCTGAACGAATCTTACCATCGTTCTTATTTGGGCAGGAACGAAAGAGTCCTTCCTTTTTGAATAACCTATTTCAAACAAACTTTTGATTCTGGATCTAACTCATATTTCATCTATGAATATCTTTTCAGTGTCAAATGAAGTGTCATATTGTTTTGTCATGATTTATCTATTTTTGAAATCTCTCTATCAAATTATTGTTTTGAACTGAATCTTAAAAATTGATGTATAAAAGTGTAGTTATAAAAAAACACATGACGAAATGATATTAATAAAATTAATAAATTGAAATTGCCTCTTTGATTCGCCAATCCATTTCCTAATATATCATTATGTAAACGTCATTCGACATATTTTTTAAATCATACAAAATCTTTTGAGAACATATCAGTAACATTTTAACCTACATCTGATAACTGCTAATATTAAATTTCATTCATAATATTCTTTAAGCACTAATTTATATCAAAATATAGCGCAACTAAAGCGCGTCTCAAAAGTATATGGGCAGGCGATTTTTTGAAGTAATAGTTCAAAAAATGAAGCAATTATGAAAAAAATAATAAGCATCTGTAATCATAAGTTTATTACAACAAAGAAATACAGTATAGTTTTTATAGAATATGTGTAAAAAATAATTTTAAAAAATTGGTTGTCCCAAAAATATATGGACTTTTCAAATATTTTGTATTTAAATTCAAATTTTGGATCCATTGCTTTTAATTATATTGAAAATCCTATCAGGCATGCTTCGAACTAAATTTTGAAGAAAGTGCGGCTCTAAAGAGAACCAACTCTGCTCTACTTGTTGCTTTAATTCCTGAATAGTCGAGAACTGACGACCATGAGCATACACATCCCGTGCAAGTACTCCCCAAAGGTTTTCCATGGGATTCAGGTCTGGGCTAATAGCTGGTTAGTCTACAACAATCACTTGATTCTGAGTAAACCAAATTGAGTGCGAGGTGTGAATCGACGCATTATCCTGTTGGAATTTCCAGTTTTTCCCGCCTAGGTTATTACCAATTCGAAGTAGATTGCTTTTGAGGACATTTTGATAATCTTCAGAGGTCTGTTGACCATCAAGAGAAGCAATATCGGTTGTTCCGTTGAAGCAGAACGCGCCCCACACCATGAGAGAACACCCTCCTTGTTGTCGACTAAAGAACTCACGAGGTTCTCGTCGTAAATCATGCCAGTAGTATGCCCAGCCATCAGGACCATCTAAATTGAATTTTTTGTTCGTCACGGAAGAAAACATTTTTAGAGGTATAAGATGCGCGCGGATAGAACCTGAGACCTTTTGGTTAGCAGGCCAGTAACGATCCGATTATACCAAAACAGCTGTTCGTGTAGAAGCGCTGTTACTGGCTTATATGCAATTCACCACACATTTAACCATTCATCCGTACAATGCATGTACTTTTTAGCCCAAAGGACGCGTGCTTTTCTGTGGTGCAATTTCAGCATAGGTGTCCGACGCATTCTGAGATATCTATGAAATTTGCTTGACTGTATGCGACGATGAACAGTAGATCTTGAAATTGGAAACGCTAAAGCCCTCGTAATTTCATGAATAGACTTCTTCTGGGTTGAAATTGCGCGCAAAATCTCTGTCTTGTCGCTAGGATGTTTTTTTTGGTCTTCCTGAACGCTTTTTTACAATAGAATTTGCATCTTTCGACAAAATTTCATAAATTCCAGATCTGCTACGCTTCATTTGTTTAGCAATAACATTTTGAGCTTTTAAACGCCAAATTTTAGCTATATCAGCAGCAGAGAATTGAACGTTGCGAGGCATTTTTCAACTACTCAAAAATTGAAGAACGAGCTGCGATTTTATACTCCGAAATTGTTACGTCAGTTGTATAGACCGCAGAATATGCAAATTTTTTGATACAGAAGAAATAAAAGCGATTTTTTCTTCACTGTCCATACATTTTTGGGATATCTTATTTTGAATTTTATTTTTTTACACACAATCTGTGATGCAAGTATAATATTTCTGTATTGTAATATACGTATTTCATGATTCCGTATGCTAATTATTTTTTTCTTGATCATTGCTTTATTCTTTCAACGGTTACTTCAAAAAATCGCATGTCGATATACTTTTGAGAAGCACTTTATCTGCAAGAGGCAAAAAAAGTTTAGAAAATAAATAGAACTAAACAAAAAGTCTCACTTGAAGTATGGTCTTTTTTTACTAGAGAGTCCTATTTCATAAATTATCTTTATACGCTATAAACCTTGAAAATTCTTTTAATGTTAGGGATTTAAATGGCTAATTTATAGACACAAATTATTTCTTACCATAAGAATAATATCAAGCATACAGTTTTGCAACATATTCGACTCAATTTTACTGTCAAGAAATTATTTGTCTGCAGTAATATTAATCAAAAATTGAATAAAACGGAAAGTGCATTCTTGGAAGCTTATAGTTGGAGATTTAGATATAATGTATCATAAATATGAAGAAATTTATCTTTTAAAGTTTAACTGGAATATATTTCAGTAATCTAATTTTAAAATAAATCAGCCTAAATGAGAATTTCACTAGAAGGTCAGCGCAATGAGAGGACATTAGGCAAGACTGCATTCTTTATTGATGGATTTTACGATTTAATTTTGTTGCAATATCCTTTTAAAGTTCGCTTATTTTAATTAAAGTTGCAACCCTAAAGCAAATGATTTTTGATTTATTGCTAATAACATATAAATATGAAGTTTTCCTTTTTTTTTTTTTTTTTTTTTTTTTTTTGCATTTTCAATCAGTAGAACTAATTTTAACTGCCCATAGAAATATTAATTACAAATTAAATTCATTAAGATATTAACACCCCTTTTTTTGCCTCTACACCAAATCCATTGACTTATTATTTGTAAATTGTTAAACAGCTAATAGTTACCGTATTTCAATTGTTATTGCACAAAATGATTTAAACAGTCACTTTAGATATTGTTGTCAAAAAATAATCATTGTTTAAATGCTCAACAAATGTATAGTATACAAACAATGTTATAGAAGAAATAATCAACATATACATTGTTGATTTCTGCTAAAATTCATTTATTTTCTTGCAACTGATAGTTGTGTGTCTTTATATTTCTGAGCAATGCTTAGCGTCGTTTTGGAACTTTTTGATGAGGCTACGGCCTTCTTTGGAATCATCGCCCTGATGGCGATTTGGGAAGTTATGAAACCTTTCCTATTTCCTTTACTACCAACTTTTTTGGATATTGATTCTGATCCTGATATGGGTCTGATAGCGGAAATGCCATCTCCCCCGCTTATACCACGAGTTGCGTTAGTGCACTCGTATGCTGTTTATAGATTTTGCCAGGCATTGGAGATACCGGCTGAACTGGCTCCAATTAAAGTCCAGAAAGCTGCTCCGCCGATTGTAAAATCAAATATGATATACGCAATGTGCTGTGCGTTGAATTTGCCTGCACAGTTGGCTCCCATTGGAACACCAGTGGTCGAGTCATATGCGGTGTACCAGTTTTGTCTGGCCTTGGACTTGCCTGTAGAATACCGGCAGTTCCAGGATGCAGTTTAATATCAAAGCTGTTTTCAAGCATACTATTGACTGCCTTCAACATCCAGATGCAGTTAAAAAGAATGTCTTCTTTACCAGCTGCTACTTTTGACTGCCTTCAACATCCAGATGCAGTTAAAAAGAATGCCTTTATTACCAGTTGCTACTTTCGACTGCCTTCAACATCCAGATACAGTGAAATAGAATGCCTTTATTACCAGTTGCTACTTTCGACTGCCTTCAACATCCAGATACAGTGAAATAGAATGCCTTTATTACCAGATGCTACTTTTAAGTGCCTTCAACATCCAGATGCAGTTAAATCGAAAGCTTTTATTATCAGATGTTACTTTTGAATGCCTTCAACACCAGATGCAGTTAAAAATATTGACTCTATTACTAGATGGTACTTTTGACTTCAACATCCAGATGCAGTTAAAAAGAATGCCTTTGTTAACAGATGCTACGTTGGACTGCCTTCAACATTCATATGCAGTCAAAAAGAATGCCTTTTTTAACATATGTTACTTTTGACTGCCTTCAACGTCCAAATGTAGTTAAAAAGAACGTCTTTATTACCGGATGCTACTTAAAATTGCCTTTGGTTTCCAGAGGCTATTTGAAAAGTTATCGTCAGTAACCAGATGCTACTACAAAAATTTTCGTATATGGTTTTTGAAAGACAGTCTTCAACATCTAGAAGCTCTTTAAAATCTGTCGTCAGCTACTAAATGATGTTATGAAAAAAAAAAAAAATCGATGCAGCGATGAAGGGAGGGGGGCGGGAGGGGAACGAGAGTAGCTCACCTCCACGTGGTGTTCCCTGGGCAACGTTGCATTTGCTTCGAAATGCAACGGCTAAGAGGCTACTCAAGCGTGAAATATAAATAAAGAATTTTTATTTATCTTTTCCTTATTTTTCATGTCTTCAAAATATATATATTTTCAAGTCATAAAATTTCGCTATTTGTATTAAAAAAACTAAGCGCACAGTGCATGAATTTAGAATTATTCGCTGCAGAATTTCAAAATGCATGTAATAACTATTGATCGCTTGCATCGCATTTGCTATGGATAAATGCGACTTGCCTCGGAAGAGAGCAGGTGGAGGTTTATGAACTTCCCCATCTTACAACCGGAACAGCTTTGAAATACAGTACTTTTCAACAAAAAAATAGTTTATCGTCAAATTTTTAGTGAAATGGCCGAATGTGGCGCGAACGGCAGCAATAGCGTAACGGTAGAAAAAGCGCCACCGAAAAATTGCAAGGCGCCAAATGACTGTATATTAATGCTTAGGCCTTACAAAAAATATAGAAAAAAGTATATGATTTTTATAAACCATTCAGATGAACCAAATATATATCTTTCTGAGTGGTATATAACAAAAGCCTCTTTAAAATGATGAAATTCATTATATAGAAAAACATAGATAAACAAGTTCTAAATAAGTTAAATACATAATCAATAAGTTTTAATAAATATAACGTTCTTATGTTTTAAATAATTTTTAATAAATATAACATTTTTATGTTTTAATAAGACTTAATTTAAACTCATAATTTTCCTTTATGTTCCTGGAAAAAATTGGATCCAAATAATGACTTTAAAACATTTATTTGTATAAATTTCTCCCATGTATGTAAGAACAAATATTATATATGTTACAGTGAAAACCCGAAATCAGTCAAAACGCGAATTAACTAGGGAAAACGTGTTTTAACTGACAGCGCTAGGGAGAACCTGAATTACCACAGGATATAAATTTTTTGGTACAGAAGAAATAAAAGCGATTTTTTTTTCCTTGTCCATACATTTTTGGAATATCATATTTTGAATTTTATTTTTTTACACACAATCTGTGATGCAAGTATAATATTTCTGTATTGTAATATAAGTATTTTATAATTCCATATGCTAATTTTTTTTTTTTTTTGTGATTATTGCTTTATTTTTTCAACGGTTACTTCAAAAACTCGCATGTCCATATACTTTTGAGACGCACTTTATTACAATGACATAGTATGGGTAAATTACAAATATGGGGCATGATAACTTTGATAACTTTATTCCCAGTTATAATATAATCATCGAGTTTGAAAGTATAAATTTTGCTCGGTGCTTGATGTTTTTTCGCCTCCTCATAGTATGACTTCTTAAAAAATGACATACATCGATACTCGATATTTTGTCTTCATGGCGCATGGCGAACTAATAACCAAAAAATGATTCAAAACGATTATTTTGACGAACTTTTATTTACATATAAGTTTTATCAGGCTTAAGTTTTATCAGATCGAATGATTGCTTTCTCGAATTTCCATATGAGCTGTAATTAACTGTCATTATCATCCAGATATGACAACACTCGATTCTAAACATTACAAAGTGGCTACTTAAGCTGGAGTGATCTCTCTTATCCATTATAAAATATACTTCCCCGCATATTCTTCAACATATGTACTTACGTATCATTAATCACATGCTTTTGGCGAACTATAGTTGTTATTAGTTAATCTGAGGCGATTTTGAGGTGGGAGAGGCTCAAAGCTACTAAATTATGTTCTGCCATAATTCTCATCAACATGTGATGCCGCCTTCTTTTCGTTATTAGAGCATCACAGCAACTTCTATAGTTAGCGAATGTTGCGTTTGCAGCCACATTCTTATGTCATGAATTCTTATTTTTATTGTCATGACCAGTAGAGAAGTGACGGGGTGATGGATGTCCCGGGCACAAGTCTTAGACGCTATGGAGAACAAACCGCAATACCATAATCTGTTAAAGATAATCATGATAAAGAACGAAAAAAATCTTGCCCCCGAGCAACATATATGTTTGTTAAATCACAAGACTGAAGATAGTAAAACCGGTTTTAAGCTCTATATGCTATTTAACCCTTTAAAGGGCCATTTTTTTCTAGTCATATTATGTTAAAATATTTTTAGGCTTGAAATTAGATTAAGAAAAAGGATTCATTTAGCTTATTAGATAAATTTAATTTGATTAATTAATTAGGTTAATTAATAATTAAGTAACAAATCAAGACATCATTTTGTGTAAGATAAAGAACTGAAGCCCCTAAGTTTCTGTCTTTCTAAAAAAATTTGTCAGAACTGATGCCAACCTACATAAATTCATACAAAGATTGATAAATTTGGTGGGAAGCATACTTCCCACGGCCCTAGAAAGGGTTAATCTTGCTATGCCATTAATCACAGTATCTTTGCAAATTTTTGAACAACTATGCTGATTCATTCGTTCATCTTTTAATTCTTAGAGACACGTTTCGATAAGCATCCGCTAACCATAGTAACTTGCAATATATGATATCTTCTTTTCGTACAACCTTGTCACAGTAACCACCTCTGCATATATGTAACCATGTATTGTATTTGCAAACAAATGTTCCTATGTTATTATTGCTTAGTTTGTATTCTTGATATCTATGCAAATTTGTGCCTCCATTTCCATGACAAAATTATTTTTTAGAATGAAGTGCTTATTAAAATCCAAATAATGAAAAAAAAAAAAAAAAGTGTACAGAAGAAACCATTCTGTTACACTTTCAGCGCTATGGGTTAGTGAAATATTCCATCAGAGGAGTAACGAAAAATTCTGGTATCTATGGCCCAAACAAATTTTATACCTCATAAAATAACTGACAAGCCAAAAGCGAAATCACAAGCTGTCTGATTGAAGCCTTACAATTTTGCAAATCGTTGCTTTTTACAAATAGAATTCTGCAAGCCAACTAACATAACTCTTGATCTAACAAGCGATTATTTTTAACATTAACAAACTGGGTTTATATTCTATATATTTATTTCATATAAAAATACAAAAATAGGTCTATTATTTCAATTAAGGTAATAAAAGCATATGAAAATTTGTGTTTACGATTTTAAAAATTATGTACTCGATACAAAATATGCATTTATAAAATAAAACATATGTATGTTAGTTATGTTATTAAGTAAATTTTTTTTCGGTTCAGAATTGAAATAAATTATAGTAAATATTCTAACGTCATTAAATCAATAGCGCATTTAACACATTAAATCCAATGCATGAGATGGCACTCGAAGCATTAGTTAGAGGGATATGCAAATATGTACAAGGCCTAAAGATGACACAGACGATTGCAAAAACCAAACCTTAGTTTTTTTTTTTTTTTTTTTAAGAAATGCAAATGTATAAAATATGTAACAAAAAAAAAGTAAAAAAAGTACAAAATGTAAAAAAATAATAATAAAGGAAACAAAGCAATTAACAAATTTTCAATATTAGAAAATCGAATCAAATTGTAATACTTAAAAAAATCATAATAAAAGACTCATATACAGAAACATTTAAAGATTTAATAAAACATATTAAATTTTTACATATTTATATGCTCTTTCAATTCCACATATTGAAGATTTCATTTACTTACAACAATGATTATACAGTCTTTCTTACAATTATGATGCCAACGTATTTTTATTTGAATCAATAATTATTGATAAATAAAAGAAAATTACAGAAAAAGAGATTAATTTCAAACTATGTATTAGATCGATAATTAACCCTTTGCATTTGGATGGTGCCTCACACTCAACATTCAAGACGGGGTATCATTTTGACGTTTTATTTATTTATTTTTTAATTTTGATTTTTTAAAATAACCTAAAGAATGATAAGAAGAAGTAGATGAATTTTTCCGTAAAATTCAACTTAAAACTACAATAAACAATTGTTATAGCAATAAGCAAGTCCTTGTGTTAGCTCATAAAGGATAATACTAATACTCCAATCAGGACACTGATCAGAGCAAAGAGAGAAGAGAAAAAATTAAAGGAATTCCGAACTAGAAAACCATATCTAACTATATCTAACGAACTAGAAAACCATAACCAATTTCATCTAGAAAACCATAATATCATGGTAAAGTTTTAAAATTAATTCGTAGATTTTTATAAATTTAATCTTAATGATACAGCAAGATAAAATGTCACAAACTGCTTATGTACTAAAACAATAAAAAGTATTGTAAAATATATTTAAAAATATCTTTTTTTATATTTTATAAAAATTAAAAAAATCGTGCGGAACGAAAAATTGTTTTTAACGAAAACCTGATTTTATAAAGATGGTATATAATTGTTTTTTCTGCAATAATATTTTATGTTCCGAAGTTAATGAGAGAAACATTAAAATTGTAATTTATTTTTATTTAAAAATCCAACTTAAATTCTGACTTTTTTTCAGGGAGTGCCTATTAGCAAAAAGTACCAGCTAAAATTGGTAGGTCAAGATTCAACGATCTACCCTTAGGTTATTTTGAACGATGTTTTTTCTCCGTCAGTAGCAATTTACGGATAGCTTGCCAATTTATAAACATTTTCAAGCAAAAAAATGATTAGAAGTAACCAAGTGACAACCTTGACCTGCATCAACTTTGATTCTTTCAAGGCAAATTCGAAGGTTGGAAACGTCACTTTCTATCTTACAGTTGGTCAATTTCACATGCATATTATACGGCTTGTGAAGCTTATCTTGTAGCTGCGTTGCATGCATTTTCTATTTATAGCATCATTTATTTTTGTCCCATTTTTTTTATCTCCATTTATCATCGAACTAAAGATAATATAAGCAGTTTTTAAAAGCACTTTATTGGTACAATAAAAAGTATTTTTTTAAATTATTTCTGGCATTTAGGCTTTATTTCCTAATTTATTACTAAAAATATTAGCAAATTAGGAATCATTTTTTATTTGCAAACCAGATGCCGCCACTTGTATGGAATTAAAATATAATTAAATTATTTGAAGGTATTCAAAATAGTTACAAATGTCATCAAGAATCTAACAGCATGCCACATTTCAAAATTTTAGAACATCAGGAAACGTGGAAGAGGAAAATCGGTTACAAAATTCAATTTTTAGAACTAAAAATGTATAGCAGTAAGTAAAAAAAAAATTTTTAATGAGAACTCAAGGCATCACGATTCGAATGTGGAATAAATAAAAATTTTTTTCGAGCTAAAAACAGTGAAATCGGTCTCAATTTCCTCTACTACACAAAAATATAAAAATAAAACGAACTTCATCTTACCATACAATACTTCTGCATTCCAAACATTCTTTCAACAAAATTACAAACGATATTATTTTGATACTTCGTTTATTTGCATTATTGGGCGAAAGGAAATGAGTCGTCAGCTTCCTACAAATTCACATTTTTCTCTAAATATTTATACTTAAAAAATTTTTATAATTCAAAATTAAATAGTGTGAATATATATTTTTATATTTTTCATTTGCAGTCATTTTATCAGAAACTTCTTAAGTTTACTTCTACAGATAGGTACGATTAAATATAAACTTAACTTTTTTAGAAAAATAATTTACAAAAAAATACCACATACAGTGGCTCAAAAAATTGAGAGTACACCTTACTTTTGCTTCATAAATCCGACTTTCAATATAAATAACACATTACCGGGAAGTGCAAACATGATTTTATTTTTACACATAACAAATGGTTTAATTTAGAGTAAAAATAAAGAAAAATCAACGAAAAATTTCTAAATTGAAAATTTTCAGAAGCATTTTAAATAAACATACGCAGAATTTTGCCTCAAAAAATTGAGAATACACCAATGAAATTTTTGCAATATCACGCATAGAAAGAACGTGTCAGTATTAAATTGCATGTCTTTTGGCTCTTATAATGGTCTCTAAACGTCATGGTACCGATTTGACCCATTTTTTTTATGGTATTTGGAGATATTTTACCCCATTCTTCTTGCACCACTTGTTTTAAATGGGTTTTGTTTCTAATTTTGTGTCTTTGAACCCCTTTTTTGGGTATGGTCCACGAATATTCAATGGCATTGATGTCGGGGTACTGTGGTGGTGTGTGTAGCTGCTATTTACAATGAAAAAGACACCACATTTTGAAGTTATGTGTATTCTGTTTGGGGTCGTTGTCTTACTGGAAAATGAAATTTCCATCTAAACCCAAATGTTTAGCACTTTCCTTTAGATTGCTGCGAAGTATATCCAAGTAAACCGTGTTATTTATAATGCCATCTACAAAAATTAAATTTCCTACCCCGAATGAAGCCATGTAACCTCAAATCATCACGGAGTCGCCATCATGTTCAACTGTAGGACGTAAATTTTTTGGATACAAAGCACTATTAGGCTTTCTCCATACAGTAAGATGGTTGTCACTGCCAAAAATGTTGAGGTTTCTTTTATTACTAAATATAGATTTCTTCCAAAGGTTATTGGTCTTCAATTGATGAGTTTTTGCAAACTTCAAATGCTTTTTCTGAATTTGCAAGCTGGTGAACGGTTTCTCTCTAACAATGCTACTTTTATATCCAGCGTGTTTAATGGCATTTAGCACAGTTTCAGCATTTACACTTCTGCCTATGATTTGAAAACTTTCTGCAACAAGTTGGATGAACCATATGGTAGCAGCAATCTAAAGGAAAGTGTTAAAAATTTGGGTTTAGATGGAAATTCCATTTTCCAGCAGGACAACGACCCCAAACAGAATGCACGTAACGTCAAAATATGATGCCTTTTTCATTGTAAACAACATTTACACACCACCACCACAGTACCCTGACATCAATGCCATTGAATATTCTTGGAGGATACTCGAAAAAGTGGTCAAAAATACAAAATTAGAAAACAAAACCCATTTAAAACAAGTGGTGCAAGAAGAATGGGGTAAAATATCTTCAGATACCACCAAAAATGGGTCGAATCGGTACCATGACGTTTAGAGACCATTATAAGAGCCAAAATACATGCAATTTAATAGTGACACTTTGTTTCTATGCGTGATATTGCAAAAATTTCATTGGTGTATTCTCACTTTTTTGAGGCAAAATTCTGCGTATGTTTATTTAAAATGCTTCTGAAAATTTTCAATTTAGAAATTTTTCGTTGATTTTTCTTTATTTTTACTCTAAATTAAACCATTTGTTATGTGTAAAAATAAAAACAAGTTTACACTTTTCGTTAATGTGTTATTTATATTGAAAGTTGCATTTATCAAGTAAACGTAAGGTGTACTCTCAATTTTTTGAGCCACTGTATTTGCATTGCTATTCTATTCTCAAAATTTTTCTTTGAGAAATTTATAGCATATTGGCTGCTACAACATATTTTTGGTTCAGAAACTTCAAACTTTATGGACTAAGTAAAAAATTCGTAATAAGTAAAGAAATTCTTTGACATCCTCTGACAAATATATGAATCCGCTCGCCTTATTCAACAAAAGTACACAGTTTTGCTTTGATACTAACCACGATAAGGGACACCGCAAGTTTCGATTATATATCTATGCAGTTACTTGCTATCCATTTTGTCAGTAAGTCAACAATAATTTAAAATTTATTGAAAATAAAAATATGATTTAGGAATTTTAACTCGACGGTGACCGGAATTTCCTCATGAGACAGGGAAAAAAATTTATTTAAGATCGTCATTAAACACTCAATTAAATGATTTAAATATTTTATTCATGACATTAGAAAATCTAGATCAAATCAAAATTGTTGATCGATTTCAGAAATAAATAAAGTAAAAAATTTATCAATTTAAATGAATTCATTTATATCAATTATATAATTATAAAAGTATCAAATAAGGTTAAGAAGGCTTATATAATCACATATTATTTTTACATAAATTTATGTTTCATACTATCAAAATGTGTAAAATTGGTTTTCTTAAATTGCATTTTTAAAACGTCATTTGCAGCATTTGGTCTGATAAATACATAACATATAAAATACTACGAAACACAGAAATTGTTATTACTGTTTTGTGTTTCAAGGTTCCGAGACTAGAAGTTTTTGACGCTTGCACTTCGCACACGCAGTGAGATGAGCGACAGTTATGTCTCCTCATTTTAAGAACAGCCTGAATTCATCCTATTTTATGCAATAATAAATGTAAATATCTCATCCTTTCATCTTTCCTCTCAACCCTCGTTTATTTCCTCAAAAAAATAATAACAATAATCTGACGCATGCGCAAAAACCTAGAGGATTTCAGAATCCGAGAATGAACAATACTTATTGTTGAATGGCAACAATCAAATGTAAATAAATCACCATACGAGCATACATAAAATATATTTTAAGAACAATTGTAATCTTTAATTCTAAGGCCTCGATAAAAAAAAATACGACTTTTTTTTTCCATTTATAATGTGTGTATATAACTATATGCATGCATATTCCTAATTACATTTCAGGTAGGGAATCAAATGAGTTCAAAAGATTCAGCAAGTTACAACAAATATGGCATTAGAATGCATTATTGAAACTAAATGCATTAAACTTATTAGAAATTAAAAAAAAGTGTGTTATTAAAACTTCAACTTGAAATCTGGGACAACTGATAGTTTATTTCTAGTTTTCAAAATATTAAAAATTATCCGTTTAATTTATTTATGTAACTATTCTGTTACATAAAATTTTTCTATAAATTTTTCTCGGCTCTTAAGAATTTAACTTTTTAAAAACATTTTAATTGCTTCAGCACGTTTATATCAAATTTTGAACTTAACGTGTTTTTTTTTTTTATTTTCATTTCCTGAAAAAAAATATGCTAGATCAACTATGTATAAAAGAATAGTCATTTTGATGTTTAAATAATCTGCGAGAATAAAGTTTGAAAATTTCTTGAATCCTGAATTATGCTTCATGACACTCTGTAAACCAGGCTCTAATTTATACAGGTAATAAATTTAATTCTGATTGCTTACAGTACAGCTCTCTTCAATTTTAACAAATTATACTTAATAATTTATTATAAAATCTTCTTGTTGTTCTAAATAAATAGTTTCGTTTAAATCCAAAAAATATATGCACTTTTTATGCGTAAATAGAGGTGCTTTCAACCTTTTAAAATAAAATTTAAAAAAATTATGAAAAATTCAATCAAATTAACAAAAGAAAACGCATCAATGTAATTTACACCTTGACTGTGTAAGTATCGTTTCACAAACAAGGCGGAATTTGAGTCGTTTTATTTTGCTCTAATTATTTTTATACTTAATTTGAATCCGATATGCATCCATACATATATCATACTCACCATGGTATTATATACCCACTCTGAATCCGACGCTTTTGCTTTAAGTGATCAACTAGGCACAGTATCATAAACATCATGAAATTTGAGAATGCCAGCCTTCTTTTACATTTTTTTAAACAATTGTTTCTTTTTCAGCATATTTTCGATTTCTCGTAATGGGATTCCCATACTCACTTAATGAACTTCAGATTCACTTTCATTTGAACTATCTAAACTTCCTGTATTACTAAATTGTTCTCTATCTAATATATTTGTCTTGGACTTAAAATCAATACCATCTGGATTAAAAATCGGATTTTTATTTTTACGATATTTTTTTAGTTGCTTAAGCTTCGAATTCTAATTCCCTATTCAAAGAATTGGTTGACTTATATAACATATTATTTTGGTTGAAGCAGAATGCAAGTTCGAAGCAGTGAAGAGACATTTTGGATTTTTAAATTAATTTTAATATCCATTTCGTGAAAGCATAATTATTTACAAGCAGAGACGCAGACAAGGCTCGTCCGCCACAATGCGGCACAAAAGCAGAAGTAAAGAAGGGGCAAAAAGCGAACGAAACAAATGATCACTAGTCTTATATAACATGGGATTTCCGGCCACGCGCCAATTCAATACACGTGGTAACCTTTGAGAAGGGCAACAGAAGTATCACTTTCATTTGATACGTAGAAGTGATTGCGCAGTAATTTTTACACGGCTTCAGTGGAATTAGATCAGGAAATAAGAGAATGAAATTACTATGGGCTAAATTAAGATAAAGCTTTGAAAATTAATTTAGTTTCAAAATATCATTGCACATACATATTTATATTATATATATATACTGTTCCCTTTTAGGAGTTTCTACCTTCCTGTGTAATATATTTGGAATTTAATTTTTCCCTTATTTGTAGAATTTTCCTACTTCTGATTCATAAGCATCTGGGTTAAAACTCCCTTCATAAAATTCGAAAGCATCTTTTTGTAGTTTCAAATAAACATCCTCTCATTAAGAGATACATATTCTATAAACAAATTTTTATCCTCAGATTTCAACTTTCAAAAACTTACCTTGTTTCAAGTCTTACTGGGTTATTTTGCGTAACTTAATAATATCCCTTTTGTACTTGTTGATATTTACAATTCTCTGGTTTACTGGGCGATATTTAGATTACGCAAGATCGCCTGAGCTCCCTTATACATTGTGCAAACAATTTTGGCGAAGTATCTCTGTTGCTTAGCGATAAAAACTCGATGGTCGTAAATATCAACAATTATCTCTTAGTTTAAATTTTATCATCAGTTTTCATAGATGTTCTTTTGACCAGTACACATATGAGATGAATGAATTTTCAAGAGAATAACTGAAAATTTCTTTTCTGTCCAGAACACTTGAATGAACTTTACTGTTAAAGATTTTAGGAAGGAACTTGTTTTCCAAATTACTTACAGTATTACTTACTCATCCTATAATGATGAAATATTCAATATGGCACTACAATTCTGTTGAACCTCTTAGCCATGGCGTACATTTCCGGTGAATAAATGCTTGTACATTCAAATTTTGATTCTTGTTTTTCTTAAATGATAATCAAAATACATAGCTGTAAACTCTAATACATTATTAGTTCTGAAATATTTAATCGTATTACCTCTTTCCCTTTCTTCTTGAAATTGATAGATTTTAAAACAGACAAAAACATCTTTCATTCTTAAAAAAAACGAGAAAAAAAACACAGGAATAAACTGAGAGAAAAAAAATATTACAAAGGTTTTTAAATATTTGGATCCATTTAAATGTTCTGATGGAATGGACCTCATATATTCAAATAGACCTTTTTCAAAATATATATGATCAAAATTGTATTGATTCTTTTAAAGAATGCCTTTATTACTTTTGCATTTTCGCAACTTCTGCACATTTAATTTCCCTCTGATGCATTTTCAAACCTAAAGAAATTTTTCTAATATTCTATCCATGAATTTAATGTATGCTTGACTATTTAAATGACCATATGTATAGTGCAACATTATAATATCAAACTTCAATTTTTTTTTAATTCGTTAAATAAAAAGTTTCTATTAAATGGTGATGTATAATGTATTACATAACCCTTCAATATATGAAATTTTTCCGCTAAATGAGACTCTGGGAATAATTTATCGCAATAATATGTTATTACTATTTTTTATTATGAAACTATTATCTTTATCTATCAGTCAATCTCATATTTAATTCCTAGATATATTTGGGCAATACAATACATTTTCTAAGCAGGAGAGTTCTCTTACCTCATTCTTGGTGAACCTCAAGTAACATTTTTCCTTTTCCGCATATCTATGTAGAACTTTCGGATAGAAAATCTTCTGATCTGAAATGAGCTCCAAATATCAAAACAACCATTTTTCGTTGCAGAAATGGCTCTTTGTCACAGTTAAGATCATTAATCAGACTGCTGTTGTGGCGGAGAGTAAAATTCCAATAAAGTAAGCAAAAGGATTAGACTTCTCTTCCAGTTTTTAAGGTCGTTTCATCCACCGATATTTGTTGATGGAGGAAGCAACGCCATTACGTAACAATCTGTTTCGCACATTCTGTAAAATGCCCGCGGTTTCCTTTACATCGTCTTACATTTCCTTCAGAAATCTCACCCTGATTTTGCGAATTACTTTCCAAAACTCCCACGTTAGCATTTTTAATTTTTTACAAAAATAAAATAATCATATAAAAATATTATATGATTATTTATAAGTTATAATCATATATAAATATTAGCCACGCTTTCTAGAACTGTACCATACTTTATATCATTGTTGCGCTTTTTTTCATGACTGTCACATTTTCGTACTTTTAGACACTCGGATTTCGTAGACATCCTATGTTTTAATTTTATTATAAATTGATTTAAATATTTTAATATCATGTGTGTCCCGCAGTTTAGCCCAAAATGACTTTTGTACCATAAAATACAAACAAACTGAAACTCCAGTTTTTAAGGCTTTCAAATTAAGTGTGGCCCTTTGTAATTATGGAGCATTGATATTTCTTGGATCATTTACAATCTTTCATTAACACACTGGTTTCTGCGTGCATTGCCTCTGATTCAGACCTATTTTCTAATTAGATGACGTCTTCTTTGCAACAATTAGAAGGCAGCAACGAATAAGAGATAAAAATTAAAAATCATCTAATTAGATAGATGGTCTGAATCACAAGCAATTCTCAGCGAATGTGTTAAATGTAAAGTCTGCCCCGCCAATAGCAAGGGACATTTTTCCTCTGTGAAGATAAGCATTGTGTGAATTTTCATCTTTTTTTTACTTCTCTGTATTGTAGGTCATCATATTCAAAAGTAAGAGTTATTCTTATATTTCCCGGAGTAAATTCTTTGTCGTTGTATTAATACAACTGAATCACAAAGTCATTGGGGGGGGGGGGGGTAATTTGATAAACGTAGATGTTCAATTTATTCAATGGGTATGGTTCGATCTCCTATCTTTGTACCTTTGTCCCCCGAAGAGCCAGTGATGAAAATGGCAGGCTCTTCCTTGAACTCTTTCATATCCAATAAATGTCTGGAGATACGCATCGAATTATTGACTTTTTAGCTTTAAATCTGCAATTAAGTGAAAGTATGAAATAATTTAAAAAACAAACATCACTTTAAAAGGCGTGAAAATCCTAAAGCCCCCTAATATTATTATAGGAATTAAAATAATAATTGCACCAAATAGGCTGTGTCATCTAATTAGAAAGTTAAGTAAAATTTTAAGTCAAGATATTTGTTAATTTAAAAGCATTTTCTTGAAAGCAGTTCTTATGGATACTTTCTTGGTTCTGGTGGTTAGTTCGAAATCTTCAGCTTTATCCAAACTTCTTAAGAAGAATTCACATCTATTTCTGTATTCTCCTCTTCTATAAGAAGGCAAATATTTGAAAGCGGGTTTTTTTTTTATCCCTTTTTTCTTAAATGCTCATTTTTCTTCCGTTTTTATGCTTACATTTAGATAATCTAATAAATTTAGTGATATTTCATAGTAAGCGTTGAAATATTGAATATGCTTACATTTAGATAATCTAATAAATTTAGTGATATTTCATAGTAAGCGTTGAAATATTGAATTTTCAGTCTTTATAATTATCTCCGTTAACTATTTTGCCAATGCGATGCATCAGTTATTTGTTGAAGCGTTAAAAATACAAAAGAATACAAGAAAAAAAAACTTCTATCAGTATAAACAAAGTGGAATCAGATTCAATTTAATATTAATTACAAATGTAAAAGTAATTCAAAATTTATCTTAACGATTCTTACATTTGGATACCAAATATTTTTCTAGCCAATTTGAACAATTACAGAATTTGAACACCTCGTTCATTTACGTAAGTAAATGGGGAAATTGTCTTTCTAGTCCGACAAAACCCATTTATGTTCCTACGCCTTTTAGAATTCAGATAAAAAGATTTTTAATTTTAATTCTGCACCACAAGATGTCGCTACGTAACGGTGCCTAATGATTTATACCTGGTGGAAAGCAAATAAATTATTTAAAGGTTAATTTCAATTATTTTAACGCAACCTAAATATATACGTTCTTTTTTTCTTTTAGGCAAATCGTGTGGCAAAGTGAATAAAATTTCGTCTGGACTAGATTTAACAGATTAGTCAAAGAAAAATCTGTTCCTTTGCTATCCAGAATTTTCTCAATATACCTGAAATACTAATCAATTATGAAACAATACAATGGTATAATAGTATATGGGATGAATTATTCCAATGAAAAAAAAATATGTTCATTTTATAGGAAATATGTATTTTATGTTACTGTTTATCACATAACTTTCTTTATACAAAAAAATGCTATTATGAGTAAATGAGTATCTCAGAAATATTTGAAGCATTCCTATATTCATTAAAGATTTTTTTAATCTTGAATTTAAATTAATCGTCTTATTATAATAATATACCTCGCACAAAATCAGTACGAACTAAAAAAATAAGTTTATATCATTTTTATTATCTTGTATACAAAGTGTACAAAAAACCAGTACTGTAATCATTAAAAAATTCGAACTCGAGATTTTGACCAATCTCAACTCTTCAAACTTCTACGAGTTCAAAAAACAAATTTTTGGAATTATATTTTTCTGTAGATATGATAGCACAAAAATACTATAAGTTAGATTGATGAGGTTAGGTACGAGGTCTTTACACCAAATTTTGAAGGAAATTTCAGAGGAATCTGACTTTTTCGAATACTAGTTAACATTATGACTACAAAATAAGAGGGAGAAATAGATACATAAAATTTGATACAAATATTTACAATTTAAAAGGAAGTTTTGAATCAAATCTGACAAGGGATTGGCCATCTTTTGGTTTGGCCCTTTGCATAGAAGTGAACACGATAATTCAAAAACACAATGACTTAAATAATTGAAATTTAGTATGTATTCTCAAGATTACTATTGTTGATCTGAGTTAAGTTTTGGTTTGAATTGGTTGAAATAAGCATCCAAAATGGTAGACTTGTACTAATACTTGTGTATCAATTTTTTTTATAAAATTTTATTAGAATTAAAAATAGAGCAAAATACGGACATTTTTTTTTTGTGATGGTTTATAAAAATTATTGCATAAATATAATTTTTACACTATTTTAAAATCTAAACAAATTGCCTTTAGAATATCATTAATTGTAATGCAAAATTTTCCAAAATTTTGGCTTTTTTTTTTTTTTTTTGCATAGTTTTTAACAAATTTCTTCATTCCAATGAAACTCAATATGTTTACATTTTCATCAAATATTTCATCACTTGACTTTCTTTCATTGTTGGAAGCTAAGCAAGAATTATTCTATTTTTTTATATGTTCAGTTTATAAGAGAAATCAGTAAAAGAAATTATCTTACCACAAAAGACAACAAGCAATTTGAAACAGATTACCAGGGTAATTAAAATTTTAATAGCACAATGATTCATGGACTTGACACCATCAAGAATGTTCATGTACACAGGAAACAAAACAGATGGGAAGCTATTAAAATATGATGACTTTAATATTCATCAGAATTTATTGCTTAATAACACTTTGTTAAGAGAATATCAAATTATATAATAAAAGACAGTTGAAACTAAACAAAACCAATGTTCCTGGCAAATCAACTGGTTGCTAAAAATAAATAATGTAGAATAGAAGTCATTATTAGCAATATAATTGTGTGGCAAAACATTAATAGATCTATAAATCTCAAATCTTATAATAATATCCACTTCATAACATTTGTATAAGTTCAAGTCTTTAGAAAGAAATTATTCTACATTTATGTTTTACCTGAAGAAGTTAGAGAATTTCCTAAATACCAAAGAGCAACAGATTTTAGAACTTGCATTTGATCAAATGATCGAGTTAAATGGATTATTAGCAGCAGAGTTAGATGACATCAGATAAAATTATAAAACGCAGATAACATTTCAATACCTAATGCCTTAATTCCAATGCTCTACTAAAATATATATAAAAACCAGGTTTTTAAAATATAATCACTGATGTTTTTATAAAAGTTTATCATAAGTGCAGGAAAAAAACTAAAAAAAAAAAAAAAAAAAAAAGGAAAATAATAAAAGAGAAAAATTTGAAACTGAAGAAACCTTAACACCTTCTTTTAAAACTGAAGGAGTTTCCACTACCTCCTTATCTCCTTCCCCATAGGCTAAAGAAGGTATGGTGTATGACATTTGCACTACTATTTGGTATTCTACTTCAGCTTTATTGAATGGCTAGATTCACAACCTTGAAAATCTTTCATGATTTTTAGAAATAATTTCTCGGTCAGTTGCTATAAAAAGGTGACAACAAGTTTTAGAAATATTAGGTCATGTTCTCTCCTGAAACAACTTCTTTAACTTTTCCTTCAAAGATGCAAACAAATCAATGTGCAAATTACAATAACATTTTAATATTGTTTGATTGATCGTTATAAGTTACTTGAACACAAAAAAGATTAACATAGTGGAAAATGCACTTTTTAGAGTCTATAGTCGTAGAGGGAAATAGCACTGTGTAATACTTAAGCAATGCAGGAAAAGTATTCCAATTTTTGAACTATCGTTCATTTAATATCCATATATTTATAAATTTATAATATTGCTATAAATTATTAGAATATATGTATAATATTGTTTTAATAATATAAGTTTAATTTTATCAGAATATGTGCCATATGTTTCTATAAAAATATATAAAATACTAACCATAATCTAGCAATACTCTAACAGTGGTGCCTAATATTGTTTATTTTATACTACTTAAATTGCTCTAAAATTAAATGTATGCAGTGCCTCTAGGTAAAAAATTAAGATTCCTTGGGAATAAGAGAAGACAATGTATCATCAAATCTTCAAGAATTTTAAATGACAAAAATTGTAAACTTTAAAATTCCATGCATAAAATCAGAATTATTCTAATTCATACTAGAGAAATGTTGTAAAATCCAAAAATTTAATTTAAAAATATTTCTTACAATGCAAAAAGCGTAACAAAACAACATGCCAATAAAATGATGAATCTGACAATTATTGTTTGTTTTTTCATGAACTGTTCGTTTTATCCCATCTTACCCTATCATACTATAAAGTTTTGGACTTGAAGTTAAAATATTTAAATTTTTTTTCTCAGATAACTTAGAAAAATTGACTTCATTTATTCAATATAAAACAAACCTATTTGAAATGAACTTTAAAAAATAATGCTTCTAAAACAATAGAAAAATGATAGCTTATTTATTTGTTTCACGAGTTAATAATATTACAACTAAATTGCCTGTTTCGTGAAATTATATTCAATAATATGAAGTTAATTACAACAAGCTAGAAATAATAAGTATAATTTCATTTGTTTATCCGATTTAGGTAAAGAAATATATTAAAATAATTATGCAAAATTAATGAAGAAATAGAACTACCTACACATTAGAAGAATGCAGAAATAAAACAACCTCTTATTAGTTAAAATAGTCTGTTAAATATTGAATCATGCCTATTTTACAGGTAATATAGTATAATTTTTTCAGCATTAGCAGTCAAACATAAAGACCTTCACCAGGCAACAAAACTAACAAATATAGTTGAGTAGCCATATTTGATACTATCACCATTGAAGAATTATATTTTGGAATTATTACTATATTCTTTATTCCAGGACCAGATGAGATATGACTATTTAAATTTGTAAAATATAAGCTAATTTACACACTCATTTTAATATGCATTTTTTTTATTAAATATTCAATAAAACACAAATAACTAACAAATTCAGCCAATAAAACAAATACTTTATTGAATTATCATGCAAAGCATCAATTCAAAAATTGATTGAATGTCAATTGTTTGGTGGCAAAATACAATACTTTTTGTTTTGTTATTAGCATCAATACAATTATTTTACAAAAATTATTTTAAAACCCAATTCAGTCAGGTATATAATATCACTATGCTTTAACAATTAATGCTTCAGAATTCGATGTCAATTATAACAATCTGTAAATTTCTACTTTTTGTAATAATATTTTTTATAAATATTTCATGTTTCCTAAATTGAAACAAATATTTTATTTCAATAAAAAAATAATTCAAACTATCTCATATTTCTGAAAATTAAATAATAGATTTTGCAAATCTAGAACTAAGTTCAAAACAGAAATAAATTTCTATCATAACAAAATACTTCACAGAATAGTATAAAAAAGCTTTTCATATTTGGTTTAGCAATATTACAAAATAGTTTTCCAAAATAAAATAAAACTGAAAAAAGAAAAAAGTTTGTTTTAAATTATTTCCCAGTACCTTTTAATCATTGTGATACATCTTGCCAATTTCAATCTAACTGGAACAATCATTAATCTTCTAAAAAGAAATAGTTTCCTCCTTTCTTTTGCTCAGTATCTTTGACAGAATTCAATTTATTGATACGTGGTCGATAATTATTTGGATCCCTTCGGAATGTAATGTTCAGGAGCTCAAGGAATTTGTTCATGCCAGCCAATAATGTCTGAGGTGTATTTGCTAATGTCTCCACAGAAGGCTTACCTTCAAATACAATAACTCGATCAGCAAGGTAAGTTGCCATGATGAAATCGTGCTCTACGACAAAACCAGTCTTCTTGGCATGAAGAATAAAACGCTTGATGACTTTAGCTGCGACCAAACGTTGCTCGGAATCCAAGTAAGCTGAAGGTTCATCAATAAGGTATACATCAGCTGGCTTACCCAAACAAAGCACTAAAGCAACTCGTTGCAATTCACCTCCAGACAAGTTCCTTACTTCTTGATCAATGATGTTGTCAATCTGCAATGGCTTCATCACATCAGCAATAAACTGAGGATGAATGTAAGCATCACGAACTTTTTCATGCAATAATTGTCTCACTGTTCCTTGACTCTTGGGAGATATCTTTTGAGGTTTGTAGCTAATATTCAAAGGTGGAACATTTCCACCACCATCTGGTTGCAATTTTCCAGCCATCATTCTGATGAAAGTAGTTTTACCTGTTCCATTTTCTCCCAACATTACAATAATTTCAGAGTCTGTAAAAGTTCCAGGTTCTACAGACATTTTGAAACTACCTAAGGTTTTGTACATTTTAGGATATTCATAACGACACATCCTTTTGATCTCTTCTTCAGAAGCTGTTTCAGAAACCTTAAAAACTAAAGACACATCTCGAAAACGTAAATTTTCGGTTGGTACAAAACCATCAAGAAAAATATTGATCCCTTCTCTTACTGAAAAAGGCATAGTGACAACACCATAAGCACCAGGGACACCATACAAACAACAAATGAAATCAGATAAATAATCTAAAACAGATAAATCGTGCTCCACAACAATTATGTATTTATCAGGATGGATCAAATAACGAATTGCTTCGGCAGCTTTAAGACGCTGCTTGACATCTAAGTAGCTGGAAGGCTCATCAAACATAAATATGTCAGCTTTCTGGATACAAACAATAGCACATGCAAAACGCTGCAATTCTCCACCAGATAATTCTTGAACTTGTCGTTCTCGTACATTTCCCAAGTCCAACATTTGACAAATCAAATTTTGATTCTTCAATTCATCCTTTTTATCCAGTAATTGCTGCACTGAACCTTGAACTGCTTTTGGAATTTGATCTACATATTGAGGCTTAATAATAGCCTTGAGGTCATCCTCTAAAATCTTAGTGAAATAGTTTTGCAATTCAGATCCTCGAAAATGGGCCAATATTTCTGTCCAGTCTGGAGGATCTTGAAATCTACCAAGATTAGGTTTTAATTTACCAGCTAAAATTTTCAGAGCAGTAGATTTTCCAATACCGTTAGTTCCAACCAATCCTAATACTTCACCAGGTCGGGGTGTAGGCAGCCTGTGGAGTTTAAAAGAATTTTGACTGTACCTGTGAGTTGTATCTTTTTCTAAATTACTTGGAAGATTAATAATTGAGATGGCTTCAAATGGACATTTCTTGACACAAATACCACATCCAATGCATAACTCTTCCGAAATGGTAGCGATCTTATCATTTGGCGTCACTTCGATACATAGTTTACCCATACGAACAACAGGACAAGACTTCTTACATTCTTGTTTACATCTTTTTGGTTTACATTTGTCATTATTAACAATGGCAATTCTTGTTAGCTTATCTTGAGTTGCCATATTGGTTGTTGACACGTGCAAGAATTAAATGGTGGACGTAAAAAGAAAATTAAAAAAAACCAAGCGAGCCGGTTTTAGTACTGTTGCCATTCCGAAAATAAATCAAACGCCAATTTAAAATGAATTAGTCTACACAGTAATAATCAGTTAAATAAACTAATTATGGGCAAAAATATTACCAACTAAATACTTTTAAGCGCCCACTGTCGATCTTCCAAAATCAATTTCACTAAGCACTAACTGATTGTTAATTAAATATAGATACATTACATAAAGAAAAAAACAAATGCATGTTATAAATTTATAATTTAATATTTATATAGAATTTTTTTAACAATTTTCTATATAAATAATCAATTTCGATTTTTTTTTTAAATTTAAAAAACGAAACTAGATAGTGGAAGTCATTAATAGTCATAGCTGTAACCGAGAGTCTTGGAACAGACGAGAATTGTTTTTGACTTGCAGAAGAGAGCGAAGAGAAAATAAGACTGATTGTGTAGATGTAGTTAATCTATGAACTGCTAGAAAGTACAGTTGTATATTTGTTTGTAAATAATGTAAAGATGAATCATGTAATTATAAAGTACAATCACAACCGTAATAAATGCGATGTGTTCAATCAATAAACATTATTATTTGGACAAGTACAGCTTTTGAATCCTATAGGATCTATTTCAAAGTTTAAACTTTTTTCTACTCCCTTCTATTTAATAGTACATGTGTACTTACGTCAAGTTCCTTTTCTCAAATTTGAATAGCATCATGTCACCAACGCTTTTCCAGATCTGCTTTTTACTCTTATATCTTGCGAAAATAGTAAGAATCATTCTTTGTTTTTAAATATTTTTATCGTGTAATGTTTTGTAGTTCTATTTCCGTTTTGAACCATCATTAATAGAATTAGGATTTCCGTTCGTATTAAATATTGTCTAACGACGTTTCGTAATGTTCGTTTATAAAACTCTACGTCATATGTGATTTGAAACTTTGTCTGAAATTTGCATTGCAATATTGATATTTCTAATAATATTCTTTTCAATAAATCTTGCAACTGAATACTGTATAACCACTCTGCAATTTCAGCACTTCTTATTGTAGCATATTTCTATTCTCTACTGTTATATTTCTTAGAAAAAGTTTTATAATCGCCCAATTCTTGTAATTTTAAAAATTTTGCCATGACGGACTTCGTTTCTTTTAAAAAGAATTATTATTGTTCTGTTCATAAAATTTAAACAGATTAAATAATTAACCAAGCAGTTACACTCTGAAGAATTGCAATAAAGGTTAATTCATTTCTTTAAAAAAATCCTAGTCTTATAAATATACAGATATTATATTGCTATGAAATTCTAGGATAATTTAGCAAGTAGTCAAAAAATATAGAGCTTAATATTACTTATATATATAATTTTTTCCGAAATAAAAATAGATGTTTTTGTTGTTGAAATTATTGTATCTACTTATTTAATTAAAAAAAAACTTGTTCACATTGCTGGTTTTATGTTGAACCTATGTACAAAAATAGTTTTTCAGGTTATATATTGTATGAATTTGAAAAAGGATCAAATAGATTTATTTTTCTTTATTGTAAATTTATTCAAAATTAAGTTGATCATGTATGTAAGTGGATTTTAAGCAAATTAGGGCTGTGAATTTGTTTTTATTTTATAAGAATTTGAGTGTGTATTTAAACATGATAAAATTTTTTATCATTTTTTTTTCCCTTTCATTTGTTAAAACAAATCTGCTTTAAATACCTCTTGTTGGTTTATATATTACTAATTTTTATTAGTGTTCACACATCCATCAGTATGAGGCCATTTATATTTCTTCGTTAGAAAGCTATTGTTAAGAATACATTATATTGGAATATCTTTTTTTATTGTATAATTTTATACAGTCAATTTCCATCTAGATTTTATACTTGACTTTGTTGATATATTGTATAAAATTTTTTATATATGTTGATAATATATTGACACGAAATATTGGAGCAACAATTTAATCTATTTCTTTTGTAATTTAGTATGGTGAGCATCAGAAGTCTTCACATCTTCATTTCAAATCTTGTCTCTTTAAAATAATTCTAGGACAGTGATTTTTAAAGAATAATAAATGTTAGATAATATCTATATCCTAATTAAAATTCATTCAGAATACTGGTTTATAACTTACTATAATAAATTAATCGCATCAATTTACTTGTTATTATTAGTGAATTATTATTACATAAATTGTATTTTTGAGAAATATTTATTTTTATATTATAGTTAAATTTTGTATACTTCCTTTTTTTTTTTTTTTTTTTTTGTTATTTTTCATTGTAATTGAATGTTGTAATTTTAAAAAAAAAAATGAGTTAAGAAATAATATAAAAGAGTTATTTTCAGTTCATCTTTTTAAGGAAATGAAAATAAAAGCTAAGCCATTTCATGATAATCCCTATAATGTCCTGATGTAACAACTTTGACCTTTAAGATATGTCCATTCTTATGCAGCTCTGCAATTTTGAATTTTGGTTTAAAAGGATAATTTGTTTAGATGAATAGGAAATTAGCCTAGCATCATATCATCAAGCAATTTTCTTTTGATGACTAGATTTTATCTAAGATCTTTCTTTCTATATATGTATATATAGATATATATATATAAATATTGATATGTATTCTTGTCAGATTTCTAAAGGTATGGAAACATTAATTTTTTTTATTATTATTATTATTTTGTATGTTTTTGTCTTTTTTTTTTTCAATTGTTTACTGGGTGTTACTTTCAATGTATTACTGGGGAAAATGATCTAAAATTAATGATCTATCTATTTATGTATATTTTATTTTGAAAAAAATAAATATTTTTTGTGGGAAATTTATATTTTCATTCCATTTCTGTTTTAACAAATAAATGGTTAGAAATTCTTTTCATCAATACTTTTTGTTAATCTCATAGCTTTCATTTACCTTAAAAATCCATATATTTTATGTTTGTGCCAGCTCCAAGAATTTCACTATATGATTAACTAATCATTGACTAAAATTATTACTTTACATTGTTTTAATGCCAAACAATAACAAAATCTCTATAACTTTTTCAAAAGAGCAATAAAACTTATTCTGGCCTTGTAGATTTATTATCTTTATTCTTATTAGCTATACTTGTAGAAGCCCGGAAGCGTAGTGCAGCATTTCGTCTCCCAACGTACAAGTCCGAGATTCAATCCTTGGGCTCGGCAAGGTTGACTCAGCCTTGCATCCCTTCATTAGGTTGATAAACTGAGGGCCAAGCATGCTTGGGAACTAAAAATAAAAGGTTCCGTGTTAGGCTAACCACCTAGCTGGGACATATGCCTTACACCCCAAGCCCTTGTTCAAGAAAACAGACATGGGCACTGTAGGCCTTGGTCCACATGGGCTGTCATGCCACTGAGTTTAGTTAGCTATACTTATAAAATATTTAGTTCTACATTAGAACAATCAGCATACAATGCAATTTTGGAATGGTAGCAAATAGAATATTCTAAATCATTTTTCAATCCTTTGCTTCGTGTTTTAACTTATTTTTTCGTATTTTTTTATATTAATCTGTTCAAGTATCATATTAAAAAAAATATTGTAAAAAGTATAAAATTAAAAACAGTAAAAGATGAAGAAAAAATTCAAATAAATTGTAAAAATGCAATATACAAAACTGGTCAGCTACAGTTAAATTGTTTTCTGCTTAAAAATTTAAAGGAAAACTTTGAATTTGCATAAGATGTGCTTGCTTGAAAGATTTGCTTGTATGAAAATGATGTAATGAATGTAATAAAATAAAAAAACATGTTTTGAAGCCTTAATCTTTTTTAGACAGATTATTGTGGCAAATTTTAATTTTTGTGAATGAAATCAATTGCATAATTATCTTTTAATTCCTGGGCTGTTTTTCTCTTCCCCTCCCTTCCTGCTGAGAAGTAATTGTAAGAATGATTTCTTGGATGTTTTCCTCCTGGTTTTGTAGTTTAAAAATGAAAATAAGGTTCACATATTCTTGAAGTATGTAAGTCTTGTATTATTTTTCTTACATTGATATCAAATATTGTTAAGCCTTTTTACTGTACTACCATTTGTATCAATTTTTTTGCAAATTATTAGGTTTTTTTCTCCCCTTATTCTTATTTTGAAGAATACATCATTTTGACTAATTAATATAAAATATCTCTCCCTTCCTTTTACACTTCATTGAGCCACTGATTCATCAGATATATTGATTGGTGTTAATTTTTCATGATGAGATGAACAATATACATTCCATCTATAAATTTAGATTGAAATAACTAATAATTAATATCTGGGATATAAAAAAAATTCACTTATAAAAACATTAAGAACAAAGTTTCTGTTTTAGGTTCGATAAATATCTTTCAAGAATATAATTTTTTAGTCACTAAGATATTGCCTCATTAATTTTAACAAGCATAAGGCAACCTCAACTTTTCCTTGACTAACTCAGTTTTCATGCTGTATTATATTATACGCATGTTTAACATATGCATTATATATTATGAAATTATATGCAGAAAGGTGATACAAATTGTTTTTGGACATACATGTATTCAAGATGAAATAGAAACTTTGCATAGTATTTAAATTATAATTCTTCTTCTAACTGTCCATATCATTAATACTTTTTGATGCTTATGTATTAATCACTAACTATTGATTAAGCTTTCAAAAAAAATCCCATAATGCCATGTTTACTGCTACCAGCAATAAATCTCTAAAAAATTTGTCGAACATGTTATATTTGTTTATTAATTACATCCACTACTTGCATATGTTAAACCTAAAGTTCCACAAAGGCATGTGGTTAAGCCAAAAGCTTGTCAGTGGCATGAGGTTAATACACAAGTATTTTTTTACTCTATCTTTTTCATTCATTTCAGAAATTTCAAGTATTTATCATATAGGATAAATATTTTAGAAATATAAAATGCCAATTTTAGTTTGTAAATAGTAATTATTGAATTTGCTAGCAATCAGAAAGAATAAACAGGGGTACTGTGATGAAATTACACTATTTATTATTTTATTTTTAGTTGTTTTGTTTATTTATTTTTATCTTATTATTATTTATATTTAAACTCTTTAATGCTCTTCATTCTCTTGTCCTCAGTTTATATAAAATCCAGCCATATTGTTTTCTGTTTGTGATTAATAATTAATTATTCATTATATCTTGGTGATTAATCTTATACCTTTTAGAAGTAATTGTGAAAGCTTCAATTTACTTAATCTGTTTGATGTTATAAAATATGTTAAATGATGTTTTGGTGTGTGGTTTAACACGCATTGCCAAATTTACTTTAAATTAAAGTATTAAAACATTTTTACTTAATAAAAACTGCCAGCCATGTAAATAACAAAAATAAATTTTAATTACAAATTAAATTAACAAATATAGAACATGGTACATTGGCCGTATATCCATCGACCAGCATGAGGCAGAAGTTCGGAGCAAGCCGGCGAAGGCAGGAAGTGAGTCACTTGTATTCGTTGGAGAGCAAAGTTCATCTCCATAGGTATGATTGATGTTTATCGCCAGCTGGCGAAACAAACAGTCATTTATCGCCTGTTTGGCCACTGCAATGTTATGAAATAAACATATGCATAAAACTGTATGCATATAAGGTTATTTATGTTTTTGCTACATTACTAATTATAACTTTTCACTCTTCATAGAGTATTTCAATTCTCTTTACTGGCATGAATTATTAAAGAAATTTAAATATAAAAAGTTAAATATAGTGTAATAAATATCAATATATTACTCATCACAGAAATAAAAAATCTATAAGTGCTTTAGATCTTCCAACAATTACACCCTTTGCTTTGAATTTATTAGCACAAAAAAGAAAAGAATTAATTATCAAAAATTTTTTTTTAATAAACTGCTGAGAAATCAGATGTCAAGGCCACCACAACCTCTGTCTTTTTTTTTTTTTTTTTTTTTTTTTTTACAAATACAGTTTAGAATATAATTTATTATATTTTGAATACAGTAGAATATTTGGATATAGTTTAGAATATAAGCCCACACACACAAAATATGTGGGCTTATATTCTAAACTGTATCAAAATTCTAAAGCTGGTTTTTAATTTCAATAATTCTTATAAGTCTTGCTCATAGAAGTCACTGGAATAAGCACTTAATTGTTCCTTTTTCTTTTCAGGCTATAGCCAAAGAATGTCGCTTTATATATGAAAATGGGGATATCAAATATTTTCAGTAAGTTTTTATCATTAAATTTGTAAAAGCATATAGATTAAAATTGTAAATATTTATACATGCATGACTTTTTCTAATTATTTTAAACTCATTTTCCTTTTGTGTCATAAATACATCTTATTTACTGCTGTAATTCGACTATTGATTATTTTTATGAAAATTCCTCATTTATCAAAAGGCAAGTTCATAAATATGTTCTATTTCAATTCAGAATTATCATAAATATGTAATAAGGGCTCTAGGGTACTTGTGTATTAACCACATATTAGCATTCACTAGTGATATGCAATTGAATAGAAGTATATTTGCTCCAAGTATTATTTTACAACATTGGTTCATTTTTATATTCATATTGGTTACCTACAAAAATTTCTAACTTCTAAATTACAAAAAAATTATTGACAGTTATTCATTCTTGTAAACTTGTTTGTTTATTTATGCTGTTTGCATTTTTGTGCATCTGTGATAATTTATAGAATTATTTCCAGGAATAATTTAGCTATCTGGTTTCAGAAGCCAAGGCTTTATTTTAAATAAATAAGCATTGATTCTGAAATTTCATCTTCCAGGTCTTATCAAGAGTACTTTACTGTTATTTTAATTATAATAAATTGTTAAAGTAAAGGAAATAAACGGAGCTTTTACAAATAACGAAAAAGGATGCCTTTAATATGTATAGCATAGTATAATTTTGATGGAAACAAAAGGGATGGAATTTTCGCTGATAGTCAAAAGTAGCATACAAAGTAATGCTAAAACTATTTAATTACAACCCAAAATATTTTGTCAAACTTTATCCTTTGTATTGAACTTTTACATTATTTTGTAACAAAAAATGGTCAAGGGCTATCTATTGGAAATCTCCAGAACAGGCTGCAGACACTTCAGCTTCTAAATTTGATCTATAGGTATACTTGGGATGTTGAAAAGGATCCTCAAGGCTTTTTCCTTTGATATTCTCTTAGCAGTTCTAGTTAATTATTAGTTTTTAATTCATTGGAAATTGAGTGAAAATTTGAGTTTGAATATTGATTATTTTATGACAATGATTTACACACCATCTTAAAATATGAAAAAGGATATTCTCACTAATATTAATTTCAGTATTATACAATGTGTAATGTAATTTTAATAAATATTACAAAGCATCATCATTTATTAGTGAAGATCACATTACTCTCCTCAAATCAAAAGTTTGTATTTTCAAAAAGTGAAAAAAAGATTGTTGCAGATGTAGTGTTGGATTTGGTAGATAAACATCAAATAATTATAACCTTATAGAACTCTTGTGTTTATCAAGTTAGATGTCATCTTTTCCATTAACATATCATATCACATGCCATACATAAATTTAATGATTCTGTTCACTTCGAAAAAAAAGGTCCCAAAGTTAAAAGGGGGAGGGGGGATAATTGGTTGGCTGAACATCTCAGCAATACTGAGTGAAAATTTGAACTTATTCTCATAACTTATTACTGAGAATGGGGCACTTCTTAGACCTGTGTACTTTTTGGACAATTATTCTGGAAATGTTTGATCTCATACCAAAAAGCAGTAGAATTTCATTTCTATTGAATAATCAATATCTTATGTGTCGTAATTTTTGATGCATTCTCTGAAGCCGAATACAATATTTCTATGCATTGATAGATTCATTTTCAAGCAAGCATTGTGGTGATGCCAGCTGTACCAAACAGACGTCTTTACTTTAGACTGGAGGCTCAGTTTTAGCATGCATTTTGTGTCTCATCAGCATTTAGAAATGAATGCGGATCGGTAAGGATAATTATGTGAAATCCATCGTTTGTCTTTATTTTGTTCAAAAACTGAACATTGCTGTACTTGGAAAGCAGGGGGAAAAAATCCTTCTAATCGCCTTTTCAGATTTAGTTTTGGGAGCTCATGAGAAACCCATTTTATTCAGTCTTTTGTCTTTGTTTATTGGTTGCAGCAAGCTAATAATAGTTTTTGAAACTCGTTGTTTTTGATCACTGGTGTTATATGTCCGTGTAATTCATTTTCCATATTCATAACGGATGGAAATTTCTTAAACTGTTGGTGGAAAGTTCGTTCTTTTATTATGTCATCTCCAGAAATTTTATGCATATTGCTGATTCCATCTGCTGAGTTGTGGTCCAGAATGAAGTCTTAAAGAAAAAGTAAGCATATATTACTTATGCCCATGGTGTATGTATGTTAAAACTATCATGCTCGAAAAGAATAAAGAGTGTGCCTTGTCTTCTCTTGTTCTTTATCACGAAATTTTAATAGTTTCTTTGTGGTTCAATTTAGAATTTTTAAAATATTTTGCTCTCGTAATTATGGATAAATAAAGAATTGTGTTTGAACTGATTATACAGCAAATTTGAATGGCACATCTGATTTCAAGATCGATTCGATTAATTGTGATAGCAAATATTTAAAAATCTGAATAAGGAAGCTTTTGGTACTCTGTTTCCTTTAAGAATTAATTCTTTATTCTTAATCTTATAGTATATTCCTTTCAAAATGTTTATAAAAAAAATGAATTCTAAATAGAGCAGCAGGCAAAATTTTGAGCTTTTTCATATCTTTATTAATGACCGTATTATTTTGATCTCTATTAATACCGAATATTCAACACATCATAGTTTCCTATTTCTTTCAGAAGATAAAAAAAAAAAATCGTTTTTTAATTGCTTTAAGTATCTAATTAGATGCCACGCTCCCTTTGGGGTATTGTTGTTATAATCCATACAGTGGGTAAAGGATACATGAATACTTAAGCATGTCCTAATGGTTTTTCACATTTAAATAATTGTTGCTTTATTTATTTACTGATTTAAATGGCAAAAATTCTGTAGTTCGATACACACGACTGAACGGCATTATGCGACGAGATTATTTGAGAGCTAATTGTATATGAAGAGATGTAAGGTTGACTTTCTGCATTTTACGAAAATCCAAATTCTCCTGCCAAGTGTGAAAGCATCTGCAGATCTCATGATATTCTGTTTTAATATTGAATGATGGCGATGTATAATAATTTTTAATAGGAAAGAAAGTTTTTAGTTCCATGTTATGAATGGAATAAAAATTTGTAAGAATCGAACCACCGCCTTCGAAATATAAGATATCGCCGGCAAATCATGACATTACTGTGAAGTGCCATTCTGTATGAAATCTGAAGGTCGATTGTTTCACTTTTAAAGCTTTAAAAAAAACTAAGTTTGTGTTATAATGCTAAGTAGTCATAAAATCGCTTTTACATTTTGCACACTTATAATCTGCATTTTAACAAAGGAACGGTAAACGAATTTCTCAGACGAAAGAGCCTAATCTAACTGCTCATAACAATTTAAAAATTGTTAGAAAGATATGAGTTTTTAAATAAAAAAAAATTAATATATTCTGTATTATAAGTAGCAGACTAATTATCATTCTTAATCTAATGGGGGGAGGGAGAGAATAGTCCGAAAACCTGCTCTTTATGGCTTAAATTTATTTGAGCAATGAAGAGATATTATGAAAAGTATGGCTAATAACGAAACGTTTTTAATTTTAGGCACGGTGCCAAATTGTCATCAGTAAGCATAGAATTTTCCCTTATTTGTCAGAAAATGATTGGTCACATAAATCTGTAGACTCAAGATATTGCAAGCACAGATTAAACAGCTGTGTTTAGCCGTTAAACAGAAACTATTCTGAGTTTCAATACCACCTGTTAAAATGCAATGCGAAATTCGCTATTAATGCCTTGAAGGTTATTTTCCCCTTCATTTTTATATGAATTCTTTTAAAATTTTTATAAATTAAAATAGTTTAATTGTTTTTAATATTACTTAAAAATTGCGTGTATTTAAAAGACATATATGATACACGAGCTCCTGTTCAGCGGCCGCAATTTGATATAAGAGGTTTGAAAAGCTTGCCACCCTTCGAAAGTTCTAAAACAAATTCCGTGTGTCCAAACCAATATATGACAGGAATGCACATAGTTGTTGAGGATTTTTAAAGAAGTTTAACTTGAAATATTTTTGTATAATGTGAATTCTAGGTAAATAATTGACTTTCGATATAAATTATATTCAGTCATTCTAAAACATAAAATTAGACATTTGAAAGCCTTTGGTGGTATTTATATACTGAATTTTATTTTTTACAATAAAGTAACTTTTTTCCTGGTGAAACCACTCTTGGCCACTTGAATTTCGAATTTATTAGGCCTCCTTTGTTGATCCCAGTTTTCGCAATTCGGAGTCTTGCAATTTTATCATTTTAACGATAATAGAGTCAAAGATTTGAAAACTTAAAATTGTTTTCTGTAATATTAATTAGCAGCCTTTTGCTAATATTGATTTTAAAATATTTATAAGTAAGAAAGTTCATAAATGTTACGATGGCATGAATATTTTTTCTCTCGGTGTGCCATGCAACTCATTATTACATACTGCAGAATTCCATCATTCCTTCACCTTTTTCTGAGTTGAAATTTCATTACTAACATAATTAATTTTGTTCACTATATATATATATATATATATATATATATATATATATATATATATATATATATATATATATATATATATATATATATATATATATATATCGAATCACCAAGCGATACAACTTCTCATAAGAGAAAATTTCTTTAAAAATTCCTAAAATTACCGAAAGACGTTGGAGAGAGAATAACACTGTATTTGTTTAAAGAGAAACAGTGATGTTTCGCTTGAAACACTGTTCATGCACAATAACACTTCTGCGCATTTTCAAAAACTCAAGAATACTTTTTTTTTTCAAGTATTTACCTGAGTGTTATAAATAAGACGTTTTGCAACCCCAACAATATGAAATAAATGAGAAAATGTAGGATCAATCAACAATTAATTTTTAAAAAACTCTCTCCGAAAGTTTATTATAGTTAAATTTGAAAAAAGTTTTAAGTAAAAAAAAAAAATTGTTTAACCTTTTTTGAACAGTTTTTATAAATAAATCTAAAATAAAATTTATAGGTTCTTTAGCAGTCTTCAGGGATTCAAGAAAAAAATATGTAAAATAGTATTACTAAAATTGTTTCATCTGAGATCCCTTTTGTTGAAGAACGAGCATGTACAATTTCAAGAGCTAATTTACATATTTTACAAAAGAAAGGAAATTAAAAACTTAATTCTAATGCTTGAAATGAAGAGTGGATAGCTTGATGATGATGGTGTCGTGTCCGCGTTACCATTGAAAGGGGATACAGTAGCTTCTGAGGGTAAAGACCCCTGAGCACCCGAGAGCAGAAGTCTGACTTCTAGATCAAATGAAGATGACACACAACCCCGCTTACACAACTCCTTTTTACAGGGGAGCTCTTTCACACACCTCACAGATAGAACAACCGTGTCCGAACCTGGGACGCCCAGATCGCGGGGAAAACGCGCTACCCCTGAGCCAGGATGCCGACAGTATATAGGTTATTCAGATTAATAAAAATATATATGCACCTATTAAATAACACCCATCATCCTAAACATAATCATTGTTTCATGACGTTTATTAAGTGCAGTGAAATTCCATTTTATAAACATAATTTCATAATTCCCTCTGATAATTGATCGTACTGTTATCAAAGGAAGAAATATTAATGTGTTTACCCTTCATTATTTGTGAAATTATCTTTTTTTTTCTATTGAAGAAGAGTAAAATTGATTATTAGTGGTGATATATTTTTATATAATTTGACATTAAAATAATTTGAAGAATTAGAAATTAGCTATTTATTTTTCCCTTTATTTCTTGTCATAGGTTATAAAAAACTAGTCGCCTTTGGCAACCAGTTTGCTCGCCACGGTTGTTGATTTTTTTTTTTTTTGGTTATTAAATAATTAATATGGAATTTCAATTTATTTGATACGACTTAAAAATATTACTTAAACTGAATCATTCTGCAACAAATTAAAAGTATATATTATGAAATGTAAGCGGAAGTGAAAAATCCTATTTTGGAATTAATGAGAAAAAATAGGTAATTTTTTTTATCTAAATTTTAATTTTAGCAAAAACATATAAAGCGACTGAATATTTTGATATACGAGTTTGAATTTCATAACATTAAAAAAAAAAGTAACTGAAATGAGAATTACTCTTAAAAGCTTTTTTCAAAATAAATTAAACCAAACCTAACATTAAAGGCATCTTAACATATTAAATTAAATTTGAAGAATTTATTAAAGGTAAAGAAAAAAAACTGTATAGAAATGAAATAGATATCATTAAAGAGATTTTCTTTTTAATTTTAACATAATGAAAAAACCTTTTTCGAAAATTAATAGTTTCGGAAGTAATATATTCCCTGTAGGTAAATCATAGCGAGTATCCATAGTGATAGTCAGGCCTGTTTCCACTCTAGATTATTAAACTTTCCGATTAAAGTTTATTTCATAATTTCTTTTACATCTTCTGACTGAATGAAGTGTTTGACACGGCGAGCAGTATTTGTAATAAAATAATTTTATTTAATTAGCGAAGTGTTGAATTAAGTGCAGCTGCAAAAACGCTACATAAAGCAATCTGCCGAAACTTTCACGCATCGATATGTTTACATTTCATTACGTAGTAAGTAATAAATAATAAGAACAATTTCTGCGCCAAGTTTGTTAGCGTTTTATATATAAAGATCTTTTATTAAATATTGCTTTCTTCTTTTTTTTAGCATATTTTATTTTTTCTTTCATATGTATACATTTAATTTTCTTAATATACGTATTTTTAATACTTTGAATTTAATTTTCTTAATATACGTATTTTTAATACTTTGAATTTAATTTTCTTAATATACGTATTTTTAATACTTTGAATTTAATTTTCTTAATATACGTATTTTTAATACTTTGAATTTAATTTTCTTAATATACGTATTTTTAATACTTTGAATTTAATTTTCTTAATATACGTATTTTTAATACTTTGAATTTAATTTTCTTAATATATGTATTTTTAATACATTGAATGTAATTTTCTTAATATATGTATTTTTAATACCTTGAATTTAATTTTCTTAATATATGTATTTTTAATACCTTGAATTTAATTTTCTTAATATATGTATTTTTAATACATTGAATTTAATTTTGTTGTATAGCTGCAGTGTTTATGAATACTGCTGTGGTACAATGTGCTGTCGAACCCCTGCGATGACATTTTACCAGATGTGGTACTTCTGGTAAGGATTCTTTTTTTTTTTTAGAAACATTTTTCGCTGAAAAGAAAACAAAAATGTTTCATTGTATTTCTCATACAGATATAGAATTATTATGAAAGTCACTTCTAGTAATTTTTTATTACTTGAAAATATTTTTTTCTTTTTGTTTCTTATTCAAGATTCGTTGGAAAAAAGAATTAAAAATTTGATTAAAGAAATGATTGTACAACTTTCACAAAATATATATGTCGATAGTTAATTTTCCTCACATTTTTCAAATTCACTCTAAATAATACTTTTTAACCAGAAATTCATTATCTATTATAATCTATTTCTTTTAATTTTACCTTAATATAATGCAGTAACTAATATATTGGACATATCTGTATCTTTATTATATATGTGATAGTACAGTGGAATCGCTATTATTTGATCTCTAGCAATAAAGTACTCTGTTAACTGAGGTGGTAAAAAAAAATCGAATTTTTTTAGAAACCATCGATTTTTTTATTTTTATTTTATTTATTTATTTATTTTTTATTTATTTATTTATTTTTGCTATGATATTGGTACTGAAATCGAATTACATGATGCAAAGGTTTGAAAAATCCTGGCCTGCTCAGATGTGTGTAAGGACTATCCGTAAAAAAACTTATAGAAAGTCGTAATCGGAAAAGGATCTTTTATAACTCAAGAAATTGTTTAAAGGAGAGAAAAGAATAGCATTGTTCCATTCTTAAGCAGTTTTATAGTTCTTTGTATTTTCCTAGAAAATCGGAATGGTTATCTTTAAGAATGAAATCTTTCTCCCTAAAAATGAAAGCGTAAAGTGTAGATATAAAACATTGTAAACTAATAAAAATATTATCTCTTCCAAGCCCCAACCGTACCGCATAAAATTGTGAGTCTTGAGCAAGGCCACGTGTGGTTAGATTTTTATTTTCGAAAGTTCTGCGTATGAGAGTTGTGTACTTCGTACAAGTGCTCACTTTAAAAAAATATTTTTTATTACATGCTTGCCATTGGCAAACAATAGTTACGAAAGATCTTATATCGAGAGAACTTTAGCGATTAATTACTAGCATGCAGTGAATATATAAGCAATAGAAAAGTGAATATATAATTTAAAGCTATTTTTCTTAAAACCCAAAATTTCGCACAAAATGCCATGTCAGATTTTATTTATTTCATTGCATTTTTGTATCGCCTTTGCATGCATACGAAGTCTTGTCCTACCGACAGACAATAGACTCCTTGACGGATTTGATTTCCAGTTTGATACATATCTAGATATCATATGTTAAATCTATGTGCAGTCTTCAACAACAACAAAAAAAATATAACACCTTTGTAACTTTGTCATTTATTATCGCATTTCACAAAATTGGCGTCGATGGAAATGGATTAAAGGAACAGATTTGTTGAGACAGACAAACTGATTAACCGAATTAATTAACAACTATCTCGAAATTTTTCCATTGCAGAAATCGATATATTTTAATAATTTTATTCAGCTTTTTATTATGTGTATCAAATTTCTTTTTAAAATTCGTAGAAGTTCTTGGGATATACTTAATTCTGTGTACTGAAAACTCCGCTCAAAAAGAGCCAGCCCAATGAGGCCATATATTAAGTAAAATCCAAGCTTGTTAATAGAAGAATAAAACTTTTTTCGCGTTTTTTATCCCGGAAAATTCGGAGGAGTAAGTAACATGACTGAAATTAATCCATAATATGTTTTTTTCCCCAAAAAATATGATTTTTTTTAAAATTTAAATATCAAAAAATGTCCGTTACTTTTAAAATCAATCCATCATTTAGTCTTTTTTAGTTAATCCTATCTAAAGAAATTAATATAATGATGAACGTTGTTTAACTCCCCCCCCCCACACCACCACCACCAAAATGTCACTGATTAGGAAAACGCGAATGCCGTAAAGGCATTTTAAGCCAATAAAAATATCGATGTTTATTAAAAGGATAGACTTTTATTTTCAGTTGTAAAAAATTGTAATTCGGTTAGAATATTTAATAAGTTTACTACTCTAAGCTGCTATAAGAATGACTGAATGACGAACATTCTTACTGTTATACAACGGCTGATGTAATCAAGATCAATAAATGTAAACGAATTCAGCCAAGCACATAATCATTCTCTATCTCGAACTAGTGGTCTGAAAACAGTGTTTTTTTATAAATGCAATTGCAAATAGGAGACTATTTTATAACTCTGAGGGAATCAATTTTAGAATATTTTTTTAAATATTCATTATTTAATTAAAGAAATTTATGAATGAATGCTCAACATTAAGCATATAAATGATAGTGCTAATTAATTGCTAATTTTAGCGTTAAGTAGTTTTTACGGAATGGTAAGAAATAGTACGGATTTCCTTAGATCTCAATTTTAGTTACTTGCTGCAAACGATTACTGCCGATAATAAAAAAAAGAAAAAAAGAAAAAGAAAAACATCCAACATTCAGTCTGTTTTTCAAACTACTTTTATGTCGTCTGGGGAAAAAACACACACACACACACATTTTTTAAAGAAACCAAAATTTATGTTGAATTAAAATCGTCTGATCTGAAAATAAATTTAGTATCTAATTAATTGCGATATTATAATGGCCGCTAAAGTTTGTGTTTCATAAAAATTAAGTCTATAAATGCAAATTAAATTTGATCCCTCAAAAAAGTAGGCGTTGGAAATCGATTGTGAGAATTTTTCTATTTTTGTGAATACTTCGAAAACTATTTGGGGTATGAGTACAATTTTTTGGATTCCGGCATTTTAGCATGTTTGCAAGTTTGTTAGTGCTCCCATGTAAAAAAATTTTACAATTCACTTTTTCCCGCATTTATTTTTAAAAATTCATTAAATAAATATTAAGTTTGTTTTATTTATGCATTTATTTCATGATTTTATAAAATATAAGAATTTATTTTCGGCGAGTGAAAAATTTTAAAAAAATATATAATTGTTTCCAAATCGCCGAAAGCTCATAAGATTCATTAAACATTGGAAGCGTCATATTTTAGAGCTCTAAAATTCTCAAAATTATTATCAGAATTCCATAAAATTTTATTGAGAGGCTGATTTCAAGACGACAAATCGATTGAGATAAAAAAAAAATTGCGAAAAAAATTGTAGTGGGAAAGTTTCGAGAGAGTAGTTAATTAACCATGTTAATTAATTCGGTTAATCAGTTTGTCTATTTCAACAAGCCTGTCCTTTAGAGTCGTTTCCATCGACACCAAATTTGTGAAGATGAGATAATAAATAGTAAAGATACAGAAGTGTTTTTTTTTTTTTTTTCCCCTCGACGACTTTATCTATTTTTATATGCTCTTTTCGTTTTTAAGTATCATTTTAACATGTAATCGGATTGATAGATTTCTTCTGAAAGTATTTCGCTTAAAATTTGTTAGAAATGCTCAAATTTGTATAAAGACTACATACCAATTTCATCTATCTTGCTGTGGATACTATAACTAAAATCGTTTTTGACTTGTTGACAGATAAGCAAGCAAAGCTATAGGCAGAGAGAGACATAATCCCAAAAATTGTATTTCGAACTCAAGGAAGTTTGAAATGTGGCGATTCAACAAAATCTCGAATTCAGATTTTGTCCTTGATTAAGTATTATATTTTCGCTTTATACGTAATCGAGGAAGTTAAAAAAAAGCAATTAGGAATATGAACAAGAAAAATATTCTTTTGAGAGCACCCTTAAATAATCATTAGAAAACGGCAAAAAAAAAAAAAAAAAAAAAAGCAGCGAAAATCAGTAACATTAGCGCATCCTCTTATCAAAACAAATAAATGTTTTTTTTTTAAATGCGTGTTACAAATTTGATAACTGATGAAAAAATATTTAATAATTTATGTGGTAGCAGTTTTTTACAATTTTAAGTACACGGCTTTGCAAAATCTTATCGGGGGAAAAACATAATAAAAGATTTAATCTCTATTAACCGAGTTTACATTCTCCGAAGTGATTAGTACTCGATCAACGCAGATAATCAGTCCTACTTTTTTTTTCTTTGCACTTTCACTGCCAAGTGTTTACTCAAGTTAGCACTTGTATATGTTTTATCAGAAATTTATTTTAAACAACATTGATTGATAACTGAAGAAATTCTGCTATTAAAATAAATATATTTATTTTGATATGTTTTAATATATTTGTTTTCAATGCAGGTTAATGGTATTTCTCACAATTCTTTTCTGCTCCGGGGGTGGATGGTGGTACAAAATAAGGAACCATGAAGGGTTCATGAGTCATTCCAATGCGTCTCGAGTCATGCCTCCTCAATTAGCTTCTTATTATGGTAAGTGTTATTTTTTTTTTTCCTCTTCATTTTAAATAAATATAAAATAAAAACTCTTTAGAGTAATGATATCAGTCTTACTTTTTTTTTACGTTACAGCCTTTTAAAAGGGTTCTTATAATTTATTGCATTACTTTATTAGCAGAAACTTCAGTCTCCTAATTTTCTATTAGCTTCTTTTTTTAAAAAAACCAAGAAGCTTTTTAGCTTATAAATTTAATAAGAAAATATTCCCAATCTGTTGTATGAAGTTTTCTTAATATTTAAAACCAAAAGTGCCATTTTTTTAAAATCTGCACTTTAGTTATAAATTCAATGATATATCTTTTTACAGTTAATGAACAACTAAAAAAATAATAAGAGTTATTTCAAAACTCATGGAAAGGAATGAAAAGTAAACAATAGTATGCCAAAAGTAATTGCTACAAATGATCAATTATCTCATTACAATTATTTTATTCTTCATTAAAAATTACACTTAGTAAAACATAATGAAAGCATGAAAAATAGTAGCCTTACAAGGATAAAGTAATTTTATTATTTATCTTTAGGGTCGCATTTTAAAATTTAATTTTTCTAAAAAACAAAGTGTTTTGGAATATTTTAAAAAGTTTACATTAAATAAATATATATCAAAGGTTAAATTTTATATATTAAAGAAACATAGTTTAAATTAAATATCCTCTAACTAGCATTTATTATTCATGATATAATGAAATATGGCAATGTCTAAATTTTTCACCCCATCCTAATTTATTCAGTGAACATTATTTACAATTCAGTATTTGGTAGTTGCTTGTTAGCAGATGCATATTACTGCTGCATTATTAATGCCTGTGGGGTTTTTTTATGCCCGGAAAGTTCAATAAATATCTAACACAAAAACATGCTGCTTATAAATATATGTATAATTTATTAATGTTTGTTTTTCTATCTTTGCTCTCATTCATCTTTCATCTAGAAAATATTTTCATAAATAATTTTTGTTTATACTATATGAAACTTAGCTGAATCATTATTTTTTCATCTCTGTTATTAAAAATTTAAATGTATAAGTAGATTTTATACCAAACCAGATTAATTTTGCTTTTAATACATATTGTCCTTCAAAATTTTTAAAGTTAATATGTGCTTTGTGTATTAATTACATAAAAAATATTTATGAATTTTTATGAGCTAAAATTTGTAATAACTAAGAAAATAATTTGCTCAATCTGTGTGCTTATTCTTTTCTGTCCTTTAAATTTGGATGAAAATAAAAAAATGTTATTTTTAAAATATTGGATGTTTTTCCTTTATTTAGTTTGGTTTGCATTTTCTCTCTGACAGTTCTCTCTCTCTCTCTTATTTTAAAGTATTTGGTTGTAATTATTTGAAAATAATTGCAATATTAATCATGCTCATGAAATTATTTTCGAGCAATATTTATAAAGTTCATAAAATTATTTTTGAACTGGAGAACACATATTAGGAAATTATCTGTAAAAATTAATGTTACTATTTTTAATTTTAACAGATATCTAAATTGCTAGAAATAGAACTGTACTTCCAGCTGGAGAAATGCTTTTAATAACATTTTGAAAAAAAGTCTAATACTCAGAAAATCTAAATATGCTTATATCCAGCTTGATATTTTAAACAAATAAAAAAAGGCACTTCTTTCTTTTATAACTAAAACTGACTGAGTTATAAAACGTGTTAATATTTTAGGTGATTTCAATGGTTATTTTAAGAGAGATTTACCAAGAGATTTTGTTTCCTTGAAATGAAAATTGATTACTGTAAAATAATGAAATCCTAAAGTTCATAATTCTAGCAATTTTAGTTGCTGGTGGATGAAACATTTTTAGATTAAAATTTTAATGTTTCAAGAATATTTTACTAAATGGGATTGGGAATTTGTATAAAGATAGAGACATAATAATTTTATGTATATATATATATATATAATGTAAGTATAATTTAAATAATATGTAAGCATATAATTCTTAAAAGCAGAGACGTGGACAAGGCACGTCTGCCATTTTGCGGCACAAGAGCAGAAATGGGGAAGAGCAAGAAATAAATTATTCCTAGTCTTATATAACATGAGGTTTCCACCACATGTCGGTTCAATATACATGTTGACCTTTGAGAAGGGCAACAAAGTGATCATTTTCATACGATACTTGGATCTGACATTTTTACAAAGCTACAGTTTAATTAATTAAACAGAAAAAGTGAAATGCAATATATATATATTGCATTGTTTGTCTTTTGTAAGATTGTAATGAATACTTTGTAGTATAAATCACATAAAATATTTTCTTAAAAATGTGTTAATTGTGAGAAAATTTATTGTATTTGTGTGCATAACTGTATTTGATTGCTATTATGCAATAAAGTATCAGCTCCAAGCTACACATTTTGAAATATAACTATTCTAATGCTACATTGTATAAAACTCATTATAGCATTGTTATCATTTCCTGAACATGAAGTTTATAATGTTAAATAAAGCTATATGCATTTGAATTGATTGAATGCAATTGCTATGCATTTGCACAAAGTGGGTTTAAAATCTGGAAAGTGATATTTGATTTCTGATTTCTCAAGTCCATCCAAAAATATGTAAATGCATTTGGTAAGCAAGAAAACTAAAAAGAATATTCACATTACTTTATATAATTTTCATTAAATTCTTTCATAATTTTAGTAAATACATCTGCCAAAAAAAATTGAACCTAAGACAGAATAAGGGTTTTCTTAACAACCAGTTTTAAAAAATGAATGTGAAACTTTTTTATAATTTACATCATTTAAAATTGTTCATGATTTATGAAAAGGAAAGGAAAACATTTACATCTGATCAGACAGATATGAAAAAGTGTAGAAATTATGTAAACAAATCTATTCCTTAATTTTCCTTAATTCCTTAATTTTTTGTACCCTTTAGAAAGCTAAACTACTTTTCTTCAAATATGGCTTACAAATACTATGTAAGATTTGTGAAAATTTTGTGATTTTTATTCATTTATTAACCCTTAAGAACCAAATTATTTTTTTATTATCATATTATACATAAAAACATAAAACGAATTAGCTATGTTATATCTTTAAGCAATTAAATAATTAATTTTTCATTTAATGGAAACTGTATGCATTTCACATGCTCAGTTAGCAATAAACAGTAAACAAGATTAATTTCATTTAACTTTTTAAAGATTTACTGATTAATAAGATTTTTTAAAGATTTTAATAAGATTTCTGATTGATTTTGATATTGCTTTAACTTGTAAACTTTTTTTAAAGTTTCCTGTGGTCAAAAATTGATTCAAATTTTGACAAATTGCTTTTAATGATAAGTGAATATTTATATTCACTGATCAAAATATCTGCTTTTTTATTCTGTGCTATAAACACATATTTAAGTGACCACTCACAATGTTTAAATTCTGTATCATTCTTAAAAGTTTAATATGACAAAAATTAGCCTTTTGTATCTTCAAAAAATGTTTAGAGCAAGCTGCAATATTCTGAGAAATTGCAATATTTTGAAATTCATAATGCTATGGGTTTTCCTCATTTTAGTCAAAAATAAAGTTGCAGAACGATAAAAAGATTTTGTGTATAAAAACATAATTTTCACAATTACTTTACATAGCTATCAGCATTGTTTTGAAATGTGATTTTAAACATTTCTTTAAGGATTTCTTTTAAGTACTTCAAATTCTAAAATATAAGAAATATTTTAATGAATGTTTTGTGACAATCAATTAAATATTACATTTTTCAACAGTTAAAATACATGAAAATTATTTCTGAATATATGAGTTAGTGTTAAATGTAAATGATAAAGAATTTAAAAACAAAAGAAAAAAACATTTTTTTGGCTACCCCCCTTTTTTAATTACTCATTATTTGAATTTTTATTTCAAATAACTATAGAAAAAAACCACTGCAGTTTCTATACTTGATACTTTTATCTAACATGTTTAAGCTTTATATTTATGTAAAATTATTGTCAATAATTTTTAAAAATTAAAAAGAATAATTTAGCTTTCTTGTACTTAAAAGAGAGCAAACATATTCAGGCAATTCATTGACGTTGTTCTCCTTTACAAATAATATACTTTTTTTTTTTATTGTAGTTGCGATTTATTTTTCAATCTTAATTTTTTTTAATATTCCATCTCGCATTTTATTTTTGATTTCTGAATCAATATTTGACATTCTTGCTAACACTTATCATGCATTTTGTCATAATCTCCCCTCCATCCATTTTAATCCTAGAGTTCCTCATTTTGTTCTGCATCTAGTTGCTACAGAAACATGAACAAAACTTGCAAAATATGATCAGATGAAAACAGTTAACTGTAACAGTGTAATGTTGGAATTTTTCTTTAAAATTTTAATAAATGAATAGATATCCTGAATTTTACAATAAAATTTGTTATCAGTATTTTAAACTGATATTTTTATAGATCACTTACTTCTATTTCTTCATTGATTTTGTATATAATTGCAAAAAACAGGACTAATTATATTTTTCTTTAAATGTGCAATCCTTTCTATGATGAATGTCTTTTACCATAGATATTTCAGTAATTTTTAAGTAATGCTTGTTTTATATTTAATGCTATGTGTATTGATATCTTTTATTTGCTTTTTTTTAAGCCACTTATCTGTAAACTAAAGTTTCATAACTAAGGTCCTGTTTGAATTATTGTACAAGGTACCCCAATGTGCTTGTCTATTCTTAAATATATGTCCTTATTCACTCATAAGTCACAGTGAGGATTATCCAAAATTTTATTATTATTATTATTATTTGGAAAATTTTGATAAGATAAAAGTTTAAAAAATTTTCTGGCAATAGATTTATACAGCAATTTCAGCATGATTGAAATTTTTAAATAATTTTGTCTTTCTTTCATCAAAAAAGAAAGATAATTGAAATATTTCACACTTTTGTAAATCATTCATAGAGTAATGTATTAATTTTTGTGAACAATAAAATTGTAGTTTTATCTTTAAATTGTTATTTACTGAGTTAAACTTGAATTTTACAAATATATATATATAGAGATAAAAGGACTAGTTGAGTGTTGAAAAAAATGATGCTAACTGGCTTATTTGTTTCTATTTTAAAATGCATATTAGGCATTGTAAAATATCTATCAACCTAGATTGCAATCAGAATAATAAAATACTGAATAAGTACGAAAAAAAACTAAATTAAATGAGTAATAAATCAATTTTTGAAGGGGAAAAAACTGGCCTCTTAATATGTTTGCTTCAAATTAAAGATTTTCAAATTTTTTTCACTTGTTTGTCCCAATGAGTACGAAAATTCTGACTAAACTATCATAAGATCAAAACAACTATTCTTATGATTTCATACTCTCCCCCCCCCTACCTTCTTTGAACTTTTTCCCTTTACAAAGTTAAAAAATTATGTTGTGTTATGATGCTTTTCTATATAATCACATATTTTAATTGCAATATCTTTTTCCACATGCCTCTTGCTTCTTCAGATAAAAATTTAAATATATTTCTATCATTAAAATACACATTCTTATAAAATGTTTGTTTATGAATATTAAAATGTTCTTTCTCTTTTTTTCCCCACAGGACCCGCAAGAGGACAAGGCTATACGCAAGCTAGCACATACCCACAGCCAGCTGCTGCTTATCCACAGACTGCTCCTTTATCTCCAAATAGCCAATACCCCCCACCTCCCCCTTACTATGGACCACCTCCCAGCTATGACACAGTTGTCAATCAGGGCAGGCAGGGTTGATTTTTCTTTCTTGGAGAGAGATTTTTATCTGTATATTATGTTCTTCTACAACTTTTAAGCATTTATCACTGTTTGTGAAATTTACTATGTTTAAAAATGTTTAATAAATATCATGCATCATTCATTCGTGCCTGAAGTGTGTGATTTATTTCTGTGGAGATATTTTTATATGTCTTTTAATGGTTTGGTTCTTTCTGAAGTACTTAGCACTTAAGTTATCAAAAGTATCTTTGTTATCACTAAATGCTTCTGAATTGACTTAAAAAATTGTGTGAATTCTTTTTTACATGGTAATATTTACATGCTGGGCATACTGTCTAAAAATTGGGATGTACATTTTGAAACCAGTGGGAGTGGTCTCTCAAAAAAAATATTGTGTACTCTCTAATAAATATGTTATTGCCCAGTTCTATGCCTAAAATTGTGAATTCCATAAGTGCTCATATTTTAATTTTCACACATGAGAATTGTGTGCTTCATGATATAGTATTAAAAACCAATATCTGTATGTTAATTGCATACCATTGGCAAATAATTATTACAAAAAAATGCAGTGAAATTAGGGTGTGATCATTGACATGTGGTTAATACACAAGTATCAGAAGATCAAATATATATTTTGGTACCTTTTTTCATGATTGATTGAAACCAAAATAGGGCATAAGTTACAATTATAGTCACATGATAATAATCTTAGTGAAATTTAATTTAAATCTATACTTTTTTTTGTCATTTTATTTACATGCATGCAAAAATACAGACTGACAAATGGTCAATCTCTTAATGAATTTAGTTCCAAATTTGTACCAGATTTTGTCTATCTAAATCTGGTTTTATAGTTATCATGTTCATTTGTACTCAGACAATCGAACAGGAAAACTTCTGTGAGTAAATTTCGTTCAAAATTTGATAGAAATCTACAAATTTAGTGTAAACTCCATATATCAAATTTCATCAGTCTAATTCAAAGTAATTATGTTATCATGTTCATAGACAAACAGTCAAACATAATTCCAGAAGTATGTTTTGTGACTCAGGAAAACAGATTTAAAACTTGACGATTCATCAAACTCTTGAAATTTTTTACCATTTCGATATTTTCTCCTTGTGTGCTTCGTATGCAAAGAGAAAGTGAAAAGTGTTCAAAACATTCTACAGAGCATATCATTGGACTTAGAATTACCAAATTTGGCATTTATCACTTCTTGAGTTAAAGATTCTGACTAAGAAAAGACTTTTAAAATTTTGGTTAAATTTTAAATTAATTAAAAATTTACCTAAGCGATTTCCTTTAATGACTTCAAAATATATTGCATGAAAGCTATTTTTACATCACTTCAAAATTCAATTATGAATTTTTCTACTATACCGATTTTATTCCTATGCAATTTGTTCTTTTATTTTAACAATTTTTCAAAGTAGTTTTAAGTAATAAATTTTAGAAAAATTTATTTCTTCTTTTATAATCATGGATAGAAAAGTGTCCTTTTATTACATAATGCAAAGAGTTATCTTGAAGCTAAAAATTGTTTCGTCTTTTATATAACTGTTTGTATCAAAATAGAAAGATTGTCAATAATCAATGGAAATATTTAATAGCTTTGCTTTCGTACAACTAAGCAAAATTAAATATTAGATTGTTACTAAGTTTAAGATAGTTACTAAGTTAGATTGTTTTCAGTTTGTTACTAATACTTTATCATAAAGAAGTAATGTATGTCTTTTTAACATGATAATGCTTCTATGCGGGCGTTCTTTTTTTATGTTAAATTCATTATTCATTGCATATTAAGATCAATGCAACCAGGCCTAAAAATTACTACAACGTTTCTAATTAGAAATTCTAACTCCTGTTTTGTTTTGTTTTTAATTATTACCTTAAAATTAGAAATAATTTATTAAGTTGAAGATATTATGTCCAAGAAGTAATTATCCATCTGGTTTTCAGATAACAGCTTATAATAAATTATTTCTTTTCACTCCTACCATATCCTTAACATAATAATCAATTGTATTATGTTATGTTTGCATTTATTATTACGTTCGCTGTTTCTCGGCTTAGTGATAATATAAAACTGGTATATTCATATGTATCATGATTATTAAAAATAAATTTTGCACATATTAGAGAGAGGTGAAAAATAAGAACACATCTACATCATTAAACAGATCCACAGACAGATAAATCCACATCATTAAACAGATAATTTTTTAATGACTTAAAACTATTTTAGTTACATAAAAATCTCGTTGATATCGTCAGACAATATAAAAAAAATTATAAGGTCTGGGATGACTAAGAGCACAAAAAATAATTGCTCATTCCTTTAAGGGATTTTCCTTGATGTCAATCGAGAATGATTATTGTGCTTTATGTGTTTTTCTACTAATTTTTATTTGTCTTTTAAGTGACATCTTTATCTCTACTAATGATTAAGATGAATGTGTTTGTGCATCAGAATGCTTGTGGGTTGGCCCTCCGTAGAAGAGATCTTTAGGCTTGTGTCCACTTCCGATCTTTTTTGAAATTTTGATTAAAAGTTAAACAAAATTTTGACATTATTTTGTAATAACTTCCAAAAATATTACCCCGTAAACGATTTTTATACAATGTGAAAGTTTAAGAAAAGTTATATTTTAATGATTAATAATTTGAATGTTACGCACATTATTCTTGTACTTTTGGCAATTTTTAAATATTTTTTGCTCAGTTCTTAATATTAGAAAACATTGTTCCACTGAAATGCTATCCGTTTTTCATTGTTTCATTAAATATTTCATCACGTACTTTCTATTTTGTAAGTTAAATGAAAAAGATTCTGTTTAATATCTGTTTAGTTAATGAATAAGAAGGAAGTTAAAGGAAAAAAGACAGATATTAAAGTGAAGCTACAATACTGCGAAACTTAATTGATAGGTGAATCAAACCATCACACATTTAAGCGCTATATCACTCTATTAGGATGCTTCAAATATATTATGAATGGAATTGATGTTAATCTTTTAAATTTACACAATTTTGTTATAATGTGACGCTTAAAAATATTTTCTTGGAGGAATCATGAATACATAACATATTGAAACAAACCTGTAATTTTTGCTTCCCAGCATGAATGTGTCATCGTAAGAAAGACCATTTTACGATAGCCTGTGGGTGCTGATCATGTGTCGCGTCAGTGATCTCAAAGTTTGGCGACGAATTTGACAAAATAGAAATTACTGGAAATTACTAGAAGAATTTCGGAGAATTTTATCGATCCATCCAATAGGAGGTGAGATACGCCTGATTGGTCCGAAAAACCTTCTCGATCCGCCCCCCGAGGATTATGAAAGGCCGGCAGTCTCAAACCGGAATTGAATTGGAACCGGAATCGGAGTTGAAATCGTAAACAAGTAATAAATCGTCGAGAGGATAGCGACGGTGGTATAGTCCGGCGAAGAGCCAGCGTTGTGTGGAGCTCAAGCGAGTGCTGAACTGAGCTGTGTGCCGAGTCCTTGAGTTTATTGTGGAAGTAGCGTCGTGTCGTCTGAGGAGTAGCCAGTCGTGTAGTAGTGTGTCGGCAGCTGGATGCATCTAAGGCGAAGAGACAGGGGAGAATTTCAGCCGTTTGGAGAGACCTACGTGAGCGTAAAGTGAATCTACGAAGATTCCCTCTCCTGCTGAATTCTGTCTGGCCGCTTTGTGTGTTGTGACTTATTACTGGCGTTCACGACTCGTTTACTGTTTGCTGTAGTGTGCTGTCTTGTGTTCGTCACGGTTGTCGTCTGTGTATTAGTGTCTTCGTGTAAATAAACGTCGTCGTTTTTTTCTTCTAAAGGACTGTTTCTTTCTGCATCGACCATCAAATCTTAAAACGAACCCTGATGGACGGAAGAGTTGATTCCGTAATAATATATATACATAAAATTTGATTGAAAGACTAAGCACAGCAAAATTCTGGTCGATAAAAGCTGCTAGTTCCGATTCAATAGAAATTTGTTCAATTATTTGAATAAAAAATTTGTACATTAATTCATTTTTGAGGATAGCATGAATTAACATTATTTGATATTTGGTTTGGATAAAATTCTAACAAGGGAGCATTTACGTTTGTTGAACTTCTCCGCAGCCTTCGAGGTTTTACCATCTCTCTTTCTAGCTTTCACAATATTTTGGGGGAATTTAAACTCTTCTAATGCGAACTAAAAAAAGATATATATTATATTGTTTAAGTATAAAAGAAAGTTGAAAAACTGGTCATGCTGTTTTTTGTTGTTGTTGTTTTAAGGCCGAAGTAAATGAAGCTTTATTTATTGTATAAAAATAATTCTAAAAGTATTCAATATTAGAACATTTCTTCTTTCACTTTAAATTATGAATTTTTCCCATGTTTTAAATACTTTCCTCGCAGCAATTTTTTCAGCTTTTTTCCCCCTCCTTTTTTAGGAAAAATTATTTTTATTGGGAAATTTTAAAATATGCACTTGGTGATAGAGATTATTTGCAAATTTAATAAACAAAATATTCTAACTTATTGGTTTGCTGAATTGGCATTCATCAAAATCAGATTTTAATAGTCTTTGAACTTTTTAAAGTTTTTTGTTGAAAACCTGGAACTTGTAAAAACGCTCAGAAAAATCAGTTCTTCGAGATTTTTTTAGCCTGTTCCTTTAATAGAGCGTTCGAAACATTTACAATTTTGATGATAAATTTCTGAAATCGATGATCCATGTCAGCAATTTTAACGATTTATTTCATCAGCTAGTAAAGCTATATCGTGAAAAAAAATGTGTGGGATAATTTAAAATTTAAAAATTGTTTATTGTCTTATTAGAGATAGAAGGTGCATATTAAAAAGAAATCTACCAAAAAATTACGATATAGCTGTTTTAATTATTTTCAAATCAGATAATTGGACATTTGCAGTTGTTAAAAAAAAAAAAAAAAAAAAACTTTTCCTTAGCGGGAAGCCAGATTTCCTTCTTCCTAGGTTAAGTATAATATATTACTGATATATCTATCTTTTTTTAATGTTCTTTAAAAATTTATTTTTAATCCAAAAGCAACGAAAATCTGTACACACAAAAAAAATGCATTTAATATCTTTGTAACGCGCCTGAAGTATAAATCTATAAATTAAAGCAATGAAAAATATTGTTATAAGATATACTTAAAAAGCATTTTTTTTTTATTTACAAAGATTATAGGAAAAAAAAAACTGTATTAAAATGAAGTTACTTTTTTTTTTTGAATAAGTAATTTTAGAATTTTAAAATCTGTAGCACTTTTTTTCTCATTGAGCAGAGAACGCCTTTATGGCGTTTTACAGAAGACAAGCAGTTGAACAGGAGACCTGTATCGTGAGGTTGACTTCTTCCCTATGCGCAACATTTGCGCTAAGGGTTACAGTTACTAAGGGTTGCTTTCGGTTGGAAACAGTGGAATCCCTCCACCACTAGAGTTTTCTTTAATCTAATTGTCTATGTGTGTTTGTAAATTTTGCAGTGTAGCTGTGTTTTTGGAAATTAAAACTAGTGTATTTAAACCAGGGCAGTTCATTAGAAAATCACAACACACTCACTACAAATCTGGTTTCTATTCGATAATATGCTTCGAAGTTGAGGAAAATTTCGATTACTTTTAAATAAAAAATTAATTACAATCTTGGAAAAACTTTCTTAGAGAGCACTTATTTCCTCAAGAAGTATTTATGTGAAATGTAATAGCTCTAAAGACCTGTTCTGGAATTTAGAGTGCGATTTTTTTCATTCTGCATGTAGTAATTTATAATTAGTATTCCCTGTTGATAAAATTATCATGTTAATTATATACAATTTATAGAGCAAGGCGAGTTCATAATAGAATTTTATTAATTCAAAATATTGATTATTAATATTGAAAACTGAATTCAGTATTATCCGTATTCTGAATTCTGAAAACTGTATTATTTACGTACTTTTAATTACTTTAAGATCAAATCCAAAACTATTTACTCAAACATTTTAATATACCATTAAGGTTCCTTTGTGCGATCAACATTAATTGCCAAAAGGAAAAACTAAATTTAGTCTTAGTTCCACAGAAATTAAATAATAAAATCTCCGAACCATATAATTTATTAATTAATGTCCTTGCCAAAAAAATCTATGTGAAATGAAATTAACAAAAATAATGCCTTTAAAAATTTTATTGACAGGTAAAAATCAACAATTCAGGAAAGAGAACAAAGAATTCGAATAGATCACAGGGAAATAGAAATGATTAGAATTTTCCAAAGCTCCATTTCAATCGAATCTTGGTCAACAACCTGTCGGAAAGTTATCTGTAAAGAAAAAGAAGGAATGAAATATTAGAATATTGGCAATTATGAAAAGAGATGACTATTTTATTAAAAAAATTTCTGGAAGGGAAATTATAAATATCCATTTTCCAAACCTTATTGGAAAACGATTTTTGATTAATCTTTGGAAACGATGAAACATAAAAAATAATGGCACATTTAATAAAAGTTTTTTATTTTCAAATCTCACTCTTATTTGTATACCAAATATTAGAATTACTTATTTCAATTATATTCTGTTCTTTAATCTTCAATTCGTCTATCATTATCATAAATATTATAGAATCTTGAAATCAGTTTTCCGTAAATTCATTTCCAAATATTATGGAATCACAAGTGCTCGATCAATATTTATTTTAAAAATTGTTTAACTGATGATTAAGTTCTTAAATTATAATATTGTTATTTTAACAGTATAGCCATTGAAAACAAAATTGTATTAAATTTTAAAACTAACACAACAAAAAGTTTGAGTAAAATCCATTATAAAATTAAACTTTTCGATCATGAAACAAGTCAAGCTAAATAAATATATATGGGAACTAAAATGTTCAATCCATTTCAAATACTCAGGCGCCGACATAGATTTTAGTACTAACATATTTTCGCTGTGAAATTGCTAATAATATATGCATATACATAGGACAGACTGAAAATGTTGCATAATGTGAAATTTCTGGTCAAAATATAGTCATCAAAACAATCGAATAGAAGTTATTCTTAATAAGTTAGTACATATATGGCAAATATCTGACTCCAAACAGTAATCGAGATTTGATGAATATCTGTATTTCAGATTTTCAATTGGGCAGTAGAAACTGTTTTTTCGATGTAAATCTTTCTACATGTTTGTAAATGTATTGATTCCAAAATACAGCCAGAAGTCAGAAAGATGAATTTTGTTATGTGGTCTCCGCATCAAAGTTGTAATTTCTTTCAAGTAGTAGATGAAACCTACGGATGAAAAGTTTGTGTATTCCTGCACATGGTAATTAATTAAAATCCACACCGATCTACATAGATGATGTTAAAACAAGTATACCAGAATAATTTTAATTATTTCTCAATATTTGTAATAAGCTAATTTTTGCTGTATGCACAGAATTTTGGCCATTTCATTCCGTATTTTTGAAAAGACAAAGTACAAAATGTAATAAAACATATTTTTTTTAAATGAATGTTTATGTCCTATTATTTGAGTAATAACAATAAATCGATTTGTTCAGATAATCATAACATTTCGCTCGTGCTATTTTAGCAGCATACATTGCTAACAAACTGACTTGAACTCTCAATTTTGAAACTTTACAAAAACAATATATTTCTCTTATTTGTTCAATAGTTTTAAAAAATAAATAGATGCGTTATCCTTACCTGCTACCTTACATTCATTTCTTCCACAAATAAGTCAGAGGGGCTACACCGTAGTTGTAGGCATATGGGTACACGACAGGGTTCAAGTAGGAGCCGTGGTAAACCACTTGAGCCATGGTGGCTGCCACAATGGCGAAGATGACAAGAAGGGTGAAGAGCTGTTAGAATAGCACAAAATGATATTATATTGCGTGCTGATATACACTTTAGAGAAAAATGAAAAACAAGATGTAATAGACTGCGACGAAAATGCATTGTTCGTTCTATCATAAAGTATGGTATTGGTAAATTGTGAATAAGAACACAGGAAAGTGATATATTAGGTTCTTTATTACATTAAGATTCTTAGTTAAGGATTGCACAAGACGTATTTTGTAACCGAATGGCAAATTTAAAATGATTTTGACTTATTCGCTGGACCATCGATGAAAAAGAGTCTCTGGCCCGCAATCCTGCCTTCCTCTTCCTGAAATCCACCGTATCCTATATACGATATTAAGTATGACAGAATCTACTAATATAAAAAAATGCTATATAATTTTTCTTGCATGAATCTTTGGCACATTTGCTTCCTCTTTGTAGGGATGATTTTGTCATCATTAAACCCTCACTGTCATCGAAAACATCAAAAAACTTGATTTTCATAATTTAGTAAACTGTAAAATCAGATTAAAGTTTCGTTGTTAAGTCGAAATGGAGCTCCACTCAGCTCGGATAGGAGCTCCACTCAGCATAGTGTGGAGCTCCTATCTTGTGTATTTAGTATGTAACTAATAGAAAACGAAATCTTTCAACAATTGATCAAATTCCAATTATCGTATAATCAACTACTGAGTTTAAATAGAAAATTGGTAAAGTACAGTTATTAACTGTTATCAGTTTATTATATTTAAACCATTTCTATTTCCTTGTTACGTTATGGGTTGAAAATCGGCTCACATATTGGGGTCTTTAAGGAAATGTGAGCTCACAAGACTAAAGGGATCAGTAAAATGCTATTTCAGTTCGATTAATATCACTTGGTGATCCGTGAAAATAGCAGTATTTTTCATGCAAGTGGTAAAACTTAGAAGAATTTTGTTGTAAAAATACATTGTTGACTTTTTTTTTTAAGTTGAACAGGATCTTTTAAGCGTTATGAATTTATAAACACTTCATCAAATAATTTATGTTCATAGTAAGAACATCGAGTCAAACGATCAGTACGATATATATTTAAAACAATGAGATGCTAAAAATAATGGATTGTGTCTAAGATACTCATGAATAAAATGCACGAGATATAAATCGAAATACAGTACACTCCCGATTATCCGCGGAATTGGGTGGCGCGGTCACCGCGGATAACAAAATTCGCGGATAATCCGAAAAAAGTTAAAAACGGGTATAGCAAAAGAGAAAACAGTCATTCCAACTTTGAAAAATCGTTTTATGTACAATAAAAAGTAAAATAAACAGCAGGAAATGTTTAACTAACGCTTAATATTTTAATATATCACTCAAAACTGACCTAAAATATATTTTGTTAATGAAAACAGAAAAGAGCTTTGTACTTACGAGAGGCGTCAAGGATGCACAGAAAAATGAATACATATGTACTGTTTTAATACTGTAATGTATTATGTAATTACAAAAGCATAGCTGTAAAACTGCACCTTTTTGAAGAAATCAGTCAAAAAAAAAAAAAAAACTTTGTGCGGCAGGCGCGGATAATCGGGAGTCTACTGTATTTGATTAATGATGATGCAATATCTTTTATTTATGAACCGAAGAAATTATTACAAAATTAATCCTATATTGATATTAAATTTTTCATCTTATTAAGAACTAAAAAGCAGTTACTCTGTTTTTTCATTTAACTGCCTTACTTATGTCTTTTCTTCATTTTCATACAACAGCTTGTGTTAAGAGAGAGACACTCCTTAAAAATATCGTGTTATGTGATCATAACATCTAATATATAAAATTCTCGTGTCACAGTTTTCGTTGCCATACTCCTCCGAAACGGCTTGACCAATTTTGATGAAATTTTTTGTGCATATCCGGTATCTATGAGAATCGGCCAACATCTATTTTTCATCCCCCTAAATGTTAGGGGTAGTCAATTATTAATTAAAAACTAACTTTCCCGCCAAAAAAATCTTCCATTTTTCCCAACGCCAACTTTTCCGCCAAAAAAATCTTCCATTTTCCCCATCGCCAAATAAGTAAGGCATCAGTTGTTTTTTTCTCCCAACAGTAATTAAGCTAGGGTTAACATTTTTCGACGGATTATTTCAAACGATTCTGTTTATTTTCTTAATGTTTTATGCATTTAAAATTAAACATTGTTAATTAATCCATGTTTCAGATTCATTCTGAAGTACTTTTGAATTAAAATAACACAGAATAAAGGAAATTAAAAATGTCTAATCTGCATAGCGTTACCCCAACTGGCGTAGAAAAATTTACGCATTTGCGTTGACGTAACTGGCGAAGAAAATCCACGCATGCGCATTGTTCTGATTGTTGGCATGACAACCAACGGACGATTTAAATTATTTTTAGGTTAGTTGCATGCTTTTGTAAGTAAAATGTATTTATGTTAGTTATATATTTTTTGTATATGCTTATAGTTTTAAGTACATCGTTTTTTAAGTAGATTTTTTTAAACCTGTTTTCGACCGATTATTTTAAACGATTCATTTTATTTTCTTAGTGTTTGATGCATTTAAAATGAAACATTGTTAATGAATCGATCTGTTCATGATGAATCTGAGAAATTTTTGTTGACAAATTCTTGAGATATTACATAAATTAAGAAAGATATTCTTTAGTGACCATAAAGTTTAAACGCTCAGTGACTCTATTATCAGTAATCATATAATTAAAAAAAATGCTTTGTTTCAGTAAAAAATATTATATTAATTGCAGATTAATCATTTACACTGTAATTTAAAGCATAATTTCTACGAGGGGTAACAGAAAATTAGAGAGATATATATCACGCTATAACTGAAGGCCTTTATAATATTATGAGTGAATTATATGACTATCAAAATTTGAAGTTTTAAAATATTTTGCTGAAGAATCTATTAAAGTTGGAATTGCGTAAAATGTTTAATGGTACGACCGGAGTTTTATCCCCTGCTTGGCGAAATTTTTAAAAATCGCAAACAACGGCCTTGCGAAATGTTCAAAAGCAAAGGAGCAGATGTTCAATTATATTGCATAATAAAGATTGCCAGCTTTGGTGCGTTATCGCAACTTGGCGAAGAAGGGGATTAAACTCCGGTACAACCTATTTAATTATTAAAATTTAAACGAACATTAAGATTGGCGAACCGGCTGGTCGCCAAAGGCGGCTAGTTTATTAATAATAGGGATGAATGTGTGACTGTCTTTAAGCACTTTTCAAGGCATATTAAATTTAGCACAAATATATTTTGAAGGGTGGCAATATTTATCATAGAACAAATTTTAAAATCTTTAATTTAAATTTTAATTTAATAAAAATTTAGAAGAATTTTGACGTTTTTCTTTTTGACATCCAGAAAAGGTATTACACAAAAATAATTTTTACATCATTTTAAAAATTAAAATATATGCATATATTTTAATGATTCAAATTTAATTGCTGTCCAAATATTTCATTAACAAATTTTCAAAAATGTTTAAAAAAATTGCGACAAAACTCTTCATTGTTTCAATAAAATTCAAACTAATTTCATTAGTTGCTTAAATATTTAATAGCATGTTTCTCTTTTCTTATTAAAAGCTAAGATCTTATCTTAACGGCTTTTACCTTCTTATTGTTTACTTAATCAATTTTTCTGTAGGATCTGTACATAGTAGCTGGTATATAAGGAAATATATCCAGTAAACTCAAAAATCATGGTTACAAAACTTTAATCCCTTTTATCGACATTTTTCAATTTAGCTAAGATTTTGCTAAACATAAAATGTGTCCCATTATTTTAATGTTATTATGGTTCCATTAATGACATTCAGGTAATCATTGAATATAACAGGTGGTAGGCTACTGAAAGAACAATGGTTTAATACCTATGACAATTTGAAGTTAAAATTACTTCGTTAAAAAAAAGCATAAATATCAAAGCTAAGCAAAATAATCAATTACGGCTAGGGATTGCAATACCGGACCAAAATTTCAATACCGGTATTCGGTATTTTATAGATCTTAATACCGGGATACCGGTTTTAATACCGGTATTAGAAATTTTAGAAAAAGAAAGAACACAAGTGTTTCTTTGTTTTATTTGCCAGTTTTATTAGAAAGGGTAAATATCACAAAAAATAATTAGTAACTTATAAATTATAACCATATATAAAGAATCACAAAAAAGTAAAGGAACAACTTATTTATTTAAATCACAAAAAATTGTAAATATCACTATTCAGTCTGTGGTACTAATACAAATTTTTGAAATGTGATTTTAAAAAACATAATGCATCAATTGTACTGTCATTAAGCCTGAAAAGTAATTTTGTGTAAACATGACCAGCTGTCGAAAACGCTCTTTCGGCATCTATGATAGTTAGTGGTTAGCAATGCACGATATACTTTTCCCAAGTATTTACCTCTAAATCCCTCATCTTCAAATAAATCGATTTCTTATCGGATGGTTTTGGATATAGCTGATTTCTGTATTGTATTTTGGTTCGTTGAAATTTTCTTATTTATCGCTCATTCTAATTTTTGTTCAAGAGACAATTCCTTTTCACTATCGACATTAGTGTCATCATAATCTTCGATAACTGAACTGAACTGAATTCTTTTGAATGTGGATAGGTTTGTGGGTAAAAAATTTTAAGAAAATTTGCTATAAACCTAATCAGATTTGAATTGGTTATTTTCCTTTCTTCTTTTTCATTTTCATTTTTAAAATCATTATAATTATGTAAATACCATAAGACATTTTCTATTTCGATATGCCTTTCTTCCGTGCGATGTTTCAATGTAATATATAATTATCAGATAGTGATGTGTGCTGTTCTAGTGCGATGTGTACTGTTAAGAGTAAACGGTTCCAACGTGTTTTAAAATCTAATATTAACATATATTCTGTTTTATTTTCAGTTAGTATGTATTTTAGTAATATGTCATCTTTTATAGGAGAACGTTTAAATATCTTAACAATTTTTCGATCTTTATAAATTATAGGAAGCAATTCTTGATGGGTTAATATTTCATCCTCATTAGCAATATCTTCTTCAACAATTACATTGCCATTATCTTCATTGTCAATATCACTCTCACTCTTACTCTCTTCAAAATTGGAATCCGAAGTTCCTATATCAACAGTATTTGGATTCTTCTGCTCTTTATTTTTTTGGTATAATACATCTATTACTCCTAATTGAATTCCATGTACATAGCACAACTGCTGATTTGCACCAATCAACTTTTTCATAACTGTTGTTCCATCAATCGTTATGGATACAATTTCTTCTTTCAGGGATAATCCATGTTTCGCTAATTTAGTTTTAAGCAATTAATTAATTTCGCCCATTAGGGAGACATAAAAACAAAAAAGTATACTATTTTGCTATGTTGGCGATCCCTAAACATATAGTGGAGACGATTTTAAAAATGTCTAGTAAATACCGGAAAAACCGGTATTTAAACTTGTGAATACCGGTATTGCAAAATTGTACATATGGCTCAAAATACAGGTATTCGGTATCCCGGTATACCGGTATTGCAATCCCTAATTACGGCAAACAAGGTGACCGCCGAAGGCCATTAATTTAAAAATAAACGGCAACAATTAAAAATCTGTTGCAGTTGTGAAAAAAAACTTCACGATTTATGAATGACAAAAGAATGTTACGAACTTAAATGAGAAGTAAAGAAAAAATATATTATTTTTAGTAAGGATTTGTCCATTTATTAACTGTCCCACAAAATATTTTCTATGGGTCGTAAAATTCTAAGGGAATAAAAAAAAATCGTGCTATTAAAAGACTGTTAATATAGAAAAAATATAAAATTGTTTGTCAAAGCTTTCGCCTACTGATGGTCAGATTATGAAGATTTTAATTCTTTTTCTTCAAAATAACATTTGTTCTTGTCAAATTTGAATAAGCTACGTCTATCCAAACGTAGATTCGTATATAAATGACAATGACCGGGTTTTTTTCATGTACTTGGGCTTCTTTTTGTTACCTTGTGTTAAATATTTTCGAACAATGAATCAGTTGAAAAAAATAGATGACCGTCGAAGGGAAAACCCCATGCTTAGATTTAATAAATGCTATTCCAATGAAATGAGGGGGGAAATATGAATTTCCCTTCGGCTTATAAATATTAAAAAGAAAGTTACAACTTGGACTGAATAATAGTTGTTTAAAATATGAAGTTTTTATTATACAGTTTTTGAAATTTTTGTGTGAAAATATTCATTGAAATTTTTTATGTTCGTACTAGTTGTGGAAAACTTTAAAGTCATTTATTTATTTCTTCGGGAAATAATATTAATTATTATTTTAATGCTGTCTCTTATTTAAAGTCGCAATTAGAAAAATTCTATACAAGTATATAGCGTATAAAATTCTAAGACAATATCATGGCATTTTTATTTTTCTCTTTTTAAAAACTTACCTAAAACTGAAAGTTTTGGCAAACGTATAAACTTTCCAATTTACTACCATTTTAACATCACAATGACATATATGATGAAAAAAAATAAGTTACAAGGCAGACCGTTGCACCCAGAGTTTCTGAATTTGACACGTAGTTACTTCTTCGGTAGCTGTTGCTCAATAAGGAAGGGGGTCTCAAAATTTAAATTACATATTTTTCTAAAATAATTAAGAATATTTAGATTTATTTTTTATTTATCCTCAACAATTTCGGAGCATATTATTGTACAAAACCTATTTTCGTACCACTTAAAAAAAGGTTCAATTATCCTTCCAATGATATCAATTTTACTTTCATATAAATTTTCCTGGAGTTGAAATAATTTTTTCAAAATATATTAAATATATTTTTACAACAATATTGTATGTTGTTTTAATTGCGTTAATTGTAATAAGAAGAAATTTGCAAAACTTATATTTTGAGGTACAAATTTCCGATAAACAGAAAAAAAAAAAATCTATAAAACGCTGCCTTTTCCCAATTAAGACACTATTCTTTTATAAGTAGTTTATTGATTTGTTGTGTAACGAATTGGTTTATATTTGCAGCAAACTACATACACTAAGACATGCAGTTTACTATTGCATTGATTTCTCAATAGAATTAGTTCGTTTTCCTTTCAAAAGTTACACGAAAAGGTATAAAACATCAAACCTGCAAAACATACAGTTGACTCTGCCTTACAACCAAGAAATTTGAAGAATACTTACCAAAAAGTTCATTTTGAATGATAGATTGCTAAACTCACTGCTGGAGATAAACAAATATACCTGGACAGTCCGAACCTCCCCCTTTTTATACTCCAGTGAAACCCGGAAAAAGTAGCGGGAATGTCAAGGTTAATTTTGTCTTCATTTCGAACAGCAGCTTTGTTTAAGGGTGGGGCTGAGGGAAAGAAAAAGATTTTTATCGAATGCTCAGTGGTTTTCTTCCACTCCAAGTAAAACGGTGGGCAAGTGACCTTGCGAGGAGTGTTTGTGTTCAGATGCCAGCATTTATCAATTAAAATTCGTGACAAGAAAAGTGCTGTTTTACTTTGTTCTTTCTAATTTATTCTTGATCTTCGTAATACATTTTTATTAGAAATGTTTTTATGTAAGATTGCTGCATTTTGGCTATTGAAATGATTAGAATAAATTTTAATAAAATGAAACTTAATTCAAGATTTCCTATGGGATCTTCTTTTTAGTGTTAGAGTTTTTTTTTTTTTCCCAAATCGATGAGCATTATTAATTAAAGTAACCAATTTTTCTTAACATCAACAATGAATTTTTGTTATTCTAATGGAAGGACCGAATCCAGAGGTGGATTTAGATATTTGGCGGCTCTAGACAGTGCACATTATGAGACAGTTCCTTTAATAAACTGGTCGATTTTGTTTCCCATTTTAACGTTTTTATTTTAACATCATGTATAGATTTATTTTATGTTCTTTTTTCACATTAGTAATTTTGAAAATGTATATATTATTATTTATTTAGCCATTACTAGCCAACTTTGTGCCCATTTCATTTTCAGTTTCTATTATATATTTTACGTAACTTGATATTAATGGCTTCTTCAGCAAAATATTTTTAAATTTTATCTTATGAGTCATATAGCTACTTTAAATTATGAATTCCCCCCTTAAATTTTCAGCTTTAATTTGAAAAGTAAATGCAAAACTCTTAATTAATAGAAATTTCAATTAATTAAAAAACTTTTTTCTAAGCCAAAAATGTTTTTTTTTTTTAATATAAGGTCAAAAATTGTTCATCATTGAAGTCATGTGTACTACAGAATATTTGTTATAATTTATGCAATATTTCAAAGGATTATTTAATAAAAAATTTCTGATTCATCATAAAATGCATTTTTATTTTCAAAAGGATTTAACTGATTTAAATAATAATATTTCAATCAATAAATGTACTTCTGAAAAAATTATAAAGTCTAAATTTTATATTGTCCTTTGGAGCTATAAATCATATTCAGGAAAATATTCTTGGCGCCGTAACTTTTAAATAAAAAAAAAAAAATGTTTTATTCTTCTGCTACATAATCGGACTAATGAAGCTTTGAATATCATTATTTTAGTAAACATTTGCATTCTTTCAGGTCAATTGCTCCTGGCAAAATTCCCCGTAAATTGGGTGAATTCTACAATCGCATGTTTATATAAAATAGTGATATTCAAATTTTCATAAGTCAGTTCCGTTTTTGTCAAAAAAACAATAATCATTTTTTTAATTTAGAATGCTAGTGTTCCAAAAATATTTTATTGAATATGATTCATAGAACCGGGAATTTGTATAAAAATTTGAGATTCACATTTCATCAGAGCATTTACTGACTCAAACCATCTACAATATAATTATGTGTTTTATTTAAATCATTTTTCCTTTAAGATATATATGTTTCTTACTAATGGTTCAGAGATTAACTCTTGAGCCCCCATTAAAGTAGATTATTCTGTATATATATGAACCATGCTTGCTTTGAAAAACATGGAATTATTGAACTAATAAAATATATGTTTTAAAACACCTCAGGAAACTTTTTTTGTATCTATTTTGCAGAAAATATCATGCTTCGTTTCATACAGACATGCAGCGAAAATCATAGTGAGAATTAATTTAATCTATTGTTTAGAGCTTTATGAGCAGCAAATTTCATTTTTTAATAAATTTTTTAGATTTAATTTATTTTTTTATTTTTTCTTGTCAATGCAATGGCAATATTTTGATAAAAAAATTTTCTCATGCACGCGTAACTTCTCGTTCTAATAAATTTTATTTTTTATTTCACACAAAATATATTTTTGAAAGATATTCTGAAAATATATTTTGAAAATTAATTAAGAATTGAATAAAAATTCAGCGGCAAAACAGATTTATTACTGAAAAGAAAATTTTTTGAGGATTAAGATTATGTAACAATCATACATTTTTACGCACAATATTATTTAAACAGACGATCGGTATTGCTAATATAAATACTGCAATTACTAATTTAATGTAATGAAATGGATAAGAATTTTGCAGTGTTAATAAACGCTTGAAAAAGATAATCCTTATTGGCATACTTTATAATCAGGCATACTTTAGTAGTCTTTTCGAATTTAAAATGTGACGAAACCACCTGAATTTTATTATTATTTAAGAGTTGCTATTGCTTGATCTTTCTACTTATCAACAGAACAAATGATTTTTGAGCTCTGAATTTCATAATAAATCAAATTTAACTTTCAAAGAATATCTATCTACATTCAGAACAAGATCCGCATAATAAGTGATCAGAAATAATTCAACCAAACTGCTTTCAATCTAAATAAATCTCACCTGTTTTGCTACTTTATTCTATTCACGTGAAAACAAATGATAAAGTCAGATAAAGAAATATTCTCTTTAAATAGAGAGTACAATGGTTTTTATGTTTCACTGCGACTCGTATAAGTTTGGGTATGCAGGACTAAAATCAGAGCATTTATGAACTGATAGAAGATTTGAAGGACAGAAAAACAAATTTTGAAATTCGCCCATTTTGCGTATGACAGTAGTTAACTATAATCTTGATCCTGACACATATATGTCACTTAAATTGCATCGTTTGCATACTAATAGTATTCGTTATATTTAATGTCAGATAAACAAGCTGATTTTTTTAGGTAGATTTCTATAGGAAGACTACTTATTGCAATGGTTCTCATGACAACACTATATTTATATGTGTGTGTGTGTGTGCGTATAACGTTTTGCATATGTTATCTTATGAACAAGATAACTAAAATAATTTTATTTGGATTTTAACTGGCTTGGAATATGTTGTTAGAAATGTAAAAATCTCAGACGAGTTCGTAAATGGCGCATCTAGCTCAAAAGGGGTGGAAATGGAGGGGAGATGAAATTTTCATTTCCCTGTAACTTTCTTAATATTGAAAATAGAAAAATAAATTCATTTAACCAAATTAGTGCCTCATTAAGACGAACAACCTGTGTATTTAAAGTTTTTCGATTATTGCAATATCTTAGAAGTTAGGAGCTGAAAAGTGATTTTCAAGCCCTGATTTTGACCGTTACTGACATCAACAATTTATGTTGCCAAATAGTAACTTAGATGTTAAGGAATCTACCTTTCCATTCCAGCTTGCCGAGAGAAATTTTTTAGAGTGTAGTAATGGATTTAAAGCAAAAAGCATCGTCTGAAAAAGCTGGAATTTTTTTTTTTTTTTTTTTTTTTTTTTGCATTCGTATAAAACTTATTTACTAATTTATTTAATTTCACACATAATATTTGAATTTATAATTTATTTTTTGAGGAAAAAAACTACTTCAAATCCATCATGAATCAACCCACATAAAGATAAGAAATCTTTAGCTACTATAGTATTCAATATCTTTCTATCAGATCACTATATGCAACATTTACATACTTCCTATGGGACAGTAACAAATTTTGCTATATGAAACAATAAACGTATTTATTTTGAAGCCTCCACTATCATTAGTAGTTTTCTTTTCTTTCGGAACAAAACAAATGGCATAGATTTTATTTAAAATAAATATATATATATATAAGTTAACGCATACTTTATTCCCGAAGTTTTCAAATTAATTCATGAATATTTCACAGGTTGAAAACAAGTATATAAATAATATTAGTTTTTACCTATCACCTGTTATTAGATATGATGGTTATTAACGTTTATACATTAAATTAGGCTTAGGATATAACAGTAAACTAAAAAAAATGGTTTTCACAAATAAATTCTATAAAATATTTTATTCGATTTTTAAAAACATATCAATACTTCTGTAAATTTAAAATGACTTAATTAAAAATTAGAAATTAGAATAATTAAACAAAGCAAAAGGAAAAGAAAAGAGATTCCATTCCAAAAACGTCTTCTGTTTGACATTCGCGAGAAAATAATTCGGTTAACAAAGTTTCGTTTTGAATAGCAAAAGTTATCTGCGGTAGTATGATTAATTCATATGTTTAGATTTCAATCCTCCATTGTCTTTATATCCTAGTCAAACAGTTATCCATGTCCTTTACAAGGAATTCCTAATGTAAGAAATCTTGGTTCCCACATTACAACCAAGGTCTCTGAAGCTGTTGAACATACTATTAAATAAATGAATGTAGTTTAGCAGTCTGTTTTTGCCACGGAAATTCTTGACTAAAGTATGGTTAACATTCAGCCAGCTGCAATCCAACCAGTAAAACAAAGCATGCGCAGAAACTGTATAGTAGTAAGTATTTGCCCGTCGATACAAGAACTTGCTATTGTCCGGTCTCTCAGCACATACGCAACTTCTTTCTGAGCATGCGTGACTTACTGGAATTCATTCTTATGCCGAGTTTACTCTCAGCCAGTTATAAAGCGGCAAGTCGGCAGCGCATGCGTAGAAAGGCTGAAAAAGTAATTGTCCCAACGGGACAATTACAAGCAGCTGTATTGTATTTTTTCTTACTGCGCATGCGTTCGTAGAATTTGGCGGGGTTTTTTTGGCATGAAAAAATTGATCATTTATCATAGATTAATTCAGCCATTTGTTGCTCCTTGTTCTTTCTGATGAGAATTTGTGTTTTTTTTTTAATTTTATTTGCCATTTATTTTCTATTATTTTTCAAATTTAAGTATGTTGAAATTTTTTTTTCTTATTTTACCTTGTTTCTTTGTGTAAATATCTATACTTTTAATACGATACGCAGTGAAAAAGAAAAATTCGGAGACGCCAAAATGGCAATTTATAGCCAAGCATGGAAGGCCTGAATCTTTCTTATAAAGTTTTGGCAAACATAAAACAGTCCCTTTCTACGCATGCGCTGCTTACTTGCCGTCTTATAACTGGCCGAGTGTAAACCCGGCATTACTCGGTCTCATTCATGAAATCCACGAAGTGAAGATGGCTTATAAACTGCCAAATTTTAGAATTATCAAAAATTCCTTTTTGATAATTCTCAAATTTGTGTGTGTGTGCTTATACTAAGTATTCTTAACTTTTTTTTCTCGTATACGAAATATAGAGGAAATATGGTGATCGTCGAGAAATTGAAACTCGATATTATGACTAATTTCATAATTTAGACCTCCCTGATTCGGAAAAACGCATTTTTGACATTATGTCTGCCTGTCTGCGAACGAGATAAATTAAAAGGTCTTTGAGTTAGATGTTTGAAATTTAGTGTATGGAATTACAACCAAATTTGTAGATTTCTATCAAAATTTGAACGAAGTCCAGCACAGGAAATTAATCTGTCTAGATGTTCGAGTACAAGTGAACTCGATAGCTACAAAGTGAAAAAAGCAAGGTAAACAAAAATATGGTACACAAGTTTATCATCTAAAATATAGATACATATCAAATTTTGTACAAAATCCGTCAAGTGGTTGACAGTATATTGGTCTGTACTTTCGCATGCATAAAATGCAATACCTCATAAACTCAATGAAATTCAGTATGTGATCTTGTGATTATAGAAGTAGTTTTATAACAAATTTTGGTATCAACCAGCAAAAGGGCGCCAAAAATACATGTTCTCGTGATAGATTCATTTAAATTTCTAGATTCAAATAAAAAATCTATATTTCATAACTGTAGCTCATTAATGCCATGCTAGGTATTCGTGGCTTACCCAAGGTCCACAATTTCCTGCAGAGTGAGGGAGATAAGTCAGCTATCTGACTCTCCGATCTACCACGAAGGCACACGGATTTAAACCATGAAAACTGAATGACCGGACCGCCGCAACAGCAACATTGGCGGGAACTATGGTTGAGTCCTAAGGCCCTCACCGGCCACGGTACAACCTTTCCCGAAGGAAGTACTTTCCGTCATCGATGGGAGGAGTCAGATCCCCCATTTATTAGTGTACCCTCCAGGGTGGCGAGATCCAACCACCATGCCGGAAGCATCTCATCTTCATTTCGAGTTGCCCCCCGGGGTTTGAGTGAGGGAGATAAGGCCTCTGTTGGAGAGCATGCGATAAAGTTTCGGGGAGATCAATCCTGCTGTTTTCCTTATGCATGTAAAATGAAAGTTTTTCTGGCAATGAGCCGCCATGAACTTTTTCTGAAACTTAGCTTTATGTACAAAGATGGCAAAATGATTCTGTCCCATCCGATTAAGGGTTCACAAACGATATTTTTTAACTCAATTATTTCGATTTTTCACGCAGACCATTTTTTTATGTAGTTGTATTGTTTGGTTCAGCTATCCGATAAGCACAAGTAAGGATATTTTGTGTAACCTTCTTGCTGACCAAGAAGAAAGTTAGGGGAACTGGAACGGTCTCGATTACGGAAAAAGAACGAACATTCTATTGAAAACAAAGGGGATTCTTTCTAAGTAAAACTTGTATTTCAATCAATATTAATAACATAGTAAGAATATGTTGTCTTCATTACAAAAAAGCATTAATATTATTTTAACTTAAAATCTTTTTTTTTTTTATGGTAATCAGAAAAATGTAGTAACGCGATAAACTAGATTCACATAGCTATACATTGGTATGCTTTTAAGTAAAAAGAATTGTTCTAAAATTATCCAAAAATTGCATAATATGTTAGTAAAGGTTCAATAATTACAGAGAACTTATTTTCATGTCAGTATGTTTAAAATAAATATTTTTTTTTTAATCTTAAATATCAAATAATCTGAAAATCTCAAAAATACATAAATATTTTCTGTGTAAATATCACCTGAAAAAATTGTACATTTAGAAATGCACAAAATAATATTTAATAGATGCAGAATCGTAATATATCATATAATACAAAAATTGTCGTATCCATGCAATGAAAGGAATTTTGTACGAGCGCCATTTTTAAGTGCATACAAATTCTACATACTTATTCGGGAAACTTAATTTCTCTATAATAAAGTCGTGGTATCACATCCTTCTTGCATTCATCACATTTTTTCCTAAATGAACAGAGCATCCTTCGTTTTTTCTCCCCACCTCCTTTCTTCATGTAATTCACTTGTTCGAAGAATAACTTGTTCTTTTGAAGACTTAAATATTTCAAAAGTTATCCGCTCTGAATCTAAAAAAACTAAAAGAGAAAAACTATTTTATCTCTAAAACCATCTAACTAAATGTTATAACTAACAATCAGTTAAAAAAATTCCAAGCATTAAACAAAAAGAAATGTTGATTCGAATAATGATACTGTTATACAATAATTAATTGTATAACAGTATCATCATACTGTCATACAATAATTAATTGTATAACAGTATCAACATACTGTTATACAATAATTAATTGTATAACAGTATCATCATACGGTTATACAATAGTTAATTGTATAACAGTATCAACACACCGTTATACAATAATTAATTGTATAACAGTATCATCACTATTATTTTATGCGTTATATTGTAAAGCATAAAACTTTTAGAATATTCACATTATTTCAAAAATGTAAATTTCCTTTAATGTCTGCTCATTTTCGAAATTGCAGAGATTAGATTAATATAAAATAATTAATATTAGAATTGAAAACGAAATTTTGAGAAAGTCTACCACAAGTGGTAGACTGAAATACTAGACAAATAATTAGAATTCTATAATAAACTGTCTTTTGCTTTAACCTCTCTACACATTTTTGTTCAGCTTTATATAGATATATATTGATATCAGTGTTTGCTTGTACGTCTTTTATACAAATCTATAATTTATGTCCAATTTTGGTGAAATTTTGCATATGTACTCTGCTAGACAAGAGGAAGGTCATTGTCAATTTTTCAAAATTAAAAAGTATGCAAACATTAGGAATTTTCAGCCGTTTTTTTTTTTTTTTTAAATATCATCTTATAAAAATGATGAACTCAAAAAATTACATTTTAAGTGGTAGTTATTTTATTTTCGCTCAATTTTTTCTCTGATTTTTGTTATTTTAAAATTTAATTTGACACACAATTTGTAACAGTATTTTTATTATTGAGATAATATTCTAATTAATTTTATTGTACCATCAAACAATTCATTCGGTGCTTTTCTCGGAATTAACTCCCACCGTGAGACACTTCAGAAATGAGGATGAGAAGCTGTTGGTTTGGTGGTTGGTTCTCCATCCTTATGAGTACAAAAAAGGTAGGAGACGGCTGCCTCCTTTCTATGACGAGACGTACTTCCTATGGAAGGGTTGTACTGTCACCGGTATTGGCCCTTCGGACTGCATCATAGTTCCCGCCAGTGCTGCTGTCGAGGGGATACGGTCAGTCAGATTTTTTTTGGTGCCGTCTGGCGGGGAGGAGTAACCGGTTAAATTTAATGTTCACAGAATTGAAGTTAAGATTTTAAAAAATTGCTTTCTTTGGATATTGACTACGAAATTGGATTTTTATTTCGCAACGTATTCATATTTTAATTTGCATTCTCTGTACTTTGCAGTAGATTGATCTCATTAAATTCATATTATTGAATATTAACTGAAAATAAGGTGAAATTTTTTATCAATGTATCTGGTATTAATAGTTCAATTGCGATGAAAAATAATATTCAATATTAACAAAGTGGGTGTCAAAGGCGGTTAACATTTAAATGAATGAATCACAAATATTATTGTAAAATGTAGTACGTTTTTTTTTATTTGATAGTATGCATTTTTACTTTAAAAATTGCCTACAATGAAACTGAATGTGTTTTTTTTTTTTTTTAGAAACTAAAACATAACATAAACATCAATTTTACAAACTCCTCGGATTGTCTTCAGGAAAAGAAGAAAAATATGTAATCCAATTTTATTGAGACACGGTAGATGTTATCAAACAAGCTCAAAATAAATTTTTCTATAGAGAAAAGAAGAAAACTCAAGGGCGTATTTTCATGATCAATAACAGGAATAAGGCGATTTTTTTTCCAAGGATAAGTTTGATTATTTTAAATGCCATTTCATTATTTATGAATAATGACTATGTTAACTTTTTTTCCTTTCCTTTTCCTTTTCTCCAAGTTCTGTTTTTAATTGAGACCTAACCCTGATTTCTTTAGTATTTGAAAGAAAAAATTGTTTCTTAATCACAGAATAATAAAGTAAAATAATCTACATCGGGAAAAAAAATTAGTAATCGAAACAATTTATCAAACTAATAGGAATGTTCTTTATTTTCTTGTAAAATCGCTCATTATCTTTTCTTCATCCGTATTTTGGAATAAACTTATTCAGTATGTCGTTACAAAATCGGCATCTCATAATTCGGGCGTTTACCAAAGAACATGTAGGAAGCATTTAAGAGAAAACAAGTCACAGCATGATTTTCATGCTATATAGACAATAGAATTTAATTTATTGTATATATTTATTTTTTAATTTACATTACAAATTTGGGAATAATTAAAATAATATTTTGTGCAATAAATATAGATATTTTGCTACTAATATGCAATTTTTTTAAACGAACTTCTACTAAATCAGCACTTTTGACTATCGTCTAGTCTGATATCTACCATGTTATTGAGAATCTGAATGTTACAATATTCGAATTATTACTCAACTAGCCAAATTTGGCGACCAACTGATTCGTCGGTAATTTTATTTCATTGAAACATTTTTATGTAGTTTAATGTTCACAATTCCTTAAACAAAGCATTTGGTAGACATCAAATTTAAAATAGACATTAATATTATTTAAATATCTGTTTATTAAATTAAATGAATTATCCTCATCGAATAAAGTCCCCTAATATCATATTGTTATTATAAATATATCTGTTCGAGTCTTCTATCTTCTAATTGCACGCTATCTTTCATGATATTTTAACTTTGCTTTCTAATTCCTCGTGTAAACTAGTCAGATAATTAGCAGATGCTTACTTTAGTTTTCAACATTGAAAGGAAATTTTACATAAACTATTTGATCAAACAATGTAAGCGTTTGAATGTGTGTTCAGTTTTTAAACATTTCTGAAATAATATTAAAAAAAATTTTGTGTGATAACATTTTTGGCAATTAGCAATCTCAAATATTATTTAATTTTTAATTAATTAAAATTGCAAATAAATTGCTCCGAATCGTGCACATTCCTACTCTCAGCGCCAAATTTAATATCACTGGTTCAAACAATCTTTCCTATAAATCACATTCTTTCTTACTAATAGTAATAAAGAATTCAAAATGTATTTAGAATTCTTTTCATTAGCCGATTTCATCTAAAATTTTATAAAGATATACAACGTTGCTATTTCTTTGTTTCAAATTTCATTTATTTAATTTGTTAAGTTTATGAAATATTACGTTCACACACACGTGCATAGATCGACGTATATTTCAACTGAAAACAAATCAACAACTCAAAAATTTGTCTTTTACAAGTGACAGTGGTATACTCTATTAAAATTATTCTATTCTATTTTAAATTTATTTATTAACTTCTATATCAAAAAATGCTTAATGCTCATTGTTATTCCTATGGGTCTTAGCAATGTATATAATTCTTACCGCCTTTGCCAACCATCTGATTCGCTGGGAATAGTGATTGCATTTATTTTCAATTCAACCTCTTGCAGGCCAATTGGTTTTCGTGATTTCTACAAGAAAAACGTATTATGCTCAAAAGTGAGCATAATTTTCTCATTGATAAAATTCGAGAAAAATTCAAAAATGGTGCAAAAATTAATTTTTATATTATTATTTTCAGGAATTATTGTAGACGAATATAAAATTCCCATTTGATTCCTTACAAACTAAAATTTTGATTAAAATTAAAAAAAAAATCTTTTTGAAGTATACAGTTATACCATTTAAATATACCATCCAAGGAATATCTAAGCCAAATTTGATAGAAAAAAGCCAACATATATGCTTGGCCTGTAGAGAACCAACACACACGCACATGCACGTTCATCCTTGTTATTAGTATATAAATAGTTTTCAAAAAGTAGTATAGATTTTGTGTACATTTTCCTTTATATCCAAATTTAAAAATAAGTTTTAAAAAAAACTTGCTTATTTTAGACAGAAGTTGCATCATAAAATTTAATAACTGGGTTCCAAAGAATATGATAATTTGTTTAAAATTCGACGAGAATCAAACGAAAATTCGATGCTATTTCAGCACTGCTTCGAAGCTTTGCTCTTTTATATTTAAGAGCTGGTGTACAATCCACTTCGGAAAACACAGCCATTAGCTGCATTCCAATCATTGAGCAGGACAGGTGTGTACATAACAGCAATTTATTTCTCGATGGAGATAAAACTCGCGAGAAATGACAGAAGTTTATGTTGTGACTTGCTTTATTATCCTTGTCTCTGCGCTGGCAGTCAGAGAACAATGGAAACAGATTAAACAGCTACACACAAGGGGAAGTGAACAGTTTTGAAAGCAAGTAAAAGGGTGAAAAAGGTAAAACCCGAGGAATTTAAAAACATATCACAATAACAGGAAATCATTTTGAACTCTAAAATATTTTGAAGTAACATTGGCACTTTTTTTATTCGATCTAATACAGTGTATACCAAATTTATGTGTACATACTATATTTACTTTTTCCATTCTCTAATACGTAGTATACAGTAAATATAATAATCGTCAAAAAATTCGAACTCCAGATTTTGACTAGTCTCCGCGTTTTAGAACACTATGAGTTCGAAAAACACTATTTTGGAAAACGTCCGTCTGTCTGTGACTAAGATAACTCAAAAACACTTTACGCTGGACGGATGGTGTACGGTCTTTAAACCTAATTTGCAAATTTCTATAAAATTTTGAGTAAAACGACTTCAGAGGAAGTCTGGCTGTCCGGTTGTTCGAAAATAAGTTAACACGATAATTACAAAACAAAGAGAGCTGAATAGATGAGGTTAAGTTGTTGCTGTTTCTTATGGCACTTGCCACTGACAAGCCCGATGTTACGAAGACAGCGATTTAAGACGGAGGGGGAGCGTCTCTTGTTTTTATAGTAGCGCCAACTAGGGCCAGTTGTACGACTTTGCTACTCACGCATCACACATTCGCTTGTACAACCCCTTTTTACAGGAGGGCATATTCAACATCTCACAGATAGAACAACGGAAGAACAACCATGTCCAAACAGAGACACCCAGATCACGGGGAAGACGCGCTACCCCTACGCCAGGAGGCCGGTGATGATGTTAAGTACACGGATTTAATATCTACATTATTGACATCTATCAAATTTTGAGTCAAATCTAACTACGAGTCGACTGTCTGTCTATCTGTACATTCAGGAATATGTAAACGCTATAATTCGGAAACTCAATGCCTAAAATTCATCAAATTTGGTATGTTACTATGTGACTACAAGTGCAGTTTGAGTCAAATTTTTGTTACAATCGGTTGAAAAAAACGTGTCTAAAATATAAATTCGATTTTCGGATACTATTAAAGCATGCCAGGGATTAATCGGCAAATAACTCGCCAAAGATGATACGACATATTCAGTAAAAATACTAAATTCACCCGAAAAACTAATATTTCGTAACTATTTTATGCCAATTTCATGTAAGTCATTCTCTAGCATGACAAGCTTATTAGAGTATGCGAGAATTTTTGACAAAACCACTCCTGCTGGTTGTATTCTATAAACAGAAAGTATGGTAATCTTTCATTCGAATCGAAAAACCATGATTTATGTTCGAACCAATTTTTCAGTTTATCCAAATGTTGAGAAATTAATCTGAAATTAGCTGTCACAGATCAGACTGGCACAAGTACTTTTACTTTCTCGTAACTTTGGAAAAAAATTTTATTAGATCCGATATAAAGTATACCAGATTCATGCGTTCCATAATTTATTTTCTCCTATTCTAAGAACAAAAAATATTGTAATCAATAACAAAATTCTATCTTTTGATTCTATTCAAAAAAATATTTTGCTATTGTATTTCCTGCATAAATTTTGTTCTAAACACTCATTTAATTTATGTAAAGTTTTAGAAATTAAGCAGAATCAAGTCGCAGCATATCATGTTGACTCAAGTTCTTTACATTTTGGGAACATTACCCTTTTTATTAGATCCGATATAAAATATATCAGATTCAAGATTACTACAACTATTTTCTGTTTTGTAATCACAAAAAAAATTCTATATTTGAATTCGATTCAAAACTATTTCACTATTTAAATTTCTGCATGAATTATGTTCGAACCATTCTTTTACTTTATACCAATTTTAAGAAATATACCAGAAATGACAAATCGTGCTGATTTATATATTTTTATCTTCTCGTATATAAAGCATTCAAAAAGAAAGTGTTGTGGACTCGAAAATTCAAACTATCTTTATTTTACTTCATTAATTATTATTTCGGATACTTTCTAGTGACATAAAATGATGTTGGTACATTTTAAAATAATCGCTGATTTGTAAATTCATTATATTCATAAATTTTCAGTTAGTATTATCATTATTTTATATGAATAAAAATAGTTCTCTCTTAATACTTGCACATTTAATAACGAAAACCTTTTTCTTAAATAGAATTTTTTTACAACTTATTAATGCAGCACTTTTATTATGTAATAAATTATTTCTAAAAAAAAATCAGCGACTGTATATCAAGCAACGATGTAGAAGAAATTTTGAAAGGATAGATTCCTTAATGATAAAATCATATCTTTCTGAAAGCTACATAAGATTTCAAAAACAGGTATATCTTTATAATAATAATTCAAAAGAAACTGCATACAATTAAGATGAGAATTCTTTTTATTTTCTTGTATATGCAATAAAGATAAAGTATTGCAACGGTTAAAAAATTCAGATTCGAGATTTTGATGAATCTTTATGGTCTAGACTTCTCTTATTTCGATAGACATATTTTTGGAAAATGTCTATCAGTCTATGACAAAGATAACTCAAAAACTTGTAGAGCTAGACAGATGAAATTTGGTATAAAGTCTTTACACTAAATTTGTAGATTTCTGTCGAATTTGAGCAAAATCCGTTCTGAAGAAGTCTATCACTCCGGCTGTTCGAATATAAGTAAAAACTATAACCACAAAACAAAGAAACACAAAGAGATAAAATTCTGTATACAGATTTAACATCTACAGTGTTAGACACCTGTCGAATTTTGAGCCAAAGAGGTTGATGGCCTGTCGGTCTATACTTGCAGAAGTATGTAAAAGTAATAACTCAAAAATGCAATGAGTAAAATATATTTATTAAATTCAGTGTAGGATTTTATGCCTACAAATGTAGACTTGTGACAAATTTTTACTTCTATCGGTTGAGAAAAGCATGTCTAAAACCCAAATTCGGTTTTCGGATACTATAAATCACATGCCAGGGATTAATAGCCAAATAACTCGCCAAGGATGGTACGATAGATTCAGTAAAATTGCTAAAGTCAAACTTAATGTTTCGTAACTATTGTACGCCTGTATTCTCTGGAATAATACTTTTATTGACGTGCGAAAGTTTTATGAAAACCATTCTCGCTGTTTTTTTAATAAAGAGATAATGTCATGGTTAATGATTGCATAGAAATTGCTTTATTTACAAAAGAAAATATTTATAATAATCAGAAAGATCGGTTTCACTAAATCCTACATCAGGGTCACTTGAAATTTAAATAAATACAATCAATTCTATATAAGAGATTAATAACACATCAGTTTCATGCAACAAATTAATCTTTTCATAATATAGAGAGCACCAAATCTGAGCAATTTTTCAGTATATTAATCAATGAAATTGCATGTAAATATTTTTTTCACGGCTGATATATTCTGCCCCCCAATTAACAAAAGTTGTTTTAGATTTCAGAATAAATTAGAAATTATTTTCCCACGTGATTTGAACCCACCCTTTCCAGAACCTTGAAACTGACAAATCAAAGCATTTTACGTCAGAGGTGTGATCAGCTGGCTGAACTAATTAAGGAAGAACGGTTTCTTCTTCCGGAAACAAAATTCTGAGCCTTGAAAACTAGGCGTAAAAAATGGATCAAATAAAAACCCTGAATTTTGAATGATTTTTACTTTTCTTGATGCTTCATTGGTAGGCTGTTCACAACTAATTGTTCCATTTAATTCTAGTTGGAAAGAATATAACTGAGCATCAAGAATGATGTCACGATTTTATTTTTCACATCTGCTTTTGTTTGTTTTCTTGGAAGCTACTGTGGCTTATAGGAGCAGGTGAAAAGAGAATTATAATGCAATGTCTACTGTGGTTTGTAGAGTGCAGTGAAATGAGAGTTATGATCTGTTTTCAGATTAAGCAATTCTGAAATTGATATGAATGATAGATTCCAATGGAAGAACTTTTTTGACAAGAATTCTTTCAGATTAGCATATTCTAGAAAATGCCAGAACTATTGGAATACTCTAGATATTCGAGAAAAAAATTTTGATCTTATATAAACATTTATGAATAATTAATTTTTAAATAATATATAAAAATAATCTTATTAAACTCATTATCTTAACGAAATTTGTATAAAAATATAAATGAGTCAAACCATTTTTTTTTCTTTGCTTGATTTAATTAACCTTATTTGATTGTAAATGAAATAACACTCTCAGAAAAATACAATTACAGATATCAGCTCCTCATTACAGTAGAAATAAATTTGGTGAAAAAGTTATATAGAATATATTTTTTCAGGGTTCCCTTTACTTTGAAGAGAAAAAATATTCATCTTCAGTTTTCATTTTCTTTAACAAATTAGATTTGAAAAATTTAGGAAGCTGCTTAATGGAAATTGCAACCTTCTTTATTATATTATAAAACTATTCATCTTCAAATAACAAAGAATATTTTAGTCACAAATATTTGAATAAATTTCCACTATCCTTTTTCTATCACAGGGAAATAAAAAAAATCTTAAATTAGAAAATAAACAAATGCTGAGTTATAAGTAAAACTAAATTCGATTGAAAATGTTCCTCAGCTTGTTTAAGTGAAAAAGTTTTCAAATTAAATTCATTTTCTTACTTATTCTTGCTTTTATTTCTTTATTTTAAAATTCGAAAGATGAACAGCCTGTAAGAATTTTTCTCTATTATTTTTCTACATACATGGAATACACTACTCTTGAGTTAGAAACCTTTTGTTTTATAATTTCTGATATATAATGAAACTACAATCAGGTGCTGTTTCAACAATTAAATGGCTAGCTCATTAAACAGCTCTGTAGAATGTATTTATTAAAAGCAATATTAAATTTTCTGTCGATTTATTTTTCTTCTGACATCAAAATTTTGAACTGATATGTTATGTATTGTTGTCTTTATTGATTTTATTTATTTATTGTTTATTTTTACTATTATTAACTTCAAACTACAGTTTTAAATATCTATTGCATCAAATCTGAAAATTTATGAAGAATTGCAAAAAGCAACGATTCCATTCAGATGCAATAATCGTTTTGAGGATTGGCAAAAATAAAATTAAAAATTAGTAAATGCGATATTTGAAAAATGCAAAGGAAATTTTTCGTTCTTCTCTGCGTTAATTGTTGGGTCTTAAAACCACAATGAATTTTCAACTACTTGAACAAACGATTTCTTCGTACATAAAATGAAAAAAAAAATACTTGAGAAAAATTAAAATAAAATCTACGATCGCAAATTTCAAGTTATCATGTGAGAGCATTATTTTTTTAGTCATTATTTGTATTAATTAATTTAAGTCATTAACCAGTTTAAACCGTTTGGAAACAATCACGAGACTTCTCTATCTGTCTCAATCCCTCTCTCTCTCTCTTATATATATATACATATAAACTTTCATTTTCAACTTTTCTAGCTGGCAAACAAAGTTTTGGAGCTCGACAGATTTTGAGATGAAATAACTGCTGTGATATCATAGTTCTAAGTCAACCTTTGAAAAACGCATCTGCTGTCAAAGAAGCATATGTAATAATAAAGCAATACTGGTGAAAGCAGGTCAACCTTTTAAAAACGCATCCGATGTCAAAGAAGCATACATAATAATAATGCAATACTGTTAAAAGCAGGTAAAAAATATATGAGATTAAAAGATGATGATGAAAATTGCCATTTATGCTTTATTCAATGCCTACGCTTCAATCGAGTCAATCGAATCAATAAACTTCATTTCGAGCTTCGAAATCCCCTAACCAAAACAACGTCATGTTCTTACATGATAAAAAGAAGTTAGAGTATAATTTATTAAGTTTTATTCATCACAATCTTGGTTCCTTGGTTTGTTTATTGGAATAAAATAATTACATTTTTCGCTTTGCTGAACAATAGGAAAAAAAGAAATTTCGTTTGTTCATATCTTCTCTGCTGTTTCAAATTGATTATACTAATTTTTCATGCATACACATATTACCAGATATTCTTATCTAAATCCATTTCGTTTTACTGCATATACCGAAAAAAAATGCCTTCTTATTTATACTATAATTTCTCAAAATTATTGCACTAACCTTCTGTGCAAATTTCATAATATCAAATCCTTAAGCTAAATTCAATTTTTAAAAATTAAAAACAAAAAAATCTTCTATTAATATTGTCAAAAAGCTTTTAAAATGTTTGAATATTAAAAAAATTAAAGATGGCGCTGGTTCTAAATGCTTGTTAATATGCATCTCAGAACATGAAATAAATAAATAAAGCACAGAAAAAAATCAAGGAAATAAAGAGACATTTTTTTAACCTTACCATTCTTTTTCTTTAAATGCATTAATTACGTTGTTATTTAGATGTTTATGGCATTGCTATCTATGCTGCTATGCCATATCTCTTAGAATTCGTAATCAGTATGCATCACGATTAGGAATGAATTATTACACGACAGCGATAGAATTATATTTATATTGTTCCTACATATCAAAGAGTGTTTTCATAAGAATATTTTTTTTCTTCAATAAATAATAATGGGGTTTTTTTTTCTGAAGATTACTTTAAAATAGTTAAGTTTAATTTTTGACATATTATGTGGAAAATTGTATATCAAGCATTACTTATTTCAGATTCGCTTTGTAATTATAAGATGATTATTCAACAAAAAAGTTGTAATTTTAGAATAAAACAAAGTTTTAATATAATTTACGAATTCTAAGAGATACAGCATAACACCACTAATAGCAATTGTTACATCTAATATTTTAATTAAGATATTTAATACATTCTAAATAAGAACGTATTTAATTCATTTAAGGCAAAATTGTATTAAGTTAAAAAAAAAAAATTTTTTTTCTTCTTCTTCTGAAGATGACTTAAAACAGTTGTGTTTAATTTTTGACTTATTGTGTTAAAAAAAAATATATTATTTCAAGCATTAGTTATTTCTGTTTCGCTTTAAGATTATAATATAATTACTTAACAGAAAAGATGCATTTTAAAAATAAAACAAAATTTTAATATGCAATTAAAATTTTGAAAATAAAAGAAATAACGTAGCGGCATAATATTTACAGAAATTGCTTAAACATGTAATTTGCAATTCAGGCTGAAAGAAAATATTATGTAATATTTAATTATTGTTTTATTTCTTTACCTGAGAGTCGTGATTTCACTTAGTAAAAGTACATTGAATTAAGTACATTTATTTTTGTACACGTTGTCATGATTGTAATTGAATGTGAGTTTTTAAAAATAATTTTGGAAAAATAGCTCGATTTTAAAATTTAAATAATAATTTGAATTAGCTTAAAAAATGTCTTTTTAAGCAAAATAACCTGAAATTATTTGCTGAAAATAGCAAACTTTCATCAGTTGTTATCTGCCGATAGTGAAAGTAATTTAAATGAATTTAGTACAATCTTTTATATCAATGTATTTAAATACATATTACTTAAATATTATAAATTATTTATTGAATATACTTTATAGGTGGCAGTTTTTTATGAAAACAGACGATAAAATTAAGTGAAAAAATAATATATGTGTTATGTATTTGTTTTTTGCTACAATGTTTGATACAAATAATTTAACTTTTTTTTTTTGATTTTCAAACAAAAACTCCTATTTTTTAATAAAAATAATCTTAATTTAGTTGCTATCGACAGTCGATGTCCGTAGAGGAAATCTATATAAATTATTGATTGCTGAAAGTTATAAGTGAATAATGAATTCAATATTGTTTGATAAAGAGAAATTTCTCAGATGATGCACCTTAATTTCTGTCATTTCCAATTTAATTTCAAAATATTAATAAAGTTATTAATTTTATTTATTTATTTTCTGGGGGATCTTTTGATCGTCGTAGAGACTTAGGCTTAAAACATTCGATGTCTTATACCATGTCAGTCAATCAAAATGGTTCATTTTTTTTTCTATTGTTGAAAGTATATTTTTGGCTTTAAAAAAGTAATATTATTTTGCATATTATATATTAGCCGATTTTTGGTGACCAATTGTTCCATAATGGTTGCTGAAAATTTTAATTAAATATTTTGTGTATTTTGGTTTCAAAAGTTCACAACAAAATACTTTTAAACTTCAAATTTGAGTAGATATATGTAACTCATTCTACTATTGAGTTCTGTTCATGGCTCTAAGCATTTCCCTATTTCTCTATTTTTATCATTTTGAATTTAATTATATGTTAGGAAAAAAGTAGAAGTGTTTAAAATAAAATGGACGAAGTTAAAAAATTTTTCACCATTGCTTAAATTTAAGTTAAAACTTACTTTAATTATGTTTTACAATAAAATTTCAAAAAAATTGACTAAAGAAATACCCATGTATTGAAATCTACTTTGCATGGAAAAATAACTCATATCTTCCTAACTTGAACATCAACAATAAAAAAAGGCTAGGATGAAATGTTAGTGGCAATAACTAAAATTATTTTAGTTTCACTTGAATGATGAAATATAGTATTGTAAAATATGCTTCAAATATTTTTTAATAATAGTATGTATATGTAACTTAAATTTTTATAACTGTCTGTTTAGCTCTTAAATTCCGAATAGTTTTTATTTATTCAAAGTTTTCTTCATTTTCATTCAAAATCCCTTCGAAGTACATACTTACATCTTCCAAAGTATATTTGTGCCAAGTTTGATTGATGTAGTCAAATTGCTTGATCTATAAAGCGCCAATACACACTTTCTTCTTTATTATTACTAGATAATTTTTTAATTATTTTTATTAGAATGGTTATATGCTGCTGATATATTGTAGTAAAAAAGTTTAAAATTCTTAATACAGTTGTAAATGTGCTTTATATTGCCCATTTATTAATGAATAATTTGTTTCATTAAGTATAATTTCCTCTGTCTCTCAATGTAAATTTAAAAAAATATATAACGTTTAAATAATGTAAATTGTTAAATAGTTTTGCACAATAATTTCTTTGTAAATTATTTATACATTCTCTTTGCTTTTCAAAATTTTAAAAACAATTTTTTTTATCTTTCTTATTTTGAATAAATGCTATACTTTTAAATTTTGTACAAAATTGTTTGGAGCAGTTTTTATGTTGTTGCCAAAACTTTCACATTTCTCTTACATATATCAATTTTACAAATATGCCAACACCTGGGCCAATTCCGATTATAAATTAATAAAATACTTTATTCAGAAACTTTCGGACAAAAAAAATTAATCTACGCAAAACAAAGCTGGTTTGTATACAACATCTGATCGATGCCTATCTGCCAGACGTTTTCCACCAAGGCCACCTGCCTACCAATTCACGTGCGGACGGAGAATGGAACTAAGAGGTACGGGATCATCCTCTTCCAGCCCCGCCCAACAAGAAAAGATGCAGCTCCACACCAAGATGACCCAAACCTTGATAATGCTTCTCTTTTTGGTTATTTTTTCTAGAATTTTCCTAGCTTCAAAGAGGTATATAAAGGAGATGCCTGGACTGCCCAAGACATATTTGCTTATCTCCTGCAGTGAGTTCAGCAAGTGATCCTTCAAAATGAACTACTTGGTAAGTAGCAAAATACTGTTCTTAACTTTCTAATATCTTATCAACTACTGAGAATTTTTAAGGGAATATTTTTGATATTTAATCATTATACTCAGTTTACTTAGATTTGTAGTTTGGTACAAATTTACAGCTTGATATTGAGTTTTTAATTTAGTTATAAAACTAGCCATGTTTAATGTTAAAAATGTCTGTTGTTAATGTTTTAATGTAAATTGTAATCAAATCTAATTCAAACATTCTTCCTCAATTTCTCAAAACTTTTTATGTGAGGAGTTAAATTCAATTTGCAATCAAATGTAACAAAAGTATATTTTTCCAACAATTCACTTTTAAACATTTAGTGAGATCAAAACATTGGAGATGTTTTGCGTTCTACTGTGATATATTCGAAGAGGCAGTAGCAATTTGATTTTGCTACTTCGGATATTAGATACGATTTCAGTAGTGGAAACTTAGCTGAAGAATATAATAAATTTTTAAATTCATAAAAAAATCTTATATTTTCATTAAGATGAAGAATAATCTTAGTCTTCTACAAATAAACCCAAATAAACTGTAAACATAATCGTTCTTTTAAAAGTTTTCTGTTTTAAAAAATAAAATTTTGTGAAAATTCAGTTTGTGAATATATTTTCAGTATAGATAGACTAGGGAAAACTTCTTCATTTATTGATACGTCTCGGCAAACAAAAGTTGAATATGTTCATTGTAGTAGATGTTCTATGGTTAAACACATATAGTCATTAACATTAAACAATCATTTTATAAATGGTATTTTTTCAACTTAATTCGAAGATCATATTACAAAAACACCTATTAGCTTAAAATCAGGCTTAACCGTGCTATTAAGCTGTTTCAAAAATCTTCACCAAATCTTCTTCAAAAATCTTCATTTCCCGTGTAGCCATTTGGCTGCATGCCTTTATTTCCATTAATAAATATCATATGACTTTGTTCCAAAGGGAACAACAAATGTTTGCAAAATACTTTTTTAAATGATTTTTTGGTAAAAATTTGTAGAAAAGACCGATTATTATAACAGCGGTACTAAAATTAAACTGGAAACTTGGGAAAATACCAGGACGGTTTGCTGTGTGAATAGTTCTAACATTAAAAATACAATCAAAATACTTTTTTTTGCTTCGTAAAAAATATATTGGTAAAAATGGACTATTATTTTTATTGCAGAATTATTATAATGTGACTTGTGTTACTGTGATATTGCTCCATTTTAATGTAAACATTGGACGATTTTAATTTTTTTTTTTTTAATTTCATGGGAAAAGTACTTACAAATTTTTAAATTATTTTCCTGAATTATATGCAGCTATTCAAAAGATTTTTTTTGTAAAAAAAGCAAGAAAAAAATCATGCATTGTAATGTTAAAATCTGCATAACATAACAATTTTAAAACGATTCCAGTTTCAAAAATGATTCTTTGTAACCAGGTATTCTTATATGATAGATTCTTATTTGTTTGTGCTTTATTCTATATGATTATATTTTGTGAATATATCATTATTTTTTACTATTTCACAGGTCTTTGCCCTTTTTGTCATCTTCGCCATTGTGGCACTCACCACAGCCCAAGTGGTATACCATGGGGCATATTATAACCCCGCAGTATACCCATATGCCTACAACTATGGTGTAGCCCCTCTGACTTATTTGTGGAAGAAATGAACGCATCTACATTCAGGTAAAAACATCCTTATACCATTTTTAAAGCAATTATCAGACTGAAATCTTTTTTGTAATAATCTTAAACTTAGGAAAAAGTAATAATTGTATGTAGTTTCCCCACTACCAAGTAATTCTAAAGCACAAACGTATGAGCTGTAACTGTTTTTACAAAATATTACAGAAAGTTCTGGATTAAATTTGGTTCGGTTTCACATAATATTTTACTCACATTTTGGCACAATTAGTTACAGCGAATCTGAAATTTGCGAAATATAGTTTGATTACTTAAATTATGTAACTACTACTTCTAATTTATCATAAGAGAAATAAATATAAATATCTGATAATTTTCTAATTATTTATTTGATAGAAACTTTTCTAAACCCTATGTCACGATATCTTTGAAGTAGAAATCAGCGTTCGCATTGAATAGGTTTTGTAAATTAAATAAAAATGTAATTTTAAAGTTTTTATGTAATTTTAACTTTCTGATTTAGTTTTCCGTCTCTGGAATGAAACGGAACGAAAGAATTAAATAAATTCAGTGATAGATCAGTATTCCTTGCCATTCACTAGCTTTTCCTCTAAACCAACAATTATCCATTTTAAAAAAGCAGTCAACAAATAGGCAATTTTTCCCGTACTTATTTCGAATCAAACTTCCTCAACTTATTTTATGCGTAAATTTTTAAAAACATGATGCATTGTCCGTAATGTAGTCTTTTTTGAGAACTCATAAATAACATTTACTTTCCCCACTTTTAACTATATTCCAAAAATTGCGATGAATCATGATATGAAAATTTTAATATACCAAATGTTGGCCTTGCAGTTATTTCTGCATTTCTTTTTTACAATTAATATCTGAATTCTTAATGAAGGGAACTATTCTTCATGATAATAACTAATTATTATATCCTTCATCTTAATCCAAAATTTTATTTAAGTCAGTTTTGATAAGAAGTTGTAAATTTCCTATAACCATACTGAAATCCTTATGATTTGTATTTTCCAATAACTTTTTGAATCAAATTAAAAATATATAAAAAAAAGTTGATCAGTATTTAGGTGGAAAATATTTTTGAAAGTAGAGATATAAATTACGCCAAATGGAAGCAGTTATCAGTTAATGAATTAGCATTTTTTAATATTATTAAAGAATTTTCAAATGTCTGTAAATCATGAAATTTGCTTGGTTTTTGAGGGAAACAATTTTTATTACCAAGCAGAAAACTGTATAATGAAGAAATCTCTTAACTTATTCCTGATTTTCCATAAACTAAAAGTTTCATTTATAAATTTGAAATAAAACTTTTTTACAAATCAGTTGGTAAAATATATTAAAACTTCAAGTTAACGAACTAATTGGTTCGAAAATGCTGCTGTAAAATCAGTACTCCACTCAATTGTGCATCGTTTCCTGACCATTATTTAAAATAAGACATTTTTCTTGAAATTGTGCTTTATAATGTAAATAAAAACTATTTAATTTTTTATATTATATAAGTAGCAAAAAATTTCTTAAAACTTCTCCTCAAAAGAATGAAAGTTTTTGCTTTATTAATTCTTTTCTCTTTATAGCATTTCTTATTCAGATTCTCCCCGTTAAATCAAGGATTCGCTGCATAAGATATTTTATTTCAACTTAATAACTAACGTCACATATTGACAAAATGTCTGCTTTTTCTGTTAAAGCATAAATGTTTAATTTTAAAAATACCTTTATAATTAAATTTAATTGTAATTGTTTTCTCTCAGTTGATCAGCCCCATTCATTGACTGTTTTTCTTTAAATGAATCGTATTTAATCAATAAATTTGCATTTTCTATTCCAGCTTTAAGCGTAAGTTTTTATCAACTGCATTTTTAATAAAAAACAATGTTTTGTGTTGTAGGTTCTGAACTGGACTGATTTTCGCCTGGCAAACAACACCTGATTTGGATGACGCTCGGATCATTTTCTCCCTATTCCTGTTTCCTTGTCAACTATCAAATTCTTTGTCATATTTCTAAGCTGTTGACTTTTATATGTTAATAAATCCAAAAAAATTGCCCAAAATATCTTCGTTTCATTATTTTTAATAGTTTCTTTACAGAACACCACATTATGCCCTATGCACTTGCTTTAACAATGAATTTATAAATTTTGAAATTCTGGAGTAAATACAAACCGCTAATAAATATCTAAATGCTGCTTGTTATTACGAAAATATTTGATGAAAATATTTACGAAAATATTATCGACGTTGAAATATATCCTACATCATAATATTTTCGTGAATGTTCCTATGAAACGTTTTTTTTCGTTAAACGGGACATCATATATTTACAATTATCCAAACCCAGTTTGTCATAAAACAACAAATTCCGAATTCATATTTAAATTTTTTAAATTAAATTAGCTCAAATATATATATAATATTTTATAATTTTGAGTAAATGTTTAATGAATTATGACCAATACAAATTTGAAATTCTTAATGATAAATGAAGTTTTCCGTTTAACCAGCATATTCCAATATATAATAAATTTTCTCAAAATAAATTATTTTATTTTAATTTAAGATATTTAGAATGCAAGAGAAAAATCAAAGTATAAAACTACATTTTATAATTTTTTAATTATAAAATTCTTGAGTTAAAAATTTTACAAAAGAACAGGACTTAAAACGTCGCTGATCTGGGTTTTTTTCCATTTCCATCAAATGCTTGTTAAGATATGTAGCAATAACCAAAAACCTTAAGAACTTTTCGTTTTCTTTGAAAGAATCTGTTTTAACATTAGATTTAGGGTTCAGTCATCTTGACACATTTCAAAGCTCATGAGTGAAATTGAAATGAAAATTTTATTAATTAAATAAAGTTGAAAAAATTGAAAATTAAAACTCTAACTAAATTAAAAAGTTTTAACTGTATTTTATAGCTTAATAAAGAGAAAAATATAAATAAGAAAAAAACTCTTCCCGAGATCAATTAATTTATCTTAAATCAAAACTTATAAAACATTTTTTTCCATTAATGAGTTAAAATGGAAATAGTGCGTGCGCAGAATTTCGCATTACCTGTTTCGACGGAACTCTAATTGTGGCCATTTTAACAAGTTTATCTATAAAAATTATGTTTAGTAAAATTTCTGGTCAAAAACTTTAAAAATCACTGCATAATTTGCTCGTTACAACTTACTTCTATTGCAATTAACTCCTAGTTCCCCGGTTTCAGAATATTTTTTTTATAATTTAGGTAAAGTTTCAGAGGATTATCCAATAACAATTTCACTGAATTCACATAAAATTCAGTTTACTGTAATATGAATGCAATTTTCAAATGATGGCAAATTTTAGTAGTGCTTTTTTTATTACAATTTGAAGAAACAAAATCTTTGGAAATGAAATACTTAATTTTTTTTTTAATTTTTCCTTCAGAAGGAAGTAAACCTTAATCATAGGTACAAAGAAGTTTTTAAAAGTATATTAAAAGCAGACTTGAAACCAGAACTTACTCATTATAGAATCACTGCACACGCACGTGTATATATGCTTTCTTTGTCGCTCTTCAGGACCAGAATCAAAATTATCAATCTTGCGAAAATATACTTTGGAGATTGAGAATAAATGGGCGATTTTTTTGAAATTAGAAGTTTAATTAATTAGAATTAATTAAATAGAATATAATTAGAAGTTTAATTAATTAAAATTAAGTGGAATTCTGCGTGTTTGTCCAAGATATATATACAGAAAATATTGCAGCACAAAAGTGTCTTTTACATAATTATAAGATTCATAAAATTCTCCATTCAGTGGTAATTACTCTTTTTCAGTTAATTTTTTTTCTATATTTAATTAATTTTTAAAAAATATTTTAGCATGTTTTCCAACAACATATTTTATATAAAATAAAATTTAATTAACCTTCCCGAGCACGTTACGTTATGCAAGCAAAAAAAATTGCCTTTTATCAATGCGCTGCCATCACACTGATAAAAGCAGAAATTAAAGAATTAAACTAACTCTAATTACAAATTAAACCTAGAAAAGTGTTGTAATATTTTGCATGTTTCTGTGATCTTCTAAAATATCTATATTATTTATTCATTAATTATATGTTATTTAAGGCAGATATTGTTTAAAATATACAGGATATCTACTTTACACCTAATTTCTAAACATTTGCTATTAATCATATACATCTAATAGAAAAAATGGTCTGAGTGAAATAAAAAAGGCTATTTTATGCAGTTTGAGTCAATAAATGTATTCATGAATTATGAATTTTATACTTTTATACAGGGCTTTAGTTTTAAGCATCATTTTTGAAAATTTTCTTAAGACACTCACATTTTAAATAAAAAGAGATATCTACTCTATTGCTTCTAAAACTAAGTGACTTATGAAAAAGTGAATAGTATTGTCTTATAAAAACGCTCAATTTTAAATAACACCATTGTCCGTTTGAAAGAAGGTATGCCAATCAGCACCCAATGCTTCTTTAAGGCCGATCAGTCTAAAATAAGGAAATTGTTGAATAATATAATTATTTATGTTATTTAGAGCATTATCTTAAACCGAAGTATATGTTTATCTTGAATAATTTAAAAATTAGCTGTTAGGCCATGATTAGAGATGGCAATTATTCTTGTATAATTCTTGCTTAAAATTATTCATGGAAAATGGCGATCTGGAAAATTAATAAACTGTCTCATTACAAGAGGTTAATTTTAAAGTGAAAAAAGAAATAAATTTACAAACTGAAACTAATAGCAAAGGTTGAAAGTTCCTTAAATAAAGCAGTTCAATACAAACAAGAGCATTAAAATAAACATGCAGAAACAGTGTCAATATATTAATGCTAATCTTTTAAAATATTTTTCAAATCCTAGTATAGTTCCAATTAAACAGAGTGAATAATTAAATAAATTCGGTATTTAAATTTAATTTCACGAGCTGAAAGAATGTAGGATTTAATTATATCCTAGATTGTCACCTAGAAAATTCCTTATTCGAAATGCTATCACGATATTGAACTTTTAATATCTTGTTTACTGGTAATCTAATGGTGAAAATTTCACTTCAGTTACATGTCTTGTTTTTAAAGTGCATTTATTTTCAAGGATTCTGCTCCTGTAATATAATCGGATATATAAAAATATATTAACGTTCTTATCACTCAAAAATTGCTTTTTTATTGTAGTCAATTCAATTTTATGTTCAGTCACAGAATTTTTACTGAATAATCCACTGAAATATCATAAAGTTATAAAAAATATTCTGTAGTGTACATAGGATTTCAGTGTTGAAAGATTCTATTTTCTGTATCCATATTTTTAAGAAACATGTTTGATATCTGCAAGAACGGTTTTATTTTAGTTAAAATTTGACTATTTCTATTTCAAGTTAAGAGTTCAAATTTTTGGAAACAAATGAAATGCATATTGCAATGGAAAAAATGGTGTAAATCTTCTGAAATATTATGAGTCATATGACTATCAAAATGCGAAGCTTTAAAATATTTTGCTGAGGAAACTTAAGTAATTATTATTAAGGCCAAAGATATTAAGATCAAATATTTTTATATAATATTTTAATAATAACTTCAATCCATTATTATATCAATCAGTTCAATTATAACAATCAAACTTCAATTCAATATCAGTTATAGTTTAATTAAATTTAAAAAAAATATCAAATAATAATTACCGAAAGGCTATATTTATTTCATTTTAACATCGATTGTATATTATATATATTTTTTTTGTAAATTATTTAAAATGTAATGCTTATAAAGACAGGACAACAATTCAAATTCTGCAGTTCTCAATGAGTTTATACAAAGTAATGTGGGTATATTTTGTAGAAATCGTAAAAACTGTTTATTTTAAAAAATGGTTATTTTTATTTAATCTGCAGAAATATATTTAAGTAGCAAATGTTCTAGATTAAAAAGTTATAGTAAAAGCTTTTATCTGAAACAAAAAATATCGTCTGCCATTTTCATTTTTTTTTCTTTTTCGGACTATCGTATGTAAACAAGCTGTAAATTAAAAAAATATATGTTTTTGCGCTTTCCAAAGAGTAATTTTCCTATTTTATAATTCGAAATTTTATGAAATTCATATTATCGAAATTTACAAGAATACAATAAACTACATTATTAATCGAAAAGAGTTAAAAATCAATCATTATTTTTACACAGAAAAAATACATCAAATGACTATTCAAAAAAAGTTAAATACGGTTTCAAATATTTTAAAACTAAAATCGCTATTAGTTCATCAGCTTTTGCTGTAACAGAGCTCAGAATAGTTTGTAGACCTCTGTAAGAAAATATTTAACGGGAGATAAATTGAAATACGTTGTGACCTTTGATGAAACTAGGTTATTTAAATGACTGCAATAAAATTCGCTCAATTTAATATCGAAAGCAAAAAAAAAATGTAGAACTTGGGTCCGTCTTCACAAAAAAAGTTTCACTAAGCAGTTTATCATTGTAGGAGCCTTCTCCTACAGCAGGAAATTAAAGAACGGAAGGGAAAAGAATGAAAAAAAGAAAAAGAAAGAAAAAAAGATGTTAAACCAACTGAATATACTGTGAAATGACTATTTTACCTCTAATATTTACATTAGAAATTACCTTTCTTAATCCCAATAATTTTCAAAAAGTGAATCGCCTTCAAGACAATGCATAGTCATATTTCAAAAATTATCACTCCATTCCTTGAAAAACCTGAAAATTGATATAAATATTGTATATATACTTTTTAACATAATCCTACGAAGTCCCTGTATGCTTCATCTATGAACTATTACGTCGTTGGCCTGTTGAAAAGATCTCTTCCTACTACTGATGGGTTTTGGAAAGTAGTAGTAGAAGAGAATTAGAAATAAAAACCCCGAGAAATTTTTCGAAAAGCTCTTTTATCAAGGAAATCACGATGCAGACTTATAATCCAGAAAAAGAGCTATGAGATCAAACATTTAAAAACTAGTCTTTGAATTTAAAAATTAATTAAACGGCCCCGAAATTATTCTGTTCGAACATCATATGTATATGTACTTAACTGAAAAGTGATATATTTAGCATTTCTCTTTATGACGTTACTGATGGCACAGCAGTAAGGTGCGCTAAAACTGGTGAATTTATATCATTTTGCGTGATATATCACTTACAAATCCTATTCTATTCCAAATTTGATATGTTTTTGATGACGCCCAGATTTTAACTTACAAAAGATTATATGGGGTGATATGTGATATTAGTAGTTATGACATATTTTAGTTCTTTTGTTTATCCAACACACATAGTTTCAAACAACTACTATGATAATTAAATCAAAAGTTACAGACATGATGAAGAAAAAAAAATGTTTACTGCATAGACAAGCTTTTTAAAAAATTGATTTTATTTTTAAATTACAGAAATGCTACAGATGCAACATCCAAACTATATCAGTGGGAATAACACAGCTTTTATCATGGCCTGGCCTACAGCTGGGCAATGATTGTACATTTGCTTTCAATAGTTTTGCTTATTTCCTATTTTTAAAATGATGTTAACATGCTTTTCATCGTAGTTTTTCGGCAGGAATATTATTTATATCTCAAAAAGCTCAAATAAACTGAAATTTTGATGGCTATTATTAGCACTATTAGATTGTAAAGGATATTTAATAGGTTTTACGAAAAATACGAATTATAATGATGTGTTGTCATAACGTGGAACTTTTTGTCCCATAATTGCATTGAGTTTTTCTCCTATTGATATCGAGAAAGTTCTGTAACGAAACAGTGCTAATCAAGTTTTAGATAAAATTTATTGAACGATTCTTATTTTGTTTATTTTTTTCATTATCTAAACGAAGTACAAATCATTTTAACTGTTCAAATAATATGCAATTCGAAGTACATATTGTATTAAATTTCATTATTCTTAAATTAATTGGAAAAATTAAATTTTATTTATTTCTTCCGATAAACATATTTGCTATGACATTTGTATAAATGGAATTTTATGGAAAATTTATTATGTGTAAACTTTACTTGAATTTATTTTGTTTCAGTTAAATCGATTAATCGATTATTTTTCTCTCTATTGGTCTCTGTTGGTCTCTCTCTCTCTCTCTCTCTCTCTCTCTATATATATATATATATATATATATATATATATATATATATATATATATATATATATATATAGATAGATAGATAGATAGATAGATAGATAGATAGATAGATAGATAGATAGATAGATAGATAGATAGATAGATAGATATAGATAGATATAGATATAGATATATAGATATATATAGATATAGATATATTTGCCTATTGGTGTGCGTAAAATTCCAGAATCTCCAAAAGTGGACCATGGCACCTATTGGGTTAAGCAAATAAAAAAAATAAGTTCCACATATAATCAAAATTAGAGTTTTTGAAAAATTTTAAATCATGTATCCTACATACATAAATATTCCATCTTCATTCTGTTATATTTCACCTTAAAATATTCTTGTGCATAAAAATGACAATTCTTAAGAAAATTTTCTAAACTGGTGTACTTTATTTCAATGGTACACGCAATGACAAGCTATAGAGGGGTTGTTCGTGTCCCAGTTGCCAATCTTAGAGCGAGACACTCATGAGGACAAAATATTAGCGCATTTATATTAGCATTTTTAAGTCATATGCGATAAGCGGGGGGGAGGGCTAATACCAAACGCAAGACGCCACTGATCACTGATGACGATAGGGGACGAAATAAGTATATTATAGCCCAGGTGCCATTTACTTTCGATACACTACTAACATACCATCTATTATCTAATTATCTTTTTTAGAAAACTTTGCATGAATAGCAGTCGGTTCCATTGTAAACAAAACTAGTGAAAGCAGATTTACAACAATACTTGTAAATCCAAATACTAAATATATAATTATATAACAACAACGAATAATGCTTTTTAAAGAAGTTTATTTTATCCTTCCAACATATTCATCTTTTTAAAAATTAGAAAATAAATTGTTTCTGAAACATAACTATATAAAGTTTTCTTATTAAAATGCATAATTTTGTGCCTGAGTAACAGGAATCTTCTCACTTCGTTGTGACAAAATTGTGATCAATCATTTGTTTTTTATTTTATTGTTGCTTCTATACCATTGGTTCACAGTTGATTATATACGATTGGTTCTTAGTCGATTATATACCATTGGTTCATAGTTGATTATATACCATTGGTTCATAGTTGATTATATACCATTGGTTTTTAGTTGATTATATACCATTGGTTCATAGTTGATTATATACCATTGGTTCATAGTTGATTATATACCATTGGTTTTTAGTTGATTATATACCATTGGTTCATAGTTGATTATATACCATTGGTTCATAGTTGATTATATACCATTGGTTCATAGTTGATTATATACCATTCATAGTTGATTATATATCATTGGTTCATAGTTGATTATATGCCATTAACTGCTGGATAATAAATCATTCATGATAGCCCGTTTCTTGGAACTAGGCTTACATAAACAAATTAATGAAGAAAATAAAATATTTTTACAGCTAGAAAATCATTATTTTGCTACAGACTATTTTGGATTCAATTGAGTGATAATGCAATGCATAGTAAATCCAATATACATTAATAAGTTAGTATAATAATTACTGAAAAGAAGGGTTTTCCTTACTAGCAAAGTATTCCATTTTACTGCCTATACTTTGACTCTTCTGTTCTACACTTAACTATAAATATTTGTATGTATTTTTTCCCTTATAAATCTTTTTAAATCGCTATGCATCTGACGTCTAAAAAATGGCTAACGTTGAGATACATTGTTGCTCTTCACTACCTAGAAATAACTAACACATACAAAATTATGCAGACTTTAACAATTTGTAACGAATTGGCTGCAACTGTAACTAAATAAGCCATTAAATTATCCTCCTCCAACTTTCTATATCGAATATTTTATGTTCCATCAACCGTGTGAGTCTTAACATTTCTGCATATATAAATTACAACCCAAACCTTATAACTGTGCCATATTTTTCCAACTTATGTATATCAGCTACTCAAGCTTGTATGTAGGAAGTTCAGAGGAAAGACAATGGCTGAAGAGAGGTTTACCATATCGCATAGAGTCCATCGCGTTCCAACTTGACGAGAGGGTTATTTATTTCAAGGTTCTGAACCGAATTTAGCGAAAATTGCCCATTTTGTACCTTTTTGCAAAACTGCTTGGGAATAACGTTTTTATTTTTTGCCGCATGGCCTTCATTGTTCGTTACTCTAGAACCTTGAAGTGTCTGTTCCGAAGAATAACGAACAGCGTTCTTTCATATAAAAAGCATTCTACCTAGTTCAGGAAACAACATCTCGTCTTTTGCTCGCTAAGGAAGTCATCCCAATCTGAAGATGCAGACTCTGGTAAGTTTACTGTTATTCCATATGTTTGGAGTTCATCAAAAACTTTCTCTTTAGTAATATTCATAGACAGCAATAGAAAATTGTTGTATTTCTTTCTCTCTATATATATATTATCTTCGTTTTTGTTAAATTTGATACAAAATCAGTCGCAGACGATTTTATAAAGTTATGTAGATCTCTCTACATCTGTTGTTATTTTTATTTTAGATAGATTCATTTTAACATCTATTGGCAGATGATTCTTACATTGTAATATTGCTTTATTTAATATTTTAATTATCTATATTATAGTCAAATTTAACTTTTCCGGAATGGCAATAAGATCAGATTAATAAAAAATAGATTAGAGAGCAAAGAAAGTTAATTGGAATAATGAACTTCGAAAAGATGAATGCTTGATGGGTCAATTGTTCTATGCAATTATTAATTAATTTATTTATTTTTATTTATTTGCTGTCTTATTAAATAATAATTTAAATGTTCTTTAAAGGAACGATATCTGAAAAGGCATATTCTTTCTGAATATTATATCTGAATAATTATTATTTATAATGAAAATTCAACATTTCGTTGTTAAAGCAGTTTATTTTGAATCATCTAATAATCTATTTTAACTCCTTTTTAACATTACAATTATATAAATAATTGTACTATATCAATGTTTCTCAGTTTAGGTATATCGTATTTATTTTATTTTCATTTTTTTATCTGTATTTACAGCATTTTTCTTTTATTTTTGGTTTCTTTGTGAATGTTCTAGTAATTATTTAAATTGGCCTAATGGTATTTAACATTTAAAAATGAAAACAATTTTAAAAAATGAGAGGTATTACAGTATAAAGAAAATACTTAATGCAATATATTAGAAATAAAATGTCACGAACTTATAAAGTTTACTGCGGAATGCTTATATACTTTTTAGAAAGGGTAGATACTCTTCTTACAAGTCATTTTAAAATTATTTAATCTTGTACAATGAATTGACAAAAACCTTTAAGCGATTTTCAACTCAAAGATTGGTTTTTCCGACTGTCGTAATATGTCTGCCTAGATCCAAAAAATTAAATTTGCAATGATCATAAAAGACTATTAAGATTATTGGAAAATATTTTTAATCTAATTTTATGAAACTCCGAAACTTTTTGCTGGAAATTTTGCAATTCACATTTTTTTTATATTATTGGAAATTAATTATTTGGAATCGATTCCCTAGAAAAGCTAAGTTCGAAGACAACTCAAACCTCACCTTCAAGTATCATTGTTTAGAAATTACGTTGTAGTTTCTATGAAGTAAAAAACATATTATTTGTTTCTAAGATCCAAAAAAAATCCATAAAAATATTTATTCAACAGTGATGAATTAAGTCAATGGTTGATTTTTTTTTTATTTTCAGATTTGTGCTTTAACTTACTGGCAAAGTGTCTTTTCTTATAAATGTAATAGGAATTATATTTGTAAAAATTTTCATTAGTTATTAACTTCTATCCATATAAAGCAATTGTTTTAAATATAGCCTTTCTATATTGACTGTGCACTTATGTACGAGAATCATGTTAATATTTTATTTATTAAATTCTTAAAATATTATATGTTTTTATAAAGCAGTAAATTTAAAAAGAACTTCGGAACTACGAAAAAAAGCATCTACCATCCGAAATTCACAAAAAGCTTAATAAAGATACCGAAAGATGCCAAAAGTACTAAAAAGTATCAGGAACGACCCAATTTATAATACAAACTCTCGGTTTTAGAAATATTTTCATCCAAAATTTCTCTTTATAATAATTCCTAAAGTCCTCTTCACAGTATGTCACAAAATTGCCAAGGTATTTATTTATAGAATAGTAAATCCATTTAACAACATGACTGCAAATCCAGCCGTCTTTTTTCTCAACTCAAAAAAGCATAAATATTCACATACTAATACAAATGGTCCCCATTCTGCTAAAACCATTATAACTTTTGAATTCATAATGCTATCATCTTCATAACTATCGAAGATCTAGTTCTTATGGGGTAAAGTGAGCAAAGTTCAAAATTTTGTATTTTACATTTCTGGCATTGCTCTGACGGTTACTGATTTTTTTAAAAATTTCTCTTCGTTATAACATTTGATTCTGAAGTATTAATACATATTTTGACAAAAAGAATTGAAACATTCTGCTCGAAACTCTGATTGGTAAATATTACTGACATCATATCTACGTGTCTTAATACTTTTGAACTTTCTGCAGACAAATTAAGTTGATCTGCCATAGCCAATCAGAACGCTAGTTAAACCTGAATCTACGCCTCTTCCCATCAGTAAGATTCGATTCTGATTTCGGATCAAATGTTATTCGAATTAAAGCATATTGTTTCGAGAATAAATTTCTTAAAAATGTATTTTTTAAAATGCTTGGCGAATTTTAATAATGACATTAAACTTAATTCCTATGGGAAAAAAATGCAAGATTCTGGAAATCGAGCGGAATGTGGATCTCTTGCCAGAACAAATTATTATTATTATCGCTAGCTTATTCCGATTTCATAAATATATATATATATATATATATATATATATATATATGACGAAAATATGCCCAAATGTCACAAGATATTATACAACAATTTTACGGAATTCTACAAACTTTTTTCATATCATATCTTTAAGATGCATGAAGGGCTAATCATTATTTAAAAATTCTGCAAAAATTGCTCTATTGTGTTTCTTGTATTGTAAATCTTTTTAACGAGCTGATTTGATTATTACCTTGTGATTCAAAGAGCACGCTTTGTTAGAAAAACTTCTTACTTTTTTAAATTCGATCAAGCTTTACCCATAGTATTTATATTTACTTATGCAATGTTAATTTTATTTTTCATTGCAGTTTGTTTTTCTACTCCTGGCTGTTTGCATGGCCGTTGCCATGGCACAGTATTGGGGTGGCGCTTACTATGGAGGATATGGGTTGGGACCCTATGGCTACGGAGGTCGCTCCTATGCTGGTGCACCTAGCAGATTATATGGCGGGTTGTATGGCGGCTATGGATGGGGTGGATATGGAGGATATGGTGGATACGGTGCTTACTGGAAGTAAGAAGATCCATAATGAAATGGTGAGTCAATTTAATCATTCATTGAATTTAAAATTGCTTAGAAAGAGTGTAAAGCAATCAGAATCAGATCATTCTGTTCTGTGAGGGAATGGCTATAGGTTAATTTTGGAACATTTACGAAATCTTTGTGGGTTTTTAAATAAATTCAGTCTGGGGAATTGATGTAACTCTTATTGAGTATCAAAACAAATTCTTGTTTGGAATTTTATGTCATTCTCCAGGAGCTCTTGGGCTGATTCCAATTTAATGCTTGAAGTGTAATTCGCCATAAAACTCTGCATAAATTTGGCGGTTACCACAATGGGAGAAACATTGATAATGTCCTGGGCACAATTTATCTTTGCTGCGTCACATGAATGGATGTAATAAAAGTGACATTACAACTCATGTTGCCATGGCAAGATAATTATTCCATGTACAGGAAAAAGAAATTAAAATATGAAGAACTAATATTATTGTACTTTAAAAACATAAAAGCCGACGCATAACAGATAACACAGCATTTAGTACAAAGAAAAATGAATAAAATGCATTTATCTACATTTAATTGTCGCTCTTTTTTAGAATGCTAGATGATTCAAGTTACTGCGAAAGAAAATCGTAATGCCATTGTACAGTTCTTTGCAGGCTCATTTGGTATTGAAATGTGTATAGTTTCAAATGAATTATTTTTAAAAAACTCAAAAGGTAGATTAGAATGATATTTTAACAACAACTGAAATTTAAACAATATGAAACTAATGAAAGCGTGGATGATATTTTGAGTTATAAAAAAAAATTCATAAGAGAATGGTAGATTTCAAATGTCATCTAAATAAGTACTCTAATTTTAACATTAAAAAAAACTCGCTTTATATTATTTTCAAATATATTTGATGTAGATTTTGTCTTCAAAAGAATTTTCACAAAACAAATTCGTCAGGTAAACCAGTATTCCGCCAACCATGAATCAATCTCGGTTTCCGACCTCAAAACCAGAGTAAACTGAATAATTGGGTTTCCAAGAATAGTAAAACAGGAAGTGGGATCAGTTATAAAATGGCCATCACTAAACTCACTCACCAGCCTCTACCAAAGAAGATTACATGTCCTGAAGTGGACAGTAATTCTACTCTATAAGCATAAAATTTGAATTACATTATCTAGTGACATATACCTTATGTAAACGCAGTTTTGTTTCATGTTATACTAGAAATGAATTCTGAAAAAAAAATGTTTTTAGGTACTAGATTAGGAAAAAAAAAAGCCTTTTAGCCAAGTCTGAATTTCTTGATAAAAGAAGTAGAGATGCCCCGAGATTCAATCTTATGAGATTCAGTACCATGAGGATAAAATATTAATGTGTTTATGTTGCTTTTTTTAAGAGGGATGCCCTGAAATGAAAAAACATATCCTCCGTCGAGCGACATCAACGTTTTCTAAATTCACTGATGATGACTTCTTGCGTACAGCCGACCACCCCGTCACCACTGAACGTAGCAATATCGACAGGATTTGTTGTGGCCGACTGCTATCTTAAGCATTGTCCATCCTTGCATTGACCGATTTGTCAAACTAACATTCTCTTCGAGGTAATTGGCCACAAAGTGGTCAATTACTGTCCTTCTTCCTTATCTACAAACTCTCAAATAGTTGGCAAAATACTGACAATTTTTAACATCATGTCCTTCAGAGTTTTAAGATTACCTGGTACCATCAGTACTGTACTTAAGTCATTATTTATAATTTTCAGATTTTGTCTTAACTCCGAGATTTCAATACATTCCTTTAAATAGTGGTAAACAGTTCACTGACGATGACTGGGGGAGAAAAAGATCTTATTTTACCGCGGGCGACAATTACATTCGCTATACAAAGGCTATCTCAAATTTTCACTTACAGTAGATTAGCATATCCTGCTTTGGGATCAAAATGTAAAGATTATTGAATAATTAAAAATATTTTCATGCTGATTATTACTTTCTGAAATTGTGAATTCTTTTTTTTTTTTTTTTTCTTTTCTTTTTAGAATTGCAGTCTGGATTTTATCAACCAGTAGCATCCCCATCAACATTATGAATTCATTTCAATGTCAGTCAAAATATTTATGTGAAACGAGATTCAATACTTCATTGTTTTCTCATTTCCATTGATTTGAAATTTAATAAAAATTTTAAAACTTATTCTTTCTCTCTTATTTTAAACCAATCGTCTTTGGCAATCCGCTGTTCGTCAATGATATTAATGATATTGATTTAATTATGGCATCCAGTTCCAAAATTTTCAACTTTTGACAACTTAGTAGAATTAATTATTGCATCAAACAAAGGAATGAATTGGGGAAGATTATTACATTTTAATGGATATTCAGAATAAGAAAATACCGATTGTTTTGTATGCTATGAAATTGCTTGTGTTAATGTTGTTATATTCAGTTACTTAAAAAAAGCGAAGCTGAATGACTCTAAAAAAATTATGAGAATCATTGGAGGATAATTTGCATTTTGGCCTTGTATAATTCTAATTTTATTAAAATAATTATGAAACATTTAAATTATGGAAAAATTCAGTTAATTCAAACACATAAATAAGTAAAACTTTAGAAAAAAATTGTCTTATAGTAAATGAAAAAAGTGAATTTAAAGTTTATTTTCAAAATGAATACATGAAAACTAATGGAAAGAGTAATTAAACTACTAAAACTACATTTCATTCAATATAAAAAAGCAACAAATATTCCATACTTTAACTCGAAATATTAGGAAAAAATTAGTTAACAAAAACTGGTCAAGTGGTCAAGCAATGAAAATTAATTGCCTTTTATAACAATAAAATGAATGAGTGGTCCAAATTTTATGTCAGAAATAATTTGTGAAATTCATTTTAGGTAATTACTAGACATTGTTAAAGAAATAATCTGGTTTTAAATCAGTGTGAAAGAAATTGAAGATAAAACTTGCATTATTTTTGAAAAGAAAAAAAGTATGATATTTAAAGACTTGATATAGCAATGAAATCAGCTGAACTTTCATTAAATTTTAAAAATAAAAATGAGAAGGGGAAGAATATTTGAAAACTAAATTCGCATAAAAGAAAAAAATAATTTTAACCTGGCTCAAAATTTATTGTTATTTGTTAATATTTCTGAAAGTTATCGCTTAAAATATCTAAAATTTATGTAATTTTTAATTAATTCGAAGTTTTAAAAAAAATACTTTTGTTTGCATATTTTTGCCTTTAAAGCGTATATGTGTCAAATTTGATGTTTTAGAAACAACGGTATGCTCTTTGGTGCATCAAAGATAGACAGATAAACATTTACTTTTATCAATAGTAAAGATTAGAATGGTTTAATATATGAAGATAATAAATTATTATGTAATTAGTCTAGCAGCAATGATTATAGCTGAATACTAATTTCGCAAATTTAAGCTAACATGATACACGTTAATTGCATCTCATTAGCTTAATAATGAAATTCGTTGCGCATCTAGCAGAAAAGACAAGATTGTAGAGTTATAACACAGCCCTTGACGATGTGAAATTAGATTCTATATATTTGACTATGACACTAAATTTGACTTATGCAGTGACATTTAACATGCGATTGTAGTGACTCGTGAAATGAGTCCATTGGAAAAAGAAGGATTTTTTAAAATATATTCACGAACTTGCATTTATTAATTTGTCCCAGCATTTTATTATTGGAGTCAACAAATTTCCTCAATCTTATTTTTAAATTAAAACGTATATATGCATCATATATAAACTAAATATACACCATAGTTTAAAATTAACGCGTTGAAATTCAAAACAAATTCTTTTTAAATCTATGCATCATAACGTAATTTATACAGAGTGTTGCCGAATTCGACCGACAAATTCAGATAGGTAATAGTAGGCATCAAGAGGATTAAGAATCACCATACAGCATAGGATCCCAAACGACGTTTAGTAGATGGAAATCGCAAAAATATAAGAAGCCCGAAAATTGTTGATGATGATGTCGTGTCCGCGTTACCACGGAAAGGGGGTGCAGTAGCTTCTGAGGGAAAAGACCCCTGAGCATCCGAGGGCAGAAGTCTGACTTCTAGCTCATATGAAGATGAAACTCACACATTCGCTTGCATAATCCCTATTTACAGGGAGGGGGGGCACATTCACACACCTCACAGATAGAACACAGGTGAAGAACAACCATGTCCAAGCTGGGATTCGAACCCGGGACGCCCAGATAACATGGACAATGCGTTACCCCTATGAAGGACGCCGGCCCGAAAAGGATTGTAAACTGTAAAAAATTAATAGAAAAAATAACAAATAATGTTTGAACTTTGAATTTTCTTTTAAATGAAAGCACATTCTTAAAAGTTATTTTTCATGTAGGTAACATGCCGATTTGATGACTCAGGGGGTCTGTGGCGTACAATTCTTGGTATTGCAGTAAATCCGGAGGGACGTGCTGCAAGAAAATAAGGTACTTTTGCCATTAAGGTTTCGGCAGAACATACAGTCCCAATAGATGACCTTGCCCAGATGTTAATGTTAAACTTGTGTTGTACGAGGTAGCTCGACGAGGTAGTGATGTGAGGATTTTCGAATTATCAAATGTGCGCATTGTGGATCTTGAAGACGCCTTATCCCGTAAAGCAGGCTTCATTCGAGAATAAAACCCTCGCAGAAAAGCGTGCGTCTTCCAATGTGGCATCGGGCATCCAGCGCGAGAACTCCACTCGCAGTGGGTAATCAGCATCGCCTGAGTGTTGGACTTCCTTCAAGTGGAATGGGTGCGTGTTTTGGGTGGAATGGGTGCAGCACGCATAACCTTACGTTTCGTATTGAATACCCAGCTCAGCTGCAACTGATCGTGTGCTTGTTGATGGGGTATCGGCAAAGCGCTGCAAAACTCTGTTTCCTGTATCAGGTATGCGCACAGTGCGTTCTTGTCCTGCATTTGACCTCGTTATTTTGAAAACTCCTGTCTCCCGCATCCGTCGATCGATGTTTTCAAATGTGGTATGGTGCAGACAACTCGGATATTGCTTTACGTAAATTCTTTGTGCTAGGCGTTCATTATCATCCGCTAGACCGTAAATTAAATGCATCCACATATTCGTCATTCGTGAAATCTGGCATGTTGTTTGCGAATGAAGTTTAACGACCGTCAATTCTATACTGCTCATTAATGAATACTTGCTCGCTGCTTTTATTTTTCCAGAACGCTGGAAAAATTTACATACGAAAAGGCTTCTTTTCGATAACCTTGTTCCTAATCTTCGCATTCATTGGGCCATTCTCTTCGCTAGACTCATTGTTTTTTCGACGTCTGTTTTTGCGATTTTCACCGAATAAACGTCGCCTGCGACTCTATGTTTTATGGTAATTTTTCATCTCCGTAATGCCTACTATCACTTCTCTGAATTTATTTTTAGAATTTGGCAATATTCTCTGTAAACATCGGTACCGATGTTGCAGCGATGTTTCCTGGTTCACATTTTAGTTTTTCTTCAATACCTTAAAACCTCCTCAGTTTCCATACTACATATTTGTATTAAATTAAAGAGTATTGAACTTCTTACATTTTTAAGCTTTTATTTTTCTTCAAGTTTTAATATTTTTTCAGATACGGATTATAAACTGATTTTTCGTTTTCAATAATTTACGATCGCCTGGGTCATCAAATCGGCATGTTACCTACATGAAAAATAACCTTTAAGAATGTGCTTTCATTTAAAAGAAAATTCATAGCTGAAACATTAACTGTTATTTTTTATTATTTTTTTACAGTTTCCAACAATTTTCGGGCTTCTTATATTTTTGCGATTTTTACTTACTAAACGTACTCTATGTTACGTAGTGATTCTTAATCCTTTTGATGACTACTATCACCTCTCTGAATTAGTCGGTCGAATTCGGCAACATCCTGTATACAATCATATAAATAGATTTAAAAGCGATTCGAATCTTTAACACAAAATCGTAGTATGATAAGATTTTAGGTTTTTTTTCGTCTATAATATTAAAATTTTTACTTAATTATATAGCAGTGATAATGTGCATGCGAACGAAAAATATTTAATACATGTATTTTTATATAAATACAAGAACTATAACAATAAAAGAGTTACTGTAAAAATTAACTAAAAATATTTTGGAAAACCTTATTGAAATTAGAAAAAAAAATTGACAGTCTGATTACAATTCGTTATATCAAACACCATTCAATGGCCGAATTTATTTCCAAATTAAAATGGGTGAATCTTATCTCTTTCATATTCGTAAATTTTTGTTTTAGAATTGCGACACTGCAAAAATTCCAAGTTATTGTCTTTAGCTGTATGAAATTATAGGATGGTCATAAATGAATATCTCAATTTTTCAAAGCTATTAAAAGAATACAACATAAAATACGATCTTGTTGTTCATTGTATATTGAAAATAACTTTGAAAGTTGAAATTCACCTCAGTTATAAGTGTTCAATGTGAGCTTCTCCAAAGACACAAAAGATACTAAAGTGACATGAAGACTCATCTCAAAAAATTTTCTGCCAGTTTTATGTGAAGTTTTTAAAGATAGCAGAAATGAGTGTATGATTACACTCGATTTTTTCCCGGGGGGTACATTAAATAGGTATTTTTTCCACTGCTAATACTCACGTTGACGAACTTAAGGGAAATAATCTGCAACCTTGTAAAGTCCCACAGTAGATTGGTTGAAAGAAATGTGGGATGAGTCGTCATACTTTCACGATATCTTTTGTGTTTCTAAAGGGACTCATATTAAAAACTTAAAATTATATTGAATTTAAATTTTAAATTGTTATTTCTGAATTCAGATCAACACAGCCAGGTTATAACTTATTTTGTTTTCTTTTATAAGCCTGCAAAGTCGGGATATTCATTTATGAGCAGGTTGTATTAAAATTCTGAAACTTGGACTGGCAAAACTAAGGATATATATCATTGGCTGAGATTGTTTTCATCAGGATTTGTAGTTGTTTTTTTTGTAGAAGTTAATTAAAGATTATTTAATTGCCTATCCTACTGACGGATTCCCAACAAGCAAGTATTTTTATCATCTCTCGATGGTAACGCGATGTCCCAACAAAATAATATTCCCAACATAATTCCGTGATCTTCGAAAATTTGTTGCAAAAGCATGATCTAGAATTATAACAGATTACATAGTTCTCAAAAGCTCCCATCGAAATTTTTTAGAAACTTCTCAACAGTTTCACATTGAACGGAACTTCTAGCATTCTCTACTGTCAATTTGGCTTCAAATTTCTGCTTCAACATTCTTTAATCTTATTGCATTCCTTTTACAGAACCTAATTATTACTATAGGAGAGATTATTTCATTATTAATTAGGTGGCTTTAATATTGTGATTCAATTATATAAACTTTTTTTCTCAAAATTTGGTAATTACTACTTAGAAGATATACCAAAGGATTTAAATCTTTCTTGTCTAAAGAAAATGTGTCTAGATATAAACATTACTGAAACATTATTTGCGTAAAATTAATTTTATTTTATATTTAAAGAAAATATTGATATCGAATAAAAATTATGTTAACACCTTGACTAGCGTGGGGGTCACCGGTGACCGATGGGCTCGTATAAATTATATTGTAAGAAATTCAGCACGGCAGTCAATGCGTTAATAACTAATAAATCAGAAACATCGATAAAAATCCTATTTGATATTTGTGCAAAAGAAGGACTTGACTATTTCAATAACATGTTTATTCCCAATATATTGGTTATCAGTATTGATTCAATGAATAAATGAAAGAATTGAGCAAGGAATATTTAGTGGTAAAATATTTCTCAATAGTAGAACTGATCAAAATCATTAACACAAAAAAATTCAACAAGAATGCGTTTAAAATATTTATTTTCAAATGATTAACAAAATATAAAATACAGTTTCTTCAAATTAAGATAAAGCAAATTTTTACTTAAAAATATACTTAAATTCTAATGCAGATCAAAGATGTTTCTTATTATTGGCAAGAAAGACTTTCATTTAGATACATTTTCCTGAGATGTCATCGCATTATGACCTGCAATGAATAAGAATAATTAATAAAAATATTATAAAAGATGTATTCCTTTACTAGTTTATATTATTAAATATAAATTAATATGATGGTATATATACATAAGCAATATACATTTATAAATATTCATTATTATATACTCCTTTATAAAAGACTTGTGGTGAAAGCTAATAAGCCAGTTAACAACTACGCTGCACGAACAATTGTTTTTGTATCATGGTCATGTTACTGAACCTGGGACCTTGTGGTTTCGCAGTCCAGTAACATGACCATGATACAAAAGCAATTGCTCGTGCAGAGTAGCTGTTAACTGGCTTATTAGCTTTCACCACAGACTAAAATATATTTTTTAATACCAAGAATCACATCAATAGCAATAGAATAAAAGTTAATAACAATAAAAAAATATTTCTGGATTATCGATATGATTTTCAGGAAGAGAAACCAGTTCCCGATTATTCATTTAAAATAATAAACGAAAATTTTTCCTTCTCTATATCAAAAATTACACACAACACAAAATTATACAAACATAAACAATTCAATAGATTTCTTTCAAGAAATAATTGCATCTTATTACTTCTTCAGTGTCAGGTAAAAACAATACGAATTTTATGAAGCGATTTCTCTTTTTTGAAATGAAATCCTTTGAATAAAAATTTTTATTAATCATCGATTAAAAAAAAAAATAAGCAGCGAATTTCAGAATTGAAATATTCTTTAATTTATTTTGCTTTCGGTTTATCAGACGATTCTTTAAATAAAACAATCTAATCACTGCAAAAACACGTTCGACACATGTTAATGAAAAGTAGAGGAAAATGTAGACTGGTTTAAACAAAATTATAATCTCTGAAGATCTTTATTGCTTGCTCAGTAATTGTTCATCTTTTAATTAATGCAGATTTTATAGCTTTATTCAGTTGAAATGGATTAATTATGTTCTATGATACTGTTCACTTCTACGAATACTAAGAATTTTGAACAACTGTTATCAACTGGATGTGTGTAATGTCCAAGGTTTCGTTTTTCCTACTCTATTTTAAAAATATAGCTTTTCGGGTGAATCTACTACTTTCTGCTTTGAATACAACAAGATATTCTATTGACTGACTTATACTTTTTTTATAAAATAATAGCGTTCATTTCTGAATTCAATTCTCTTTTTTAATAAAAGTATTTATAAAATATAACCATAACCGGTTCATTCAAGACTTTCTGAACTTTAACAGGCGTTTGTTGAAGCGAATTGTTAAGTTACAGGTGGCTTCAAAATTTATTAAATTGTTAATTTACAGGTGGCTTCAAAATTTAGTATAAAATTTTTAGGGGAAGTAAGAAATATAAAAATAAGCCAAAATTACACAGGAAAATAAAATTAGGAGATCCAATCATAACACCAATACTTAATTTGGATGTTAACGCTGGATGTTTAAATTTTCAATGAAGTTTGTAGAACACGTAATAAATCTTGAATGCTGAGAAAATGTGAATATATCTGCAACATTACAAGAAACTCTAAAGCTGATAAAAATGTCCGCGACATGCCATTTCTGAAGTATCTTAACAGTCGCCATCACTCTGAAGAGTGCATAACTTGAATGTAAAAACTATGAGCAGTTGTCGTAAAAATGAACTATTACGCATGTAAACAGCTTAATCCTTTAAAGGGCCATTTTTTCTAGTCATATTATGTTAAAATATTTTTAGGCTTGAAATTAGAATAAGAAAAGGGATTCATTTAGCTTATTAGATAAATTTAATTTGATTAATTAATTAATTCGGTAAATTGATAATTAAATAACAAATCAAGACACATCATTTTGTCTGAGATAAAGAACTGAAGCATCTAAGTTTCTGACTTACTAAAAAAATTTGTCAGAACTTATACCAACCTACATAATTTAATACAAAGATTGATAAATTTGGTGGGAAGCATACTTCCCACGGCCCTAGAAAGAGTTAAAATGTCGTCAAATAAGACTATGGAAGCTCGGTTGGCTTATTTTTTTATCTACACGTATGCTCTCTTCCACCGAAACTCGTAGTGAACTGCTTTATATAAATTTCGGAAAAAATAAAATTTCATAAACGTAAACTTGAAGATATATATACTGTGGATGTAAGGGTCGATAAAAAGTGTTAAAAACGACGAGAAACGTTAAATACGGCAATAAAGGGGGGAAAGAGTAATATTGCCCATTGTTTCTATAAAATGAAATGTTATCTCCCTATTATATTTTGAGAAAGATGTATTTTTCATGATTCCGTAGAAATTTCTCATGATAATAATAATAGTATGTATAACAAACCTTTTGACAGTTCATTTCTTGAGATAGATATTGTCATATCCGCCATACAATCCATATCCATAGCTTCCGAGGCCTCCATAGCCATAATATCCCCCGACCAGGCCACCGTAAGTATATGGATATCCCGCACCATAAGTATATCCGTAAGGATAACCATAACCGTAACCAAAAGAGAAAGCCATAAGGCTAGCTAAGAGAAGAAGTGTGAACTGAAAGGAAAAAAGGTTTTAATTTTTTTAATAATTTTATAACTCTACAAACGAGCATAAATATATAATTCATATAAATTTGAAATGTAAATTTGAAATGTAAATCTGTTGCTTGTTTTTCAGAATTCATCAGACATTCAAATCATATTAACTATTAATAAATAGCTATTAATCAGTATCTAATTAACAAGATGTCATAGAAAAATCTTACATTTAAATAAATTTAATAAAATCGTTTTAAAGACAAATCCTTATTAAAATCTGAATAAATATATTTTTTTATTAAAAATTTTTCAATTTTTTAATATTTAATTTATAATTTATTATCATAAATATGATGAAATACGAAAAAAGTCTCTCTCAAATTCATTACAAGAGGGCGCCACACCTGTTGCATGAAAATTTAATTAAATTAATCAATTAAACAATAATAAAGTTTTGAAGCTTTTAAAATAATATATTATCATTAGCTATGAAAATTTTGGTATAATTGAAAGCTTTTTAGTAAAAAGTGACAAAAGATTCGATTTAAAAGTATTGTAAATATACTTACAATTTTATGTATAGTTTGAAAAAGTAAAATAAAATAATACTGGAGTAATAAGGGAATTTCGTATCAAATTATACACATTTTTAACGATTGAATTAGATGCCCTTTATTCTTTTGCAAAATTTTGAAGGAAAATTAGGGGGGGGAAAATGAAATCTATAGTGTGTGGTAAATCTGAGAAAATTTATAGAAAAACTAATTCTTCTTCAACTTTGCGCCAAAGCTTCATAAAAGCATTTACACCGAATTGTAGATTCTTTTATTGCTTTTACTCAAAACGTAATGTTCTGAAACTTTGCCATGCAAAATTTCAAAGAGTTTTCATAGAAGAGTTTCAAGCATTTTACAGAAAATTCTTCGCTTTCATTTTAAGTTATCAAATTAATAGAAAATTTCACGAAATCATTTGAAATAAATGATCCTAAAATTGTTTCCTAACGAAAAAGGTTTCTAAATTTTGTATAGAAAAATTTTTCAAAAAAACAAAAATAATTAAATATATTAAATCAAATTATAACCTTATTTTAAAAAATACTTTTGAAGTTTCCTAGAAACGCCAAACGAAAAAAACAGTAGGAAAAGAATAAAATTGATTTTTTATTATTATTATTAAAGGAAGAAATTTTTGCAAGAGTTTTTGATAGGTTCTATCAGAAATAAAAGAAAAAAAATCTTACCATGTACTGCATGATGAAGAATCTTCACAATCGAAAACGGAAGACAGATATTATTTGCTGATGAGAGGGGCTTTATATAGGGACGATTTCGAAGAGGTTCATGATATTTATTTTAATGCCCAAGGCTAATATCTTGCACAATTCCTCAAATTTAAATTTTCGAAACATAACGGATGGTTGACTGACACGAATCCACAATAAAAACTCCTTTCTTCTACTTGATTTGTAATACACGTTTTTCAATTACAGATCTCAATCTTTCAGCTTATCTGGAAAGGCCACATTTGAAACTTACGTGACAAATACTTTTCCTTCGCGTTTGTTCTATGTAGATTCGATGAGGTTATCTGAGGTTAAGCAATATACTTGTCTCGTTTACATTTTTTCAAAGCTTCCCACATTTTGGAAAGCGAGTCACTAACTACTTATCTGTAAAGGTAAAGTGATGAATTAGAATTTTTATGCTTCAAGGTCGTTTTTATTGTTGCAAATTCGCTATTAATCATCCATTTAATTTTGAGAATAATTTTTTAACCTTAGCATTTGTGACTTATTAAAAAGGATTCCCCCCAAATACATATAGCAATGTAGTTATCTCTTTCTGAACATTAAGTTCTGATATCTTGACAATTAGAATTAGAATAAATATTAGTTTCATATATCTAATATTTTATGATTAATATTGATTGCATATTCTTTAAAAACCTATAGATAAAGCTTTATATATAACTCTAAACTTAATTATTACTTTTTTTTTTTTTTACAAAATTAGAAAAAAGGGGAGTTTATACTCGGAAATATCTACCATCTGCTTTAAAGAATGTTTTGTTGGAATTGTATTTAATAATTGAAGTAACAAATCTTCCAAAAAACCAGATATGCATCATTTTTAAAAAATAAATTGTAATATGAATTTAGAAATTACATAAATACATATTTTTAACTTGTTAGCATTTTTATTGATTATGGTATAAAATTACAAAATTACTGCAGAATTCATTTAAAATTATTGGTTTTTCATTGCTTCAACAATTTAAATTTTCATTCATTTAAATAATGTAGTTTATAACATAGAAAATCGCCACTGAAGTTGAAGTCAAAAGATAAATTTTTGGAAAAGGAATATCCAATCCTTTTTTAATACTTTTAAAAAGAATTCCAACTGTCAATTCAACGGCAAATGAGATTTTTTCACGATTTTTAATTAAAAATTAATTAAAAAATTATTTATTAATTGAAAAATATTAGTTTTTTTATTGCCACAACAATTTGTTTCATAATATTTAAATAATGTCATTTACAACAAAGAAAATCTCCATTAAAGTGGAATTCGTCAAAAGATGAATTTTGGTAAAGGAATATCCAATCCTTTTTTAATACTTTTAAAAAGAATTCCAATGCCGATTCAACGCCAAACGATATTTTTCTCCGTTTTTTAAAAGTAGAAATTAATTATTAAAAATTATTTCTTAATAAAAAAAGATATTAGTTTTTCGTTGCTTCAGCGATCTAAACTTCATAACAAATAAATAATGTCTTTTACAACAAAGAAAATATCCATTAAAATTGAATTCATCAAAAAATGAATTTTTGGAAAAGAAATATCCAATTATTTTTAAATGCTTTTTAAAAAGAATTCTAACAGTCGATTCGATACCAAACGAGATTTTTCAAGATTTTTTTTTTCATCATCTAAAAGATAAAGTTGAATTGTGTAAATAAAATGGCAAAATAAAATAAAATAAAATCCTTTCTATTCCTAAGCTTCTAAAAAAATTGGAATAACATTTCCTTCGACTTTCTTGTGTATTAATAATAATGCTAATATAATAAAACATAACGACCTCATTTGTATGTATAGTCAAAAATGATTGTGTTTATGTTTTATATTCCCAAATTTTTACGACTGGTATAAAAAGAAACTCTAAAAATCTAAGCAAAATTACATTTTCTATTGAAATCTGTTAATGATTATTTTCTAAAATTTTCAAATATTAGTATTTAATTACTTTTGGTGGGAGGGGAGAGAAAGGGACATCTCTTAAACTATGCATATATGCTTGCACATTTCGAACTATTGGCTATTACCTTTTAAAATCAGAAAACGTTACAAATTTTTAAAATTTTAAAATAGCAAAGAGCTTAAATACAAATAATTACAAAATTCTTCTTAATAATTATGAAAACAAAATTGACATTAATAAACTAGACGCCTTTGGCAAGCAGCTTGTTCACTAGTTAATATAGAAACCTTATGTCATTCTCTTCAATATACTAGGTATCTCCTTAATTTTCTGCCATCTCGCATAAAGTTTGAACTTTAATTTAAAATCAGAATAATTAATCTTGTACTAATACAATAATTTTCTAGATGTAACGTAGCATGTAACGTAAAAATATAAGGATTTAAAATAAAATCGTCCAGCATTGATGTTTCATATGTACTACAGAATATATTTAATCATTTGTGTAATATCTACAAGTATTAGTCAAAACATCCTGCCATCTCGCATAAAGTTTGAACTTTAATTTAAAATCAGAATAATTAATCTTGTACTAATACAATAATTTTCTAGATGTAACGTAGCATGTAACGTAAAAATATAAGGATTTAAAATAAAATCGTCCAGCATTGATGTTTCATATGTACTACAGAATATATTTAATCATTTGTGTAATATCTACAAGTATTAGTCAAAACATCCTGCCATCTCGCATAAAGTTTGAACTTTAATTTAAAATCAGAATAATTAATCTTGTACTAATACAATAATTTTCTAGATGTAACGTAGCATGTAACGTAAAAATATAAGGATTTAAAATAAAACCGTCCAGCATTGATGTTTCATATGTACTACAGAATATATTTAATCATTTGTGTAATATCTACAAGTATTAGTCAAAACATCCTGCCATCTCGCATAAAGTTTGAACTTTAATTTAAAATCAGAATAATTAATCTTGTACTAATACAATAATTTTCTAGATGTAACGTAGCATGTAACGTAAAAATATAAGGATTTAAAATAAAATCGTCCAGCATTGATGTTTCATATGTACTACAGAATATATTTAATCATTTGTGTAATATCTACAAGTATTAGTCAAAACATCCTGCCATCTCGCATAAAGTTTGAACTTTAATTTAAAATCAGAATAATTAATCTTGTACTAATACAATAATTTTCTAGATGTAACGTAGCATGTAACGTAAAAATATAAGGATTTAAAATAAAATCGTCCAGCATTGATGTTTCATATGTTCTACAGAATATATTTAATCATTTGTGTAATATCTACAAGTATTAGTCAAAACATCCTGCCATCTCGCATAAAGTTTGAACTTTAATTTAAAATCAGAATAATTAATCTTGTACTAATACAATAATTTTCTAGATGTAACGTAGCATGTAACGTAAAAATATAAGGATTTAAAATAAAACCGTCCAGCATTGATGTTTCATATGTACTACAGAATATATTTAATCATTTGTGTAATATCTACAAGTATTAGTCAAAACATCCTGCCATCTCGCATAAAGTTTGAACTTTAATTTAAAATCAGAATAATTAATCTTGTACTAATACAATAATTTTCTAGATGTAACGTAGCATGTAACGTAAAAATATAAGGATTTAAAATAAAACCGTCCAGCATTGATGTTTCATATGTACTACAGAATATATTTAATCATTTGTGTAATATCTACAAGTATTAGTCAAAACATCCTGCCATCTCGCATAAAGTTTGAACTTTAATTTAAAATCAGAATAATTAATCTTGTACTAATACAATAATTTTCTGGATGTAACGTAGCATGTAACGTAAAAATATAAGGATTTAAAATAAAATCGTCCAGCATTGATGTTTCATATGTACTACAGAATATATTTAATCATTTGTGTAATATCTACAAGTATTAGTCAAAACATCCTGCCATCTCGCATAAAGTTTGAACTTTAATTTAAAATCAGAATAATTAATCTTGTACTAATACAATAATTTTCTAGATGTAACGTAGCATGTAACGTAAAAATATAAGGATTTAAAATAAAACCGTCCAGCATTGATGTTTCATATGTACTACAGAATATATTTAATCATTTGTGTAATATCTACAAGTATTAGTCAAAACATCCTGCCATCTCGCATAAAGTTTGAACTTTAATTTAAAATCAGAATAATTAATCTTGTACTAATACAATAATTTTCTAGATGTAACGTAGCATGTAACGTAAAAATATAAGGATTTAAAATAAAATCGTCCAGCATTGATGTTTCATATGTACTACAGAATATATTTAATCATTTGTGTAATATCTACAAGTATTAGTCAAAACAATCTTTTGATGCTACAAAAAAAAATCGGTGCATAATAACAATTTTCATGTTACAAGATCGTTATTTTTTATAAATACTATTATACGATAGTATATTTTACAATAATATATTTTTATGCAAATTTATATAACAGAAAGGTTACACTTTGATTGGAAGCATACTAAAATTACAAACATTTTATTAAAATCATACACTAAACAGAAACTGCACAACATGGAAAAATAAGCGTATCTTCATATTTTCGTTGTAACAATGGAAGAAAAAAAATCCATAATGAAATATTTGCTGAAATAATGAAAACGATTTGAGTTTTATTACAAAAATAAGGTATATAGTTCTAAAATAAACTTTTTAAATTTATTTGAAATCTAAAATGTACATTAAAAATTTTATTAAAACCTAATTTAATTTATTAAAACTTTAAAAAAAATTGTGCAATAATTATATGGATATCATTGAAAAAATAATATTTTTGGATGTTAAGATGATGTAAAATTTATCTTTGTGCTATAATATTTTTGGCAATAAGAGAAAGAGAACTTCAAAATTTTTCTAATTTTTAATTAATTGAAGATTTTAATCACTCTATGGTGCACATTTGCTTTCTCCAAAGTATATTTATGTCAAATATGCTATATCTGACGGTGCGCTCTTTAGATCCCAAAAACACACAACATTTTTTTTTTAGTATAAATTCAACAAAAAAGATAATGAACTACACAATCATGGAATGAAAAAAATTAATTGATTCCCTGAAATTATGCTACTAAATGCTACTAATGCTACTAAAAACAACAACTTTCTTAATCTTGGAACGAAAAACGTTTAATTGATTCCCAAAAATTATTCTTTTATCATCAGTTTGTTCTGAAATTTCATGGCATTTTATGATATTTTATTATATGAATCATTATTAAACCAAAGATTTTCTTTTTTTAGTTGAAAATCAGGCGTATAAATAAAATCGAAAATATGGCAATATTTGTTTCAATAGATATATTTCCACGAGAACAAAATAAATTGAACGCACTATAAAGATGATTAAAGCAGGCCTTTTAAGAGCAGATATGAAATGTTTTCTTCTTTCTTTTGCTTTACAGTTTCTTTACTTTTTTTTTCCCCCTTCCTCTTCTTCTTTTCTTTCTTTCTTCCTTTTTTCCTTTTTTTCCCCTTCTTTCGGAATGATTGTTAAGTTTTACATAACTCACTTCTATTATCTTTATTCATGCATATGATCAAGGATAATATTATAAAACAATGCATTTGCTTCAAGCTCTTACTTGTAAGCAAACTCTGTATATCAGATATTTTAAATTCAATTCTTCCTATTCTTTTGCATTTTTTCATTAAAGTGGGTTTCTTTTGAATTTTTTTAACCTGCCCATAAGAGGCTGTTTTCAATTCGCTATTTTATATGTAATAAATATTATCACTGGTCAAATTATAACTTCATTAAATAAAAAATAAATTTCTTAAATTTTTATTTCAATTTTTGGCTTTTATTTAAATTTCTGTCAGAAATGATAATATTTTAATGATTTAGAGGCAAGAACTACTAATTAATAATATTTATTATTTAATTAGGAAATGTGTTTAACTATGAAAAATTGAGCGTTGTTTGGATCACTGGGATTGATGCTAACATTTTAAGAATAGTTACTCAAGAATACAGATTACTATGGAAATATTCAGGAATGTCAATAAAAAAAAATAAAATCCACTGAAGATAAGATATTTAAGACTAAATTGTGCTATTGCATTTCCTCAAGTTTAGATCATATAACTCTCTCTCTCTCTCTCTCTCCATACATACACATACACACACATACATACCGATTATATTGTATTATATATATATACTGAGTGGCCAAATTATTATGACCACCTGACAGTGTTACCGCTAGAGGACGAAATAGCTACAAAAAGGGAATGCAGGGCAAGTGAACTATCAATTTCACTGTGTTACGCCAGGAGATGTGGGCAAAAAACGTGACTTAATTGAGTTTGAAAGCGGGTTGATTGCAGGCCCTTGAAGCTTCGAAGCCAATATCTGCAAAACGACTGCTCTTGTGAAAGGTTCGAAAGCAGCAGTTATTAATGCGTACAGAGAGTGGACTACCAAGCAGAAATCCAAGTCTCAATATCATCTTATGATCGTTACAGGCTACTGAATGCTCGAGCTGAAAGGAGATTTGCCAGAAGAGCAACAGTACGTCAAATAGCGGGGAATATTAATGAAGAAGCAACTGCTAACGCTCTGAACAAACTGTGCGGCGTATGTTACACCGTATAGGCTATGGTAGCCGACGCCCTTTTCGAAAGCCACTGCTATCAACTTTGGACAAGAGCAGGCATCTCCAGTTTGCAAAGGCGCATAAGGATTGGACAGTAGATGACTGGAAAAGGATCATGTGGTCTGATGAAGCGCGTTTTCAATTACACCATACAGATGGCAGACATGCTCCTTGTCATACAGCTGGTATTGACTTCAGATGGTTCGAAAAACATGACGCCGACTTTACCTGCCTTCCTTGGCCCGCACAATCACCAAATCTCAATCCAATTGAGAATTTATGGGAAGAAATCGAACTGGGCATCAGACTGCTGGATCCAATGCCATCCAATATGAAGGAACTGGAAAGTACAGTTCCACTGAAGATAAGATATTTAAGACTAAACTGTGCTATTGCATTTCCTCAAGTTTAGACCATATAACTCTCTCTCTCTCTCTCTCTCTCTCCATACATACACATACACACACATACATACCGATTATATTGTATTATATATATATACTGAATGGCCAAATTATTATGACCACCTGACAGTGTTACCGCTAGAGGACGAAATAGCTACAAAAAGGGAATGCAGGGCAAGTGAACTATCAATTTCACTGTGTTACGCCAGGAGATGTGGGCAAAAAACGTGACTTAATTGAGTTTGAAAGCGGGTTGATTGCAGGCCCTTGAAGCTTCGAAGCCAATATCTGCAAAACGACTGCTCTTGTGAAAGGTTCGAAAGCAGCAGTTATTAATGCGTACAGAGAGTGGACTACCAAGCAGAAATCCAAGTCTCAATATCATCTTATGATCGTTACAGGCTACTGAATGCTCGAGCTGAAAGGATATTTGCCAGAGTTGCCCACTCCCACAGAAGAGCAACAGTACGTCAAATAGCGGGGTATCTTAATGAAGAAGCAACTGCTAACGTCTCTGAACAAACTGTGCGGCGTATGTTACACCGTATAGGCTATGGTAGCCGACGCCCTTTTCGAAAGCCACTGCTGTCAACTTTGGACAAGAGCAGGCATCTCCAGTTTGCAAAGGCGCATAAGGATTGGACAGTAAATGACTGGAAAAGGATCATGTGGTCTGATGAATCGCGTTTTCAATTACACCATACAGATGGCAGACATTCTCCTTGTCATACAGCTGGTATTGACTTCAGATGGTTCGAAAAAAATGACGCCGACTTTACCTGCCTTCCTTGGCCCGCACAATCACCAAATCTCAATCCAATTGAGAATTTATGGGAAGAAATCGAACTGGGCATCAGACTGCTGGATCCAATGCCATCCAATATGAAGGAACTGGAAAGTACAGTTCATCGGATATGGGGTCAAATTCCTCCTACCATCTACCAACATCTCACAGAATTTATACCAAGAAGAATGCGAGCAGTATTACGGGCAAGATGATCCAACACTGTATTGAGGGGTGGTCATAATAATTTGGCCAGTCAGTGTATAATACAAGGTGGTCGGTAAATTCCTTTTAAGCCCTTTAATTAACGTCTTATAACCAGGGAAGTAATGAGTTCCCATAGTAAAATGACTATGTTGAGTTTATTGAGGCAGGTGACAGCGTCCTTAGCGGCGAAATGAAAAAAATTACAAAAATAACTCGAAAAATAATGAATATCAAACAAAAAAAATCCAAGTAGAATAATGCATATTATACCATATGCACAGGAAAAGATAATCACAGGAAAGGATAAGCACAGGAAAAAGTTTCATGGAGTTATCTGCAAAATTGGCAGATATATTTGTGAATAAAATTATGAGCTTTTCGTCACATGAAAAACGAATTATCCAAAAATTGAAAGATGTATTCTCCGGTATTCTTTTCCCCTCCTCGAGTGTGTTTTTTCGGACTTTATTATTTTTGTTCACTTTCTTCAGTGTTTAAATTTCACTTCGCCGTTGCTCCATTTGGGAAAACTGTATGATTATACAGAGAATACATTTTTCAGTTTATAAAGAACTCGTTTTCCAATCAGGGAATGTTCAGAATTTTAATCGCAAATATCCCAGCCAAATTTATAGATAACTCCTTGAAACTTTTTCCTGCGTTTTTATTATGGCATAGCGTGCATTCTTCTAATTGAATTTTTTAGCCTATCTTCTTTATGGTTTTTGTAACTTCCTTATTTCGCCTCTATGGACGCTGTCTCCTATCTCCATAAATACAGCATAGTCTTTTCATTCTAGGTATATGTTGCTTCTCTAGCTGTACGAGAATATGTTTTAAGTTTAAACAGCGTAAAAGGAACTTTACTGAACACACACATATATATACAGAGAGAGTGTGTGTATTACTACTTCTTTGATAATATACAGCATACGGCACTCAGTGACAAGTACACTCCATCTTGATTCGGCTGACTAGAAAGTATTGCGCCTGCTGTTCATTAAACTGACTTCACACACGAGTCCCTGGCGGCGAATTTACTGTTCATCGATGAATTTTTGTTAAGAAAATTGGATATGAAAGGCCATAAAAGATATATTAGATAAATAAAATAATTTATTTAACTCTTTTATCTAACCGGTTTCGACGAAGATTTTTTTTTATTATTAAATAACTATACATAGCCTAATAAACTGCTAAAAAGTGATCAATCTTATTTCAACTTTCCTTCTAGAGCCCCATCCTTTCTCTCTTCCTGGTTTGCATAGAGATATTGATTTATGGGGATTACAACAAAGAACCCATTGCTTCATGTTGCCAGAAGCAAGATCAATTGTATTCCATTTATATGTATTTTGCTCATATCCATCTCATCAGAATGATATAAAATCTATTTGATTCCTTAAATTAATCTCCAGAAGCTATCTCAAAACTGCTGAAGAACGATATCATAGTTTTGGACAATAATCAGATGATTGATTCTCAACCAACCACCCTCGATACTAAAACTTGCCATCAACATACCATGGGAACAGACCCCCGGGGGGGCACCTCGAAATGAGGATGAGAGGCTTCCGGCATGGTGGATGGATCTCGCCACCCTGGAGGGTACACTAATAGGTGGGGGATCTGATTCCTCCCATCGATGACGGGACGTACTTCCTTCGGGGAGGGTTGTACCGTGGCCGGCGATGGCCCTTAGGACTCAACCACAGTTCCCTCCAGTGTTGCTGTTGCGGCGGTCCGGTCATTCAGTTTTTATGGTTTAAATCCGTGTGCCTTCATGGCGGGTTGGAGAGTCAAATGGCTGTCTTACCATGGGAACAGAGTGTACTACATGAAAATAAAGAAAGAAAATATTGCACAAACAGAGAATATTCTGAAGACCAAGTGTGTTCTCATTTTAACTGGAATTAATTTCATTAAGTAATTATATCTATTTCTGCGGGTAGAGATTCGTTTAAATCCAATGTAACAGCTTTTTCATTCGTTTAACGAACAACGACGAATGAGGGAGGACTATGGTTGATTACATGTGAATACAGTTTGTAGGAAATGATGGAGAAATGGGGTGTTATAGAACGTGAACGTGTGAAAGAAATAAATATTTTTCTGCTTCTTGATCACAGTATTTAATAATATATAAAATTTTCTTCGTACCACTCCTGAAAGCTTTTTTACACCACTTGAACTAGCCATATCAATACGAAATATTCAGTTAAAATAAAATGCTGTAGAAAATGACATAACACTCACATACACGTGAAAAAAAATAGAACTAAAAAAGTATCTAATGTGAGAAATCCAAGGTCAAATGTGCTCATTGTTCCGCGTCTCACCCCTTAATGAAATGGAATTGTCGAAATGTGGTCTCAGAATCCGATCCGTCTCGAGTCACGACAGGTTTACTTAATATTGTGAAGGTGAAAACTGGAAACAAAAATATAAAGTTGTTATATTTGGTAAAAATAACGTAAGTATTAAGTATGTTTAATTTTTATGTTTATATTTTCTATTTTATATTTTAAAATTTAAATTTTATTATATAAATTTCTTCTACCAAGAATTATAGTAAAATAAGAAGTTCTGGTTTCTGTTTAATGGAATTTTAAATAAAACACAAAATATTCCATATTTTCTTTCGCAACGTTTTAACATAAATTATGTCTTTAGCAAGCATCGGAATTAGATTTAAAAGTGTGTAAGTTTTTTTTTTTTTTTTTTTTTTCAAAATTCTTAGAAAATGTGTAGATTAGATTATTTTAAATTGCATTAATATTAATAGTTAAAATAATAAAATTGTAAAATATACGTCAAAAATATTTATTAAATAACTTTAATTTCATTTTTTAGATAAAAATGAGTAAGTCGGAAGTTGGGATAGTTTCAAAAAGTTCGGGATAGACAAGGCAATCTGAAATCACTGTAATAAAATGTTGAGCTGCGAAGGATCATCTACGAGCAATTTACATAATCATTTGAAAGTAGTTCATAAAATAACTGTCGGAAATAATATAATAGTTTAGTTTCTTGAAGACCCTGAAGTAAAACTTACAAATCCAAAGATACTGAAACCTGAATTTTCATTATTTGAACAAACGAATAAAAGAACAAAAAACTTAGATTTGCAATTTGATGCCAAACTCAGTAACTAGTGAACGAGTATTTTCAATTTCAGGTAATATTGTGTCCAAAATAAGAACGAGACTTAGCCACCGTTCCGTGATTATTTTATGTTTTTTAAAATCCTATTTTCTTAGGAGAAATAAAAATTAGTGAAAATAATAAAAATATTAATTGAAATTTTTTTTTGAGTTTTCGTTATTTTGTGTAAGTAATATGTATATGTAATCTTTAATTTTGATTTTTATATTTTGACTTTGATATTGATTTTTTTTTGTTGTTATTTTATATAAATTAAAATAAAAAAAAATCGAATAGGGAAAAATAAAATATTTTTCCCTATTCGATTTTTTTTTTGGGACAAAAATTCGAAAACCGGTTAAAACCGGATTTTTTTTGGAAATATCGAATTCGAAACCGGTTTTTCAAAAAGTCGATTTTTGTATAAACCCTAGGAAAAACACGTACACGCACGTTCCGAATTTTTAAATAGTGAATATGATATCTAAATAATCTTCACCAAATTTAGTGTTCTCTTGTATAAATTCCTTAACTATGGATAATCCTACATATCATACAAATTTACTTTTTTCATGAAATTGCAATCTGTGATATTTTATAAGTGAAATAGTTGTAGTATAATAAATTAAATGGCAAAAAATAGATATTTCATAATTAAATGAATTTTATTTCCATTTAATATTGCTTCCATCATTGGTTTATGTTGAATTCATACCATGTGGCAACTACAAACCAATTCATTGGCTCTAGCCATTCACTGACAAAGAAATATCGCAAAAAAGTAAAATACAATAAATATTAAAATCTTTAAAATTTATAGATATAAAAATATTGTAAAAATAAAATATCGCAACTTTTCTTAAGTTTCCCTTAAAATTTGAATTAGAGAAAACATGTAAAAAGGTACCTATACATTTGTCCCATTATTTGAGCGCCCCGTTCTAGTATAAAACTGACATTCTCATTTTCTCTAACATTTCCACCGATAAATGATCAAAACAATCTGTAAATTTAACAATCCAAACAAACTTTTATACATCATATTGATTTCTTAGTCGACTAAATACTATCGGCAAAACGCGTAGTCCGATTCACTTTCTTACAGTATCGGTTATTCTGCTATATGTATCGCAAACCACAGCCTGAATGGCCGAAACAGAATCAGATATTACGCAGTTTTAATTGTTGTACACCGGGTCGTCAAATTCGTATCAAATTCTCCCATTTCGACTGTTCGTCATGTAATGACTTTCAGACTGGACTTCAATTATCAATATCTTTGATAATCCACACTTAACTTATGAAACAGTGAAGATTTTTGCCAATGTAGTAATTAATTTCTCGCCGATGGAGGAGCAAGGGGTGATATACAGGAGGGCAACTGCCTACCTATTATAGCCACTAGGGATGACGAATATTTTACGAGCGGTTATTACGTAACCAATATCAAAAAGTCACAAATACCAGTGATCAATACTTTTCAAAGAGGAGTGTGATTCAAATCCTTGATACGATCTTACTGGTGATATTTCGATTACAGGTTTTGGATCACGATAGAAAGTAACAATCGATACGATATCACTGAAATTTTCCGAAGCGGTGACAATCAATACGATCTGTCCAATGGAAGCTCTCGAACAAAACAGAAAAGGAGAAATCTGTGAAGGGATTGAAAAGTGAGCGGACCGGTTATTGGAATTATCGTATCATTGAATTGCATATCACTGAAATTTATCGAAGCGGTGACTTCACTGGAAAGTGTGAAGTCGCCGCTCCATTTCATGAGAGTGATCATGACTTTCCGATATTCGCATTGATGATGCACTATTCCATACAAATAATTTTTAATTGCTTGTGACATGACTTTGCATATATTCTGTTTACTGCTGGCGCCATCTATTGGTAGAATATAGAACGATTCTACCAATGGATAGAATCGTTCTATATTCTACCAATGTGTCATTTCTTTAAAAATATAGAACATTTTAAAAGAAATGACATATATTTTTAATTCAAATTTTTCAGAAAATGGTTTTCTCCGATAAAGAAATTAAATAAATAGTTTTGAAAAAAAATCAAATTTAAGAAGTAAGCTGAAATGGATAAATTAATTCAATCACAGGTTTCTTAAATAAGTAAATAAAATATTAATTACAATTAATAAATTTTATATTTAATATTAAGTAATAATTTTTAATTAATAATATGATTAAAATAACAGATATTAGAACAAATATTTAAAAATAACAATAGCAAAATTATTTGTTATTCAAATACCGGTGACATCACGTCATAAGGCGAGCATTTGGCATCTCGTATGAAATCAATTCCCACTTTTTTAAAAAATTTATTTATTTAAAACAAACTCTTAAAATTTTCATTCATTCTCTTATCATTAGATATGCTCCTAAATTAAAATATGCTACTCAGATTTTTAAAAAAATGTTAATATGAAGTACCTCAGTTACTAAGACATACCAATGTACATTATTAAAGTTTCCTTATTCAGTGCCGTCGTCAATAGTAACCATTCATCGGAGAAATGCGAAATTTTGTAAATGACTCACTAACCTTTGTGCCACAGAGCATAAAACTATTGAATTTCAAGTGGAAATTATTAAATTAATTCAAATACAAAATAAGGAAATAAAAATGACAATTCACTAATTTTGTTGTACATTTGCACAAAAGTTAGGGAAGTGGAAGCCATTGCGATAAATCTTAACGACATACAGGACTGAAAAAAAAATAATAAAAGGCTAGGTAGATTCAAACGAAGCCATTATGCGACAAAGGGTTAAAAAGACGATAAAATTATTCAGCGAAAAAAATAGTTCAAATATGGCCATCAAATGAAATTTTGTACTAATCTAATTAATATACTCCGCATTGCTCGGGATTAAATCCTTTCACGTAAAATCTTTTTAAAGTAAAAACTACTTTTGCATAAAATATTATAATATACACAATTCGTTTATCGTCTGCTTTTAAATAAATTTGAATATTAGTTGAACCAGACGATTTTTTAAAAAGTCCAATAGCTAATTTTTTTACCATAAGTTCATAATTTTTATATTATTTACACAAATTTTGTTTGTTCACAAGTGCTGAAGTATAACAAAGGTTGTCTATGTTTGAAGCGTAATTTTAAAAGTGGTAAAATTATTATTTTAAGGCCAATAAATGTGTTGTCAAAAAACACATTAAAATAAAAGAGAAATTTTAAAAAAAGTATTGAAAGAGTAGTTCAAAGTGCAAGAAAAACAGAATTTTTATACTTTTTAATTAACTTTTTTCCTAATTCTTCTTATTTAATTTTCTTATTTTGAAAAGTTGAATTTAAAGCATAAATTCTATGGGAGCTAACAAAAAATTAGAGCGATACATATTACGTTACGGTTGAATGCCTTTATAATATTATGAATGAATTATATGACTATCAAAATTTGAAGCTTTAAAATATTTTGATGAAGAAGCTATTAAAATAGGAATCACATAAAATATTTAATTACTAAAATATTAACGAACATTAAGATTGGCGAACCAGCTGGTCGCAAAAGGCGGCTAGTATTGAATAAGCAAATTAGGTTGTGAAGTAATAACAACAATTACAAAGATGAAATATATATATATGTAAGCATTATTTTATGTGAAGCAGGATGCAGTTTTGAAGACAGTGAAAAGACTTGTATTTTTAAGTTCGTTTTATTCTCTTCCGGGTGGCAGGCATGATTATTTACAAGAAGGCGCGGACAAGCCACAGCACGTTGCAAAAACAGAAGTCGGGAAAAAGCGCGAAATAAATTATCCCTCGTCTTATATAACATGAGATATGGATAGGAAAAATATTTTTTTACAGTGCAAATATATTATTAAGATTCTGATAGGGATTTCTGACGCATATCAATCACAAGTAAGGGAAACACAGGGATCTTTAAAAAAGAATGTGCTTACTGGACATTTTTCTATCCCTTCACACTGAGCGTGTCAAAGTATTGGCGTTTATCCGATTCAGCAAATTTATAAAGCTTCTCCTGCATTAATAAAGTAGAGAAAGTGGAATTGGATCAAATAAGAGAATGGACTTACTATGGGCTAAATTAAGATAAAACTTTGTAAATTATTTAGAATTGAAATCAGAGTTTAAAATATCATCACAATTTTCTCCCACTGCAAGACGTGGAAGTGCGTCAGGGCCCTTTGACACACAACCATACCCTACAGTGGTGTTCAAGTAAGAGGTTAATATTTAAAAGTATATTGAAAGTGAAACCTAAGTTTCCCTTACCTTCACATTATATAAACATTAATACAGAAATCTGATTCATCATTTTATATTAGAAATATAAAAAGAATTATATTTATGAAAATAGTATATAAAAACCTTAATAATCATCAGTAATAAGAAAATATTAAAATTTTAAATGATTACAGTGCACAAATGTATTCTGGCTATTTTTCTGCAGGAACTCAGCTGTTGAATTTAATTTGGTGAGGATTCTCAATGATATATTATTCTTAAATGTTAGGAAATCTGACTTAACAAGATTATTAAATTAGAAATAAAGTATTAAATTATTAAATATAATATCAATATTGTGATGATTTCACCCAAATGAAATATCAGTATAGTTATGATTTTAAATAAAGTATTTTAGTTGGAAATAAAAAGAAAACAAGATTCAAAACTTCAGGTAAAAAAGTTGGATATGAAAATAATACTTGTAAAATTTAATGATTTCCTATAAAACTTTTGTAAATATAAATAAATGTAAGATTCATGTATTTCAAATAAATCATTTGTAAATGATAATAATAATTGCAAAATTCAAAAATTTCAAATGAAAAACTTGGAACTAAAGGTAATAAATGCAAAATTCAACGATTTCAAACGAAACACTTGTGAATGAATGTAACAAACACAAGATTCAAAATACTCTTATGATAAAATATTTGAGAAATAAAAAAAAAATATGTAATATAAGAAATAGTTGTGTAATTTAAAAATATATATATTTGTATTTGGAAACAAGTATTTGGACACAGTGATAATAGAGGGTAGCTTAATAACTGTCAGAGGTGTAACAATTTCCCCTGAGGCATTTACTACATTATTCTAATTATCATGTGTCATTATGAAGTATATAAAAATCTCGGTCTGCTACTTTTTTCATTCACAACGTCTATATGCATATTAAAACATAAAAGCATTCTGACACAATAAATACCAGAGTATAGTTTCATTACAATCAGAGGTGTAACAAATTTTCTTCTAAAGTATTAACTAATTTTCTCCGATATAATGTATCATGACTTTTAATTATTTATTTTTTCTTTTATTTAAAGATAAATTTAATTTATTTGGGGAAATCATCTTTCTTGATTTTAATAGCACATAAATAAATTTCAAATTCAAAACACTTTAATATTATGCACAAATTTTAACTAATAGATTTGAAAAAAAAATTTAAAACTCAATATTTTAAGTAATAATATGAAAATATCATTTGCAATTGTATTGCAATTGGAAAATTCAATTTAAAATAAAATCCAAAGTACTGAATATAAATCTTGACTTTCACTCGTTGAGTGAGCTGATAGGTGATTTTTTTAAACACTAATCACTTTTTTAATTAATCACAAAATGCAATTTTGAGAACTGGAATTGGCACTGGAGACTACAGCAGGTGACGGAAAGCTATTTTTATATTGAGATGATAATATAACAAGGAAATGACGTCGAGATCGGGACTATTCAGCACAGGCAAGGAGCCAGAAATTTTTATGATGACAAGCAGTCCCAACTCCTTGAAGATATAAGGAACACGCACATGACGATATGGAGCACAAACACAAGGGTATCTATTGAAGATTCGGTAAAATGACGGAATGCAGGGGATATTGCATCGGTTGGCCTGGAACTTCGTCATGGAACGACGTAGCCTGAGGAGAAAATCATCAGTGTCGGAGAACTTCAGCGTAGCGAGAGAAATAATCATGAGCGCCCGAACCAGCACGGAATCATCTTCAGGGCACGGCCACAACCACAACCCCGATAGACACCGCCTCTGCGGTCTTCCGTTACGTGACAACGAGACGTAACACTCATTCCCTTAACGTTAAGTCTGCGCGCTAGAGAGTCGGGAGAAATTCATTCAATTTTTGCTAAATAAATAGTTTCAAATCTAGGGGAGATACATCTACTGGGAAGCCTGCCCTGCACATAATGCAAAAAAGGCACTGCATACCAAGCGCTGTACCAACAGGGGGATGTGGAAAGCGGCTGCATTTTAATTATTAATGAATTCTACAATATATGGGTATTGAATTGCATGATATGGAAGTATATGAAATGATATTAACAAGTAGGGATGACGAATATTTTACGAGCGGTTATTACGTAACCAATATCAAAAAGTCACAAATACCTGTGTTCAATACTTTTCAAAGAGGGGTGTGATTCAAAATCCTTGATACGATCTTACTGGTGATATTTCGATTACTGGTATTGGATCACGATAGAAAGTAACAATGATACGATATCACTGAAATTTACCGGAGCGGTGACTTCACTGGAAAGTAACAACCGATACGATCTGTCCAATGGAAGCTCTCAAACAAAACAGAAAAGGAGAAATCTGTGAAGGGATTGAAAAGTGAACGGACCAGTTATTGGAATTATCGTATCATTGAATTGCATATCATTGAAATTTATTGGAGTGGTGACTTCACTGGAAAGTGTGAAGTCGTCGCTCCACTTCATGAGAGTAACCTTGACTTTCCGATATACGCATTTGATGATGCACTATTCCATACAAATCCTTTTTAATTGCTTCCGATTTGACTTTGCATATATTCCGTTTGCTCATGGTGCCATCTATTGATAGAATATAGAACTAAAGTAAACATTTTTAAAGAAATGACATATATTTTTAATTCAAATTTTTCAGAAAATGGTTTTCTCCAATAAAGAAATTAAATAAATAATTTTGAAAAAAAATCAAATTTAAGAAGTAAGTTGAAATAGATAAATTAATTCAATCACACGTTTCTTAAATTAGTAAATAAAATATTAATTACAATTAATAAATTTTATATTTAGTATTAAGTAATAATTTCTAATTAATAATATGATTAAAATAACAGATATTAGAACAAATATTTAAAAATAACAATAGCAAAATTATTTGTTATTCAAAAAATTGTGGTTTATGCATCTCTATTAAAAAGTGAAAAATAATTTCTCCCGACTCTCTAGCGCGCAGACTTAACGTTAAGGGAATGAGTGTCACGTCTCGTTGTCACGTAACGGAAGACCGCAGAGGCGGTGTCTATCGGGGTTGTGGTTGTGGCCGTGCTCTGAAGATGATTCCGTGCTGGTTCGGGCGCTCATGATTATTTCTCTCGCTACGCTGAAGTTCTCCGACACTGATGATTTTTTCCTCAGGCTACGTCGTTCCATGACGAAGTTCCAGGCCAACCGATGCAATATCCCCTGCATTCCGTCATTTTACCGAATCTTCAATAGATACCCTTGTGTTTGTGCTCCATATCGTCATGTGCGTGTTCCTTATATCTTCAAGGAGTTGGGACTGCTTGTCATCATAAAAATTTCTGGCTCCTTGCCTGTGCTGAATAGTCCCGCTCTCGACGTCATTTCCTTGTTATATTATCATCTCAATATAAAAATAGCTTTCCGTCACCTGCTGTAGTCTCCAGTGCCAATTCCAGTTCTCAAAATTGCATTTTGTGATTAATTAAAAAAGTGATTAGTGTTTAAAAAAATCACCTATCAGCTCACTCAACGAGTGAAAGTCAAGATTTATATTCAGTACTTTGGATTTTATTTTAAATTGAATTTTCCAATTGCAATACAATTGCAAATGATATTTTCATATTATTATTTAAAATATTGAGTTTTAAATTTTTTTTTCAAATTTATTAGTTAAAATTTGTGCATAATATTAAAGTGTTTTGAATTTGAAATTTATTTATGTGCTATTAAAATCAAGAAAGGTGATTTCCCCAAATAAATTAAATTTATCTTTAAATAAAAGAAAAAATAAATAATTAAAAGTCATGATACATTATATCGGAGAAAATTAGTTAATACTTTAGAAGAAAATTTGTTACACCTCTGATTGTAATGAAACTATACTCTGGTATTTATTGTGTCAGAATGCTTTTATGTTTTAATATGCATATAGACGTTGTGAATGAAAAAAGTAGCAGACCGAGATTTTTATATACTTCATAATGACACATGATAATTAGAATAATGTAGTAAATGCCTCAGGGGAAATTGTTACACCTCTGACAGTTATTAAGCTACCCTCTATTATCACTGTGTCCAAATACTTGTTTCCAAATACAAATATATATATTTTTAAATTACACAACTATTTCTTATATTACATTTTTTTTTTTTTTATTTCTCAAATATTTTATCATAAGAGTATTTTGAATCTTGTGTTTGTTACATTCATTCACAAGTGTTTCGTTTGAAATCGTTGAATTTTGCTTTTATTACCTTTAGTTCCAAGTTTTTCATTTGAAATTTTTGAATTTTGCAATTATTATTATCATTTACAAATGATTTATTTGTAAATGATAATAAATGAGAGGATTGGCAATCTGAATTTGTATTGCGTAGATTGATATTCAATTCACAATCATTTCAGCAACGAGTCCAAAAATATCTTCACATCTGTATAGCTTTATTATTATCCAAATAGGAGAAATGTTTAAACTTTAATAATGAATTTTGCTTTTATTACCTTAGTAGTTTAAATGTTAAACAAAAATAACTTTACATACCACTCACATAAATTCATATTTTATTTCTTTCATTGTTTAAATAAAGAATACCAATCAGAAAATTAAGAACAAAATCTCATTAATAAGCTTAACTTATGTTTAAATAAGTTAAATTTGCTAACTTAAAACTTTATTTCAATTTTCAGCAGCATGAATCATATCAAACGTAGAAATTCTATGACTACAAAAATAAGAAAATTGCAGAATGTAAATAACAAATATTTCATATTTGAAATAACATGACTCAGGCTTTAAAAAAATAGTTTATTTACATAAATTAACAAATAAAATTGAAATGTATTACTATTGTGGTTTCAGTCTTCCAAATACTTCATCTGGTACAGATTTTTCTTCAGTTTGAATACCTATAAAAGTGTCACAGAAAAGAGTATTGAAGGTATAAAACAAACAAAAAAATGTATCTAGAAAAAATATTTGCATTGTATTATATACATAGAATCACCTTTTTCTTTATAACCATATCCAAATTAAATTCATCTGGATTATTAGTCTGAACATATTTTCCTTTGCACAAAAATAAATAAGTAAACATTTATCACAAATCGTTTCAAATAACATTTTACAATTTACCAATAAATAGGTACCTTAAGAAAGTCAAATAGTGGATCTTCCAAGAGGCAGCCAATGAAGTTGTCTAAAATAGTGCAACTTGAAGTTTAAGAAGTTGATCAATTTTAGTCGCAGGAAAGTATAACACTTCTTTAAATGCTAATTTGTCAAATTTATATTTCTAAATATGATTCATAAAAATTAAGATTTGGTAAATTTTTGGCCAATACATTTATTACCTCAAACACCATAAAAATAATACTTTTTAAAACATTTTTTCAGTTGCAAGTATAAGTTTAAATAATGGTAAAAAAAATTAATTGTCAGACCTCAGTTACAATAGATGCTCTGTGTAATGATAATATTAATAGGTATTAATAACATTAATTATAATTTGATAGTCTATATAGATAAAATTGTATTAAGCTTTATCAAACAGTTTAGAGAAAAATACCGACAAATTGTAATTTTTTTTTTACAAAAAAAAACAACAACATAAAAATATGTCTTTTACTCAACACAAGCTGTAAATATTACCCCTAACTGAATATAAATCCATTATATCATTTAGAACAAATCAGCTTCTACTAATTATTCATTAAAAAATTATTTCATTGATGTTTAATAAACAATGAGAAATTCTTTCGAAAAGAGGTTAAAGTCTGACATTATAATAAACGTTATTTATTTTAATTAAAACACAGGAACATTATAACATGATAGCCATTGAATGCAAGAAAGGAAGGTCAGTGCATGAAAAATAACACAGCAAATTTTACTATGTAAAAATAAGTTACTGATTTCACTTAAACATAAGCTTCATTTAATAATTTTGATAGATATTTATAATAAACATTTTATTTAAACAATTAATGAAATGAAATGTAATTAAAACTTCTTATTCAGTGAATGCATGTCATAGAAATAATCAGCACTCTAAAATGATATTTAAAATTTGACTTTTAATGCCTATTAACCTAAACTTTATTTAAAAAAGATTTTTTTTTTAATATGCTTCATTCAAATTAATCATGAATATTAATTTAAAAATGTATTCGAAAAATGTTTCCCCCCTCTTTTGTTATTAATCTTCTTCTCAATAACTCATTAATAACAAAAGTTATGAAGCAGACAAATAATTTTTACTCAAAACATTTACTCCATTATAATTGTTTACATATTATTTTTACTGAGCAGGAAGTCTTATAAATTTGATTGAAATAAATTTTAATTAACCAAATAATAAATTTTCATTTTCATTAACCAAATAATAAATAAATTTTTAATTTAACCCAATTTTAAAAAAATATTGAAGAGACAGTGAGAAAAACAAAAAAGAAGACATTGGAGGTAATTTCTTAATAATTAGAAACAAGCAGTTTGAATCTGTAGGCTTTAATTTCACAATCATTTCCTATTTAAGTATCATTTTGAGATAATTATTACTTATGTTTTTGAACAGTTTTCAAATACATTGAGAACAGTGTATGCATTCTTCATATTTATGTCAAGATTTTACAGAATGTCAAAAGGTTAGTTTCATAAGCAACTAACAGTCAGAGAATGTTATTACTTTATTCAAAGCAATATGTTAAAACATATACCAAATTGCATAAAATAGTCAATAATACAGTTAGAATATACTAATGAACATTAAAATGGTTGAAACAAATATTTGAAATATCTGCAATTAGAATTACAGAGTTGATCCCCTACAGCCCCAACAGAAGGACAACCAAAATTTAAAAACCCTAATAAAAGTTCTTGGTTTTTTATGAGTCATATGAAATATCTCTATTCCAAACTGGTAAGGAAATTAAAATCTTGAATTATGAATTTTTCCAAAAACAAATACAACAAAAATAGAAATGTTGATTGTATCTGAACATTCTTATCATTTTGTAATATTTCTTGGAAATTGGAAATCATAATGATAATACAATGTGGTTATTCTTTAGGAATAATAATAAAAACATATTTGGTATTAAAGATTAAGAATCTTCCCAATTACTATTATAACTTGAAAAACAATTTAAACATAATAAAAATCCAAAATGTTCATACAAATATATAAGATTTCCATAATCACTTCTAGACTAGAGAAAAACTGTACTGAAGAGAAGTTAACTTATAAGCTTGATAACTTTTTTAAAAAGATATGAACAAATTGAGATTAATAAGTAGAAAATCAAATTTTCAAAACCAATTTCTTATCTAAACAAATGCAATTTTGCTTACATTCAATATTGCTTCATTAGGTCCTTTAATTGAAGGAAGTTTAATTAGAGCATCTAGATTTTACAAGCTATCTTTTTCAGACTGAGGCACTAAAATACATTTATAAAAATTTTAAATATATATATATACATATGCATACAAAATCTAGAAAAAATTACTTATTGTTTTAAAAGTATCCTTCAATAATGTTAAGACTGATTTGATAGTACCATGAAAAAAATTTGAAGAATTTTTTGAATATCAATTAACAGAATGAAAATTTTTCTTAAATGCATTAGTATTTGTTTAAATATAAATACATCAGTGAAGGGGTAAATTTAAAATGGAATTTCTAGAAACAAAATATGCAAATCTCAAAACCACAATTAAAAATTATAATTTTGTATTTTAAATAAAATAAGTTTAATGAAGCAGTCACATTTTTTATATCTCTGTTATTAATAACTTAATACATGTGAAATGGAAATCAAACTATTTTTGAACATTTAACACAAAATAACAAGAAATCACTTTCAGACAGATAATAAAGAAAAATATGATAATTATGATATGTTAGACATAACAGCTAAAAAATTAATGGATAATGGTTTCCATTTTATGACTGTTACTTATCAGCAAATACATAAATGTTGCCATTAACTGCCAAATGATGGATTAATAAGATTTTACTATATCCAGTGATTCAATACATGTAGCTAAAGTAAAAAATTTAAAATCTGTAATATTAGCTGCTGCAATAAACTTCATTTCAGTATGATATGTAGCTTGAATACTTCTCTTAATTCTAAGCATTCTTCCATAGTATTCTCATTACCATGCCAAATACAAAGTCTTTCCAAGATTTCCAGAAATTGGACCTCTTCTGTAAAAAACAAGGACTTAAGTCAAGCATATCATAAAATTTATTATTGAGGCAAATCGCCATAATAATAAATAGAAAAGCATAACTTTTATACTACACCAGGAAAAAAAAAATGAAAAGATTGCATTTAGAAGCAAAATAATCCCAACAATGATTTCCATAGAGTACACTGGTATGAAAACATTCTTTTAAATCATTCAAAATAAACTGTTGCATTTTTAGATACATACTTACAATATGATTAAATTTTTCATCTGATTTTTTATAACTAAATTCTGTCATTGAAATCAAAATCTTATCTAGTCAAGAGATATGTAAATAACATTTTAGATGAAATAAACTTGCACAATTCATTCTAAGAATTTATTAATATCTCATCTTATAATGGAGTCAACTGAGAATGGGAAGGGAAAAAAAATGAGTTAAGCAGGAGCATTTAACAGTTGATTTTTTAAACTCATCTCATTTCATTTTGATCTAACAATTATGTCATCCTTTCCTTCCAAAAAAATGTTTCTACTGTTTGCATATTTTAGCTTCGCTCAAATAACATTTATAAAAAAAATCATATCTACAGGTGCTCAAATTCTAATTCAATTATTCAAATGCTGAAGAGTTTACTCCTAATAAACAGTATAATCAGTATGCATCTACAAGTCCTCTATCATTACTATCAATTTAATTAATAGATAATTTTATTGCAATAATTTTTAATAGTTACTAAAAGAGAATTAAAATCTTTTGAACAGCAATCTCTTCAAAAATTACAAATTTGTAAAAATTAAATTCCTAGTTATAGATATACATTTAAAAGATTATTTTATTAGCTTGTAAGAGTTCAATGAATCAAAAGGAAAATACTGAAGTTATAGTTCGAGTTAAATTCTAAAAAAAATGCAATTAAATATTTACTCTGTCTGCTAGGGTTAATTGTCATTTATCATTCTTAATATTTTTGTAATTAATAATGTCAAAAAAATGATAAAATGAAAGTTCAATAATAACTTTTAATAAAATTACACACTTCAAACTAGTTTTCAAGAAGAGCAAATTTTGTAAAAAGATTGTATGAAAGGTTGATGTTAGCCACCGTTAAAATTAGGGCAAATAGTTTATGGGAAACTTTCTTTTCAAGTGTTTTGTAACAAATGTCAAAAGAATACCACTGAATTAAATTAATCACAAAAGTGGGAGAAAGAAGTAGAGAGAAAAAAAAAAGAATTTTAGTAGGTTTCACTATCAGAAGAAATAAAGCTTCCTTCAGATATTGCTGATAGATGTCCATTTATGACACCAAAAGAGTTATTACCTAGAAAAGAGTCTGTTGTAGCCATGATTTATTGGTTGGTTTTCACTAAATTTCTTTAATACAGTTCTGTTTGTGGTATGATTCTAAATCAAGTTTTAATTGGGTGATCTCTGCCTTTAATTCCATTAACATTAAATTTTCCAAGGTGAATATTAAATTTTCAGAGACTATTTTTCTCCAAATGATTGTCATTAAAAATCTTATTTATATTAATGTTTGCATCAAGTTTTTTAATCACTTCAATAAGGGTAGTGAAAATTCTTTTTAATTTTACTTTATCTCTTGAGTTCTTAAAGGGTCGAAGTAATTTAGGATTTTGATTAGAAGCTCCTCTAATGATTTCCTGATTGAAGTACAGATTTTGCAATAATTTGTTTTTTGCTTATTTTCTATTATTTTATACTTGTTGATTCATCCTCCCCCCCCCACAAATATTAGGCAAGAAAGGTATTTTTGGACAATGTAGTCCAAGCTATGACAATGCTTTTATCAGCAAATGTACAATTATGATCAATATCATCCATATCCGATTTAAAGCATTGCTAATTTTTAGTGCTACTTTGAAAGTGGTCACCATTTGTGACAAATTTGGAAGTTTTCCTAGTATTGTGCTCTAAGGTATTTTTGTGTTTACATCTAAATAGTCTGATCTTTTCACATTATGTGGCAGTTATTTATTTACCAGTTTAACTCAGAATAGATTGTGGGAGTTATTTTTTATGAACTTGAATATTTTGGGAGCTGGAATTTGCTTTTCTCCCAATTCTTCTGCTATTTCTATGACTGAGGCTTCAGTATCAAAGCTTTTGACAATATAATGGGTTAATAATATATTTTCTAGAATTTTTGCATCTAATTGGAACATTGTCTATCTGCTCTAGAGTTACTGATCATATGTAATTTTCTATGACAATGAAATTCTTCTTGTAATAAAATAACTATCATTCTTATGAAGATGACAGTCAAAAGTTTTATTTATTTATTTTTTGCAATGCGCAGCCATCTTTACCAGTATCTATAAAAATTTTAATTTCCTTTTTATTGCCTTGAGTAATGGCATTTTTGGTCTCATCTGCTTCAGAAATATCTGATATTCTAATAAAGGTATTGAGCTTTTTGCGATTTTTATTGGTCTCTCATTTTGCTCGCCCGTCTCCGAACAACTAAGTTTATTCAAAATGAAGGGGATGGGGAGACATTCCATTTCACTCAAGTGAAATGACAAAAAAATGGAAAGATATCATTTTCCTACAACAATCTGGAAAGAAGAGAAGAGGGGAGAAACAATGGAACAGCAATAAGAAAGCCTTTCACACTTCAGTCAATAACACATTGAGAGATGACGAATATATCAAAACAATATGAAAAACCTATATTTCTTACCATGTTTTCTAAAGAATTGTTGATAATCCAACTACCTTACATATCGTAAGGCGTTTTTCTCAGTAAAAACTACAAACTTTATAAATCACGTTAATTTAAAAGATTGAAATCAGGGTGATTGGGGAATCTTATTTCGAAACCAATCAGCTTTTAATTTCAAATCCCATAAACCATATTCATTAATCGAATTACCTAATGTGTAACAATCTATCCAGAGTATGTTATTGTTTTTTGGACATATTTTTATGTATTCTGCTACTTTTAGTATTTAAAATTTATATTTAATAAAGTATAAATGGCAATCTGACGCTAATACAAAAAGGCATCAACATGAAAAAAAAAAAAAAGAAGGACTAAGCAGAATAAAGCTTAAATGTTTACCCAATAAATTTTCTAAAGTTAAATTGTTCATCCGATATCTAATAAGGATATTTTTAAGTTTATATTTCTGATCTTCAAAATGAAAGTTAAGGAAAAACAGTCAATAAGAACAATACAATTTTAATATTTGCAAGAATTTTACGTTAAAAGCATCAGCAAAAAAAATTTATTGGAAAAAATTATTAGAAAATTTCTTGGTATTCTTATAAAGATAGGAGTTTGCCGAAAATATGAATGTTCGCCAAATTGAATAAAGAACGTCATCAAGGCATTTCACAAGATATTTTTTGGCAACGAAAAAAAATTTGGCAACATGTGGTAGAACACAGATCTGATGTGATCTGATGAAATACGGTGATTGGAAAAGACTTGTGTATGTAGTTGCAAAATTAGCGCCCCAAAGCCGAAGCTATCTTGGTATTAAAATTAATTAAATAAAATGGTAAGTACGGAAAATTTACGTGATTTCTGTTAATCAGAAGTTCAAGCTTTAATTTTAATGATGTAATTAATTTCATTATGTAAAATGTTGCTGGATGGATTATGATTGTAAATTTCCCTCGATAACCATGTGGCAGCTAAGATTTTCTTTATGCATTTATTTGGTTACTTATAATTTAAAGTCTTTAATTTCTTTCAAAATAAACTGCAATAAAAATTATCCGTGTAACAGATAGTATAGATTTTGTTTGCATCTATAATTTGATTGTAGCAATGCCGACGTGGATAAGTATGATGATAGACTCAAGTGTCAGAAATTTAAATCCTGTTCAGATAAACTGAGAATATGTATAATAATTTGTCATATATTATTTAAATTATTTCACTTTAATTTGGCATTTGTCGTCTTTGCTCGCTGTCGAATTTGATGTTGACGTTTTCTTTGTTTCAGGGATTCGTGAAAGTCGTTAAAAATAAATCCTATTTCAAGAGGTTTCAAGTTAAATTCAGAAGGCGACGTGGTAAGTTATTGACAAATATATTAGAATTCCAATAATTTTTCTCAATAATATGTATTGAACTTAACTATGAAAAGTTAGCAAGTTAAATCTATTGACCTGAGACCTGGATAATATTGAATATTTGACTATTGACTTAAATGTTTTTTATCAATTTCTGAGGATTTTTTATTCAAAATTTAATGTGGCTATAATGCTGTTAACTGGCCTGAGATATCAGGATTAATTAACTGGCCTGAGATATCAGGATTAATTAACTGGCCTGAGATATCAGGACTAAAGGATTAATTAAGTTTGAAAAGTGCTACATATTCAATTAATTAATTGTTGATACTTAAGTGTTAACCACATGCCATTGATGAATATTTGTTTAAAACTTATTAGTATGCATTTTTTCTAAATGATAACTCTGTCAGATGGTTAATAATTATGTATTGAATTGTTTGCCAGTTATTAAACCACTTGGCCTAGTTAATTTTTGGAATGTTTGGCACAAATTTGAAAGAACGTATCTGTTAATATATATATTTTTATTTGCAGAAGGAAGAACTGATTACTATGCCAGAGTTCGACTTGTTGTTCAAGACAAAAATAAGTATAACACTCCCAAATACCGAATGATAGTTCGTTTTACGAACAAAGACATTATTTGTCAGGTGTGTTTTGTTTACGTTGTTTAAATGGGGGGTGTGAGGTTTTTTAATCCTTTAGCAATCCTTGATATACAAATGTTTTTTGCAGATAGCGTATGCCAGAATCGAAGGTGATGTCATTGTGTGTGCTGCCTATGCACATGAATTGCCTCGTTATGGCATCAAGGTCGGGTTGACTAATTATGCAGCTGCATATTGTACTGGATTATTACTTGCTAGAAGAGTAAGTTCTATATATATATTAATATAAATTATGACACGGTGCACGTTATTAAAGCTTTCACTGTGAGGCATTTAAATCTTTGATTATGTGGGTAACAGAAAGAAGAAAAAGACTTCATTTTTAAAATTAAACAATAGTTTTCTGTTTGTAACGTATTTCATGCATAAAATATAGTGTGAAACCTCGGTTGTTTCACTGCCATTTATCAAAACATTTTAGCAGAGATGCATACTGATGAAATTTTTTAAAAATTGTAAAGAATATAATATAACTTGGTAATATATTCTATATATGCAAATTTCTTGTTGCATTTTGTATTTTTTTTACTGTTAAAAGCATCTTAGTATTTATTGTTTCAATACATTAATTATTGGAAGATGGTAAAATATAAAAACAGTTCACCATAATAGATATTTTTAAAGGAATGGATTCAGATTCTTATTTCTTCAACTGTTGAGATAATGTTAGGATGTGCAAGAGATCAGCTAAACTGAGATTTTGATGAATCTTTTTTTAATCTATAAGGTTCAGTTTCTTATTTTGTATGTTTTATTTCTAACCCCTTTGAAGAATTTTGTATTCATTCTAAGGGTAGGAAGTACTACTTTCTCCAGATACTAAAAATATAGATAAAACAGGGTACATAGCATCATGAAAAGTGCTTAATTTTCTCGAGAATTTCGAAGTAAACTTTTTAGGGCTGCCTATGCCAATGAAGCTAATGTTTAATGGTTTTAACCACTCCATCTATATGCATTGCTTATTGAAATATTATGAAGGTTATCCTGAAGGGGCAGTACAAAATAGTACTATGTCATGTTTCTTATTCAAAAAAAATGTTCAAACTTTGCTGGAATTCCTATTTTGTGGGTAGGAAGAATTTGTTTTAGTTATCGAAAATAAATACATATATTTTATTAAGAAATAAATATGCAAATTGGTCCAACGAGTGACAGTAAATATTCTGCAATATAAGTTGATGTGCCATAAAGATAATATCAAACATAATTTAAACTGAAAAAATGAAGCCTCTATTGTGGCTCATTAATATCTTATTATAACAGTATCTTGAGCAAACTATTAAGAGAGGATTTTACTGTATTATATTGAATTGTAATTTTAGAAGAAAATTTTTATGTGTTGGTCCAATCCCGACAAATTTTAGCTTTTATATATTTAAAAGTAGATTCTTTAAGGCTCAAATTTTTATCATTTTCCTTAACAATTTTGAGTTTTTTCTTTAATTCTTATGTTCATTTTGTATAGTATACCATACATACAACTTTATAAAAATATACTACCTCTATAAAATTTTTAAATTAATAATAATTACTAAAGAAAAATTAATAATAAAATAATTTTTGCTTTTCTTCAAAAAAGCAATCTTGCCACAATAAGGGTTAAGAGTCTTTGTCTCCTCTCATTGAAATCTTCCCTTATATACAGACTTGTCCTGTTAGAGAGAGTAACATGCAGCACAAACTGCTGAAGTTACGAAAATGAAATTTGATAAAGTTGCTTCTTGGCTATTGGGTATACTAAGAATGGATTTTCCAAAATGTTAATTATTTTAATTAAAAATATAAAATAGAATATTAACGTGCTTCCGCCATAACATCAAAGCTTATTAACACTGTATTTTACACTGTTTTAAATGCTTAAAAATATTTAGTACAGTGTAATATACTTAATACAGTAAATTTTCAGTAATACTAATTTTATTAAAATGCTTTTTTTATTAGTAATTTTTAGAAATTTAATTTTAACACAATTTCTAATAATGATTATTGCAATGTAATTTTAAACTGTAACATTGAGTCGCATTAAACATCACTTTGTGGCAAAGAAAATACTTTAATTTAAAATTGAAAACTTTAAAGCAATTCACTGAATAAGATTCTTCACTTGTTGAGTGTTAAGTTTTATGACATTGGTGTATATATAATTTTTAACTACAGAGCTGACATCTTTTAACTTAGTGAATTTCTTTCCATTAATTATTAAAAGAAATTGTGAAATCATTCATTTCTCTTTAAAATATATGATTACTCTTTTTCTGTAATTTTAAAGGTAAAGTAAGAAAATTTTATGTGGCTGCAAATAACTTTATATTGCCTTGACATTACTAAATATTGCAAAATAGAATAGGAGGCAATTTATCCTTTCAGTCCCAGCGAAGTCGGATTTTATTTCCTGTAGAATGTATAAAAATCAAATACAATATTTTTGCCACCATAAGCGTTTATGTCAATATTGATGTTTTCAAAAGTGTTGTAACCTTCAAAATTAATAATTTGTTAATTTTAAGAATGTTTATAAAGATTCAAATTTTTTTATTAATGGCAAAAAAATTTTTATCAAAAATAAAAATTAGTTTTTTGCAGTGTTGCAAGAAAAAGCTTAAATTTTAAAAAAAAAGCATTTTTATGAATAAAAATAATGTGTTATACAATAGAAAACATCCTATGTTAGAAAAAAGATTTACATGTGCATAAATGTAAAAAAGGGATTGGGGGGGGGTAAGGTGTTAAATTCTTGCAGCCATTTGCACCAATTTTTGTGTGGTGTAAGGATATAAATATTTCATTGACGATTTAAAATTGTTAAATATTTGCTAATCCAAGAAAATCTTCATATTTACATGTAGAGATCTGCTTTAGTCTAAATATAGTTATTTTCCTTTTCTAGTTATTGAGAGGTTTCAAAATGGATAGCATCTATGAAGGTGTTGTAGAACCTAATGGTGAAGATTTTACTGTTGAAGATATTGAAGGCCAACCAGGTGCATTCCGTTGCTACCTGGATGTTGGTCTTGCCCGAACTACTACTGGCGCAAGAGTTTTTGGAGCAATGAAAGGTGCAGTTGATGGTGGACTTGACATTCCACACAGGTAATTTGTTTATGAAATTTTTGGTACACACAAATAATGGTACACACTCTATTGTCTAATCAATGTACATACACAAGTTTTAGGATTTGTGTATGTACATTGATTAGACAATAGAGTGTGTACCATTATTGAAAGTGTTTATAAACTACTTATTTTGCATGGTCCTTGTATAAGGGTGTTACTTTTTTTATTCAGGTGCTTATATTTTTCTTCTAATGAAAAAAAAAATCTTTTCACCACACTGCTTGGTCTATAGGATTATATGCTGTATTTTCTTTCTGATATGTCATCTTTAAATATTTAAAGGATTATACAAGTCCAGAGTTAGGTAATGGAAAAAACTTGGTTTAAAGACTGATAAATTGAGGGATATTACTTCTTTTGCCTCCTTTATTATATAAGGGGGGATGAAAGCTCTTTTAGAAATTTTGTTTTATATAGTAACTTGGCTTATCTTTGGTTTTCTGAATGTGATTACCTGTGTTTAGATCATTTGTTATATTTTAACATTGTTTAGTGACTTTTCTTTAGTAAATTATTTAAGCATTTTTATTTCACTTTTCAAAAGTTCAGAGCTTCTTAACGCTTTGTCAAAAAGGAGGATTTTATTTGCTGTGTTTTTTAAGTGAATGTACTGAATGATTCAATGCTTCCAAAAATAAAATTTAAGCAAAATGTTTGTAGTGCACAAAAATTACTTGTAGGTCATTCATTACTCATTGTCAAAAAAATACTAAAAATAAATGTCTATAAAATTTTTTTACTTTTTTATATAAAATCCTATTGAAAGAGAAAGAATTTGTAATTGCCAAAATTTGAACCCCGGATTTCTTCCATGTCCACAATTCAAACTTCGGAATTTTGTCTATTTGTAAACATTACTTGAAAAAATACTAAGTTTGCAGATTTCTATCAAATTTTAAATTTCCATGTTTATTTTTTTGTCCAAGTACAAGCAAACAAGACGACTACATAACACAAATAAGTATTTATTGAAAGAGAATTTGGATTTAAACATTGAAGTGGGAATTTTGAATGAAAAATGTTTCACATGTAGTCTATAACTATATAAAGGGGTCTGACAGAAGTAATTCAGTAAACTTTGAGATGGTTGGCAATGTCAACCCATTCTGAATATATCACCCACTTTGGGGGAAAACAAAGTAGTTTAAGTGATATAAAGAAAGTTAGATTCTGAATTCAAAAAAAAGCAAATACTGAAATTTGATATAAAGCTAATGTGCTTGCTTGTTCAATCAGCCAGAATCTTTTCATTACTAATAAAATTAATTGGTTGGGGAAAATTATTAATGAAAAAAATTGAAAGAGTAACAATATTTACATATTTAATATAGTTGTGTTTTTTTTATTTGTGTGCATATATTAACTTTTTTAAAGGAATTGGAATATTAACCTAGCAATGTGGTGAAGTAACAATATAACCTTACTCTCCTCCCTTATACTATTACCTTAAGTATAATTAAATAATTTAAGATATGTGATGAAAGCATTTTAATTAAGCATTTTTCATAAAACTTGCATTAAAAAAAATGTTTTGAATAACTTAGTTTCAATGTTGATAAAGAAATAACAAATGATTCCTGGTAGTAGTTTTATATCTGTACGAAATTGGACACTTACTTTGTTAAGTGTTCATTTTTAAGATAACATTAGTCCTTTTACCCTGTAAACCAGTTGCATTTTGTAAGATATGCATTATATTGGGTTTCATAAGTTATTACAGTATAGATATGTGATATATAGATACCAATAAAATACGTTTAATGCATAGGTGTCCCCTCATCTTTATTTGTATAAATTTTGCTGGATACAAGTTTAAAAATTCATCTAGAACTGCAGTTGTGAATTCTAATGGAAAGTGCACATGCAGAAATACAAATTCTGCATATTCAATTCCTTTTTGAGGACAGTTTAAAATTTTGTTTTAATAAGCAGAATTTGCTGTATCTAAAAAATTAAATATTGTGGACTTGGCAGCTTTGTATGGAAATCTATCTACCAAAGTTAAGGATAGTTTTTATCTTTTAAAATAAAAAAAAGGAATGCGTATGAAAAATTTTATGAGAAGCATACAGGATTGTAAAAAGCATTGCTGAATATCACTGAACAGAATAACAGGCATAATCTGTTAGTAACAGTGTAGTTAAAGGCTTGTTTTAAAGAAGTAATTAGAATTGTGGTTAATGCCTACTTCAATCAAATATTCTGTTTTCTTAGGATTTTCTTGTTATAGTTATTTGGTAATCAATAGAGATCTTAAAGAATGTTGTACAGCTACTTAGTTACATATTTTGATTCATAAATAGTTAATGCGTTGGATCTACTTTTACAGTATTAAAATAAAATTAAGTTTGGATTTGTTTGCTTTTTTAGTAACAAACGATTCCCTGGATATGATGCTGAAAGTAAAGAATTTAATGCTGAAGTTCACCGCAAGCACATTTTTGGACAGCACGTTTCTGAATACATGAGAATGCTTATGGAGGAAGATGAGGATGCCTACAAAAAGCAGTTTTCCCAATACATTAAATTGGGCATCACTCCTGATGATGTAAGTATAAATATTAAGGGAGGTATGAAAAATCTATTTGAAAATCATTTAATACTTATTCATTTCAATCTTCATTATTTTAGATGGAGGAAATGTATAAAAAGGCTCATGCTGCCATCAGAGCCAACCCAGAACACAAGCCTCCTCCTGAAAAGAAGGTCGTCAAGAAACGGTATGTGTCCCATTTATAAATATATATGTATATTCTTTCAAAATATATTGACTGTTATATTTGACAAGTTATTTTATCTGTAAAGTCATTGATGAATTATTAATGAAATTTATGTAATTATGAAAATTCTTAACAAAATCATTTTATACTGTAACTTTATGTCTGGGCTTATGTTATACAGATTGAAGTTATTTGTGTTGTGTAAGACATGCTGATGTTTATATTTCAATCTGTCTACCATAGTGGATGGCACCTTTGTCATCTCACAATTATAATAGAGCAGATGCTATTTAACTAAATAGGTGTGGACCATGAAAAGGTCATATAACAGTCAACATGTTAAAATCATTCTGTGTGGTTTTAAAAGTTTTTCGCAGTTTGATTTTGTATTGTAAAAATGTGCATTTTAAGAATTAAGAATATATATGTACTTACCCTTATTAGTTATAATTTTTAAAAAAATGTTTTTCTTGCTAATAATTTTATATTAAATGCATGCACTTTTTGTACCATGTTAAAAGTTATACTTTTACTGCATGTGCATTTTAAGTAGAAAAATGCTAACTTTATTCCTTTTTTGCAGATGGAACCGTGCCAAGATGAACCTTAAGGAAAGGAGAAACCGCATTAAACAGAAAAAAGAAGCAGTTATCAAAAAACTTGATGCAGAAAAGGCGGAATAGTTTTTGTACTTTGAAAGGGAAAAAAATAAATATAAATAAATGGACTTTTTTGTTTTAATGGTTGAAATGAATACACTACTTTGCAGATCAGCCACTGTCGTTTTAAAACCGATTTCTTAACTTATCTACTTTGTAGAAATGTCTGGATTTTTGTTAGTAGAAATGTATTGAAATTATTAGATATTTATATCTATTAAGACACTTTTCAAAAATTTATAACCTTATAATATGCTGTTTATAGATAAATGTGAATCTTTATAATGTCTATATATTTGGTTTATCCAGATCAGATCTTCCATTTTTTTATATAAATGTTTATAATAGTTCATTTTACACCAACAGCAAAAAATTTGAACTAAAAGCAATATTTCTGATAGAATTCTCTGAGGTGTGTTTTTGTGTAAAATAATGTTGGGGTTTCTTGCTTCTAAAATTAATACATCTATGAGATGTTACAATACATATGTCAACAGATGCTAAATTAACTCTAAAAAAGGAACTGTTACTGTGTGGTTGTGTTATGTATTTACTATTAGGATAGTTAATTGGTGCTTAAAATGAAAAAATTTCCTTATTGTAATAAACCCCGGAATTCAGAAACCATGAAATGAATAAGCTACTTGGTTGATTGCCAAATTTAAGTTGTTGATGGTTTTTTTAGTGTTTGAATTTATTTTTATCCCTTGAGGACAATTTTTGTGTGGTATTACAAAGTAATGTTGCAAGTGAAGCATCAGAATCTTTTACATGAAAATAATTGTTATTTTTAAAGCTTATTTTTGAAAGTGAATTGCATGTACTCTGTAAGGATCTTTTATGAAGCAGTATTTACATTTCATGAATCCAAATATAAATAAATCCAACTATATATACACTCACAAGTACTGTTCGTCAACGGATTCTGAGACGACCACATTTCGACGATTCCATCTCATTAAGGGGCGAGACGTGGAACAATGAGCACATTTCCGGTATTCACCTTTGGCCTTGGATTTTCCGCATTAAATAGTTCAAATTTTTTTTTTTTCACGCATATGTTAGTGTTGTGTCGTTTCTGACCATTTTTTATTTTAAAATTTCATATTTATATGGTTTGTTCAAATGGCAAAAGAGCTTTCAGGAGTGGTATGAAGAAAATTTTAGTAATTATTTCATGTTATATATTTAAAAATAACATTCTCAAATAGAAAAATCATTAATGATTTTTAATATCAAAATATGTATTTTAACGATATTTTTAAAAGGCTCCCTATTTATAGCAATTCCTTAAATGAAAATAAATGTTTTAGATAGAATAAACTCTGGATTATCCATTGTTGTTAATCTTAAAATCTTATCAAAAAATGCGATAACTTATAAAAAAACATTTTGATATGAAAAACATTATTTTGTGAAAATGTAATTTACCAAATTTTTCATTTATTCTTCATAATTTAATGTTTATGTCCCTTACATTAACCCATTAAACGCTGGTGTTGTGTTGTCGCAACGGTCAATATAAATAAATATTAAAAAACGATTAAATAAATTACATTTTTATTTTAAAGAATAACAAATCAGTGAAAAAATTGACTTAAATTATTTTACACCTAATAATCGATGTTTTACTTTAAGTATTTTTTTTTTTTTCCAAATTTTCAAGCTTTTTTTTTTTATAAAAATTAAAAACAAATTGGGGTTGGGTTGTGAAATACGGGAGTGGGGATCTTGCGCTCAATAATGACAAAGTACCTTCGCGCTTTGTTAAATACATTAGCCAAGATTACTTTGTCAGTACATTCCACAAAGCAGGCGTTCCTGTGTGGGGGAGGGGGGAAAAGTAAAAACAGGTGTTGCGTTCGCGCAACGTCAGGTAGACTGTTACTCTTGAAAGATTTCATTTCAGTACTGTGCGTCTAATTGGTAGCAACTTTTTTATCCTCTGGGGTTTAAAATGCGTAGAACAAGATATCTTACGTTAGAAGAAGCTTTGGAAAAAAATTTCGAACAAAATTCCTATGACGAAGATGCAGATGAGACCGTTATTATTGTCGTACCTCCAGAAACAGCAGATGCTAGTGATGAAGAAGGTAATGAAAATATTTTAAATAACGATAATGAAGTTTTACTTAGAGATACTGCAGGGGAAGTTGAAGTTCATGTTAAGAAGAAGTTAGAATAGATCCTCTCAAAAGTTTTGCTAAAAAAAGGAATAATTACGATGGACAAGAAAGGAACCAATTGATAGTCCTCAACCAAAAAAATGAAGAAAAAGCTTCAATTGATCATAAACACATCATAGAAGATAAAACTAGTGCAGATATTTTCAATCTTTGATTTGGATGTTTTGTCACTTCTTGTGGAACAGACCAATTTATATACTCATCGGAAAAATCGCCCAGATGTTACAGTGACCGAAGCCTATATAAGAAGATTCATAGGGATACTTCTTAGTGGATACTATTCTTTGCCTCAAGAAGAAATGTATTGGTCGTTTGATAAAGACATTTCTGCTCCTGTAGTTCGAGAAGCAATGTCGCGGCTACAATACAGAAATATAAAACAGAATTTGCACTTGGCAGATAATACTGCAATTGATATCAACGATAAATTGTATAAAGTAAGACCGTATTTATTAAATACAAAATTTCAATAAATTGGTGTTTTTTCCCATGATTTGTGTATAGATAAACAGATGATTCCGTACAGAGGTAACCATTCTGCAAAAATGTTATTAAAAGGAAAACCTGTAAGGTTTGGTTATAAATCCTGGACTTTAGCTTCTTCAGGTTACTATGTGTTCAAATTTGACATTTATATAGGTAAATCGGTTGGATCCAACTCATCATAATACGGAGAATTTGGCCTTGGTGGGAGCGTAGTTTTAAATTTGCTCAATTTGATTGAAACTCCCATAAATCATACCATCTACTTTGACAATTTCTTTACCTCGTTTGCTCTACTCTCCAAGCTAATTTCTAATTTTAATGCCACGGGAACTATTAGAGAAAATCGCCTCGATAAATGTCCGCTAGAAGACGTAAAGAGCATTAAAAAAAAAAAGGAAAGGGGTTATTATGATTTTCAATTTGAAGAAAACAAAGATACTTGTTGTTCGGTGGAACGACAACTCTGTTGTGACAATAGGGTCAACGTTTGGAAAAATTGAACCACTAAAAAATGTTTCTCGATACTCTAAAAATCAAAAGAAGGAAATATTTGTAGCCCAACCTCACTGCATTGAGCGATTCAATCAGAAAATGGGTGATGTAGATTTGTGTGACAATTTTGTTTCCAATTACAGAATTAAGGTCCGTGGCAAAAAATGGTGGTGACCGATATTTTCAAATTTCATCGATGTTGCACTAACAAATGCTTGGAGAATATCAAGATTTTCTGAAGAAGGAAGTAAAAAGTCATTGTTGGATTTTAGACGAGAGGTTGTGATTCATCTGTTACAGACGCCCTTCGATAGTGAGATAAAAAAGAAAAGATCAGCTACAGGACGTCCGAGCAAATTCAGCCTTATAAAACCAATATCAGAAGGAAATTTTATTGTTAAGTCTACAGACAGTAGAAAACTACGTTGCAAGTAATGCCACAACCAAACTATTTATTGCTGCAATGTTTGTGAAGTTGCTTTACACCACAATTGTAGTGAAGCATATCATACTTGAAATTTATATCACCTTATTCTTACATAATAAGCTTGTCAACTACATTTATTTGTTAGCTTTTAATAAATTAAAATTTTCAAAGAAGTGTTTTGACTATTTTACACCTTTAATAAGCTCACAAAAATTTCTAGTTTTTAAGACGGGAAGAAAATGCGGTATAATACTCGGTGATAACGATCAACACATCGATACTTCTTTTCCGCTGACGTTGCGCCAACGCAACACCCTATATTTTTAAAGTAAGTGCAATTTCCTTGTTTTTACATTAAATTACTATTATAAGTGATCAAAATAATAACTTGTATTGTTTGCATCGAAAACAAATAATGATTCTGAGTTTTGGCGCTTAATGGGTTAAAAAAAAATTGCTCTGAAATATTTTACTGTGCATTAGTACCTTTTTCCTTCTGTATTACTAATTATTTGTAACGTTTACTTCTCATAAAACTACGAATCTCCATTGTTAAATATAAACATCTCCTTTCGTCTTACCTTTCACCCGTATTTTTACGAATTAAACCCATCCTAAAGGCCTTATCACACGGGCAAATACCGTCTACACTTTCGTGGACAGTTTTCTGTTTATACCCGCAGGCAACCGTTTAAGCAGGATTTCCGTCATCGTGGACTGTTTCCAACCGGCTTGAAAGTGTTGGCGATAGTGACGGAAAAATTGTTTGCAAACGAAATTCAACCAATCGTTCATGGCTTTGGTAGTGACGTAGTTGCCAAGAATGGCGCGATGGACGCCAATATGAAATTAATTTGTAAACACATTTCCGAATCACTCCTTAAAAGACGGTAAAAAATGGATTTTGATCGACTTTATTCATGAAAAGCCGGCTATTTGGAATCCACTGAATATTCATTATTAAAGAAAAATGTTACACTAAGAAATTCGTACAATAATCATCAGATGAAGAGATATTGACACCCGTAGATAGTCATCAAAACCAAGAAAATTTATTTTCAGAATTTAAAAAAAAAATTATTAATGTTTATGTCAACTGTCTTCTTTTTGTGAACAGTATTTAATCTGATTAAATCTTAATTTATTTTTTTTTAAATAAAGATAGAATTTTTGAATTTCTAAAATATGTCATTAACATCTTTCATACAGTTAAAAAATTATTTAATTCCTATGCTGTTGGGAAAGTTAATACGGATGAATTCATATTCTTACCACTGAAATATTGTTCAGCACATTATATAGTAAATTTAAGGGAATTGCAGAATATCAATGATTCATTTATTGTTTAATGTTTTAATTAATAAATAATAGTGATGTTTTTATTTTAAAAATCAATTGCACATCCAACTCACAAAATCGCTTTTTTAGCATATTTCTGTGTTAACCCTTAACTGGAGAGGTGAAATTTTAGGACTTAACTGAGGAGGTGCGGTCTAAGAGACCACATTTCATTTACACTCAAATTAAATTTTCTATTGAATGTATTAGTACGAAAAACTGCCAATATATTTTGCAGATATTTTTCTTGATATATAGATATGTTTTAGAAATTTTTCAAAATATATTATCATTGAAAAAGGTAAATGCGTTGGAAGATACGTTTTCCTCTCAAATTACATGTTACAATAAATAATATTCTTGAAAAAACATTTTACTTTTTAAATCATATTTATTTTTATAGTATATGAAGGTATATGGAAGACAATATAATGTAAAATTCAACAATTATATGAAAAATAAAAAAATTGACAATGGGTAAAATTGGCCCTTTTTTTATCGGCTTGTGTGACTTTCATAGCACGGTTTTCTAGGGCATTTTAAACATACAGGTTAAGGATTGGATTGTGGGATTTAAGGGCGCAAGAGCCATAGATGACTATACTGCGCCAGACATATGGTTATAATAGAAAAAGCGTGTCTTTATGTAAAATCAGAAACCGATTAAAAATTACTAGGCAGTATCTCTTAAAATTAGCAACGAGAATAAAAAATGGTAACAAAGCATTAAATAAGATGATATAAACTAATTTCTTTTAAAAATTTAAAAAGATTTTTGTGGGGATGTTCCCCCACAAGCATTTGCATGTCCACTGTTGAATCATTAAAAAATCGTAAACGATGATGATTAAAAACAGGGTATTCAATTAAAAGGTGAAGAACCGTTAAAATCGTTAGGCATCTGGAGCAAAAAGGAGCTCGATCGTCTAATAAAAGATGTTTGTGGGTTAAACGAGTGTGACCAATGCGGAGTCTAGTCAATTTGACTTCGAACTCACGCATTGGAAGAGCAGCCCATAATGTAATTATAGGTATAATAAAATATAATTTGTTACTGTTTTGTTGATTCCACGATTCCTGCCATATTGCATTAATACGACGCTTAAACGATTTCTTCGCATCATAAATGGGTACCTCACGCTGCATCAACAAAGATGCTGTTTTCGCAGCGTTGTTCGCCTGAACATTTCCTGTTATCCCAACATGACTCGGAACCCAGCAGAATAAAATTTCGTAGTCCCTGTTTTCCAGAGTTCTTCAGAGGTGCAGAATTTCCAGAACGATAGGATGAATTTGATTATGAAAATTGGAGAGTGTTTTCAAAGAACTCATGCTGTCGGTATAAATACAAAATTTGCGCTCATTAGAGAGAGAAATTGTTTGTAGCGCATGGAAAATTGCCATTAATTCAGCAGATAATACTGGAAAAGAGGTATGCAAACGATAACTTATTCTTTCTGTATCAAAAATGATACCACACCCAACATGTCCGTCCGACTTGGAACCATCTGTGAAAATAGACATATGGGTCGAATACTGACAGCGATAAGACATAAAAAGGTTTTGAAAAATCACAGGGGCCGTTGTCGGTTTCTCAAATCCATAAAAAGGATTTAAAAAGGAAAACCGAGGTAAATCCCAAGGAGGAAATGCAAATAAATCAAATGTATGAATACTCACATCATGTAGTTCCGAATCCTCGAGGAGTGATTTAACTCTCTCACAAAAGGGAAGAATGTGAGAGGGTCGAGCCATATATAATCGTCGAAGGCGAACAGGAAGCATAAAAGAGTGTAAAGGGTGTTTCGTTATTGATAAAGCACGGAAGTAATATTGTACAGACATTTTTTGGCGCAGTAAATTTAAAGGAAGATGGTGACAGACAACATAAAGACTCTCCACTGGTGAAGTTCGAAATGCTCCCGAACAAATTCTTGGTGTAGAGTGGTGTATGGTATCCAATCTGCGTAAACATACAGGTTAAAAACTAGTATAAAAATCAACCTATAAATTCTGTATATATATCTCTAGGTATATTAATATATTTTATAAATTTTTCAAAATACATTATCACTAGAAAAATTAATTATGTATGAACATACATATCAGAATCAGTTGAATGCGAACTTTCATCGAAACACTCTTCTGCACAAATATTCTTATCACTAAAATCACTTTCTGATTCATTTAACCCTCTCGATTCCAGCGGGGCGGTTTGAGAATTTACCCTATAATATCCACGTGGGTCGGTTTGGGGCGGCTGTTAGCTGTTTTAGGGGAGATGGGTATTAAAAGAGGCTCCTCTACTGAACCTCCAGGAGGTCCTCGTTATCTTCGACAATCGCGGCTTTTTCACAGTAGTTTCCCCTGTGCCTTAGGGCGGTAGGCGTTGAGGAGGGATTCAGTAAATAGGTTGTTGGCGTACATTTTGTATTTTGAAAAAGTTTTAGTTTCCATATTCACGTGTTGTTAGCTCAAAATTGGAAAGATTTTATGGCCATTTATAAAAGAAATTTTCCACTGAAGTTCTCTGGTAACGATGAATGATATATAAGGATACCGACACGTTGTTTATTTTTAGGAAAAGCATCAGAAGCCCTTTTCAGTAGTAAGACTATTGTAATGATATAAAGACAAACCATTGCATTGACACTGCGGCCTATTCACATCGCAGTTTTCTCACAAAATGGGTAGCGACAGTTGTTACTATGGAAGGAAGTCGTTTTACACTCCAAGCATCTTATTCTTTCATCAAAGGACTGTCGGAAATTCTGAGGCCGTGTACAAACTGCCGCTTTTAAAATAGAATTTAAAAAAAAAAAAAAAGATTGGGAGTATTCTTTATCGCCCTCTTTAAAGAGCGAGATAAGTTATATAAATATTGAGTTCCTTTTTAGAATGCCATTCTGAAAATTTCTCTTCAGTTGTGAATTGCTACTCTTTATTTCATGTACTGTGAATCGGATGTTCGGATTATCAGAGTATTTTTTCTATTGAAACGCTTATTATTTCTTCATTATGAGTAAAAGAAATCGTGAACACACTGAAGAAGAAATTAAAGCAATTTTACTTGATTCTGATGAAAGTGACAGTGATCTATCAGATGATGGTTGGCCAAAAAATGATACTTTAGCTGATCTCTCGTTTATTCTAAGCAAAGAAGCAGGAGATGAAACTAACGTCGGTCAGATGAACGAGAGAGAGAGAGATGAGGAGTCAAAAAATGTTATATAATGTACATATTATCAAAAATTTGCAAATGATTCCCTCGTGTGTAAATTTGTGGAAATTTAACATGAAGCTTTCGTTCAAAAATTTATCTTGTCTTAACAATACTATAGAAAACTTCACATAACATTTTAAAATCAGAAATTCAGCTTGAAAAATTCAACATGACAGTTCATACTAAAAAAGTAATATTTATGATTAATGTAATTTTAAATGTGTTAAATCTTCATATTTAGTTTATGAAGAATGTAATGTTTTAGTAAAATGTTCAGGCTGAAAACTGAAGGAATGTATTTTCGAAATATATTTCGCTAAGTAATTTTTGCCCCGAATTTTATTTCATAAATGTTTGTATTTCATTATTAAATGAAGTTTCAAAAATATGTTAACTCATCTATCGAAACAATTCGATAGATGAGATATATAAGATTTGACGTAATACATTCCCTTGGTTAGAAAAAAATTTTAATAGTTATATTTTAAAAGATTAGTAAAAATGAGTGGCAAAATAAAGATATCTTTGGAATTTATATTTACCCTACATTCTTTTTCGATTATTTAATGTAAAAGCCAGAATGCGTAAGGTTTTGGGGAAAAAATGTGAAAACTTCTTTAAAAATGTTTCTAAAACTTTTCTCTTAGTATCACTATCGTAAATGCAAAATAATATTTCATATTTAAAAATTCAATAAAGATAATCGTTTATAGTGAAAAAAAAAATGCTAAAGACAATAAAAAAAAATCTTAGCTGAGTGTTGAAAGAACATATTATTTTCGAAACATCTTTCAAAAAGAGCAATAACATTTTTTTATCCAACGATTGTTTTTATTTTGGTATTAAATGAAGATTTAATACATTATCTTGTTTATCACTGAAAAGCATTCACATCTATACTATGTTAAAAAATGAACTAATTGCATTGATATATATATAATGTATGTTTTACATTACTATGCAAAAAAAATTTTACATGGTAATATATGGCATATTATTTAATTTTAGCAACAAAAAAATGTAAAAGCCTATTGAGAATCAAATGAAACATAAAAATGTTTTTGAAATTGCTAGTAAAGCAAGTTTTTATTTAAATGGTTTGTAAGCCTAACATAAAACTTACAAAAAAAAAAAAAAAAACTATTTTCTAAATTATAGAATAAATTTCAAATTTTTTGTAAAAAAAAATACCCCACAAAGATGAGAAAAACACTTCACACTAAAAAATATAAATACATTAGAATAAAACTCTTAAGCTGATGGAAAATGAATCTCGTTGTCGAAAACCGCAAGGCAATTATTCAAGGTAGAGCGTTGACAGTTTTATTACTTCAGAGTGAGGGGTTAAACTGCCCCTCAGCTAGGAAGAGTCCATGTCTTTCAGAGCCACGCTGAAAAAGTCTGGATGTTAAAGGGAGTGCCACTTGAAAAGTGCTTGGATGTTAAAGAGTTAAAAGTGTCTGGAACACAGCTTAATAATAGGATCAGTAAACTAGATGATACTTCGGGGTCCAAGTTTTAGCGCCATCTGCTAAGCCTTGTTTGTCACTGGGACACTAACAGGAGGTGCGGTCTTGGAGACCGCGCTTAAAGAAAAAACTGAATTATTTTAAAAGGCATCCGCTGAATTCGGTTGAAAAAGTGCACGTGTATTGAAGGTCATAAAACAGGAAGCTACATGATCAATGCATTCAGTTGAGCTGAAAATAGAATAGGAGTGACCGAAAATCCATCGCCAGCGGTCTCACAGACCGCACGTCCTCGGTTAAGGGTTAAATTTGATTTTCACAATTTTTTCTATAAAATACCAATACAGACACATTATGCAATTATTAGATTTTTTTTTGTACGTAAACCTGTCATTATTACCGAAAAATTAACAAAATTGATGGAACAGCAATATATCCCAGGATATAATGTACGGAATGTATGAACAGGAATCCCACTAACGAAATGAGTAAACTACAGATATTCACCAAACAGAAAAAGCGAATAAAGAGAGATAAATTAGCCATAAAGTACACCTGTGTTTTAGGTTTACCATACAGCAAATCCCCACGTGACGTCACTACACACATTTTTCCGTGCGCGTTTGTCCACGAAAGTGTAGACGGAATTTGGCCGTGTGATAAGGCCTTTACTTTGTAAATTCTTAATAATAAAAGAAAGGGTTAGTATCCGAATAAAAAAAAGCTAAGTAATACTTAATTTCCTTTAATTAAATGTGAAATTATTTATGAGTTATTTTGAAGCCCAAATTAGAGAAATTGTGCTTGTCCCCCTGTCAGATTTGTCTTGTCCCCCTTTCGGAAAACTTCTACCGCCGCCCCTGCTTCCATCCGGTTTTATAGATGTTGTAATACGAAATTATATCGTTAAATCACATTATTATTAAAACGTCCAGTTCATAAATGTTTCCAAATCAGTATAGAAAAGGAAATGACTTTATGCAGTTGTTTCAATGGTTTGGTTTCGAAGTTCCTGAACATAAAGATTTTGCAGGAGGATTTTTCCCCCTTTTACATAAGATTTAAAAAAAAATCATAAAAGTCAGAACAAAATATAATTTTATATAATATACATAGTATAGTTAAAAAGATGATGCAGAAGTTTTAATGTTTATGTTATGTTCTATATTTAATTTTAAAAAAATATTTAATCTGACATGCCTAAAGATACTTTTTATGAACATACAGTACACTCCCGATTATCCGCGGAATTGGGTGGCGCGGCCGCCGCGGATAACAAAAATCGCGGATATTCCGAAAAAAGCTAAAAACGGGTATAGCAAAAAAGAAAAGTCATTCCAACTTTGAAAAAATCGTTTTATGTACAATAAAACGTAAAATAAACAGCAGGATGTTTAACTAACGCTTAATATTTTAGTATATCACTCAAAACTAACCTAAATTGCATTTTGTTAATGAAAATAGAAAAGTGCTTTGTATTTACGAGAGGCGTCAAGGATACACAGAAAAATTAATACATATGTACTGTTTTAATACTGTAATGTATTATTTAATTGCAAAAGCATAACTGTAAAACTGCACCTTTTTGAAAAAATCAGTCAAAAAAAAAAAAAAAACTTTGTGCGACAGGCGCGGATAATCCGCACCGCGGATAATCGGGAGTCTACTGTATTTTCTGAATACTTATAGCATCTGAAATGCACAGAATACAATTTTTTAATAAAGAAAAATGAATAAAAAGTTCCCGCGATTTTTTTTCAAGAAATAAATGATTGTTTGTGTAATGATGATGTGTTAGCGAAACGTTTATTAAGTTTCCTGAAACAATAATTTAATAATTAAAATTGTAAAAATTACATTTTAAAAAAAAATATTTGTTAAGAAATTTCAATAATTAAACACAATTTATTGAATTTAATTACCTGTGTAATTTCTTTCTGAAAAATAATAAATGTCGCCAAATGGGTAATCGCAAAGACTTGCTACTGGAAATTAATGCTTATATCTCTCAAAATTATTATCACACAAAAATAGTTTTTGCATTATTTAAAAAAAAAACTTTTTAATGAAATTAATTTTATTTTTGTACAATCTTTTTCTTTATTTTTAATAAATTTTAAAATTTTAATTTCATAAATTTTAACAACATTTTTAATGTAATGATGAAATGAAACTCATACTTATGCTCAAAACTTTTGCAGCGCATGTTTTTTGCTTTTGCCAATCATTAACTCAGAAGAAGAATTTTCACTGCCACTTGTACATACAATAATTTGACTTACAAGGGAAGGGAACGAATTGGAAAGTTGATTTCGAAATGAGATAGTACAATGGAGTATACTTTTTGGAATGTTTATTCGTAAAAATATTAAAGCGCAGTAGCCAGTAAACTTCGAGAAAATGGCCCTCAAACGTACTAATAATGTGTCGCCGTTGCCGAGCGCCCGAACTGCATAGTTGGTAAAGCGATGCAATAGCCTTCACGGGAACCAAATTCCGTCAGGCTTGTGCTTATTAATTTTTTTTTATTGGTTTTCTTTCTAGATTATTTCAAATTAATTTAGCAATGTAGAAATAATTTTAATTAATATGTTTTTCATTATTTATGCAAAAATAAACATTTATTTTCCTAATTCTTGGATTATAACTTAACTTTTAGAAGGAAATAATTATATAAATAAAGGCGTATTTTTTTAATATTACCTAAATTAAATTAATAATTTAAATATGATTTTAATTAATATGATATTCATTTTTGTATGGAAAAAATAGGCGTATTTTCTCTGAATACATAAGTTATAACTTATTTTTTAAAAGAAAATAATAATTATGTCATTTCACACGGTTCTTGAATTATAATTTAATTTTTAAGTGCTAAAATAATTACAAATATAATTTTATCGATAAAAATAACTTAAATAGCTATTTTCATCTTAAAATCATTAAAAGTTTTACATTTTTGGATTTTAATAATGATAAATTATTTGTTTTAACTCAACGAAGTTGTATTTATATTGGTAATTAAGGAGAACAGCTGCAATTAATAAAAAATTATCAATATTAATAATCGGAAAGTAAAAGCAGAAAGCAGGTGTTAGGTTAGGAATTCATAAGCAGATGGTTCAAAATTTTTAATGATATGATACGGTATACTTCGTACACTGTCCGATTTTCTAAAGATTAGAAAATAATTTTTGAAGGTAAATGAAATTTGTTTTGCAATCGATTCCTTTGAGATTTATCTTGTGGATAATCATTATTTATCAAAGATATCTAGATATCAAAATATATCTATGTTATTTCCAAGTTTTTACTGTATTTACCATTCTGATTTTTGTATGTAATATAAAATTAATGAAATATTTATATAATGTCAGTAATTAAATTAATTTTTATCATAATTATGAAAATGTGATATCTATTAATTTGCCACTTTGTCAGCTATTCTATCAAAAATAAGGCAAATTATGAGCTGGATAAACGACATTTGAATCAAACAAACGTTAGAAGATTATTTATTGCGATGGTTGCCATGAAACAGATTCAAGTTCTTAGACACAAATTAAGGGTAATTCAAATACACAGAAGTAAAAGAAACTTTTGCAATAGAGCATGGGTCCGAAATTTAAAGAATGACAAGTGAATTAAATAAATAAAATTTCACAAAAAAATATGTGAAATGTGTATCTTTTTGGACTGCAAATCTTTTCAACACTTAAGTTATGTTTAATTTAATCTTTCCAATGTTTCTTCTTTCTGTCTGCTTTCTGTAATACTGTATTAGACATGTAACATTGTTATTTGAACATTTCTTTGTTATGCTATTGTGAATTTGTATTCCACTAATTTTGTGCTGTTCAAGTTATCTAATATGTGTTCTTCCTTTTCTTAATTTAATGACAAAGAGCCTCCTAAGGGGTTTGTTTTGCAGTCTCATATTTAATTGAAAAACGTTTTGCTTCCCTGTGCCTATCTAAACGTTTTTCTGCTAGGTACACTATTGATATTTTGGACGTCATTTCAAGAAAATAAAAAGCCGTGTATGTGAGAGCTCTGACATTATGAAATAAGAAGAACTCTACAAATAACTTCACAATTGGGATGGTGTCATCAAATTTCCATCCAAGATCTTTCGGAGCCGATTTTTCCTGATCTTCATAATTGAGAAAGCGCGATCAGCGAAATAATTCAATTTTAAACTTTAAAAATCACAAAACAGAATATGTGGACAGGTGATTTGGACAAAAATATAATATAGATAGACGTTACAGACCTGTGCATCTTTAAAGAGCGAAGAATACAAGGCATAGGGAAGAGATTTTTTAATCTTTTGCTTTATCAGATTATCTTTCGTTTTGAAATCCCTAATCCTTATGAAATTAGTGACGGAAATGGTGGGAGAAGGATTTAAAGATTTTTTTTTTAAAGTTAATGAAAGAAAAATATTAATTTAATTTTTTATAAATATAATGCTGCTTTCTGTTAAATATTGCAAAATAATTTATGAAGTGTAGCATTAAGGTGGGTTCACACGAGGCTTTTTATTGCGCGCAAACATTGTCTATCTACTGTTGTCCCTCTATTGTCCCCGTGTGAACAGTTGAGACAACGTGTCGGGACAATGGCTAATAGTTGTCCCGACGGGACAACCATTTGCCATTGTCCCGTTGCAGTCACGTGATTTTCCTGAAGTAGGCGTGACCTTCTATTGCCGGCAATAATAAGCCTCGTCTGAACCCACCTTTAAAATACTGTACAAATAAGAAATTTTAAATTGTTAGCAATTTGGGCATATATATTAAATATAAGATGTTTATTAAATAAAATTTGAAATGAATTTGAATTAAAATATAAGCGTGATTTTTTAAACTGATAATTAAAGTAACTTTTGATTCCAGTTTCATTAGGCATTCGGATTAGGGTGCTTCTACGGATGCAATCCTTGAACGAGTGACGAGCTATATTAATTCACAGGCCTTCGGTTTGATCTAGTCGACAGGTGTTACCTAGCAACCGGCAATCGATTTGTTTACTTGTAGTAGTTTCTAGATCGTTCGTCGTCTTTCGCGAAATCTCTGGCGTTTGTAAGCTGGATATAAATAGGGGACGATGCCTGCTGGGTGTTAGTTTCTTATTCAGAGTTGAAGTTGTGAGATTGAATATTTTGTGACTCTTGCTGCTATTGCGTATTATTTACATTCCTTGTCTTTCTGGAGATAATTTGCTTCGAATTCTAATAATTAAACCATGGCTTTGCGAGCAATTGTGCCAACTCTTTTGGGACGTGACTGGTGGAGCACCTGGGACTATCCAGAGCGAATTATGGACCAATGTTTTGGAACGTCTCTGTTAGATGAAGATTTGTTGTCTCCTACTTTATACCGAGGTTTCCTGATCCACCCACGAACACAGAACAGCATCGCTACCTCTGGACAGTCTGAAGTGAAAAACGACGAGAAACAGTTCCAGGTTTCTCTGAATGTGAAGCAGTTCAAACCAGAAGAGATTGAAGTGAAAATCGTCGATAATTACGTTGTCATCCATGGCAAACACGAAGAAAGAAATGAAGAAGACGGTAGCTTCTCCACTCGGGAATTTACCCGGCGTTATATGCTTCCTCAGAATTGCGAAGGCGATACTGTGACATCTACCTTGAGCCCTGATGGAGTTCTATCAATCCTTGCTCCCAAGAAAGCGATAGAGGAACCTCCTAAACAAGAAAGGAAAGTTACTGTCAATGTGGATGAATCCAAGTAAAGTCTTGTTGTACACTCGAACTTTCATTTCCATTGAACTTTTTCTTTTGAACTGTAACTGATGATCAGTGATTAATAGTTAGAACTGAATTCTTTTTTTAAATATGTAGTAATTCTAGTTCTGAACTGTGTTAAATTCTTCAAGTTGAAGTTCTTCCATTGATATGTTCATTCATTTTGTAAATCTCGGCTTTATATTGTATTTGTTATTCATCATTTTTGTATTTCATGATGTAAATTTGTAATAAAGATAGTCTGTATTTAATTGGTCTTTTTTTTTTTTTATTTTCTTATTATTCTAAGTAAATTAGTAAATGACTAATGTTTCAATGATTTGATAATATAGAAAGAAGCTTTTTTAATCTTTTCTGAGGTATTAATAATTGCTTTAGCATTAATTTAAAAAAAAAATATAAGTTTAATTTTTATCTGAATTTATAAAAAACCGTTACAATTTTATATATAGGTCAAGCTTAAGAATATTAATTAGATAATAGTAAAAGTATATATTTGAATAAACTTTAATTTTTAAAAAATAGTGGTATAAAAGAAATGTTTTAATTGTTTTTGTCTATTAATAGTAAGTAAAATTTATTAATTTAAAATATAAAAGCATTATACAGAAATACTTTAGAAATCTTTTGATTAGAAGGGCTTAAATTAGTATCTATTGAAGATTGGATAATTTAAACTTTTATATTAAAAAGCATTCTAATATATAAAGTATATGGGTGTATTAAAATTTTATAAAGTATCGGTAAAAGTGAATTTTAGTGTGCACCCAGCTGCGTCAACAATGCCAAATTGCCAAAGTATCAATTGAAATAAACTGAATTGCCTAATAAAGAAATGAAAATGTAAAAAATATTTTGAAATGAGTCGTATCTGTTTAAGGAAAGCTATGTTATATGTAAAGAAAATCGTATGGTAGTAGAAAGGTATGATAAATTGAAACTTTCTAGTAAGAATTGGGAAAATATTAAGGGAATAAAAAGTTAAATGATTTAAAGTTGTAATATTTTTTGTATAATTCATAAATGAAAGCTCTATCTTAATAATAATGTATTAAGATATTAGCTTTCACCTATGTTAGGAATCTATAAGTATGCTGCTATTATAAAAGTAAAATGAGTATACATCCTGTTAATATCGTGAAAAACTGTCTCGAATACGTAAATGTCAACAAATGATGGATTGAAAGCTAGCAATTCATAAAAGCTTTAAGATAGTCATTTAAAATTGAAATGGAAAAAATCTTCTTTACATGCCATTCTGTATTAATAATTGGAAAGAAGTATTATTGAATTTTTTAACTAATAAAATCTTTAGAAGTATATAAAATCTTGAACAAAAATGTGATAAATTACTTATTTCAGCTATATAATATTATAGGTTTATTCATAATCATTTAATTATATTATCCTTATAATTTTAGGCAAATATTTTTAAATTGGCAAATAACACATTTTATTAATTATAGTACTTATTGTAATAAATTTTTCTTTGATTTATAAAAATTTCTTATTCAACATATTGAAATGTAATCCTCACCATCCTATATAATATATTGTAATATTTTAAAATGAATTATTATTATGAATAAAAATTTTTCTTTTTAACAAGGAAATGAGACAAGAGAATTTTAGTTCTGTTATGAAATAAATTCTGTTTATTTCAGGTTGTTTGATTTTTAATTAAATCAATGAGAAACCAAGTCTTTTTGTCCAATGATTTTTAGTGAATTACTTCTGGATACTTATAATAATGCTGTATAGATTTTCTTTTTTCTTAAATCCTGAAAATGATGGGGATCAAAGCAAAATGGTGCAGAACTTATCAAAAATAGAATTTAATGTATAAAATTTTAATACTAAGAAATACTGGGGAATGATGTGAGTAATTTTTATCTAATGTAATTTATAGCCAAATAAACACTCCTATTTTTTTATTTGTTATATTATAAGAAGAGAACTATATTAATTTCTTTTAAAAATTAAATGAAAGAAAAAATATCTTTAAATATTACAATGCTTACAATCAAATGACTGCATATTTTTAAATCAGATCCCTAACTAAGCTCTGATTTGTATGAAATGGCAAAAGGCTAAAAGTCACAATCTTTTAATTTTGAATCATTTCAATTTCAAATGATTTTTATTGTGTGTGAATAATTATTCTCTTATACATAAATTATCACCAAAATCCAGAAATTGTTGATAACAAAAATAATTCTGATTTCAAGAATTACTGTAAAACCACTTGAACACATTTTTTCGTAATGAAGAATTTGTATTTTGAATTAGGATTTTTTATGTATAAAAAGCTACAGTTAATTTCAAAAGATTACAATAGAATGGATGAAAACATTTTCTAGGTATCCTTTACTCTTAAACGATAGAAATAAAAAGGAATTCTCTAAACTATCTATATAATCTTGTTGAGATTTGAAAAAAATTAGTATGACAAGATTTGAGCGGCAATTTAAAGATGACATATTTTTTTTAATACAATTCGCAAGGGGAAAATTCTCAAATATTCATGTAATGTTATATTTTTTTAAAAACAATTAAATCTTTAATTTTACTTTTCATTCTTAAAGAAACTAGTATAAATATGTTAGATTAAATCCATTGAAAAATATAAGATTCTTGATTATTAAATAAAAATGTGCTCCAATCATTCGTATTTTGTTTAATTTTAATATAATCATACTACAACTTTTTGAAAAGGCAAATATGCATCCTTTGTCAACTAATTTTTTATTTCTTAAAATTCGTTAAATCAGTTAAGAATTTATATTCTATCAACTTGTGTTCAATTCTTAGATTTTAATAAATACATCAATTTCATTACTTTAAATAATATCTAAATACATTGTTATATATAGTGTCTCTCTACACTGTTCTAAAGCATTCATTACCAATTTAGTTGTCTTTTTAGCTCAAGCAATTTAGGATAAGATATCTTAGAATCAAAGACAAGCTTGACGAATGACAAAAGTTGAAAACTTCTAGAAGAAAGTAGTTCAGGGCAAATATAAAGAATTACTTTAATAGTATGGAAGCATCATAACTTAATTTAAACTAGTTTTAATGTTAAAGTATCGGAAAATGCTAAAACTTAAATCATTCTGAATATTTATTATATTTCTACAAGACCTTGAAGAAAGTCCATGATTTATGGAATTTCGTTTTGGCAGCTACATCTTTAAGATTTAAAACTGATGCATTAAATAATATTGAGGAATTACAGCAGTAATAGTACAATTAGAGTATTCAGTGAAATTAGGGGCAACAGCATTGATTCGTTCATAACTAAAACAGGTAAAGAAACATTCTCAAAAAAAAAAAAGAAAAAAAAGCATATTTATTAGATAAAGGAGTAGAAAATGGGAAAGATACTGATGCTAACTTCACAAAGTTGTTCAATTCATTACTATATACCAATCAGGATATAATTCATTACTATATATCAATCAGGATATAATTCATTACTATATATCAATCAGGATATAGTAATGAATCAAAGATATATGCCAACTAAGTTTTCATGGCCTTAAATATTTATAGAAGAAGCAAATGCCAAAAGAAATTTCCCATTCATAGTAAATTACTTTTTCAGCAATTCTTTCTAATTCTAAATCAAGTAATTTATTTAAAGATGATTGATTTTACTTTTTCGTCTCAATTTAAAAAAAGTGAATATATATAAACATACATAATTTTTAGTAGTTTCATGGCCGAAGAGAGAGACAATACTTTTTAATTTTAAACTTCGGTTTTATTCCATCCCGTGAGGCATAATATATGCACAAGCACAAGTGATGAGGCACATCAACACAAGAACAAACGAAATATTTATTCCCATGATTATATACTATGAGATTTTGATAGGGATTTCTTTACACATGTCAATTTGGGTAAGGGAATTATAGAGATTTTTTAAAAGAATGGGTTAGATCAACAAATTTTTATCTCTTCACTCGGAGTGTGGGAACTTGTTGATGTCAGCAATTTTACAGCTTCTGTTGCATTAAAAAAGATGGTATTGGATCAGGACATAAGAAAACATTTTAGAATGAAGTTAATATGGGCTAAATTAAGATAAAAATTAGGATTTAATTTATATTTAGAGATATTTTTACATATATATATAATTGATGGGTGGGCTAGGGATCTTGCAAATTCAAAGATTAAGAACGGTGACTTAGTAATGATAATCATCATTTCCATGTGTTAGAAGTATTGTTACCTAAATTCTTATTTGTTATAAAAAAAGTAGAAAAATTATACATTATATATATATATTCTCATTTTTTTTAACTGATGATACAAATATAGCCTTCCATTAATTTGTTTTATATTTTAAAATTCATATTATTTCATAAAAATATATTATTAATTTATTCCATAAAAATTTTGATCCCTGACTTGAACAAAAACAAAACAAAAAAAACCTTCCTCCCTTTTTTAAATTTATAAAAAAATTGTATATGGGTTAATATAATTGAACAGAATACTATATTTTTAACGCAGTTTTAAGTAATTCTTTATTATTGTATTCTATTATGAAATCTATCTGATGACATATAATCTGTCCTATTTTCATTGTTAAGTGTGATTTAACATCCAGGAATACAACATAATGATTAAAAAAACTTTAATTTAAATACCTGAATAGTATTCAATAGAAATAACTATCAGAAAAAGCATGCTTTGCAACAATGAAACAAAATGCTGCACTTTGATGAAATTTTAGGGCAATTATGTTCTTTTAGTACTCATACATTCCCCCCCCCCCACAAAAAGAAATTGCATTAATATAATTTGTACATTGAAGGGCAAATAAATTTCAAAGCTTCTCATTTTATAATTATATTTTAAAGATTTTATAAACTAACCAAGCCAAACAATGTATACCCAAACAATTAATTCTTGAATATTTCTATAATTTTTTTTTAATTGTCAGAGAAAAGAATTCTTTGTACCTCAAAAGATTAATTGCATTTCAAAATGTAATATATCTAATCCTAAATTGCTACTGAGAATTGAATATTATCAAATTAAAAGTAAATTTTTACTAATAGTTAAGTTTTTAAAATAGGTTTTGTTTTATTGCCTCAAACAAACCTATATTTGATAGAATGCTTATTAAATTTAAAGTCAAGTTGTCTTGTGCGACCTGTCGATTAACTAGGATTACAGGCAGCGAAAATTTTCATTTGAATCCTTTATATGTAATTTAAATTTAAGACTTCCTCAACAAAATATTTTTAAACTTTAATTTTTAATAGATATGTAACTTGTTTTGTTTTAGAAGACTTACACAATAATTTTCATTGCATTATGTACCTCCTTAATTTAAAATGATTAAAAATAAAATCTTAAATTTTATATGGGAAATCAACAAATTTAATAGCTTGTTTTTCTGGAATATAATGAATGGAGCCCCCCCCCCCAGATTTTTATTCAATTTTTCAAGTTCTATCGCCAACATAGGTGCTATACAATCAGTTTTTCTTTTCAAATTGAGATTCTCGCTTGGTCTTTTTTTCACTGGACATCCTATTACCATTTAAAAAAACAAGACAGAGTTCAAATGCATATTGCTTAGGTATTCAGATGGTTGCTAGCTGAGAGATGAAAAATTTCTGCTACTCGAACATTCATTAGTGTTGCCGCAAATGGTGTGTCTAAAAGTAGAATTATTATTTCACCATCAAGTACAATATAATTGGTATGAAGATAATAATTTTCATTAAATATTTCAAACAATGCTGGAAAAATAAATCTTAAATGTCATGAGTCAGAAGACTCATTACCTACCAATCATAAAACACAATGTTTGCATAGTTTTTTTTTTATATATAATAGCAAGAAATCTTCAAAATTTTCACACTCCCACCTTTCAAAGCATATGTGTGCTAAATACAGTATCTTTAGAATCAATGGTGTGTACTATAGAATGACAACACACACAGATTCCTTTATTATTAGCTACTTAACTAATTTGAATTATCAGTATTGTACTTGTACTTCTACTAATATATAAGTTGAATTTTAATTTTCAATTTTGCATGATTTGATTAATTAATAATTATATGCACACTTGCAAATTGGAGAAATATAATATTAGCAGATAATTAAAGATGTTTAATATAAAATAAACACATTTAAACAAACGAACTTCATTGCAATTTGTAATTTATAATTCTTCTATGTCTTTAGAACAATTTTGCTCTGTTTAAATGCTTAAAAATACTAATAATGAGATGGTATCAATGCATTCAGTATTTTAGCTAAAGTAATTAGAATGATCTCTTTAGAATAGTTAGTTCAAGTGTTCAGAACAAATTTTAATAACCAAGCATGAAAACTGATAACAAAAAAGGGCATGGCATATTGATAAGAAAAATAACTTTTAATGTTCAAAATATATTAAATTATTTATTAAATTCAAATAGATAGCTACAAAAAAGAGGTATAAAATTTTCATTATAATGAAATACAGCAATGATATTCATGTCATTCATTTGATATTCATATACAAAAACAACACAGAGAAAGGATTTCAGATATATATGTACATAAAAATTACAAATCAATTATGAATTCCATACAAAACTTTTAGCAAATTGAAGAAAAATATGAGATAAAAAATGTTTCCATAAAGATGTACAAAAATGAAATTAAAGACGAAGGTGCAAAGTTTTTTAAATACACTTTTTAATTAACCTTCTGGGTGAATCTTCAAAGGGTTTCAAAAAGGTCTCTGAAAAATAAAAGAAAAGGCAAATAATTATTTTCAGTAAATGTATTAGATATCATATATCAGCAAACATTTACTTTACAAAATTATAATCATTATTGCTTCGTTATTTTAAATTGCAGTGAAAGTTCAATAAATTAGTTAATTTAATACCTTACAATGCTTTGAATTTTAGATTTATACTGTTTTACTAATGCAATCAATATATCACACAGTTATATCTTCAAAAATATATCCACTATAATTTTTTTTTTTAATGTGTATTTGCTTAAATGCAGTATTTGAGTAAAATCAATTTTATGCATCTTTCATTAAAAAATAAACAAATATTAATAATGAAGCACTTTTTAAATACAACACATCATTTTTAATTCTGAAATAGTAACACTGAATCATTTTCACTTCTCTCACTCAAGATTACACTGCTCTTTAATAATGGGAAATCCCCTCCTACTAATCATTGTATTTATTGCTAACTGGCTATAAACTATCACAATGAACATTCTGGATTATGTGCATGCGACTACAAACTAAATGCTTTATAATCTTATTTTGCTGAGTCCCAGTCATGTTGAGATTCCAGATAATGAACAGGCTGACTATGTTGCTAAAGCAGTTTTTAGTATTTGTTACTCTCTAGTTTCATGAAACATAAAAAAAAGTTTATAATTTGTTACAAGCATTCTCAGTGCAGGTGATTTGGGATCAGATCTGAACAATAACATTTTATTAAACCACAATTAATTTATGAACTGTCCCCATACAAACAGCTGATGTGAAACTGACATTACAAACGAGCATGATGTATTGGCTATATTCGTTTCATTCACAAATATATATATATTTTTGGCTAAAAAAAAAAACACCCTTATATTCAACATATAATACAATTTTATAATTGTGTATAATTGAATGTCTTAGAATTTCATTCTCATTATCTTCTAGCATTCAAGAATTGGTAAAAGAACTTCCCTGTCAATATCTTTTTTCATTTTTAAGGAATGTTGGCTTTTATCTCATATAATTTTATTCTCCACTTATATTTCCCTGAGACTTTTAATTACAATTGCTTAAATGAAAGTTTTTATTAATGTATTAACTCTGCTTAAGTTATTTTTTTCCTAAAAAGTCTCCTTTCAAACAATATAACTAATGCAATATCGCCATCTTTGAATCTTGCACTATTAAACTTAAATCAACCAATGAACCAGCCATGTTACTTACATATTTTAGGATAAAAGCACAAACTAGTAAAGCTAAAAATTTACAAAATGCTATAAATCAAACTGTCTCCTCTTTTACAGTAGGGGAAGTGATTAATGTGAATTTTGACTATAAACATCCAGTGTTAAATAATTGATTGAATTGGGTCCGATTCTGTGTCTTTATTCAGTATTCCCTGGAACTTTGATATAATCTAGCTTAAAATAATAAAATATAATCAACAAATTATATTTTTAGTAAAATGGTGTAGAGTATATTATAGAAAGTTTTAATTCTATTCTTACCCATTTTTTGAGTTTAAAATACTTGAAAAAAAGTATGGTATCTAGTTATAATTATTTGCTGATTTGCTTTTATTTAAATAATTATTTTTAAATGTGTTGTTATATTTTCTTTTATTTTTAAAATAGCTAATTCATTTTTAGAGTGCTTTAGAGAGTTTTATAAACAAACTGTCATTTTTTGAATTCTTGCATTTTAAAAACTACAAAACCTAATGGATACTTAAATTAAAATGCAAAAACATCACTTATGTAACATTTCTTTACACTTATATATATATATATATATTGCTTAATTAAAGAAACTCTATCATTTCAAAACTGACTAATTTTTGTGTCCAAGTCACAATGAATTTACAATTCCAACTAAGAGTTACATAAAAGACACCATTATTCCAAGATTAAAAAGATGATAATAAATAAACCTTTTCTATCTGTCCCAAGAATTATTTCTCTTTTTCTACCTGATTTCAAAAATTCTATATTCAAAATAGTATTTCACTTTTAAGTCTTTTCACTTTTTATAATAACATGAAGATATAATGTACCCTTATTTCTCACATTTACAAATTTTATCCTTAGAAAAAACTCACATTTCTCTATCTGCGTCTAAAATTGCTGTTTTATGAAATAAAATGCCGAATTGAACAAAATTAAAAACACATTAAAAAAAAACTGTTGTTTTGATTATTCAGATTCCAATTATCAGATTTCTCCTTCAAATTTATAAACATTTTTATGGGTGAATGACCCATTTACTTGATATCATCATTGTTTAGGACGAAATAAAATTACACATTTTTATCAATAAAATATCTCATAAGTCAAAAAATTACAAGGAATTTGCATATTAGCTCACTGACTGCTTTTCATAATAATAATAATTTTTACTAGCTTTCAGATTACAGATAAAAGAAAAGCTCAATATTGCATATCATGGTGAAGAAACATTACATTTATTTATCCTATTTAAAATAATTAGATTACATTAGCAATTTTCATTGATAATTATGGAGTCCCTTTTCCTACTCTCCTTAGCACTCAATCAATACAACACATATGGAATGACCGACTAAAACTGGAGTGAGAAATGACCAGACAAATGTTTAAAATGAAGAAAGATTAGTTTTAAAAAATTAAATTCTAACTATTTATACAGTAGTATTTGCAGCAATGTATAGGCTATGGTGAAAATTCTACTGATTATATTGATGTTTTTATACGACTCACCGAAAAAAAGTTAAAATGTACATGTTAAAAAAACATGCATTAGAAAAATTTACATCTTAAAATATCATAAGAAGTAGGAAGCAGTTTTATTTATTTCAAAAATCATAAAATCTTAAAAACAGAATTGACTCAAATTGCTTCAGTTATATTCGCTCATCAATACAAAAATAGATGAAAACTTTATTTATCAAAATTGTATATATTTATCATTTTGTATTTAACAGAATATTGAAGCTAAAAGCACAAATTACATGAACTATCTTAAGAAGGTATGTGGGTGAAAAAACTTACTTCCTGCATCTTTACTCCAAGATAAAATGCCTTTATTTGCTAATTTTGTATATCTTGTTAGAAAGATGCTTGTCTTTTTTAATTTCTTGATCTAAAAAGCAAAATTAAAATAATATATATTACCATAAGTTTTTAAAGATAAAGTTCAAATGTGAACGAGTAAGCTTTGTAAATGAACTTAACAATATTAATAAAGATTTTCAAAATTAGTTACATTTAGCTCTTCAAGCAATCAATAATGTGATCTAACAGCACTCAACTCCAAATAAGTTTTCAATATCATTACACTATATTTTTGACGAAAAAAAAATAATTATCATTTGAAGAATTCAGCCCCATAAATGTTTTATCGATATGTGTTAAATAAATAAAGGCTAGGTACTTTGAAAATGTAATGAAGAATGGGAATTTCAGGCTAGATTGTTTAAATAATAATTGCATTCTTTTCTTGGGGAATGTAACAAATTTGTAACTGATATTTAAAGGTACAGCATATTATTTGTTGTTTGCATGCATGCATGCATTGCTAGGCTTGCCAATTTTTATACTTTCACTCGTGCGGGAACTTGTCAGCTTTTAGCCGATTCACCAATTTTAGAACTCGTGTTAAATTAATTAAATAGGAAAAAAGGAATGGGATCAGGAAATAAGAAAAAATTTTAGAATGACTTTGATATGGGCTAAATAATTTAATGAGTTTATACGGGCTAATATGGGCTAATAATTTAATGGGTTAGGAAATTAAGTTTGAATTAAATTTTAAAATATCATTACATATATATGGTACAAAGACAATAATAAATGAATAAATATTCAAGAAAAAAAAATATTGCCAAAGTTTTCTAAAAAATAATTGAAAATTATTTTATCAACTTACTTGATAATTTAGATGGCTATCAATTGATTCGACATCTTCCAAAATTGTGGAATAATCCAGGTGCTGATACTGTTCAAAATTAACCTCACCATTAAATTGGATATCAGTTACACTATAATGAAATTGCAAAAAGAAATAAGATTAATACATCATTAAACATCAATTAGAATTTATAATCATTTATAATTTTTTTTTATTATCATTTTTTTAAATAGATTATCAAGAATTCTCAACCAACAAGTATATATAAAAAATTTAAAAAAGTGAAGTTGCTTAAGAAAAGTATCACAAAGAAAATCAGAAAATCGTACTGATATTCATTTATTTGTAATATAGAAAGAAAAAGTGAACAAATGAAAAAATTGCAAACAACATTTTGTAATTTTTCAAATTGTTGTCAGATAATACCTAAAAAGGAAATTAAAGTGACTGACAGTTTACAAAAAAAATAAGCCATAAGTTGAAGAAAGCATAAATTCAGGTACTATATGATCGTGTTATCTGTTTAAGAAAGAAGTGCATGTATCTGTTTAAGAAAGAAGTGCATGTATCTGATAATAAAACTGATACATGAATTTAATGCACAGTGAATTTATTAATTAATTTATTGTGCACTGTAAGATTATGAAAGAAAATCATCTATTAAATGAAATACTCAAACAGCATGTACCATCATCTGATGGGGGGGGGTAATACTTTTGTTTCTTCTAACTGATATGCAATGTTCGAAATTTTGATGGAATACATCTCTCTGTAGTAGGCCTTGTTTCCTTTTATAACTAATCTTGGTAATTAACATAAAGAAATACATTCTGTTGAAGACCTTTACAAGCATTATAGCTTTTGCATATGATTACAAATTCTTATCTCACAAATATCAGATAATGATTCATATTTTAAATGTTCAAGATAAACTAACTTTACAAATGAAATTTCCCATGTTAAGAATATATAAAAATAGAAGAAAAAATAAGAAAAATGGTGGGAAAAAGCACTTTTAGAATATAGTTTTTGAAATAAATAACCAGTGTTTTTCTATCAGTGTTCAATTAGACAGCATTTTATCAAAGATGAAAATTTTAAATCATTAAATAATCGATGTATAAAAAAAATAAAAAATAAAGACACTTTCTGGAAAGTAAAAGAAAATTCTGTTTATCTTAAGATGTTCTCTAAGTACCTAGAGATAAAACTAGGAGAACTGCTTTAAATGTGAAAGAGAACACAATGAATTGCAGCTCTCCAATAATGCATAACAAAATGAAATATTAGAAAAAAAATTTCAAAGTAAAAGATTGAAAATTATTTTTCTGCTTCTAAATTTAAAGCGATTGCAGTTATTAAAAAAACTTCACACACACAAAAAAGTTCTTTATAAAGAGACAATAATGCCTCTAATTTGAGTTATTTATTGTTTAATGATGATATGAAAATTTCCTCAATTCATAAATGAATGTGGGTAAAATACTATACGCCTAGGATGGATTTACTTCTTGTACATCCTTTATTATACATAATATATATACATACAGAGAGAGATAGACATACAGATATATATACACATACATAAAGAGAGAGAGAGAGAGAGATAAAATGCATACAAGATAAAACCATCAATAAACTTAGGAAGTGGATAAAAGAATTTGTAAATGACAATAAGTGGGAGAAAATTGTAGAAAAATGTTCTACAACATGCATCATCACTAAAAGTTATCAGATAAGCAATTGCAGATTGTGCACATCAATTAACGATTGCTGAACCCCACTAAATGAATACAATTTCGTGAAAGACATGCATAATCGGTAGAGCAACAAGCTTCAAGAGATGGATGCAAGATCCATTGTAAGAGAAGATTATTTCTTAGTGCATTTGAAATATGGTTTTAATTATGATGGTACACCATCCCATATTTCTCCATGTTGTACATTAATGATCTTATTCTTTTGTAATATATTGCAACAAAGTAACATATCACAAAAGATGAAAGTTATCACAGAGATGTTGATATCTGGCCCTCATGCTTACTGGAGATTAAACTCCAACTTTTTTTTTCTATGGGTCACCTAAAATTTGTTGTTTAAAAGACACTAGATGATCTGATAGTGAAGATTGTAACTGCTGTACAAGAAATCCAGGAAACAAATGGAATGTTTAATACACACATGAGTTGTGTCCATATTTTGCTAATGCATTAACATTTATGAGTGTTATTTTAAATAATTGTTGCAATAATTTATGATGTTTCTTATGTTGTCAAAAATCTTTTTTGGAACTGGTTTCTTTGTATCCTCCCTCCCTTTGCATAATTTGTAAATATATCAACATTTTTATTCTTTCAATGCCATTTGCAAACACATGTTCATATTATATATACATACAATTTGATTTGGAAGTGGTCAGGAATTTTAAGAACCATGATGAACAAAGATCTGAGGAAATTTTCCTGAAGTCTTGTCATGAGAATCATTATGCTTCATAGTATTAGTATAAGGAATTTATCTAAAATAAGACTGTTTTAATATACATAAGGGGGAGAGAGTATATAAAATAAGAACAAAACAAGATTATGATAATTCACTAGTTACAAAAAACTTACTTCATTTCCTCATTCAAATTTGATCTATATCTTGCTAAAAGTTCATCCCACTGTCTAATTTCTTCTTCCAATCTAAAAACAGCATTTTAAAATAGTTATAAAGTGATATTATAATTGCCATTAATTCAGAATGAATTACAAGAGCACTTTAAAATAAACAATATCTTAGTTAATTAATTTGCTGAAATTTTAAATCATATTCAACAAAAATGTTTGCATTTTTATATATTTTATTTGTTAAAATTAAAAATTATTCAGCTTTTCTACAGCTTGTACACACAAATACTAGTGTAAATGATAAGATTATTAATATCCTGTACTGCGATTCAAAAAGAGAACAAATTAAAAAACTAGTTTAATTCATATATGTTCCTGACAACATTAGATTTGTAAATCTTTTGTAAGAGAATGTTATACTGATTTTGCTATTTAGTGCACTGCAATTTGATAGATGATCAAAAGTGAATTACTTTTATCCAAGGCAGAGAAACAGCCAATGCAAAGTGGATATGCAGATTGAATTGCCAGTATGAGCAAGCTACATATCCCCCCCCCTTTTTTTTAAATTTCTTTTATTCAAACCAGAATCAAAAGACCAATCTTTCAAATAGTTATTTAGCTCAAATAAAATTAGCCTTCCATACTCAAATCAGTTTCTTATATTGGAGATATAAAAATGGAAAACAAAACATACTTGATACAAGTATCATTCTAATAAACTTGGCACCTGATAGAAATGTCAATAAACACAGATTTAATAAGACAATCATGATCTATTTATGAGTTTCTAAGTAATTAAATATTTTTTTAACTCCCTCTATTATCCTTAACATTCTAAAGTTACAGCAAAAAACATATGAAATAAGAGAAATTTAGACTAACTTTGTAACAGCAGAACTATATTCCTCATATTTCAATCTGAGAGAGGCATTCAAATCATTTGATCTAAAAATAAATAAAATAAAAAATCAATGCATAAACACACACATATTATATATATATGCATACACATCAGGATATACATAATTTAAATTACCCAAAATTATTTAATTAGTATTATTTAATCACATTCAAAAATCATAAAAATCTGAGGAAAATTTATTTTTGTTGCTTTAAAAATATTCAGTTATAATATAGGTGTTAAATGTAATGATAATCCAAAAAGAGTATTCTAGAAACATTTCACAAAATATTTTTTTTGAAGTTGTCACAATTAAGGAAAACTGACATGATAAATAAAGTGGTATAATTGAAAGAGTACTATTTTGAATTTTAAGATCATGCATAAATTATTTTTGTATGATAATTTTCTTTAAGTTATCAATGATAAACAACACATTATTTTAATTATTTAATTAAAATTTCAAGAAAATCATGCATATTTCTATCATCCAAAATTTATCTGTGCCACATTTAATAGTTCTTGGTTCAACTGTCTGCCGTATAGAATATAACCAGATATATAAATAGTTTTTACAGTTACTAGTGATAAATGAGTAAAGTAGAGTGTTAAAACAGGTTTTGATAAAGTGCATTTGATTCAAGCAACAAAATAGTCAAATTCACATTGCCACAACCACAAAAATTTATCAAGTTACAATTAAGTACTACTTCTTTTGTAAACAATTCTATTACCCAACTAATACAGAGTCTACAGTGATGAATAAAATATCAGTTATTAGGATTTTTTATAGATTTCAACAGAGCGAACTTAATTTCTATTTAAACAAATTTTTTTTAACGTTAAAAGGTCCTTTTACTAATGAAAATAAAACTTGATAATGGCCAGAGAATGCAAATGTAAAAACTGCTACTAGGCTTTATAAATATTTCCATGCATCTTATGGGGATGGGAGAGGAATGAATAGTCAAAAGCTGATCACATATATATTTCTATAGAAAAGTACTTTTTTTTTTTATCATCCTAATACAAATCCTATAATGATCATTAAAATATCCAAGAACAGGAGTTTTTGCTGACTTTTAAAATAACAAATTTTATTTTAAATCATATTATTGTTTTAAAAATTCCATGAAAAGGCACATAAAAAACTTTTGCAACTTCAATAAGTCTTAAATATTTCAAAGAAGAATGAGGATTATATTTTCCGAACATATATTTACTCTTATACAACTTTATAAAAATCATTAAATCCAACACTATTTTTTACAAATTTTCCATAATTTCCCCATATTTTCAAACAAATTTAAAATCAGAATGAAATATTGAAAAGAAAGATAATGTAAATTACAAATACTTTCTCATTTTAAGCTACATTTGATATTTTGTGTTTGGTAGGGCGAGAAAGGAAGGATGTTGAATATTTGAAAGTTTTTCACATGTTTACAGATAATGATTACTTTGATAATTTTATTCATCAATTGCGTTTTAATGGGGCTATGAAAAGGAATAGATCTTAGTTCAACTGTGTCTTTGGGAACAAACTGCTATAAATTAACTGGCACAAAAGTCCAGAATTAAAGGCTTTCATATAAATATATGCCTGAAATTAAATTTTCTATGACCAGTAAATAAAATATGAACTTATTTTTAATACTGGATTTGAATTTTCACAAAAAATTATGATATAAAAATTAAGTACAATATGTTTAAAGATGGCCAAGATCCATAACTATTTGCAAAAACATTTTATTTCCTAGTACAAAAGAAATTAAAAAAATAAAAACATCTTACTCTTTATCAGCAACTGCTAAGGAACAATAATTCTTTTCTTCAATCTCAGATTCAATATTAACTTGGCACTTGGAAACTGAAAATAGTAGAGTACATAGTAGAGGTTTAAACTATAAAAAGTAACATTTTTTAAAAAACAAAATTTTAAAATAATATATTTGTGGCTAAATATTTGCTACTCAATGAAGAATTTTACAATGCTTTAATTTGATTATGATAAAATTATATTTTATATTGTTGATATTATAAGCGAATAATTAACTTACTGGCTTTCTTAAATGCATCATCATCTATATCTTCACATAAATCTTTTTCAGCCATAGATAAGCCATGCTAAAAATAAAATAGAAAAAAGATAGAAAAAAGAGCTATCTAAATCAGCCACCATATATTTATTGAAAAATTATAATTAATAATTAGTGACTTCAATTGATTCAGTACAATAAATACTCATTGTATAAAAGAAAAGCATTTTTCTAGTAAAATTACTTTGATTGTAATTGTCAAATAAATGTTATATTATTAAGGTAGACAATTATCTTTAATTTGATTCTAAACACAGAAATACAATGAAGTAAGAATGATAAAAAATAAGAAATGCAGGATCGAAATCTTTTTTACCTAATTTATGCATGTTTTCATTTTTTTTCACTGTTTTTTTCAATAGTCAGAATCTATTCAAAATCATTTTATTTCTTTTTTTAATCATCTAGAAGTTAATCTAAATTCATCACAAGAATGTGAAGATAAATAATTCATGTTTCCTCTCCTCTTGTTGCCACATCTATCCAAATGCAGTTTAAGAAAATCATCATATTTACTCAAATATTTAAAGTTTAGCGGTGAGCGATGCTCGAGGATAGAACCTGGGACCTTTTGGTTAGCAGTCCAGTAACGATCCAATTTTACCAAAACAGCTGTCCGGGTAGAAGCGCTGTTAATGGCTTATATGCAATTCACCACAGTACTCTCCCTCCAATGAGTCGAAGGGGAGACGAACGATACAGCGTTGAGTGGTGATAGTAATAATTAGTTCTAAGCTGTTGTCTAAATGGCCCGGTACCCAGTTGAATAGCGCCAAGCGTTATGGCGAGTGTATGTGGGTGCTGATGCGCCAAGTGTGACTTTTTTGGGTTGCTGCGTCACATAGGGTAGATGGCGCCACAACAGCGGTACGAGGATTGAAGGTTCATTGTCCGAGGTCACCAATTTTTAGAGGTGAGGGACGCTGGAGGATAGCACCTGGGACCTTTAGGTTAGCAGTCCAGTAACGATCCGATTTTACCAAAACAGCTGTTCGGGTAGAAGCGCTGTTACTGGCTTATATGCAAGATAAATTTCTCTTACTTCGTGCACCAGCATTTAAAATTCATTAGCTAAAAATACTCATATTTCTTCTAATATATAAAAAAATTCAATTATTCAACAATTAAAAATTCAAATCTTAATTTAATGCTTCACAGTACTTTGCCATACTATCTATAAGTTTGTATAATTTGATTGAAAATTGCATTATATATATATATATATATATATATATATATATATATATATATATATATATATATATCTGCAAAAAAAATTTGGGAATTTAAAGAAAAATCTTTATACTTTCTTGAATATTAATGCTATTTTTACAAAAATTGTGCAAATGTTAGACACAGTAAATAAAAAGTCTTGGTTGAAAGTTTTAAATAATTATCTTTCTTCAGTGAAACAGAACCAAATTCTTTTCCCTTTTCAACAATTACTGACTTGTTTTTCTAAATGCTGCAAAGGTCAAATGTTCATAATAAAATGCGATTTCAAGTATATTTTTTACATTAACAAAATTCAAAGACAGTTAGTCCAGTTTTTTTTTTTTTTTTTTTTTTGTTGATATTGGAAAACATGTGTAAATTTGATACTTTTGATCACAATACATAAAAACTATAATTATGGTCAAATATTTTTTAATACTTATTACATTTTATACAAATATTTTATTACACTTATTATTAGATAATTGCAGTTCATAAAAATTTCATTTAAAGTAATTAAAGTATATGCAACATCAACTCACTTCAAGAGCATATTGTAGAAGTAATTGCAATTTCTGTGAGGAAGATAATGATTTTCTGATTGTTTTACAAATTTCTGGAAAATAAAATAAGCCAATGAGAGAAAAAAAAAAAGAGAAGAATTTATCTTTTATAAATGATTTGTTTATGAAAAGTACTGGAATAATGAAATTGAAATCTATAAAGAAGAAAAATGGTTAAAAAATTATAAAAATATTTGCTTTAAGAATTTGTATAAACTATATGAGTAAAAAACAAAACTATGACGATCAGAACACAAACATAAAAAAAAGGAAAGACTAATGTAATCCATCAAAAAAGGGTAAGTCATAATGAAATATTTTTGTCCACGAATATTCAATTTAGGATGCAATGAAAAAAAATATAATGAATAATATGCAAGATTTCATAGTAGTGGTTACCGTTTTTTCATTGGAATTCCATGTTTTATGCTTGACTTAACTTTTAATGACTCAAAACTTTTAACTCAAAATGACTTTCAGGATTTTTTTTTTTTTTTTCCATATATAATAGGACAGGACACAATAGCATGGTGGGGAAAAAAAAATCTATCTGGCACAGCCAGAAAAGGATACCAAATGTTTCAAGTTTATACGTAAAATTTTATTAGGATGGTACATGTATCTTCTGCCTCTAAAGCAACTTCAAAGAATGCATGATTACATATTTTGAATTTTTAAATTTTTTTTGTAAATGTTTACAAATACGTAAATTTGAAACAAGCTGAAATTGTATGAGTAACATTTAAATATTATTATTATAAGAATAAATTTATAAAACCAACATTTGTAATATTATCAAAATAGCATTTTAAACAAGAAACCCTTCCTTGCTATTAAATTTTGTTATGGCTTTTCAAGGCTCCATTTTTTTTTAAATCCAGTCTTCTGTCTCAGATTTTGTGTACAATGTAGCTGAAGCTTCTGTCAATTTTCATAAGCTCTCAATGGCTTGCACTTAACATGATTGGAACAGTAAAGGCGGTTCCGATTTTTTTTTTTTTTTTCTTCTTTGTCAGCAAGCAGTCAGATGTCTGTCACATACGGATTTCAATATTACAGACTTCAATATATATATTCCTGAGTCAATATGTTCAATTTAAAATGATGCATAAATTTAAAATAAAATTTGAAACCATTGGAATCTATTTTCTTGACTGCTGTAGGCTCACAGATATACTGTTCATTATTTTATGAGCACTGCAATCAATAAATTTTGAGAGCACTGTAAAGTAATTGCTTCTTTGAATTACTGGGTCTATTTTAGCTTTCAGTTCTGATAGCCAATATATGGACTTGGCTACCACAAATATTTATTTATTCCTTTTCTGAGAATTTTTGTTCTGAAGTTTTCTGCTGCCAAATTCCTATTTTAGAGAGATTTCTGTCCATTTTATCTTTAAAGATAGTCCTATTTATATAACTGAATTAAAGATTTCTTAAAAGGGGAAAAAAAAAAAAAATCATGGATGCACAAATATATCACATTCTTAGCTATTTCAGAAATTTTCTACTAAAAATTTCAAGAAAAGATGAATGAATGAGTTGAATTCTCAGATAACTTTTATAAGCACTTTAAAAGAAAAGCAGATCTCTGGGTTCAGACAGAATTACAAATCAAATGCTTCAGAGCTTTTCACAGATTAACTGAAAGACACACAAAGACATTAACTCACAAATATCCTTATTAAAACCTGGTTATCAGACATCTCCTCTTTTATGGATGCCTTCAACAATTATATTTATTTTTAAAAATAAAGCCAGAGAAGCACTGAAAAAATATATATTTATAATTCTCACTTCCAAATAAAGCAATTTCAGAAGGAAAAAAAAAAAAAAAAATGTCATCATTTGATAGATTTTTTTTTAAAGCAAGACATTTTTTATCCTCATCATTTTGATTTCATATCATTTAAAAGTTTCAAAAGTCTTTCCGTCCATACAATTCTGCTGGCATGCAACAACAAAGAATTTATTATCTCAACTTAGCTTAACATTTCCTCAGTACATGAAAGATGGAGCAATGCACAAAGCCTTACTTGACTGGCATCTCTAGTCATACAGCTTAATGGATCTGAGAATTCTAGTCAAATTGAAAAGGGATGGGAAAACTTTTATATTTTTTCAAGCCCACATGGATGTTATATCTCATTATACCTTATTTTTCACAATTTATCTTCATAATTTATTTGAAATCATTCCTCTTTGTGTAACATGCCTTGGTTACAAATATGATATTTTCATCAATTGCTCTAACAGAAATTTAAGTAATTATACAGACATTTAAATATCGGTGTTGGACTTGGATGTTACAATTACCCACAATTAATTCTGACTGTATCAAATTTCTCCACTTTTCTTTTAATTTTCATTTCAACTACATGGGGCAAAAAGATCTGAAGAGACTTGGTTAGTTAGTTCATCTGCCTAGACAAAATAGGAAGCTGTATATCACAATAACCTATGGTTTGCAATAGTCTCCCTCATTGGATCCCTATCCCAGCTCTTTTTGCTTAAATTGATAAAGTGCATCTACGTGATTAATAGATGCTTGGCCCTTTTTACAAGCTCCTTACTGAAGTATTTCACTTTGGGAGAAAGATTCTCCATATTTGAAAATTCCACTTCTGCTATTTTGAATGGCTCACATCCATCATTTAAAAAAAGTTTTCAGAAGCAAAAATTGGCTTAAATTCTTGGAGGATATAAATACAAAAACTGCAAATTTTATCACCTTTGTTTATTCTGCTGATCTTGAAAATGAGATTAAAGTTGTTATCCATATAAATGACTTTTTTCCCCTGCTCCCCCCCAAAAAAACCAATTCCCAAACATTATTATTTGCAAATTATTTAATGGCTATGTCAATCAAAAATGGAATTTGTATTCATTAATTGCCACAGACTGGTTGAAAGGTAAAGAAGGCATTTTGCAAGCAATCCTGAATATTAAATCCAATTGTAACCCTTACCCTTAAGCTTCATCCTAAAAACTTGTTTATAACTGAAGGTTGTGCAATTCCGATTGCAATTTATCCAAGATGTCGATAAATCTTATATTTTATGTTTTGACAGTTTGTCAATTCTGAAATCACTTGAATAACTCCATAGAAAATCACCAGAAATATCATTGCAAATGGATCTGCCATTATCCATGGTGTTTCTTGATACAAAACTTTAAAATTAGATTGGGTACCAGAATATATTAGAATCACTATTATCGCACAAGCAGCAAAAGATGTGCTCGCATCAAATTTAAATATTTATCCCAATATCAAAACAGAGGATCAGCAAAAATTTATTCTCCAAATGCAAAAACACAAAAAATGCACATAATGTGAATTTTGAAAAAATTTTCCTCCTTCATCATTCACCTTTCCGAAACAATAATGAAACTACAATCACCTCGGGGGGGGGGGATACTTCTTTCATGCTTACGCACTAGATCATTACTTATGTAGGATATTCTTTTCAAAATTGGTCAAGAAATATCTCCAAGCTACTAATGCTCAATAATTGATTACAATGACCACCTTCTTCTTTGCAATGAATCTGACAAACACCGGTACAAACTCTGAGCTTCGTTGGTTGTTGGTACCTCCTTATACAAGTGGATATGACGAATTTTATCATTTAACAAGAAAGCCGGTGCAGATGTTCTGAATTTTCTCCAAAGTGTCAATTTATTTTAAAATATCTTTTGTTCAAAGTATCATGGCCAAAGTCTGTTTTACCTTGTAGCAAAGCCAGTGAAAACTCTTCAGCTCTGGAAATTAGCAAGGAAAAAAAACTACATATGAATTAAACAAAAATTATAATTTTAGCTGAATAGGATATAGGCTCAGGGCAGAAAAAGTTGAACTTTCTAAAATAATAAATTTTCTCAAACATAAATGTCAAGAAATAAATTAAATATGCTTAACCCAAAGTCTTTTTTTAATCCCATCCTTTCTCTTTTTATATAAAAAAAAAATCAATGAATTTATAAAAGCTTAAACCTGTTAATCTGGAAGAAGATAATAACAACAAAAACTAGTGAAACAGGCTATCTTGTATTGGAAAAAAGTGTCAAATTGCCCTGTATGCGTGCTGGCATTTCAGAATTGTTTAAAGTTATGGCTGTGTCAGCAGATAAACACAAGTAGTAGAGATTTTCTTGCAGGTATTCCAACCAACAGTGAAAATGGTAATAGCTCAGATTTGTCTGATACTGATGAATTTTGGAAAGTCAACATGGTACAAAAGTTATTGATAAGGAAAAGTTAATTTTCAAAGATGAATGTTTAAGTCTCTTACTCTAAAAAGTTTCAAGTTAAACTATAGGTAAAATATATCTATTTTCTTGTATATTCAATATTTTTATACAGAAAAAAAAACTACTTGCCTTTAAAATAATGAAATGTATAAGAATGGAAAGGGGAAAAAAGAAGTAACGGTTAAGTGAAATAAGGTGCAAGTTCAATTATCGCTTTTAAAAAATAAAAACCCCTTAAAGAGAACATATTTGCATGAAAAAATATTCTTATTTTCTTACCATATTTTATATTCGCACAAATAGCCAATGAAAAAAAAGAACTGTCTGACAATTTGGGTTCAAATAACTCCGTGCATATACTAATGTTTGAAAAATGGATGCATGCACTAAAGGGTTAATTTAACAATGAACACAGAATATTTAAACAAAAATTACTTGATATATCAAAATAGTATAGAATTATCCAAAAAAGAAGAGTAATCGATTCCAAGAATGATAAATTCGATTCGAAAAACTGAAATCCGTGCAAATGTCTCGGCTTAATACTTCAATGTAAACATAAACATTTTACAGCCAGAAACTTTTTTTATATGCTTTTTTGAATAACATTCAAGAGTAGTGTATTTACCTCTTGCGTTAAGTATGCCACCCAAACTCCTGCTTCTTCTACGGCCATATTTTAATTTGGAACTACTTTTGTCCATGATAGATATTTTATTACAAATTGTTTACCACAAAAATTTCAAATTTTTGACATCACAGTTTCAGTTTTTGGCTCCAAAATAGTTGTTGCCCGTTTTCAATTACAAATTTCGCCGATCTTTCACAAACATAGTAAATAACGAATATATAATCTAATTACTCTTATAATTAAAGAGTAAATAGATGAAATTTCATAAAATTTTATATCGTTCTATATAATTCTAAATTTTAATAACTTTTCAAATTATATTTTGAGAATTACATATACATATAATTGTGTTATATGTATAGGTAAACAAAAGATCTTGTTTGATATAAAATAATGTTTGATTTTCCTGCTTTCGCATTTAAAAAAAAATTAAATATACCATAATTAGAGGAATTTCTTATTCAAGAACTGTTTGACTCATGATTAATTTAACAGCAGAATAACAAATGCTATTTGAATGTTTCGTTTTCATCTAAAACTGGATAAATGTTAAAACTTTTCAATGAGCTCATTATTGCTTTAAATTAAACAATTTGAATCGTTCAATAAAAATTATTTTTATGTCATAAAATCAATTTTGTATTTGAATTCAACAGAACATGGCACTCTATATAATTTGAAAACAAACAATGCAAGCAAATTATTCAGTTTAAAATCTGGCAGTCGTTTACTGCTGTTTTGATATGCCGTAAATTCTGGATAGGGTATCAAACATGTAGTGTTCGTTTTATGTTTCATTTAAGTTACAATCTGGAGAATTTTCTTTTGTTTTGGTCATTTAATTTTCCTCCTTTTCAGTATGTAACTTCTCTATATATCCATTCCCACTTTTTTAAGTTTTCAAGATGTTTTACTTTATAGCCCTAATGGTCATTGAAAATAAAGATTTTTACTCAGTTAGCGACGATTGAAAAATGTTTGTTTATTGAAATTATATATACCATAGTATTCAAGCAGTATTAAGTTAATTCATTCACAGAATTTACGTAGATGCCTTGTAATGTTCCGTTTTTCGTGGATTAGTAATTTGAACCGGTTCACATTAATGAGGAGATACCTATTAACTGTTTCAGATGTATTTGTATTTTTTTGCAATAAAAATTGATGTAAAATAATTAAAACTCTTGTTGATTTATTTTATGCAAATTGGTAATGAAATGATTGATTTATAAAGTTATTTTCTTTTGTGGTTTAAAGCTAATTAATTAAGAGTAAGTTAATAATGAAAGATTTGTTTTAAGTATTTTTAGATTGTTTGGCTGTTCTTGAAATTGTTTTAATATTTTCGAATAAGATGATCATAATTTTAATCAGTAATTGTGTATATTATATCATTTTTCTGGTTTTATTTGTCAAAAATGTCACTTGCTTTGCATTAGTAAAGTAGGCGGTAATAATAATTCTTTCTTCACTGAATTTCCATTGTCATTAGGCAGGCATTTTGTTTTTGTATGTATTTAATTATATAATAAGGTTAATAAAATTGCATGCAATATAAAAAGATGTTTTTAAAGATTGGGAATGTAATAATTATTGAAAGGGATAGAAGTTGATGTTTTTAAATTTAATCAAATTCTATGATGATGAATCTTTAATTTTTTTATGATTATATATATATTCTCCAAAAATTATTATTATTATTTCCTGTATCTCATTCTACAATTAGCCATTCTTAGATTTTGTATTTTTAGTTTTGAATTGTATTCAGATTCGATAATTCATCAGTTTCTCTTTTTTTTTCTCCCCTCCTTCATCCTATCTCTGTACCTGATACTATACAGTTATATGCATGTAATTCCATCTATATCTTGCATTTTGCAGGATTGCATTTTTTAAAACATAATTTATAATTTTAAGTGTTAAAATATTTATAATTTTTAAATTAAATTTATTTTAAAATGTATAAAATCAAATTTATTCATATACCTTTAGTTGGATTACTATTTGAACATTAATTAAAATTAATTTCCTAATTGTTAGAATTTTTGTGTTCTTAAAAGATGAGGCGATTCAAAATTGTTTTACTTGTAATAATTAAAAAATTGTATGTCATAGTTATTTAAATAAGATTTGTATGATTTTTATTCGCTACCTGTAGTTGATATTTACAACATAAATTTTAATTCAACTTTAGATCTTGCGATGTTTGTTTTTATAGCCTTTTTTAAATACCTGAAACAGTTTTTCAAGTTTAAGAATATAAATATGTTGAGCAAACTTGAATTTAGATTCTTCTGTTATGTTTTATTTAAATATAAAACAACAGCAGCATATTTTAATAGTTTTATATTTTAGTTGCTTAAAAAATCAAAATTATATAATGAACTATTTTAACTGATCTATAATAATAATTATTATTATAGATTTAAGTATAATAGAGCACTGTTATATTTTTTTTAGTAGAAATGAATCGAAGCCAATCAACAAATTGTGATTTTGCTTCCAAATATGGTTTGCAACACAATGTATCTGATGCAAGTTTACCTCCTAAATTAGAAGATATTAAAAAACAGCTTAAAGAAGAGATACGCAAGGAACTGAAAATTAAAGAAGGAGCTGAAAATCTGAGGAAAGCTACAACTGATAAAAAATCATTATCTAATATTAATTCTATTGTCAAGAAAGCCAACAGTAAATTACATGAGCTTCAACAAGAATTGCAGGACTTGAATGCATATATGTTAGTTTTTCAAGGTCAGAGTGGAGACATTAATTTTACAGGTATTTTTTAAAGTTTTAATCTGATATATTTAGTATTTTATTAAGTAAAATTTATTTTTTAAACTTGATTTTATTTTTTGTATGAATAATAAGTACACATTTTTCAGTTCTTAATTTCATGTTTTAAATGATAATTAAGTAATTTTATGTGATAATGATATATTGACATTTATTTCATTCTTTATGGATGTAATCATATATTTATTTTTCACAAAAGTTAATTTTCATTTGTGACTCAAAAGCACATGTGTACTAATTATGTGTCATGGTTTATCAGTAATCACATCCTTTTGATAAAAATTGTGTATCAGTGGATAAAGGGCATTGAAAATTGCGGAGAAAAGAATTTAAGTGAAAATTCTTGATTGAATATATTAAGTTTTTTCTATTTGTTAAAATTTTATTATATATATATATATATATATATATATATATATATATATATATATATATATATATATAATGCACTTACATGGAAATTAATATATCAATGAATAATTATTAGTTCCTTTATATCAAATGCTTGCATTAAAACCTGTGCATAACAATATTGTCCATAATGATCTTTTCTTTGGTCCTGGAGAAATTCTTATATACTCAATGCAATTTGAACCTACCTACTGTAATAATCAATTTTTAGATACACCTTTTTAGTAATGATAATTTTCTTTATTGAGAAAACTGGTACAGAACAACGTCTTTTTTTCCCCTTCTTTCACCTAAGGAAATAACATAGTGTGTCCCAAATAGTAAGATAGCAGATAAATCAACAATTGGGTATGAAAACTGAAGCTTGTTGTAATTGGAGGAAGAGGGGGGGGGGTCAATGATGAGTAGTGATTGGAAAGTATATAAATAGTTTTTGTCTCAGTCTCCAGATGGGCACTGTCAAACCTGTTAATTCACAATTAATGCAATAGATTGATCGCTTGTCTCTCAAAGCTCATTTTTTTATGTTTGAACATTTTGATTCTATGATAATGTGATGTAAAGTATTCATCTTTAAAGTAAAGTTACAAATTTTTGGAAATTGATCCAGTTAGTTAAATTAGCAGATCAAGTTAATTTTACTAAAAAAAATGTAGATTTCTGAATTAACGATAATTTTTAAAAAAAGAATATATGTAATAAAATCAGCTTATTATTTATATGCACACATATTTTATTATTGATCCATAAATGTCCAAACTATCTGTGAAGATTCCCTGTCTATAGCAATATATATATATATATATATTTCTTGATCTGTACAATCGTTTCCTTCAGATTTAAACCTCTAGAAAATAAGTTACTTAGTGTGTTTTTTTAAAGCAAAAATTTGCCTGGAAAAAAGTTCAGTGCTTATGTAGAATCTCTTTGGGTGCTTTTTAGAATGATTGTTCCATATAAGTTTGGTACTAAACTTACCAGAATTGATTAAATGATAATTTCAATTATCGATGAATGTTTTTTGATGAAATATATTTAGTATCGAGAGCATTTTTATTCTTAACTATTTGTTTCTTCGTAAATATAACACTCATGAAAATGATGCAAAGATAAAATTTGCAATTAAATATTATAAAAAGGAATATCATTTACTTTTGTAGAGTTATTTGTTTTTTTTTTACTTAATGTTGTAAAAGCCACAATATCTCACTGAATAAATTTCAAAATCTGTTTTACTATAATATATTCTTCTCTTTTTAAGACAGTTTCAGAAAAATTCTAATCCAGAAATTTCATCTTTGATTCTGTTCTTTTTATTTACATAATTTTTTTTAACATTTTTTTTACGAGTAAACAATATTAAAGGCAATTGAATTATCTATTAATTTTAAATCATTTATGTGCTTAATCCTTTAAGTAGACAAGGGAGGGTTTTACCATTCATTATATTCAATTCTAAAGGTGATAATTTGAATATATTCCTATATTTTCTTTAAAACATCAAGGTAAAACAGAGTATAAAGATTTTATTACTAATCATGCAACTAATTTGGTCTTATAACATTAAGTAACAAGACCAGATTAATGAATTAATAGCAAGATTAAATAAGGAAACTAATTGTATCAAAATGTCATTAATATTTTATGCATTTTAAAATTATTTATGTTTTTACTTTGGGAAAAAAATCCTTTATTTTAAGTAATCAGAATATCTCATATTTGTATGTCTGTCTTAATTTTTAATAAGTACTAACTTTTGTCAACCACCCGATTGGCCAGAGATATTGGTTACATTTAATGTCTGTGACTTTGCCAAATTGTCAAACATTAAAAGCTTTGTTATTTTAATTAATTTATTTCTGCTTATTGTATGCATGCACCTTTCTGAATGGAAACAACCCATAGCTTCATAGTACTATTTAAAATGAAAATATCCATTTCATTTACCTTTTGAATTTCACAGTACTGTAACCACTTTTTTTTTTATTCATCTTGTAAACTATACAGATATAACAGAATCTTTCTTCATTAGCTTCCAGCAATGGAAAAAAAAAAAATTGTGCAATTGAAAATGGTTTGAATTTTAGGGCAACAGTGTAATCTTTTGTTGGAAATTGGGGGGGGGGAACTTTTCACAATTATTAAATTTAAAAAGATATTGTTTAAATTTTGAAATGGTATAAAATTTACCTTAATACATTAATATTTTTGGAAGTTATCATGAAAAAAACTCAGCAAAATTCAACTTAATTTTTACTTAAAATTAAAAAGAAAAATGATCTGACGTGCATATTTTTAGTCTCCAAAATATTTATGGTAGCTGTATGTCTGGTCTGCAGAGCACATATCAACACATGCACACACAAATTCACCTTTATTATTAGTAGAGGTGAATGTGACCTGTTTCAAAAGGTTTCTAGACAGTTTACATTTTTGGAATATCATTAAACTTATTTTGTTATGATTGAAGCATTTATGTTTAAATATAACAATATTTTTAAAAATTTATTTTAGAAAGTTGCGTGATTTCTCCAGACAAATATGTACAAGAACAAGTTGAAATTCCTTTATCTGCATCAGGACAGCGACTTAAATCTCTTGAAAAACAGCTAAATATAGAAATGAAGGTAATGTTTCCATTTATACTGCTTCCCTATTAAATGTTATTGTAAGTTTGATAAATTTTTTTCAAATTTTTTTGGTTTTCAATTAAAACTTGTGTCTTTCATTATTGATGTTTGACTGAATTATTTATATTTTTTTTCAGACTATTGATAATTTTGGTAATTTTAAAATCATGTTGCATTATTATTACATGATTCTGTATTTTATGTTTTGAAAAGTTGTATGGTATGTGGTGCAATTAAAATAATATGTGATGGGGATGGAAGTCTTTCATTTGTAAGTCTCCAGAATTAAAAAAAAAACATTGCTGTTATTTACTTTTCAACCTTATACATTACAGAATATATAAATTTTCTTTTCAAAATTTCATTGTAAATTGTATAAATTTATATTTGAAATTCTAGCAAATTGTTTGCTTTTTATTTTTTATATGAATTGCATGTTGCACAAATTTTACATCTTTAAAGATCCTTAGCACACAATGCTTTATTAAATTACTATTTTTATTATTGCAGCTATTTTAATCAGACATCAATTTACGATTTTAAAAATCTCTTATTTAAATTTTATTTGCAATTTTTAAGTATTTTTTATATTTTTGTATTTAAGAAGTTTGCTTTATATATAACCAAAGTGCTTGTGATTGTCATAGTTTTGAATTATTATTTTTTATAGGTTAAAAATGGAGCTGAAAATATGCTTCAGATGTACAGCTCTGGTTCTTCTAAAGACAAAAAATTATCTGCTGAAGCTCAACAAATGTTAGCAGATTCTAAAGCAAAAATTGAGTATATTCGGATGATGATTAATAAAGTGAAACATGACAAAGAAAATAATGTTGATGGAACTCCAGCTGGGAATGAAGGTGCAGGTAAATACTTTTCATGAATCTTTTTTTATCACAATTTTTTCTTTAAATAATTTGCCTTATATAAATATTGCATTTATTCTTTAGAAAAAATATGAAAGGCATACTAATCAATAAATTGGTTTTAAATTATGCTTATTAAATAAACTTTTTGTCTTTTGTTTGAAAATGAAAAAAAAAAAAAAAAAAAAAAGAAAGAAAGAAAGAAAAGAAAAAAGATTAAAAAAAATATTAGGATAGTTTTTCTGGTATTACTGACTTGATAAATGTCAAAATTAAAAATTTCTTCATATTTTCAGTATGGTTTTGCTCTTTACTTTGAGAGCAGTTTTTGCAAAGTGTAATTATACACTAATATGCACTTAGTCGCCGATTTTCCCTGCAAAGTTAATGAAAAGTTCTTATTTATTGTAAGAATATTTTATTCTTCTCTTGGTGCATTTGATGAAAAATTTGTTTACCTCTGACCTAAAGTGTCCTTGGAGATTTTTGTTTCATTTATTTATCAATCTTTATATTTCAGCAAAACTGCCTGAAATTATGTCACCTTTAGAGCTGCGAATAGAAGAATTGCGGCATCGACTAAAAGTTGAATGTGCTGTTGTTGAAGGTGCTAAGAATGTGATTCGTTTACTACAAAGCTCAAAGATCACTGACCGAAAAGCTCTACAAGAGGTATGCCAATTGTGCATGTAGAAATAATCCTTTTATATAATATCTTTTTGATATTAATTTTCTAACAAAAAATAAAAATAATTCTGTTTGTATCGTATTATTATTATTGATTATATTAATGACAACTGAATTAGAGTTTTGGAATAAAGCTGGAAAGTTTATTTAAAACTATTAATTCATTTTGAATAGGATTATAATATATTTAAGAGTGTTTTAACAGATTATAGTTTTTCCTTCTAGTATTACAATTATTCCCATGTTATAAATTACTAATATATATTTAAATATATAGTATAGAGTTTTGATTTATTTGTAGCAATTAGATTATAAAAGTAAACAATTATGAATTTTTGTAGTTTTTACATTTCTGTTACTGCTGTTTCCACTTATAAAAATATATGATCACTCTTAAGTTGAAAGTATTTCTTTCTTATTGATAAAACTAAAAAAAAAAAAAAAAAATGTATTGAAATTTTTTTTTTTTTTTGTTGATGGTGGTGGTTAAAAAATTCCATAAGATACCATGTTCTGAAACATATTCAGTATTATATTAAATAAATTTCAACGCTGGGTGATTCACTTTATCTGCTTTGTATATCTTTTGAATTTATTTTAATTCAGCAAGTAAGTTATTAAGTGTGCAATTGTTTAATCGTTTCTTGTATCAGATTAAAATTAAAATTCCTTGTGATGTTTTAGATAGTAATAGTATATAAATGCATAGCACGATTAAAAGAACACATGTAAGGGTTTTTAAATAATATGTTAAATATCTATCAAAATTTGAAATTTGTAAGTACTTTTCTGCCTGAATCTCTAAGACTTGCTGTGCATAAGAAGTTTAATTAAAATTTTATGTGTGTTTATGTGAGCATATTAATACTGATAAATCAACTAGTCTTTAAAAGCAGCTATTGTTATTGTGAATTATTATATTAAAATTGCATTATTGGTATAACAATTAAAGGAATGTTGTTTAATTTGGACTCCTTTTTTTCATTAGATCTTACTACTTAATCCATTGTTGATGAAGTGATTTCATTCAACAATAATGAAATTGAATTGTTACTAATTGTACTAAATTAAATTTAAAGTTTTCTGAAATTGATGTGAAGATTCCTTTGTAAGATATTTGATGCTAAATTTTTCATGAAGAAATTGGATATTATTTAATGATGATAGCTATCTTTTGTGATTATTTAGTTGTAAACTGTAATCAAATTCTGTTTAGTTAGATATTACTTAATTGTTGTAGTAAATAAGGTAAAACACATTCAAAGTAAATTTGAAAGCATACATTTGATAAAATTTCAACATTTTTGTAATATGCATGATATATAATTTTAAATCCATTCTTCTTTGTGTAGGCACAGAATAATTTGTCTGAGTCAAGCCAGAAATTAGACTTAATTCGTCGTTCAATGGAAATAAGAAAGCTGGAATTGCCACCAGAATCACCAAAATTAGAGGTGTTAAAAAGTGAATTAGAAAGTAGTCAAGCAACCAGTCCTGTATTATATCCGTCCACTATTCACCCCCATGGTACCCGAGATACGTCTATGCAGCTGTACAGTACTTCGCTCTCTAAACCAGCAACTGTAACTGGTAAACTTGAAGTCAGGTAAGAATTCAAACTAGTAGGAAAATTGTTTCATAACATTTGTGACAGATGTGAGAAATTTGAAGCGTTTTTTCTTTCTGGTTAATTTAAAGACAACTTTATTATTATTTAATATGTCACTAAAAAATATTTCATGCCATAGTATTTGTTTTGAATTAATTTTTCAGCTTTTAACTAAACAAAATATGTTGTTTGGAGACTTAGTTAATAACTGTAGTGATTACATATCTCAAAAAATTGAAAGTAAATGAAGAAGGTATGTTATTTTAGCAGAAGCAGAATGATATATTCAATTGTATATATCAGTAAGTGACTTTCTGATGTATACAATTTCATTTTTTTTAACCTTATGACATTAAACTATACTTATGAACTTTTATGAACTAATACTTAACTATACTTACTCTTATGAACTAATAATTTATTTAGGTAAAGCTATACTTCAAAGCATTTGTATAATTGTTCTGATGCATTTCATTCTGTATATACATTATTAATTATTTGTTTTTTCCATATTTAAAAGTGAATTTAGCAGGATGTAATTGAAATTCCTTGAAACATTATGTTTTTAAAAATTATTATTAAAGAGAGATAAAAAGTATTTATTGTCTTTTTTTGAAAAAGTATACTTTTAAAATTGAAATATGAACATCACAACAGATAGAAAGCCTTATTTTGTTGTTGATTTCATAAAATTAAATAGTATCTTAATAACACAATAGTAAGGAATGTGTTATACATATATCCACATAATTTGTTTTTATGTTGTATCATTATAAACTTTTTCATTGTTATAATAGATGTTCTTTTTATGACTAATTTTATTATTTTAAAAATCTTTTAAATATGCCTTATATTTTCATGCTCATATAATTCATCATTTTTATTACAAACATATTTAATCTTTCCATATCTGAATAATAGCTTTTGGATTTTTCAAAGCTCTGATGCTACATTTATGTAATATATTACTTTATTTTTTTATATGCGGTTAAAATTGAGTACAAAAAGCAATATTTAAAAATGTTTTATATAATGTAGACTTATGGGTTGTCAAGATTTATTAGAAGATGTTCCTGGTCGTATACCTAGAAGGGATCAAGGCCCTCATTCTAGCCCTGCAGATTTGCGAAGTTTTGTTCGTGCAACAGGAAAGGGTTTAACAGGGCGAGGATCCTCAAAATCATATAGTATAAAGGAAGAAACATCTAGTAAGTGAATTTGTTTTTTCAGATGATGATTTCTGAATTTAAATATCTCTGTGTTAAAGATGTGTTATTTCATAATCCATCTTTGCACCTAGCTGGCCTCTTGTCTGATCATCATTATTAGTTGAAAAATAATGTTGTATTTATAGAATATTTTGAGGAAAATACATTTTTAACTAGAGGTTGGATCACTTTGTTTGAGAAGAACTGCACAACTGATGATACTAGTTTATTAACTGTTGATCTGCTATCAAAAGTACATGATCAGCAAAAAGATGAAATATTAGTTAGAAATAATTTAAATTAAATTTAATTATGCTTGCTTTTTGTAGGAACTTAGAATTTCTTACATTTCATTCAACTTTATTTAGGTTAGCCAAAACTTTCTCTGTATATTTAATTCAATTTTGGGGGTAATGATAGATATAGGAGCATAATTGTAGTGAAATGCTTATTTTGTAAAACTTGAAATTTCTTTTCCTAAGAATAGCATCTGATCCTTGAACTAAAAGACATAAAATCTTGAAATGAATTTATAGAACAAAAGCTTATTTCTGATTGAAAGTCTACTTCATGGAGAAATGACTTTTTTGAGATGAAGGAGTATTTACAAGACCGTTGGTACTTACTGGATAGCATATATAAATGTTATAAACTTAATTATGTACCAAAAATTAATAATAGATATTTGAAATTTGCTGTCATAGAGATAACCTGGCTTATTATCTTGGTAAGATTAACTTCAGAGCTTTGTTTGAATATAAGGATTAGACTTTAGAATTTTGCTGCATTTACATAAATTTTTTTCTATTAAAATTTTATGTGTATAAATCCCTCAGAATTTAATTTTTAAAAACTTATTTTAATGTAGTCTTGTGAAACTAATGTTATTTGTTTACTACTGAACTGTGTTACTAATGAAACTAAAGCTGAAAGAATCAATTACTTAAATTATTTTGTTTAAATTCAGATTATTCTATGTAATATTTGTAATATACTGTAAATTGAAATATTATATTATTGATGAAGTTGAAATATAATCCCTATTTATTTGAAAAATTTATATTTTTCAGATGATATAATGGCTGTTCTAAAACTTGATAATTGTACAGTTGCTCAAACTACGTGGAAACCATGCAGCCAGCAGGCATGGGATCAGCGATTCAGCATTGATTTGGACAGGGTACATAAAATAATTTTTCTTAAATCATTTTTAAAGATAAAGTTTAACATGTTGGATTCAAGCTGTTAGAAATATTATTATCAATATTTCAAATTATTTGTATTTACTGAAGTAAATACTATTCATTCATGACGACAACTGTCATAGGAATGGATGTTTTTTGCATATAAATAAAAACATGTACAACTGTTTCTGATACAATATCTTTGAATGTACCCTTATTGTCAATTTTCAATTACTTTTATAATTATTACATATAAGTGTCAGTATATTTAATCAATTATAATAAATTATTTTTGAAACTGAATTGAGTTTGCAATTATCTTGCGAATCTGAATTTATACCATGTGTTAATCTATTTGTCTTCAAGTTGCAGTTTTTTTTTTATTAAATATGATAACTATTTTTAAAGTAAATACATTATTCCTTTTGCATTAAAAAAATTAGCATGTAAGGTTCAAATTTATTTTTATGTAATGATAAATATTTATTACTAGCTGGTTCCCAGCTCGTTGCTGCTGCAGAATAAATAATTTTGGAAATATCGTTTGAAGTTTGAAATAGCTATCTTGTTTAATTAGGAATGGTAGAAAGAATAATATTTATTTTCCTGTCAAAAATGAATATGTTTAATATAATTGAACGATGTATAAATTTTATTAAAAATAAAGGAAAAGTATAAATAATAATTATTCTATTTATTTTGACTTTATTATTCAAGTATACTTTAGGGTAGACAATATTTTTTTTTGTTTTTCTGTCTTCAGCAAAACCAAATTTTGTGGTTCTCCGACTCATGAGCATCCAACAATCTATTGGCCATATGAAAAACATAGATTTTCTAGGTTCAAAACAATAAGCTGGCAAAGTTTTATTGCCATCAGATGAACAGTACGGCAATTCATAAAATATGAGCAAACAAACATTAATTTTTATATACTAGATATAATAACTGTACTATGCCTATAATCTTCTTTCAACTGCAAGCAATAAGCTGGTAAAGTTTTATTGCATTTGAGTGAATGACATAACAGTGCATAAAATATGAACAAATAAAAATTGTATATTAGATAACATATTCTGTACAGTAAATTTTAATAGGCATTAGTAATTTATTCTCATAATGTTTGAATAAATCTATGTTGTTGATATTTTTAATCGTATTGTTATTTATTTTTCTTTTTTTAGTCTCGGGAATTAGAAATACAAGTTTATTGGAGAGATTGGCGATCAATGTGTGCAGTGAAATTCCTCAGGTTGGAAGAATTTATTGATGACAACCGCCATGGCATAGCTCTTCATCTGGAACCTCAAGGGCTTTTATTTGCTGAAGTGAGTTTTAAATCAAGACTAAAAACATTAATTTTATGCTGATGTTTTATCAGTAGTTTTGAAATTTTTAATTTATTACGAACAGGTCAAATTCTTAAACCCTATGATATCAAGAAGACCTAAGCTTCAACGACAGAGAAAACTCTTTAAGCATAAAGGTAACATGATGTTCAACCTTACTTTTATTCTATTGATTAAAGAGCAAATTTTTTTTATTGCACACAATCATGTGTGCAATAAAAGAATTGAATAATAGCATTAACAAAGAATAGCAAAAATATTGGAAGATAATTTGTTTGTTTATATAAGTTTAAGGTTTTTATTTATTACAAATGAAAAAAAAAAAAAAAAAAACTAAACATGTTAGTAATAAACATATGTAAAGAATTTTTTGATATAAACTAAAACTTAAGATTTAATTTGTTATAACTGAAACTGTTAAAGGGATTAGTTATTTCATTTGTTAAAAGATTATAGTTTGTGCGAGAGATAGCCAAACTTTTTAAGAAATAAAAAATGAATTTATTATAAAATTAAAGTATTTTTTAAAAATATTTTTTGTATTAATCCATTGAATGAGGCACTATTTCAAGCTGTTTTAAATATGGTATTTCTAATAATTTTATAATTTCTATACTGTTATTTTAAAATCCATGATGAAATGTTTAAAACTCTAATTGGCCATATCTGACCCATAGATCATAGTTTGTTTTATACCATTCAGTTTCATTTATAGAATTACAAGTTTTTTTAATATAAGAAAATCATGCATTCTTTAGTAAGAAAGGTTTTGCATTGTTTAATATCACTTAAATTGGACTCCTGTTACAGGTAAAAATTTCTTGAGGCCAGGGCAGATGAATATTAATGTGGCTACTTGGGGTCGTTTAATGAAAAGAGCCATGCCTCAGGCTTGTTCTGAGCAACCCTCAACAATAAGTCCTCCAACTTGTCTAATGACACCAGGTAAATCTTGTTTTTGCATATGGGTATTTTTAGTACAACAGTAATAATCTTGTAAAATTTTAGTTTAAATTGTAAAAGGGTTTTCATTTGCAAACCACAATTTTTTTTTTTTTTTTTTTTTTTTCTGGAACTCTTGGATGCTAGTATCCATAGCCATCAATCATATCAGCCATTGTGCTATCAAATAACCATTGATAATACAGATGAAATATATTTTGTAAAAATGTGCTTACTTAATATGTTTACAGCCGCAACTCATGCCTGGTATTTGGATTCTTTATCTAAATACCATAGCCTCTTGTTTCTATCTCTTAACTATTGTCCAGAAGGGAGTCATCTAATTAGATAGATGGTTTGGTACGATTAAATAGTTGATGTGAACCACATGAAAGTAGCACGACTTTTTATTTGATAAACCTAATATTGTAGCTTCCAATGTGACTGATTTGGTTTGTTAACCATTAATTTTGTAATGCTACAATAAAATATGGTAAGAATTTTTGTATTTTGATTTTATTTGCTTTTTTCTGTGTATAATTTTGCAAAAACTTATTGTTTTGATTTTCGAAGTGTATCGCTTTCCTTTTGGAATTTTTTAAAAAGTAAATTTAATGAAACGATGGTGGAATTAAATTTTCCTGGTTGTCTCTATAATTATTTTCTTCTTATTTAAATGTTTGAACTTAATTAGTTAAACTTATTAAATAATTTATAAATAAAAAAAGACTGGAATTCTGTTATGAATAAAGATATTATTCCTAGATTATTTCAAGATTATTATTATTAATACTATTACTACTAATTTGTACTTATTATTTTGATCACATGGTTTATAACAAATAACATGATTTTAGATGTCCTCTTTCAAATAAAAAATGCTGTTAGGTAATGAACTTCTCTAGTTTTTAAATATATGTCAAATATTAAAGTACATTGAATGAAAAAAAATTAAATACATTTTCCAAGCTTTTGCTTAGATTTAAGATAAGTTTATAAGTGGATACATTGAGCATCTTGAAATGATAGTTTTGTCTTTTTTATACATAGTAATAATTTTCTGATGGAACTAAAGTTTTAAAATTGGTTATGAAGCAAGTTTCAAAATTAGTTATTTCATGTCTGTGTTTTGATTTTTGTTGTATAACAGAATGGATCTCCATGTTTAAAACTATAAGAAAGTCTGTTAGAATTTTAGTTACTTATTTTGAATGTTAATCATTTTCCTAGCTCAAAGCTTTTTTTTTTTTTTTTTTTTTGAAAAATGTAAAATTTGTCTAATATCCTGACAAATGTTTTTAAATTTCATATTTCATTTAGGTATTTAAAGCTTCAATATGATTCCTGTTATTCAGAATTAGAAATAACATGATTCTCACTTTTTTTTTTTTTCTATTCACAGCTTCAAATAAAACCCGTCCATTAGATAGTATAGTAACTAAATTGGATTTTGAAGCAAATCTCTCAGAAGATCAAACAGACAAGACTGGAGATCGTAGACTTTCAACTGATCAAGGATCAGCTATTTTGGAGTTAGATATCAAAGTAAGTTTGTATGTTTTTCTCATATTTGGTGGGGATTTGTTTTTAATACCATTTCCATTTCTGGATGCTATCATATAATATTTATAAATCTAAATAAATATGCCATATCACAACCATATATATGGTGGTGATCGGAATTGTCAAAGCCTTTTGGAAAAGGTGAATTTTTGAAATTTGATAACTTATAAAAGCAATTGAACTAAAATAAATGCCATAAGGATATTGTATCTCTTTCAAGAATTTAACCAAGAATTTATTTAAGTATTTTTTATAATAGATATTTGTATAATAATAGCAGTTATAAAGAAGAAAAATGAAATATAGATATAATGACAGACACCAAAAATTTTGCTTATGGCATCTAATAATTAGATGGCTAACTTTTAGTGTCATTTATGACCTTACAATGCTTTTCCATGGAATTCATCAATACTACTAATTTCTAATTAAGTTAATGCCATAGTTTGCATTCTAGATTCTGTTATCTGATATCCAAATAACATACTGGTTAACCTATTGATTATTTACTGTTCTTTGCACTAAGCTTGCCAATCTTGGTATTTATTAGGACCAAAATTTGTTTGGTATAATCTTATAATTCAGGAGTTAATATCAAAATGAATTATAGATTTTTTTTTCTGGAATGTATTTTGAAAATCAGAATGACATTCCAATTTGCTTTATTCATACTTAACACCTTGATAGCTAATTTTCAATGATGCTGTGAATTAAATATAGGGTACATTGGGAAATTGAACCTGATTTTCTCAAAAAATTCATGAAGTAAGTTTAGCTATGATGAAGCAGGTTCATTTGTAATATTAATCTTCAGTCGATTAATTTTTGAATTAAAAATGCATCCATGATAATATCTAGATTTCCAATTCTTATTTACGAAATACGAATCATGAAACGTTTGAGCTCTTCTCGCTTAAGTGAAGTATTCTAATTTGCAGGTTAAAAGCTTATAGGATTTAATGTTTGAAAAGTGTCATCTGAGGTTTGTATTATACATTGTAGCTTTTAAAAGTCTCAGTAATTTAAAACATTTATTTTGAATTATTTCTTTTTAGACTGCATTGGGTGAATTTGACTTCTTAGGACCCGACAATGATTTTGAACGATACACCCACAATTCTCACATAAAAGAATGCCTATCTGAAAGTGATTTAATTGTAAACAACAGGATTCGTCATTCTCCCACTCCAGAACCCTTGGTAGAAATGCCAGAAGAACCAGAACAAGTAATTACAAGGCTTCCTCCCATACTTCATGAAGCAGAAAGGTATGAAAAAAATTCTTTTTGGGTATTTTATTAGACGCTTGGGTATTTTTAGAAACTAATTGTCAGTGAATTGCAATTGGGTGAAGACTGTCATACAAATATTCCATTTTTAATAATCTTCATCCCTTTGCCTTGCTGAAATAGTATAAAGGATATATATTTTAATCATGACCAATTAGCCTTGATCAATACTTAACCATTCAAGATAAGCAAAAGTCCTAAATGGTGTGAAAAAAATTTGTTTTTTATAAATTCCTCTTATATTTATTTAATCTAAATTTTTAAAATTCAGTTTATATATTTTCAGATTTTTGTAAATAATGTGGAATGTAAAATAATAATATATTATCTTTTTATTCTAAATTAATGCTTTATACAAAACTGAAATGTTGACTTTTAATGAAGAGACCACATTTGAAATGTTAAATGTAAATCATTAATTAATAAGTTAAACTCTAGTATAATAAAAGGTTTTCATTGGATCTGCACCATTTTATTATATACATTTACATTGTATAATCTTTATTTATCATATTTTATATATTATGTGTATAGAATATTAACTTCACTGAGTTTTTTGAATGGCTTAAGATTCATTATCAACAAATTGTAAGAATGTTATTAAATTTTTCTGGAAAAATTTTCATGCATGTCTCTTTTTGTTAGACAGCAATCACTTGATAACTTATCATAAAAAGTAATATTTTATTTCATTGTACTATTTATTATTATTATTATTAAATTTTAATGAAAGAAATATTTTTGTTTTTATTATGCTGTGCTATTTAGTTTCCAATCTATGTTTGTAATTATTTATTTATGTTTTGCAGTGTGAAAGTTGGGCTATCATTAGAAAACTTCAAATTTATTAGTCTTTTGGGTAGAGGCCATTTTGGAAAGGTTTGTAATAATTTCTATATTTTCAAAGCAGATGTAATTACCTGAATATTTATATGCTTCCATTTTTATTTTTTTCTTCCTCGGTATCAAATATCAAATAAACACAAATTGTCTGAAATTTTTTGGAAATAAAGTAATTATTTTTAGAATGCTAACATATTATAAAAAATTCTAATATTTTCAAAACGTTTTCAATACTTAAAGAAATTTTGATGGCCAAGAAAGCTTATTGAATTCTAGAAATAAAGTCTGAAAACTTTTTTTTTAATATCTTTTAATCTTGAATGGCACGTTATTAAATTTCAAGTAAAGTATCACTTATCATTATAACATATAATAACCAGAATAGAAAAGAAAAAAAATCCTGTTGATTTTAAGAGTATACTTTTGCTTTGCCAAGAATAGATTATAAATAAATGTGAAGAGGTTTTATAAATCTGACTGAATGATCTAGTAAAATTAGACATCATGCATGAGTTTTTGATATGGTTGATATCTTTATTAGTCTTAGGGAAGTACCTCGATTTTTTAGTTGAAAGTGAAATTGAATGTCAATATGGAGCATTTTCTGTACATGAAACTTTGAAGTTAAATTTGAAATTAATTGCAAAAAATAATTTGCATCGGTGAGAAATAAGTTTTGTTAAAATATTACATTTATTTTGTTTAAAATTTACTTTTAAAAGCTGATTTCAACATTTGTTTTTTATTAGTTTGTATGTATATGTGCCTTATATTATCATTGCAGTCATTATTCTTTATTCTAACTCTAGTATCTATGATAAAAGTTGCTTCTTGTATTCTTTTTCTTTTACCCTAAATTAGTTGACTGGCTTCAATTTTAAAATTTCATTTTCAGTAAAATTTTAAAAGAATGGAATATTTATGAATTGTTTGAAGTCATTTGCTAAAATGTTTACAAAACTCAGCATCAATGACTTTAAAATCTAGATTTATAATTTTAATAGTGTCTGAATTTCTTTCTTATTAGAGATGAACCAGTATAAGTGTTAATGTTATGTGTCCATTAATTTGAGTGCCATTATATAAACTTGTGCAAGAATTTGTTTATTATTAACTACCATGTAATTATTTTTATCTAAATTCTCTTTTGTTGGTTTCAAATAATATTACTTATGATACTATTCAATTTTTCTCTCCTTTTTAAGGTTATCCTTAGCAAGTTCAAAAACACTGATGAATATTTTGCTATAAAAGCATTAAAGAAAGGTGATATCATTGCAAGAGAAGAAATTGAAAGTTTAATGGCTGAGCGAAGAATTTTTAAGATTGCCAATTCTGTTCGTCATCCATTTTTAGTGAATCTCTTTGCTTGTTTCCAAACACCAGTAAGTTAAATTTTACTCTTTTTTATATGTATATACACATGGTAATGTATACTGTAGTTGTAAACATCATTTGGAATATTAAAACCTTAGTAATTAATGTATTTTTCAAAATTTCTTTGTAAATTTTGATAGAAAAACACTAATTTTTTAATTTTTACAGAGCAACTCTGTTAAAATTGTCCGACATTCAATTCGTTAATTAAAAATTTTTTAACTTATTAAAATTCTATTTCTTTTTTTTTTTCTTTTTTTTTATCATTTCTGAGTTTATAAGACAAATTTTATTTGATGAACATGATTGTAATAAAATTTGTTTTTCATTTTCAGACTCATGTTTGTTTTGTAATGGAATATGCTTGTGGAGGCGATTTAATGATGCACATTCACACAGATATATTTCCAGAGCCTCGGGCTGTATTTTATGCTGCTTGTGTTGTGTTAGGTTTACAATTCTTACATGAAAACAAAATTATTTATAGGTGAGTGTAGCTATTATTGTGATCAAAATGCAATTATTAATCATATTAGAAGTCGGTGCTTTTTTTTTTATTCTGATGTGGATCAAATATAAAATTAAAAGTTTACATGGTTAAAAAAGGAAATAATGATTGTCTTTGCAATTGCAATTAATTACAACATTTAATTTGTATCATTTTACTTTTCTTGTTTCAGTTAGTAGACAACAAATATTTTACTTTGAACTAGCTTTATATTTTGCTATTTTTAGTGCATTTTCTTAAATTTGCACATGTATTTTATTGTTTAGATTTCAAAGATTTCAAAAACCTTGAAAGTTTAATTCTTATTGTAAAAGAGAAAGGTATAATTTTCTGAAAAAAATATATAAATATATTGATGTTTAAATGTTAGAATAGCAATATATCCCCCTCCTTGTCCAACATTATTTGAAATTTTTAAATGATTTTTTCCTTTTATCTTTGTATGCATATTTTTTTAAAATTTATTTATAGTATTATTAGAAGAGAGGTTTAAAAATTTGTCAAAAATATTACCTGGAAATTAAGATATATTGACATTTTATATTTGTTTTTGTCTAATTTTTTTAAAATTTCATTATCACTGTTCGTCTTTTATATTCAATCAGGCTAAATATCTCAAATTTTGTCACCATCAACAAACAGTTCTACAAGCACATTATTATTATATACTTTGTTTAATTCATTTTTATTTTTTACATTGTATAAATGCATTTTATATTTCAGTTTTTTTTTTTTTAATTGGACTTACTCCATTTTTATATATTATAACCAAGTTTTGTTTTCATTTTATTTAGGGATCTGAAGTTAGATAATCTTCTGTTGGATGCAGAAGGTTATGTCAAAATTGCAGATTTTGGTCTATGTAAGGAAGGAATGGGTTATGGAGATAGAACTGGAACTTTCTGTGGTACACCAGAATTTTTAGCACCTGAAGTGCTAACAGAAACATCTTATACTAGAGCTGTAGATTGGTGGGGCTTGGGGGTTCTTATTTATGAAATGATGGTTGGTGAGGTAAGATATGATTTTATTTTAATGAAATACTTAATATATAAGGGTTGTCCAAATGCAAAGAATACCTTTATTGGAAATCAAAGAAGTTGACTTGGGTGTTACCAGTAGCACAGGTACCATTGTTTAGACAGCAGGTCTGTACTTTGCTGTAGGAAGATGGTGGTTGATTCTGGAGGAAGTCCTGTACAGCTTCCTTCACTTCATCGTCCAAATGGAATTATGTCCCCTGTAATGCTCTCTTACATTTCCCAAAGATGTGGAAATCACAGAGTAACAAATACAAACTCTACAGCGAGTGTTCCAACATTTTCGAACAGAATTTTTTTAATGTTATCTGGGTTTCATAGGAGATGTGTGGGTGGCATTGTCAAGGAGAAGAATAACTTGTTTTGTGAGAAGGCCTGGCCATTTGCTTTTGATTGTTTTCTGTAGTTTCATCAGGGTATTGCAGTATTGTGTTGAATTGATAGTGTTCCCTTGGGGTAGGAAATCAATCAAGAGAAAACAGGTAATCAAAGAATCAGAAAACTATACTATTGTGCGTTGTTCTGATCTGGACACATCCATGTATAGAACTTTACTTTCAATCAATTTCCTATAATAAGAACAGTTTTCACTGTTGAATGTAGTGTTCTTACTGCGCTTTATATCCCTGTTCGGTGGCTCTGCTATAGCTGCAGTCATTTTGACGCGGTTGTAAGTATCTACTTTGCATTTGGGCAACCCATATAGTATGTGTAACTTAATATTTATATTTTTATGAAATTACTTTACATCTGCTGATATTAATTAATACTAATATTTTAGTCTCCTTTCCCTGGTGATGATGAAGAGGAAGTATTTGACAGCATAGTGAATGATGAAGTTCGATATCCTACATTTTTATCTCTCGAGTCTATTGCAATCATGCGAAGGGTAAATTACAAAAACCTCTTCTTTTATTTATTAATTAATTTGCATCATTTATTATCATTTATAAATCGGTTCTTTTTGTTGCCACAGCTTTTGAGAAAAAACCCAGAACGACGTCTAGGTGCAAGTGAGAGAGATGCTGAAGATGTAAAGAAGCAGGCATTCTTTAGGGTAAATAAAGTCACTTTTTTTAAAATCTTAAATGTCATTTTAGTTATTTGCTTTAAATAATATTTTTAATGCTGTCCACTTTTTAGCTATTGATAATTGTAGCATAATCTTTGATATCATGTGTAACTTTGAAATTTGATCCATGCAATTTTCATGTGTTTCACAAATATATATGCTTTTGAATTAAATTAAAAATTCGGTTTTCTGATTAATTTTATTTTACTATTCTTCCCACTCCTCTGAAACAGCTTTATTGTTGTCCCACATAATAATGAATTATAATTAAGTATTTCAGTATTTGCTTATTTGATTTGTAATCAACAGTTTGGGATAACAGAAATACTTTCCTAACTTGGTAGATGGGCACAGGAGCTCTCAACATCATTGCTATGAAGGCAAAAGCATTGGAACTGTTCACATATGGAGATGAAATATAACATTATGAAGTTTTAAATCATTTTATAAAGATTTGTAAGCTGGCAATGTGGAGAATTTGCATTTCATATGGCTCATAGCAACTACTTCATATTCTGAATCACTTACCATCAAAATTGTAATGACAGTCAACTCTCTGTGTCAATCAACTTTCATTATGGTAGGCTCAGCTGGAAAAGTGGCTTGTAATGTAGGAATAAAGGTTCTTGGTTGCACTTTGCAATGAGTTTACAAGTCTTTCAAAGTAGATAGTATGTGAGTGACAGTCATTTGAAAATATTCATTTTTTGGGAAAGCATAAAACATCAAGATGGTTCTGAGAAAACTCGGGAAGCTTCACAGGTGTTACGGAATAGATATGCATCATCCTTATAATCTAGGGTATTAGGAACTCTATTCCTTTTCCAGTGATCAAGTAATTTGATATGTTTCTTTGGACATGACTGCCAATTTTCATCTCATCATATTGGATACTGGCTAGAGAGCAACAAGCAGTACATGTACCAGCCTGAAGATCACCACCCTACTCTATTTTTCTAGTCAATACTTTCGAAGGAGGAAATGCTCACCATTCATTGCATATACTGGGAGGAGTCAGTTCAGAATTGTTACTGTTCTCCTTACACTGCATGTTGATTCATTAATCATCAGACAGATCACTGAATTTAGAATACTATTTTGAAACAATAGTATAAGATTAATTTAATTATTTCTGTTATAGAATATGTTTTCCTGTGTTCTAATGGCTTCAATTTAATTTTTAATATTTCTTTTATGTATAGAATATTCATTGGGATGACCTATTAATGAGGAAGATAAAACCTCCTTTTGTTCCCACTGTGGTAAGTTAAGTTGATTCCCTTCTGTTTAGAATGTGTAGCAAAAAATATTTTAATTGAGCGCTATTGCTTTTTTTTTATTGATAGCTTTTGCCAGTAATATTTATTGATAAATTCTTAATTTCATATATTCTTAAATTTTGTGAGGGAGCATGCTATTTTATCATTGTTTTTAAGTAATCTTTGTAAAAGAGAGTATTCTATAATGAATTTTTAAGACTAATTACTATTTAATGGAGTATTTTTATACTTCATTTAAAAGCATGCTGTTGAATAATTGAATCATTATTTAATAGAGCATGGCCCTCATATATGATATTAGTATTGACAAATAGTTTACAAAATTAGTGGATTAAAATTATTGTTAATGTCAGAAACTATTTATGTTGGTGAAAAATTTCCGGCTTAAAGGAATGTACATATTCTTTAAAAAAATTAGTTCAGATTTCTTTTTCTTAATTGGTTAATCTTTTCAAAATTCAAGTCTGACTATGAAGAATTTTGAAAGAATTATATCTTTTAAACTGAAAATCATATACACCCCCTATGTATATTCTTATTATTGTTTATAGTTATGCATTTAATTATAATTTTAATAATGTGCACTAAACATTTTTTTTTTTTTTTCCTTTTCTCATACTTTTCCAATTTAATGGAGTCATGTTTCTTTTAATGATCTGATTTTAAATCGCCTCCCGTTTTTGGCATGAGTATTTGTTTTTGTTTTGGTAAAACCCATTTCATCAAATTTTCTAAATTTTATAATGGTTTAAATAATTTATATGCCTATTTTAATATTCTTAGAAAAGTGCTGAGGATGTCAGCAATTTCGATGAAGAATTCACATCTGAACGACCCATCCTCACACCTCCAAAAGATCCTCGCCCTCTCACGAAAGATGACCAAATGGCTTTCCGTGATTTTGAATACATGGCTGATTGGTGCTGATTTTAGGGTTGGCTCACTTTGTATCATTACAGCACTCACTCACTCAATTATTTTTGCCTTGTATATGTACGTACTCCGTCCTCAAATATTGAGGGCAGTGAATCTAGGAATTCCCGGTGCTGCGGAGAACCAGCAGCTACAAGTGTTCAGCTCAGGCTATTACCCCTTCAAAAGATGCAATTCTGTGCTGAATTCCAAGTATCATTGCCTTATGTTATGTGTCTAGCCCATACTGATGTGTCAAGCTGTGAAGGAATCTTGTGATATCACTAAGCCTTGATATCATACAAAGCTGAGACTGTGCCAAAAGCCATAGAAGTTAATGCCTTCTAGCTTTGCTGTATGTGTTAGTCTTATGTGTGTGCCTAACTGAAACCTCTCATCTGCATTTTTTTATATAATTTTATACTAGGTATAATGTTAAAGCGCTCTATGACACAACAGTTATCTATTTTTTGGAAAAAAAGGAAGTCTGTTTATTTGTGTAATGTGCTCAATTCTGTATTTGGGCTTATATTGAAAAATATCCTCTGGAGTGAAATACAAAAATAGTCTAAAATTTGTAATTCTATTAAATGACTGAAAATTCCGTCCTCAGTAACATCTTGTCATCAGAAGTATGAAATTGTTACTATATATCTGTTGCAACCACTGATCTCTATTTTACTTAAAAAAGTGTTGTATTCTTTTTTCGAAATGCTATTTACATTACATTGTAACAAATACAAATGTATATAGTAGCTACAAGAACTTTGTAGATGTGTGTCCTGTATGTCTATGTATCTGATTTTATTTTTAAATAATCTGGTCTTTACATAAATTATTGTTCTACAAATGTAAATTTATGGTTTATTTCTGTTATGGTTTTATATTCTTTCAATTGTTTTGATTTTAAGAGAATTCTAAAATTAAATATCCCAGAAAAACTGTTCTGTGATTTTTAAATTTTAAAAATACATAGGAATTCATTTTATAGAAATTGGATCATTTTAGCAGTCTGTTGCAATAATTTTTGGTATTTACTAAAGTACTATTTTAAATTGAATAATTTAAATTATACTTTTATGTGGCAATAAGTACATTAGTAATTTTTATAAGTTTTCATACTTTGTTATGTGTATCTCAGAAAAATTAGTTATTTGAATGAATATTTATGTATGTGTTTTTTTTAAAAAAGTATCACCATTGAGGAATTGTACTTAAATAAGAATTGTCATTTTGTAAATTATATTTTTCTAAATGTAGCATGTATTATACCTTGCATTTTATAAAATTGTTGCATTTTTTTAAAAAAAATTGTTCAAGTTTCAATGTTTTATTAAATTGTATAAAATTAAGTTTTCATAATTCTGAACTTACTATATTTTTTGTACAAAGATTACCTAAGCTGAAAATCCTCTTAATAAACTCTGTAATATATTTGTATCCTCCAGTATAATATGAACTTCTTGAAATTTCTTTTTTCTCATGCATAAAGGTTATAGAAAATTTTAAGAATCTCCTCCCTTGCTTCTCTTGAATTATTACAAATTAATTTTGCTGTTACTTTATAGTAGTATTAAAATTAAAATTGCCATTCTATGTTCTGTACTATGAAAACTGAAAATATAACGTTTAGATATTTGCTGATTCTGATACCAATGGAATTATATTGAATGCTATGATATTGACATTTATTATTATCATATCAGATGTCCAAAAAAAAAATCTCATTGAAACTGTTGGGTATAATTCATATCTTAAAACTATTTGTATTCTGCATCTACTCTATAAAAAGTTACATACTGACGATATATTGTTATATTAGTAAAGGTTTTAAAATCTGTTATTAAATATATTCTGTGAATAAAATGTTCAGAAAGTCACAAGGGGAAAAAATGCTATCAAAATGTTGCTTGTAAATGAATATTTTATAGTATGAATTTTAAGTAGGATTTGTTATTTGTTTTGCATAAATTTTATGTTGGATTTTTTAAAATATACTTATATTGTAACAAAGGTAACTTAAATGTAGATTAAAAAATCTATTAGTTTCATGCTTTTTCAATTAGTAACCTATAGTGACTTTTACTAATTTATTTTTCTGAAAAAAATGTTCTTTTAACCTTCAGAATATTTTGTCAAGTATCCTTCATATAAGTTACAGTTGTAGATGATTCCAGTTTTGAAAATTATCTAATACTTTTGCCTTGAAGTTGTCTTTGTCATTTTTGTTGAATTTAAAATATACCTCTTGTCTTCAAATGTTGAATACATTGAATTTTTGAAATTTCTTCACATATCTTAGTTATTTTTGAAATATTTGTTCTAATGTAAAAATTCTTATTGAAGATTGAAGGGTAATCAGAATAATTAAAATAAAAATAACTGCTTATATCATAGCCCTGTTTGTAGTTAGTCAAATATGGATGTAAATCTTCCCTGATTTTTAATTATGTAATTTTAAAATTTTACATTAATTTCAATTAGTTTTTTTTTTTTTCATATTTGATTATAAACATGATTTGATTTATTCATGTCATTTTCTTTTATCATCATGATTTGATTTATTCATAATTTGATTCATTATTCAAATATAAGTAATTGATTCCTAATATGTGTTTTAATTCACATACAATGAATTAAGTAAATATTTAAAACTATATTACTTTATATTTGAACATACATACAGGGAACATTTTATTGAGATAAACCATGTAATTTGCAGTTCCATCTGACCATGCTGGCATTGGTTGTTAAAAATTATTTTTGCAGAAGAAAGCTCAAGAATTCCTTGTATTTCATATTGAGATCTTTTGTATTTAGTAATGCAGATTTTAAAGTAATTTATTTGATATAAATAAGATAAGTGGAATTTCACTAGTTTGGAGCTCTGATAGTGGTTAAAATTTTGTAGCATTTTAGAAGTGCTAAATTAATCTTAATTTAAAAAGGCCTATAAGTATAAGATTCTCTTAACCTTTAATTGTATGTAAAAATATTTACTATATTTTATTTTACCAAAATATTATCAACAGTGTATATTCATGAAAAATTAGAAATGGTCACAGATGAAAAAAAAAAAAAAATCTTCATATTTTTCTCCGTTAGAACAAAATGAAGTAGTGAAATATTTTATGTACTTTGTGATTTTATAAAAGAATTCATAGCTTCTTAAAATTAGTCTGAGTTGCTAATAAGTGATTTGAAAATATCTATTATTAATAGTATTTTCTACATTGAGATATTGAAAGAGAAGTATCTGTAATTTTAAAGTTTAAATTATTATTTTTTTAAAAGTTATATGAATCATATATGGATTAGTTCATTCAATATGATAGTAAAAGAATATAAAGATATCGTTTTTCAATAATTACATAAGCATTCTGAAAATGATTAAGAATTCTTTTGCTTTTATTAAATGCATTTATGTGGTTTTATATCTGTTTAAATTATTACTTAAATTTTTTTTTCCAATTCTGAAAAAAATTAATCCATTGATGTATTCATTTTTTAAAATTTATATTATAGTTATTCTAGGGTTATTCTTTTTAAATGTATGATGATTTCGCAATTTGTAATTTCTTCATACGATGATGAAATGATTTGTAATTTCCCTTTTAGTTTTTATTATTCTCTACTATTGGGAGGGAGGACAAAAATCTTTTCTGTCATCAACTTATGAATTTATTACAATAATATATGAAGTTGGCAGTATAGTAATGTAAATGAAAAAAAATTATCTTGACTGCACAATAAATAATTTTTTCCTTCATGAATTGTAAAGAACAGTTTCTGTCTCTGAAACTTCCAAAATGTGTTATTTTAAACACATTTAAGCATATCTTGAAATGTAAATTATATTGTATAATAAATACCTTATAAGAATATTTTGATGCATCTATTAAACAAAAACAGAATCTGTACGATATTTTGTGTTTGGAAAATATTTACTTCAATTTAAATGATGTTATTTTTTTACAATTTTTAAATGTACATATATACAAATTCTTATTAAGAATTAATATCACTATTATTTAAAAATTTGTGTTGATATATAAATTAAATTTTTACTGAATATTTCAGAAATTCATATTATTTTTATGACATTATCCTTGTTTCATTCAAATTTGGATTGTTTTTCTATGAAAAGAAGTCTTCACTTTTAAATCATTAATTTTTTACTCTGCTTTAAATTTTACATATTATTATTTTGTAAAAAATATGTAAAAACTCTTTGTCTTCAATTGTTTGAATACTTATTTACAAAAAATAATCATTTGATTGAAATTTGATTTTTTTTTTTTTAATTTCAAGAGAGCTTTGTAAATTATGAATTAAATATATTGTTTCTGTAGAGAAACAAATTGCTAAATTGTATTAACAGTTTAAAAACTTTTCTAATTGCCATTCAGTTTAAATTCAAACTAATTTAGCAATTTTGGTGACATGTATATATATTTTGGAAAGATATATGAACATGCATTTACTTTTGTGCTTTTAATTTTCTTTTCAGTTTAATTCATTTGAAATTTGCTCAATAACAAAAATTGAACTTCTTTAATAAATTTGTGATATATATTTATGATTCAGATTTTTTTAAATATATTTAGCTAGTTATATTTTCTATTAAAATAAACTGAATTAGCTGAAGAATTTAAAAAATGGGGGAAGGCAATGAAAAGGGGCATAAATATGTAACTTTCTGTGTTGTTTCTTAGTGGAAAACCTGTGGTGATGTTAAAATTATTATCAGGGAAGAATACTTACTTGGTATCAAGCACTTGCAGCTTATTCATTATTCAAAGCCCTTGGTGTTCAGTTTTGTAAATACCACAAGTAGTTTGTTTACTGTGTATTTGTTAGATTGCATTTTAATGGAGGAATCTTAAAATACTCTTATAAAACCATTTTTGCATTTGATCTTCATACGGGGCTAACATAAATTTAGCCAACTGACAAAGCTCTATTTTCATGTATACCCCTGTGCATTATGTATTATAAACTCTTAACTTCATTTGTATAAAATTTTAAATCCTTTTTCCTGAAAAATTAAGGGTCATAAAAGTTGGGAGAAGCTGTGATTTCAATCTCATCCTATATTTATTCAGAAATGTTTATAGAATAATGATGAATGTAATTCAATTCAGATTTGTTTGCAGCTAATAAGAAAAATTAAATCCTTAGTATCCTAATCTAATATGTTTTTGTTTCATTGTTTTAATATTTGTTGAATTTTAAACATCATTATTTCATTTACTCATCTAATGTAGTTTTTTTCATTTGTCTGGTATTGTATGAAGCATAGGTTGGAATTAAGGTCTTCTTTCCCCTTAATATGCTATGTAAACTTTTTTTTTTCCTTTTCTTGAGTGCATATTTCTTTATTATAGCTGTTAAAACTTGGCTTTGTACAGTTGAAATTCATTTTGATCTTAATCTTCATTTTCAATATGATTTTAGTATTATTTAATAAACTAACTTTTAAAATTATTTATGCAGTGTCATTGATTGAAATAAATTTTTTCAGCTATTTGTCTTTCTTAAAACTGACTTATCTTCTATAGTTCTAATTAGATAATAAAATACTTTTTTTATATATAAATTGCAATTCCATAATACAAAAAGAAAGGCCTTATTTATACATTGTGAAATTAAGATTCTAGGATTTATTTCTAAAAAACCCTTTGTAATTTGGAATAATATAGTAATGGAAAATCGATCTAATAGGTACAAATGAAAAGTTAAAGAGCTCAATAATGGATAAGAGCATTTTACTTTACACAATACACAAATGAAGCATATATAGCGCTTGCAGAAAGCAACAGCAGACAAATAGCATATCATTATTTTTGCAAGAGCATAAATTGCTTAGAGAGGTCTTTCTTTACAACTCTGTCTCTTGGGCTTTTATAGTCTTCTTAATAGAGAAGCTTCTAGAATCTATATTTCGGAAATTGCAATGTTTCAGTATCAACTTTTAAACAAAATCAGTTTATCGATGTGAAGGTAATGAATCTTGAGTCGATGCTTAACAGGTATTTACTTGAACTTTTATCCTTGATGCATTTCATAATTGTTTTTACAAATGTATGTTTTATTGTTGCATTACCTTTCTAAAATCATTATCCTGCAAAGAACCAATTCGAAATTGCTCATTTTGAAATCAACTTAAATAATCATAGCCAAAAATTAATATATTTTTTAAATTCAAATATAATTGCATTTTTTCTTAAGCTTAATGTGCAATGAAATAGTTTTGTATAGTGAATGCACTGACGCACATGTTTAATTAATGAAACCAAAATTTAATACATTGGTTATTTATTTTAAAATTCCCTCCGATTTTTATCAAACATTTAAAACTGACTTTTATACGGATTCGTTATTTAGTTTAAATTTGCGAGATTATTTGTGCCAACAATTTTTTTCTGTTTACAGTATTTATTATTCATTGAAAAATATAATTTAAAATTTTATGCACATAATTATATTTACTGTGAATAAATTTAAAACATATCAAAAAATTTCATTATTCTTTTCTATGCTACGTGCATATATAAATATATTAAATTCTGTTTCTGTTGTTTTTCAAATATTCATTATGTCATTCAAATTTTAATGCACATGTGTTAAGAATTAAATGTTATTAGTTTCATTGTTTGAGATAATTTATAAAACTTGCCGGCAATTAATTAGTGGATTTACTATCAATGATGAAAGCATAAGAGCAGCAGCAATAGAGAAATATTATTAATGAACAAAATTTGGAAAAATTAAAGTTGCAAGTTTACACATCATTTGATGAATAAATTTTATTTCTGATCAAACTTTTGATGCAGTTTAAAATTTCGAAACCAGCTCTGAATTGCACCTTAAGATTTTCCTCCTTTTTAATTCATTTTCTTTTTTACAATATGTGCTTTTAAATTTTCAAAAATTTATCAAAATTTATGCTTTAAAAACATTAATTCATTTCTTTTTTCATAGTATATTGTTCATTAAATTGTGTTATTCTTTATTTATGATAAAGAATAAATTTTAGAGGCAGATCAGTTCACCCGCCATTTGATCACTATCTAAATTTTGTTGTTCATGATTCTTAAATGAGTGAGTATTCAATGTTAATCGAGTTTGATAGAATTTTCGATATTTATCGAATTATCAGTTCGTACCGAATATTCGATAATTATCAAGCTTTCTATATCGATCGAATTTTTGATTCTAAATCATTCCTTATATTGATTATTTGCAAGGCAAGTTGCTAAATCATGCATTTATTGGATCAGTAAGATTTTGTGATTTAGTTTTCATTTCTTGAGAAATAGAATAGTATTCTTAATTACTCCTGGCTGTTTTCATCGAAAGAGAATTAAGAACAAGCTTTTAACGTAATAAAAATATCTATACTTTTTATGTTTATTGCATGTTTTAATATGTATATTTTTTGTATTATATTAATTAAGTCTAGGAACATGATAATGTTTTATGCTGTCAGTAACATTTATTATTTTATGCCAATTGATATTTTTAAAGAATCTACTGTGTAATCTACATATAAAATATTTTTCATGTACTTAATTCTATTACTGATAGTGATTTCCTGTCGATCGACATATATAGAAGAAAATCTGGAAACTGACGTCATGTTGAAAGAGGAATCTGAAGATAATTATTTTATATAAGAAACGAAGGTTGTGGTGATGGAAAAAAATAAAGTACATTCTGTAACTTATATTCTGATTGGTTAATTTGAAAGTACCAGAAAAATGACCATTATTTGTTCGTCTGAAGAATTAATAAAGTTGAAAGTAATTGACTGAATGCGACAGAATTGCATATCACATAACTGGCTAAATCAAGATTTATTTTGGTGATTAATGATAATTTATAATTATCGAGAGTAAGATAAAACTTATATTACCAGATACTTCTTCAACAGTGTAAATGTCAGAGAAAAATTGAGTTGAAGATTGAACTTTCTACTTGAAATTAGAGTTCCACTTTCTTTTACTAAATGAACGGCTAATCGTTACTCTTTATAAAGTAAGCTCCAAAATCTTATATATTTCCTTCTCATGTCACATTTATTTATTTTTTTGTAAGTAACGTTTCTGTAGCAACATCGAATTAAGTTTCTGTCTTTTTATTATGTTGTATTGCTTTTTTTTTTTTTTTTTTTTTTTTTGCATTTTGTTTTAGAAAACACGATTTATTTTAATAGATCTAAGATAGTTCTGTATATACAAATATGAACTACTATTGGATGTTCATATAAAAGAAAGGAAATTTTTTTAAATATTCGGTTAAGAAGCAAGAGTGTTTGTTTGCATGCTATAGACATAAAATAATGATGAATGGAAATTCACTTTGCATTGAATTTCAAAATAGTTTTCTTTTAACATCAAGGTAATTATTTTTGTCTTATATTGATTTTGATAGACTGAAACAATTCAATTTAACTCTTTTCTGTAGAATCATTTAAATGATAATAAAAATTTAATTTAACATTTCAGATTAGATGGCGAGATACTATTTCTGACCCACATCTTCTTCATAAAGGCCTTCCGCACAGCATTATTCTTTCACCGATTCTTTTTGTTTTTATCATGAATGATTTTTTTCAGTCTATGGACGCAAACGTAGAGTGTTCCATTTTTGCTGACTATATGTTTGTTTGTTGCTCTCATTCTTCATTGAATTATATCAAAAATAAATTAGAAAATATTTATAAATGGGGCTCTTATAAAATTTCCATTAGTGCTGAAAACGGTGTATCATTGATCTATCGAAAAAAGTTCAATTTTATTGCCGTATATAACCTATGACAGAATTCCTTTTACATGGAGTAAATCGATCAAATATCTTGGAATTCCTTTTGCTAAAACTAAACAAAATGGCATAATTTTAAAGGACTTTTAGAAATAAGACACTTAAAAAAATGCAATACCTCAAAATTTTAGAATCCAGAAGACACAGTCCAGGAATAATAATAATAAAATTAACCCATTCGTAAATAACAACATTCGTTCTATTACAGTAATCCTATCATTAACAAATTCTCTGAAACACATTTGTCCTGTAATAAAATTTATATTCCGAGAATAGCACTTGGAATATCCATATGGATTCCCAAATGTCTTTACTAAAACTTTCGGAATAAATTAAACGCCATGCAATTATATTTTTCATCTAACAAATGGCTATTTTTTTCTTCTCATTTTTAATATCAACGATTCTGAGGAATTGAATGTATAATTGACAAGAAAATGAAGAAATTCTCAAAGTTATGTTTCAAAATCTTAATTGCTCTCCGAAGCATCTAATAAAAACACCAATTATACCATTCTAGTCCAGAAGTTTGTGAAATATTTTTGAAAGATTTCCGTTTCGAACATAGAGAATCTCAAGCTTCTGTTACAGTAGCAAACTTCATAGAATATATCTAGAGTACATATCCGGAATCTAGAGCCTATTCCATATGCATCCGAGCATATATTATTTCATCATAGCCACTGATAGCTCAAAGTCTCTCCCTCAAATACTTATTTCAGTTACAGTATTTTCTGTATCGAAATCGCATCCATACCATAAATTCCTTATTTACAGCTGAAGTTTTAGCGATCTGTAAAGTTCCAGACAAAGATATGCTGATTCTTTGGAATAGCTCTAATTGCACTCGCTCAAAAATATCACTTTATTCGTCTAAAATTATTAAATGTATCGCGTCAAAAATTTATGCAAAGAAAAATCTGAACAAAAAAAATCTTTTTCTATGGGCACCTAGCCACTCTGCTATCGCACGGAAAGAAGAAGACGCTCTTGGAAAAGCAGTTGAGGGATTAATGCCATTCATAGATTGGATTTTTCCCGTGATCTTCAACCTGAGAAAGAACTTCCAAATAGTTTCTAACAATTATCACAAGAACAAATATCCAGCTTCTGTCGGGAATTTTCCAGACATCAGAACAATCACTAAATGGACTAGGAGTAGATTTCAACACACACTTATTGATCGTGTAATTTGTAAAAAGATCATAACTCTAAGTCTTTTAAACAAATTCAGTCATTCAGACAATCCCTTGTGTCCCTGTTAAAATTCTCAAAGCATACAGTCTACAGAGTGGCGCTCTGGAAAAAACTGAAAACCGAATATTTCTTTTATCTGAAACTCTCACAGGCAAACATCAATTAAACATCTTCATTCAAGCCCCCAATTATTTTGATACTATTAAGTGTAAATATTTAGCAACCAGAGGATGACAACCTTTGTCGCTATATCCTTCACTGTTTATATTCAAGTTCGATTTTGATTTAAATTTGGAAATTGCTTCTTTTAAAATATAAATCTTACATTTTATATTGTTTACTTATTTCTCTTTCTAATGTAGTACTTTGAAATAAGTTTTCAATGGATATAATTAATAAAATGCCTTTCTCTATCGCAGAATTTTCATTTTCTTCTGGGCTAGGTAGATTTTAAAAATTGCACACGTTTGTATTTCCTATGACCATACATGATTTTAATTTTTTTCAGAATTTACTAGCAAAGTGATCTATCTGTTTGCATAAATTTTCATTCCATGTGAGTGGTACCACATGGTAGTGAATTTAAACAAAAGCAAACTCATTTTAAGATGCCATAATATAAAGTCTATGAGAGGAATTGGGAACAGTGGTTCCCATAAGCAATAGTGAAGCCTTAACGAGTTGAAAAAAATTGCTCTTTCTTTAAGGCACTCTTCAAGAAGATATAAACACTTTCCAGCCCACTACAGTGAAATTTTCTTATGGTTATCATTTTCACGTATACAAGTATAGAGAAAGTATTGTAATCATCATAAAAAAAAAAATCAAAATTGAGATTTTTAGCGAATCTTCTCGTTTTAGACTTCTGTGAGCTCCAAAAACATATTTTTGGAAGATATCTGTGACAAAGATAATTCAGAAGCCCTTTGAGCTAGATGGATGAAATTTGGTATATGGCTTTTACACCAAATTTGTGGATTTCTGTCAAACTTTGAACAAAATCCGTTCTGAGGAAGTCTGCCTGTCTGGCTTTTCGTATATAAGTTAGCACGAAGATTACAGAACAGAGAGCTAGATAGGTAGAATTCAGTACACAAATTTAACATCTAAAGTGTAGAACAAGTGTTAACATTTCGAACCAAATACAACTACGAGTTGACTGCCTGTCTGTCTACACTTTCAGAAATAGGTAAACGTGATAATTTAAAAACGCATTGAATTAAATATATGAAATTTTGTATATGATCTTATGACTAGATTAGTTTTGCATCAAATTTTGATTTCAGTCTCTTGAAAATAATGCATCTTAAACGCAAATTCGATTTTTGGGTAACTATCATTAAATGATAGGGATTAATTGCTAAAAAAAGCCAGGGATCACACGATAGATTTAGTAAAAATGTTAATTTCACACCAAAGATCAAAATTTCGTAATTATTATTTGTCAGTGACTGGTGATGCATTCGTGGCCTACCCAAGATCCAAAATTTTATGTAAGCGAGAGGGAAAAGGATGTCATCTTTATTAGAGAGTTTGTGGAAAAGTTTTGGGATACCACTTCAGTTATATCGAAAATAAACCCAAACTCGGCTACAAACCCCAACGCTGCGAGCTCGATCCTACGCCAAATCACCAAAACTTCCTAATTTGTGACCCTGGTTCTGAATTAACCAACGCAACCTTCGTACAGCTGTTGTGGCGCCATCTACCCACAGCAAAAGTCGTCAGACTCACTTGACGCAACAGCAACCACACACGCTCGCTATAACGCTTGGCACTAGAAACATGCCAAATAAAATGGGGAAAGGCGCATTAGACTCAACAGCAACAAATATATCGTTCGTCTCATCTCCAAATATCTGGAGGGAGAGTAATGTGGTGAAGCTTATAAGCCAGATAACAACCTCGGAACACAGGTGATCACTTTTGTCTAGTGGCCTTGTTACTCGGCTACAAACCCCAACGTTGCGCGTTCCATCCTACACCAAATCACCAAAACTTTCTCAATATTTTGATTTATTATATTGAAGGTATCAAAATAAATAACCATCATTTGTAAATCTGCCGGAATTATGGAGTTGATGATAGTCAACTGAATATAACAGGTTTGAAGAACCACAGTATATGATAAAATCAAATTTAGTTAGTGGTTAATGATTGAAGAGAATTAGATAAAAACTATACTACCAGATTCTATCACTGAATAGTTTTTTTTTTTTCAGTCAGTGGAAAATTAACTGAATTGGAGATTGAAATTGGAGCTCCATTTTTTCTACTAAATTAAACTACTAGTCTTTATTCATTCATTCTTACTTCATAAAGTAAGTTTACAACTCTTATATATTTCCTTAACGATGTCTCATAATGTTCAGAAATTTGTTTTTATAATTTTGTGAATAAAATGATTATAAATTAGATCAAATATGCATTCGCGTGTTGACTGTTTGTTTATATATTCTTCCATATATGGAAATTTGGAATAAATTTTTCAGAAGTGCCTTCCTCCTCCCCCCCCCCCTGTTTTTCAACAATAACATTCTGGACACTTTATGTTGCATATAAACTATTTAGCACTTTCAATTTGGTGTAATTTATAATAATTTTATTCCCATTTAGTCGGGAAATGAACCTTTATGAAAATAGAAATTGCTGAACATTTTGGGACGTCGGGAAGGAAATATATAGGATTTAGAAACTTACTTTTAGAAATGACTGAGGACTAGTAGTTCAAATTAGAACAAAATGGGGCCTCAATTTCAAGTAGGACGTTCTGTTTCCAGCTCAATTAATTTTTCTCGGCATTTACAAAGCCTGAAAAAAATATGCAGCGATAGGATCTACTATAATAGTGAAGAGGATTGATTAATCCATAATGTTATTTGTCATGATCTGACTCCATGTAAGGGGTTGGAAGCAATCATTCTCCGTTTATATCAAAAATATTTCTTTATTCGACACACAACAACATTGCACGCACTGTCCCTCGGAGCTACTCTGGTTATATCTCTCTGCGCTCCCCGAGAAGCGGGAAATTGAGTCATGCTGCGCGTTCAAGGCCATTTTATGATTAATGGAAATCAAACGCACATCACACTTTGGCGCGATTTCTCCGAGTAAATTAGAACGATCACTGCAGAGTATGCCCCCAGTGACAAAGTCACGATAACATATATTTATTGCAGTACCATTTGCGGCACGAAAGGTTTGCATAACAGGCATTTGTTTGTCTCTTTTAGAAGCAACAATTCAACTGGCGTCACTGCCGGAATCAATCAAAAAAGAAATACCTGTGTTATGTTCAGGTAGAAAGAGACGATGAGAAGTATATCCAGTGGAAGAGTCCGCCGCCGCTACTCTTCCGGAACAGGGTTTCCCTTAAAAGAGCAAGGCGGAATGCACCTTGTAGCTTTCTCGTGGAATCGAAAGTGATACTGGCAGTATCTATTGCCTCCTGATTTTGAGCGAGCACGACGAGTACTGCTAGGAGACCGAAATCAACGGCGAGAACGACGGAGATCAGCCACTTCCTTGCACAATTCCTTGATTTCGTTTCGAAGCAAATCCATGTCCGATTTAAGCTCCTTCACAGGTGAAGAGTTGCGTTCACTTCCGGAAGAAATAGTGCTGATTGAGGTGGAATTGATGTCCAGAATTCTATCAGCTACATCTGCTGCCTTGTCCGAAGAAATCGGTGAAATGGAAGCCAAAATAGTTTGCACAGGTACTGGCATTGCTTGCTTGAACAGTTCAAACAGCAAGGAATCATCGATATTACGGCTTTCGGCTCGTCTTTTCATCACGTCCGGGTCACCAATTTAGCGATATCGGAATGCGCGAAGGATAGAACCTGGGTCCTTGTGGTTTGTAGTCCAGTTACTAACCGATTATACCAAAACGATCGTTCGGGTAGAAGAGTTGTTAACTGGATTATATGCTATTCACTACAATAGCTTTTATTTAATTCTCTAATGCATTATAGTCTAAATTTTATGAGAAATCTTGACATCTGATGATAAAAAAAATGCGCCAATTTTCATCCTCTCATATGTGATCAATCTGGATTAATCACGATTTCCAGTCTGGATGAATTAGGTAGAAAAAATAGCAAAGCCATTAATAATCAACAAACCAGAAACAGTAACAAAGTTTCAACGTTTCAACAATCATTCATAAACTATAGAGGGCGCTTCTATTAAATCTATTTCCTCTACTCCAGACACATTCGAAACAGAAATGTGATAATGATTGCTCTACAAACACTTGTTCTCTCTGTTTGTAAATTTCTGAAGACTGATCTTGCAGGTAGCAGTTCATTTTTATGTAAGGTAGACTTTTAAGTCGGTGGTTGGAGTTGCGTTAAACCATGATTAGTACTGAACAGATATATTTTTAGAAAGCTTTTCGTTCTCTCTGCAAAAATGAAATTACTGTGGTTTATGTTATGTTTGACAAGTTATTCCTGTTTGGCAAATTCCCAAGAAAATGATGAAGGTAAGCAACTTGCATCATTCTAATCAGTTTATTGAAAATTTTCTGTTTGTCAATTAATTCTGATGATGCTAAACACTTCAAATACCTTTATTTAGTGAATTATTTTAATTACCGCGACCTTTTCTGAATTATTACTAGTTAAGATTATAGTTTGTAAACATCCATTTGAGTTCTTGTTTAACATTCCATCGAAATCTTATATGTAGTAAATAAATGTTATTGAAATTTAAAACATATTTTTAAAGAATTTTCAGGATTTATTCTTGATAGGCTGTTTATTTTAAATTATGGTTTAGAAAATCTTACAATATTATTAAATTGTTTATGTGTCAATGACATAGAAAATTCAAAATAAACAAAGTTAAATGATCAATCATAAACAGTGGAACGTATTAGTTTTGTACAATGTATCACTCTTAATTTTCATAGAATATATGAAAACATAATGTTTGCTATTTAATAAATTTTCTCAAACAAAACAAGATGAGTGAGGGACAGGGATAGAATTTAATAAAATATATTGATTTTGACTTTTTGGGGTACCTGAACTAAGTTTTAAGAAAATTAAAAGAATTGAATTTGAATGATGACAATTTTGATTTTCATAATCAAAAGATAAAGTTTTCCATCCTGTTTTTGAAACTTCTAGACAGGAGATGCTTCAGATAAAAATATGGCAATAATCAAGATCCTTGTTTGTGATTGATTTTAATTTTATAATTGATTTTATCATAGGAATGCTTACTTGTTGATTAATTTAGGAAGCTTTTTTATTTTTTTTTAAAATACTGAAATTGTTTTTATTATTCTGAAGTCCAGTCAAGAGTTCTTCTTATTTACATGCTTGTTTTCAAAGATCAAAAGTGGCCTATATCTGTAAAATTTTCTAATTTAAATTTCTGTGATGCTAACATAGAAGGACAATTACTTAAAGTATTTAATTATGAATTTTAGAATTTTTTAAAATAAAAACTTATAATATTTTTTTGCATTATTTTCATTAAAATATTTATTCTTGATTCCCCTGGTATGATTTTTCTGATAATTTTAATTACTGCCATCTCAATTTTTCTGCTACTTTACCTTTAAATTAATTCAAAATCACAAAAGATGTCCCGAAATTGTCCTTGCATAGCTTCAAATTGGACTTTCGTCCTAACTAATCTAGATTAAATACATTTAAATTGGAATTTCCCAAAATGTAATTGTATATTTTAATATTGAAATCATAAAAATGTTAATGATTATGATAATATTCATGAAAATTTTGTAATAAAACTATAATATTCACAATTTACAAATTTTCTAATAAAACTATAATATTTGCACCACTGTTCTTCTAAATTATTTTAGTTTATTGTCTTAAAGAGTTTTTTTTTTTTTCCCTGATGTAGTTTTGAATAGAATTTAAATTAAACAAATAAGTGAGACTTAAGTATTTTTTCTATAATAAATTCCGATAATATTTTGAAACAAATTTAATTTTTACACCATTTTAAAATTTAAATAATTTTCTTTTAAATGATGCCACTTTATCTAGCATAGTTTCTTCTTATAAATTGTGTTAATTTTTTAAAAATATTTTTTGGCCAAATTTTTAACATTACCTCACATTGTTACAATCAAACTCAAACTATTTTGACTGTTTTATCAAATGATTCTTTTGTTGAAAGCTAAAGAAGAAAGACTCTATTTACTATCCAAACAAATTATATGAGAATTAAAAAATGAAGTTACTGTGAAGATGGTATGTCAATATTTTGTGAAAGATGATGAAAAATTAGAAGATAGATTACTGGGACAGTTACATTTTCAATGATACTTTGATGTCATGGGACTTGACTTCATTAGGAATGATCTTTTACACAGTGGATAGAACAAGTTGACTAAAGTAATAGTTTTAAAATTTATCCCATTTTGATGCTTTATTACTTTTTTAAGATAATCAGAAATATCAAATTACACATTAGATTTCATTGAAATTAAACACAACCAATTTTCCTGGTGAATTAGCTGATCATTCTGACAAAGAGATTATCAACAGAATAGATGAAAATGTTAGATGGGGGGGGGAGAATACTTTTTAAAGTTATATTTCTTATATTAAACACTATTTTTCAAGGTATATTTTATTAAGATAAAAAGAAGGCATGTTAAATTATAAATGAAGAATCTAAATCTATGTAATAAAACAAATAAAATAATATTAGAACAAATATGTGACAAAATGGATAGTTTTTTAAAAATCTTTGTGAAAGTTTATCATTTTCTTGATTATCAGTGTTTTGTAACTTCCATATAATATTGTCTAATGAAACTTATCACATCTGTATTAGAGATTTGCACTTACTTCTTATGAATTTTAAGACTTCTTTAGTTACATTTAATCCAACTTCACAAGTCGTATTAATATCATTGACCTAGTTTGGAATTGTTTAACTTTTCATTGTTTATAGGCTGGACACGTTTTCATCCATCAACTCTGTTCACCAGAATTCATCCTTTCACAAGCAGACTTTCTAAAAGATTAACACAGTGGTCTAATTGACTTAGAGTTTCTGACAACACTTGTTGAGTGACAAGTGTTGTTTTTGTGTTTGACCTTGATGCCTTAAAAATAACAAGGGGAAAAATACAACCAAACTAATCAATAAAACTGAAGCTAAATACATTTTTAATTTTATGATTTTTAATGTATTCAGAATTGATGCCAGTTAAAAGAGAATGTTGGATATTTACTAATTAATAAAATAAAGTTACAAATATGGGAAAAAAAAGAGCTCCAAGATTTTAGTAAAATCCCAATATTTTGTAAGAAAAATTTACTTCTAATGAACTTCAAAAAATGCTGATGTGAAGCAGTTATAATTAATGTTTTTTTCTGTCCCCAATTATACATTAATTTTTTTATAAGTGAATCAATAAATTTTTGATGCAGTATTTATTGCTAATCATGCCTTTATAATAATATTGTTTTTAAATTCCTAAAATCATTTTTAAATTGTACTATTGCTTTTAAATTGTTAGATTTTTTAAAACAATTTTATTTGGTATTTTCAGTCTTGAAGAAAGCACTGGTATTTCTTTAATACTAGTAGTACTAGTATTGAAAAAAGAAATCTAAATGAACTTTGTTCTTATATTATATATGCTTTTTTGTATTTTATAAAGCTTTTTTTAAAAATTTCTAATTGGAAAAAGACTGAGAGTTAAACCAATTAATATTCTTGACCTGAAAATAAAAGTGCCATATCATTTTATTCTTGCTGAGCAAGATAAATAAGTAAAGATTTATAATTAATTAAAAATTTCCTAATTTAGTATGCATATTTTCAATATTTAATGTGACTTTCTTTTCTTTTCTAAACTAGTTGAATTTTTTGTCTAAAGATGTATATCATAAAAAAAGTATGCTATTCAAATGTTATAAAAATGCTTTGGAGAAATTAATCACTTTACTATATTAGAAGGAACCAGCTTTAAAAGAAAAAAAAAAGTTTATTGTAACAATTTTCTATATAGTTAAAGAAAATTGAAGTATTTACTTTTAAGTACTTTAGATATAATATATAATTTTATAGTGATGTTCTGAATTTTTATTGGGTATTTTTACTTTACAAGTATTTTTAATTTATCCCTCTATAAAAGTCATTTAAAAAATTTACTCATATCAGCATGGAATGCAAAATACTGATAAACAATATGTTTATAATAGTGATCCCAAGTTTGCTGTATCATTGCTGTCAACTGTGAATGCTGATATTCTAAAGTGTACATAAAAAATATTAACTATAATGCAGTAGTTAATGATAAGTGAAGCAATAAATAAATTAATAAACTGATGCATTTTTGACTTTTGGTTTTGAAAAACTCAGTTTAACTGATTGACTACTAATATGTATGTCAGTTGTTATAGATATATTGTTTCAGATAATATAAATCATGTTGATAATAATAATATGCTGATGTTTGTTATCATTGTTTAACATAAGCTAATATATATTTTGTATGTGTGTGTGCTTGTATATTTTTTAATACTGTAAGATTAAATCTGAACTTCTTTCAGTGCTAGGCTTTTATTGTTAATTACTTTATTTTCACTTATGTTCAATAAATATAATTCGAGATTCTATATTTTACTTTTAATATTATTTTATATTATTTAAATATTAATATTTTACTTTTTCTTACGTTTTCTCATTTGCATTGGAATTCAATTTTTTTTGTTTTTGTTTTTGCACTTTTCGTTTTCTAATTTTTATTTCGTTTGGAAAAAGTTAATGTATGATTAAACAAATCAGATTCAGTCAATAATTCTCTAGAAGAAAGAATTTCTATCTTAGGCCGAAACAAAATTATTCGTTTTCTTCGTTTAAGTGATTTTCAAAGATTGGGTTCTAAAGTAAGCTGTATTAAAACATGAATCTTACAGAACTCTACCACACTTATTTTGATCACGCATTTTCTCAAATTCTTCCATATTTGTAAGTGAAAACATTATAGAAAATTCATATTGATCTAAAACATTTTATTTAGACTTACTAATTAATCCTTTAAAAAATATTTTCCTTTTCTTTGTGCAACTACAATATTTTCAATGGAATATTTTTGAATGGGGGAGGGGCGATAAAACTTCTTACAACTTGAGATTTTTTTTTTTTATTTATTTTTTTTTGTTCGGAAAAGCACCGGGGTTGAAGAAAAGTTTCACAAGTTCTATGTTAGAATTTTTGCATCTTGGCATATTCTGCCGTTTTTCAAATAATGCTCCTAAAAATGATCGATTAAGAATTAAGACCATGTCGATCAAGTTTTGCAAATATACAAAATGCGCATAATGGTTTGAAGAAGAAAAAATGTTTATGAATTAATATTATTTCAGTTCTTAATTTTAAATTAATTTCAAAGTTTAAAAAAAAATAATATTAAAATTCTAATCCCATTTTGTTCAAACATTCAATAATATCTTATTTAATTCCTTTAATTTTCTTTCTTATATCTAATTATTAATTTTTGTTGTAAATTCAACTGAAATTCTTTTAAATAAATTATCTATATACCTTTATATCAATACCCATAAAAATTTTATCATAAAAAAATCTCGTACTTGTTCCTGCTACTAATTACTGTCAAAACCCGGAAATCTTTTGTTATCTCAGCTGTCGAATTCTAGCTTCAAGTTCAATGTCAGTCGAAATTCTACAGCAAAAAATATCATGATAAAAAGTATGACTGCTGTGCGTATAGAACTATGTGCTTACGTAACTGCTAAATAGAAAAGTGGTTTTTAGAATTTTCTTTCCGTACATGTATAATTTGTAACGTATTATTTTTGCAGTATTAAAATATTTTAAAAGTTTATAATTATACACGGTATCCGAGAAATCTTTGACAAATTACATAATTATATAAAACAAATTTATAAAGTACGGAAACAGAATTTAATCTAGAAATGCTAAAATTATTAAATGCGAGATCCATTGACTCTCAATAGTATAGCCAAGCGATACTCACTTTTATTCTATGGATTTGTAAGCGTTTGAAAAATTATAGATTGACTAACAGCTGCGATAGATTGCTTTAAACTCTGCAAATTACTGCAAGGCATCTGATACCCACATTCTTTTCATAATCCCGTTTGAGCTCCCAAGAAAATTAATTTTGAAAATCGGATTATATGATTTCTAAGTAAAATTTTCTCTTTAATCAAACCATACATAGATCCATCCATCGAATTCTGAAAAATGACAATACTGTGAAATAAAATTTTAGGAGCCATATTGGAAAAAAACATCATTATTCTTAATTATTCTCTTACATAATTTTGTCATGTATCCCAGAGACCTGTTATTTCTGTCATGAATAAAGTCATGGATTTCAGTAACTATATAATGACCTGAAAAGCAGTATACATACTTAAAGGATAGGTTGGATATACAGAAACAATATTTGTGATAGAATATATGATAGCAAGCGTAAAGAGGGACTGTGGCAGTGAATTCAGTGTCATGAAAGGATACACCATATAAAAGCAACAATGCAACTTGATTTGAAATTCTGTGCAGGTATGTACATTAGAGGTCCGTAATGACCTGGATGCAAAGTCTCGACTTCGGGACCGGAGATATATAGTTCCATCATATTGATGGGTCACATCAAATCAGATCTGGCATATCGAGGGTTACATGTAGTATGGGAATTTGGAAAGTTGAGTGTCTGCCCGTATTCGTTCTCGATATATAACCAAAATTAGGCTGTCGTGTGGCTTCTAAACTTGATATTAATTTAACCAACTAAACATTTACTGTAGTACTCTTTGATACAAGCAAATCCATGGGCATTAACTTCGCACGGATTTATAATAAGTATCTATCGATTACATAAAAATAATTCACCCATTGTGAGCACGATGAGTACCTGGATGAGAAATTGATGTTTTTATATAAGTATTTCCTTTCGTGTATAACAGTGATGTAAAGTTTAGTTATACGATTCCAATAACAGAGCGTATCTTCCACTGGAGGGTTTGTACTGTGGTGGTGAATACGGCTGTTTCAATCATGACTCTGAGGATTGTAATTTCAATTTTTGCCCCTGATGCCATTATGACTGTCATTTTAATTACCCTGAATATTTAGACCGGGCAGGGAATAATTCACTCCTGGTTATCGTATAAAAGCCTCTCATCGGGAGGGGAATATTATTAATTCTTGGCTAAGAAGTTGCCATATAAGTAAGCAAGTGCTCGCCTATCTCTAGGTGTAGCAATAGTTTAAGGTTGAGTTACTTCCACTTCGATGACAATATATACCCTCTGAAATGAGGAATTATATCATGACTGATAGTTGCCATGAGGATTTCATTCTCAGTTTTCGCCTTTGTTATGACGATGCTGGTCGTTCAGAGAATCCTGGATGTTTAAGTAGGGTTTGAGTAACTCTAATGATTAAATATCTATATTTAATCTTTATCATTCCTCGTCTGAGAAAATTGTATTTATCTTCTCCAAATCAATCCTGGTTAGAAACAAGATTTTGTATCGTTGAAATATATATATAATTTCTTATATGGAATCAAAGTAATAAATAATAAGCTGATATTCCGATATAATTACAGTTTTAATTTAGAGTGGCATAAATCTCAATCTACGGGAGTTTATGATGGACTTGTGGTGATCTCATGGCTCCAGTCTTGGAAATTTCTGATTCAGAATCTTATTCCATAAAAGACCCGCCCTCTATGAACTTAGTTCGCATAGCCTTTGACATCGAGGCTGGTTACCTTAGTGCTAGTGTGGCACAGAAGTTTGTTAAGTTGCTGTCGACTTGGCTGTTTTCTTTATCATCTGACCATGCTTGGAAATTACGATTCTAAATAATCCTCTCGCTGCTTCAAAACTACTAATATAACTAAATTAAATTCCCAATCTGTTAGAGTAAATTTTAGTGACTATTGTAGGATTAGAACAGTTTATTGCATTGCTCTTCTTAGCCTTGAAGCTTTTATTGCATAAGTAAGATGATTTGATGTAATTTAGACGTCCGTGATAATTGCCCCTCTTTTCCTAATTTTTTGCCTGCACCAGAAGATTTTGTAACAGGTGTGCATTGTTGTTATTTACAGATGGGAAAAACAGTCCTATAGCTATTCTGCTTTGAATTCAGCATTAATGTTGTGTATTTCATGCAATATGAATTATTTGTAAATTCTTATTAAAATTATATATATATATAAAACCCTCCAAGAATGCTTATTTCTACTCTTTAAAATACGTCGCCCAAATATGACAGCTCTAAGTCAAATTATCTTCTCTGAGCGTGCACGCTGATATATTTATGTGAATTAAAACGTGAAATGAATTCAATATTAATTTTGTTTAAGAATGCTTATTTTTCTGTCATAGTTATACTGTATTTCCTAATTAATGAATATATAATTGAAATCTTGAGCGTGTTTTATTAAAATAATATATATATATATATATATATATATATATATATATATATATATTGGTTTCGGGAAATTTTGTTTTCTTTTACTATATTATAACAAAATAACTAAAAATAATATTTTTTAATGATACCTTTTATATTTCAGACGATTGTTTCTCATGCTAAATATTGATGTTGTGCATTATTGATATTTTAACATAAATATGTAAAAATTATAATTTTTTTTTAAACTTTCGAAATCATTTATCTACTGCTAAGTTGAAATTTTTGGAGAATTTCTTTATTTTGAATTGATTTAAAAAAATTGTGATTCTGTTATTTTGGTGGTTGTTAAATGAAGCAGTGTGATATTGTTTAGGAAATATGCCCTAATCTTCAATCAGCCTTTGTGTGACAAGGTTTTATTTCTTTGACGTTAGAAGAAAAAACCCCCGTTTGCGTGATCTGCAGCATAATAAGTGTTTCCATAAACATTTGTGGACTTATGAAGTATAATGCTTATGGAAAATAAAAGCAAAATCAATGTCTTGGACGCAGGGTTCATCGCCCTTTTGACACAAGGCTTGTGCCAATTTTTTTCGCTTTATATTTATTCATTTATTATCCCAAAGACCTGCTTTTGGAAAAGATATTTTGAAGAAATTGCGTTGAAATCGTATATATATATATATATATTCTGAAGGCTGCTAAACTCAAGTAAATCTTGTGTTTTCTTCCCTTTCAATGTATAGTTTGAATTCTTTTATTGCATAGAGAAAAAGAAATAATATGAAAACAAACAATTGAAAGAATTGGATGACACATAGATGTACAAACTTTTTTTTTTAAAGTTGAAGCAAGTTTTTAGTGAAATTTCTTCACTGGACGTAACTTTCGTAAATGCTTTGAAGGTTTTCTAACTTATCCATTTTAAATCTTATTTATTAGCATATATCGTGTATTTTTTGTTTTTTGAAGGGAATGCTATTTTTTATTGGCTTTTCTTCTAAAAATCCAATTCGTATTAGAATGTTTTTATTTTATATCATGCTTAACTAATCACGTGCGTCATCAACTATAGTAATTAGCATTTAATTTCTATGCTTAATATAATAAAATTTTTGAACTGCGATTTTTATTCTGGGAATTTATTCCTAGTTCTAACCGGATGTCGAACTCCATGTTTTTACTTGTTAACCTTTAATCCTTTCCTGGCTTTGTTCTGGAGTAATGTACTACAGAATCACCTTCTTAACTCACTGGGCATCGTGTAGCCATTTGCTACTGATTTTTATTTCCATTTATAAGCTTTACATTGTTGTTCCGAAGAGCTAATCCTTTTTTAAAAGCTTTTTGATAAATATTTGTAGAATATACGGCGATCGCAGTAATAAAATAAGATTTAATTTGGAAATTTGAAAAAAAAAATACCAAGATGACCATTGAATGAATAGTTCTGCTATTAAAAATACTATTAAAATGTTTTTTTTTCTTTACATTGTAAAAATATATTGATAAAATGGGACTTTTGTTCTTATTGCAGAATTGTTATAATGTGATTTGTGTCACTTAGATATTCTTTACTTCATAATGCAATAATTTGATACACTTTAAGTTTTTTTTTAATTTCACGAAAAAACATAATTAATTTTTTTAGCATCTTTCTTAAATTCTATGCAGTTATTCAAAACACATTTTTTTTGTAAAAAAATTAAGTCATGCATGGTCATTTATCCGACAATTTTTTTAAAGTTTAATGAAAGTAGTTAATAAATGTGTTAATATTTGTTAATAGTTGTTATTTTTTGATTCTGCTTTTTTAAAAATAGTCTTTCTTGATTTGTATATTATCTCTGAAATTGCTACGAAAATCTTGGGCAAACACCAGCCAATGATATGGAAAGATGATCTAAGTTAATAAATTTGTCTTTTAATATTGCAGCAAATTTTACTATACTTAGTAGTATTTGCAATTCTTATTATATATAGCGAATTTTACCATCAATTCTTGGTGAATGTAAGATTTAAAAATTTAATTTTTAAAATCTTTCATTATCGCTTTCTGCGAAACCAAAGTATTTTCATACTTATTTGATGAAACTTTGAACCGGTAGTGTATGTTATAGTTAAAGAAATAAGCGTTTGCTCCATTTTTTGAGACACCTATATATATTTAATTAAAAACAGCTATTATATTTCTTTATGACGAAGTGATTATTTTAAACCAACAGTTGTTATTGTTTTATTTCATCTTGTTACTTAATTCTGATATCTTACTCTTGAGCCATTTTAAATCACATCATAATGTTTAACGTTGATCAAACTGAATTTATAAATGCTGGCAGTCCTAACTTCAGTCGAACTGAATTTAGTGTTTTGTCATCTGCTAATAAATTTTAATCGATGGAATATCATCATTGACTTCCAAAGGATTAATTAGTAAGGTAAATCTTATCTGTGTTCATTGCATTCGTTAAAAACTGTCTTGTTTCACATCTTGTTTATTGCAACAGTACGAATAAATCACCATAATAGTAGTTTGAGATGTGGAAAGTATTGATTTACAGACATCATGAATCGATGTTTAATCACTTGGATGGCAGCTTAGTATGTTATCAAACTTCGTTCTTGCTTATTTCTGGGTTGTCGCAACCACATTAGATTGATATATCTTTCGCTGTGGTCGCGACGTCTCGAATTCTTTTATTATTGTTTTCGGGTGTCTACTTTTCATAAAGATCACGTAATTCCAAAAATTGAGTTTCTAACAACTTTTCTATCCGTTACCGGTAACCAATGCCGCATGCACGCTTAGGTTTGTTGTCTTAGTTGGTTATCAGTCTTATTATGTTAATAAAAGGTGTGGGCGATTACAAATATAGTTATCATGTTGCAACAATTATATAAACCATGCATGCATATCTGTATTCCTTTTTTTTGTTAATACATATTAACAATTGCGGAAATCTTCATAGTTAAAAACCAGAGGGAGCGGTTTCCCTAAAACTTTCTCGCATACTCCCTAATAAACTTGTCACACAAGAGAACGCCTTGCTTGACATTGGCATAAAAGTTACGCAAAATTAACTTTTGGCGTGAATTCAGCATTTTTATTGAATCTACCGTGTCATCCTTGTCGAGTCTTTTGGCGATTAATCACTAATCGAATTTATATTTTAAACACATTTTCCCCATCCGATTGAAACAAAAATTTGACGCAAAATTTGCCCTTGCAATCACAAAATCTCGTACCAAATTTGATATATTTACGTCATTGCGATTTTGAGCTATCGCATTTGTATATTTCTGAAAGTACAGATCGACAGACGGTCAACCCATTGTTGGATTTGGTTCAAAATTTGATAGGTGTCTATATTATGGATAATAAATCTGTGTACCGAATTTTATCTGTCTTTCTCTCTTCGTTTTGTAGTCATCTTGTTAACTTATATTGAAACAGCCAGACAGACAGTCTTCCCTTGTACGGATTTTACTCGAAATTGGTTAGAAATTTCATCCGTCTAGCTCAGAGCGGTTTTGAGTTATCTTTTTCACCTACAGATAGACAGACATATTCCAAAAATGTGATTTGCGAACCCAGGGAGATCTAAAACGTAGATTCGTCAAATTCCCGAGTTCGAATTTTTCGACGATTACAATACTTTTTCTATGCTACGTATAGGACAAAATAAAAATGGTTATTGAGGCTTCTATTATCTCTGATAAACAATTTTTATAAAGATCTTGAAAACGTGATTCTCTTCGGATTTGCTGCACTTCAAAAACTTAACGTTTTTTTCTATGACAGTCCTTTCGACATTTCTGTCTCTATAGACTGGAATGCACTTCTCCTCATGTCTTTCCTCACAGTTTGATACTGGACAGAAAGAAATAAAATGAAGAAAAGCGAAGCAGACATTATTTATAATAAATAAAAAAAATGCCCTTTTTTCCTGCCGCAATATTTCGAAATAAAGCGTGAATAACCTTTAGCATGTCTCCTTTAAGTGGTTTCATAAGCATTGCATAAATATTCTATTTTAATATTTCGTCCTTATATTTTTCTGTCAGATTCTTCTCAAAAGGAAGCTTTTTATCTAAAATGTCGGTGGGCTGAAAAGCATCTTTAAAACGGCGTCTTTTATTATTATTATTTTTTGCAGCCGCAACGAATAGTGCATTGGTGCATGCTAGTGCGTTTTGTATTGACATAAAGCAGCTGCGTTAAGCTCATGAAAGGATGACGGCAATTTATTTTTATGCTGCTTATTTAAGTTTTCGGCGCCTTTTGTTCGGCATTTCTCGAAGAATTTTCAAGCATTTTCTACATCTCTTTTGTTATAAGTTATCTGCACCTTTTCAGTTTTCAAGATCTTGCGTTTTTTTTTTTCCTTCCTTTCCTCCTTCTTTTCAAAGTTAATTTTTTTAATGAGACACCTGGAAACTGAAGAGATTATAATTAATCTGACAGGCGGGTAGAATTAAAACCTGTAAATGATACCTATTTGTTTCAGAAACTAAATGATGTGTTATGTCATTGATAAATTGAGGCTAATAGCATTATTCACACGCCATTGATAAGGGGCGAGGGGAGTTGAAGGAGCATATATCCTCAAGAGACCACATACATCTAATTGATTGACGGAACACAATCTCCGTCAATCAATTAAATGAAAAAAGAAAAAAAAAACTTTTTTTTCCCCTTTTTTACGGAAGAGATTTACATGAGTTATTAAGGTTGCTGAATTTATTGGTCATTTATGTAATATAAGTTGTAAGGTTGCAGTTATTGGTCATTTATGTAATATAAGTTGTAAGGTTGCAGTTATTGGTCATTTATGTAATATAAAATGCTTCATGCACATTCTCGTCCATCTTCCATTCTGATCCATCTTTGTCAATTCATAGCTGTTATGCAAATAACCGTGACAAACCAACCCACCTTCTATTCATTCACAACACTCATCCATCCTTTCATACATTGCAAAAATGATTCTTTACGAATCGCGCAAGTGGGAAGTATATTTGTCTTTGAATACTTCATCTTCTAATATAATGGTCGGGGTAAGATAGTGGCAGATTCTCAGCTTCGATACTTGATTTCAATAAATACTTGCCACGCACACAAATTTAGTGCATATTGTTATGAACCTACTAATATATACTTGCGCAGTTAGTTCTCTTAGTAAGGGAGAAAGGTGTACAGATATTTTTAATATATGCTGAAGGGATATCGGATGAATGATCGCTCTTAGCAACTAATTTGATTTTTATGACAAAAATGAAGGTTCTCAAAAGGTCAGGAATTTTGGTTATATCTCAGTTAGGACTCAAGAACTGGCAGTTGTTCTAGAAGGTTCTTTACTCTGTCATGGTGACTGTATAAAAACTGGCGAGTCAGTCAGTCGAATGAATCTTCTGAGTGTCATCGCAAAGCGAACTGTCTGTGTACTTTGAGCGCTGTTACTGTTTTGAATTGTTCTTTTGCATTGGACTTTTTGTAAATACTGTCTTTATGCACGCTTTTATTGCAATTTGCTGCACGTGTTTCTCCTGGAATAAAGCGTCGCTATCCGTTATCGAACTTATTGGACTTTTCTACGAAACCCACCGTATTTCTAGCTGATTCCAGATCAAGGACTCTCCTCTAAAGTTAAACTTAGATCGTAACAATAATAACATTTTACTGAACCTATTAAAACTTTATAATCTAATTCAGAATAAATATTTTATTTACAAGATTAACCATTGATGTATAATTATCGACGTTAAAGTAGTGGCCTGGCAAGTGAGAATAAGAACCTATCTCTAAATATCAAGAATAATTTAAAGCATCTATCGGAGTCTACTTCCATTTTCAGCATCGAATACCCGTTTTACAAAATAAAAAAAAAAAGAGTAATATTTATCGAAGGTTTGACCAAGACAAAGAATGCTGCACAGGATTCGCCTTTGTCTCTTCCGGATATAAGTCTATACTCAGCAAGGTCACTGCACTCTTAACCATCTCATAGGGCTCGTTCTTCTTCCGCTGTTCGCCGCATCCTTTTTCAGATCTCCCCCTCCCCTAAAAGAAAGACTCCTTTCTCCACCCCTAGCAACCCTTTCCCTTCTTGCTTTGGCATTCCTCTTTGCCGAACCGTATGCCTTCCTGCTGCTGTTTTGCACATAATCTCTTAAATAAGGTGGATTACTTGCCAACGTGGTGGATTACCTGCCCTAATATTTAGGAGGCCAGGGGAAACTCTAAATTAGTCATCAATTAGAGCTGGATGTGTTATATCGTAGAAGAAATTTTCTGACTCATGCTTGCCGAATTTTTGGATTTTCTCTCGCCAGTTGCCTTGACGAATAAAGAGATTAGATAAATAAATATTTTGCTCAACAGCTGGATATCTTTTCCGTAACAATATAATTCCTTATTTTTGTTAATATATATTAGTAATTGCTTATTCTCCCATTAATTGATATGGAAGGCCAAACTACTCTTATGTTCTTCAATTGGTGAGATGTGGAGATTTTGGAAACGAAATTTAAATGTCGTCTATTGCGTGCTGCTCTATATAAACGTATAATAATCTTTGATAATTATATACAACACACTAAAAGGTAGCGTAGAACGACTAAATTTATTTACAAAAAGAAATTTCCGTTACAATCATCATGTTGCCATGAAAAGTTTAACAAGTTATCCTTAATTGAAATTTATATTTTAGGATTCTGATTTTTAAGATTTTTGTAAAATACGAGTTTTACTTCTAAAATTGAGTGTAAATTTGTGAATGTCAGAATTGATATAGCGTGAGTTGGAAGGTTGGATATTCACCCCGAGGTAGTTTCCTCTTAATCCAAATGGACTGAGAAGAAATCCATCACTCCATTTGGATTGATACCAATTGAATGCAGATGGGCAGAGTCAAGTCCCGTTCCGACGGCCCGTGCGCGTTTTGAGTCCGGCGCATTTTGCCCTCTTTCCCCTTACTTATGGTTTCGTAGGGTTCTTTGATGTTTGTTCATTTTATCGACAGTTTTGCGGGAAGCTCCCGATCCACGCCCACAGGTGAGAGTGGTCCTACAATGGACCAGATAGCTGATTTAGGACATTCGTAGAGACAACGGGCCGTCAGAGCGGGCCTTAAGACTTAAAGTGCGTGGAAAAGAGGCGAGAGACTTGTTGTATAGTTTAACAGGGCTTTTATCGAAAAGGTTTGAGTTAAGTTGGTTTAGAGGGATCGTTAATAATTAGCCTAATAGATGAGTAAAAAATGGATCGGCGTGATTCTTTCTTTGGCGTGGCTTGAGCTGATCGTGAGTTATCACCTTTAGATATTTAAACTATTCGCTTTCTAATCAAATTTTCAAGTGCCAAGGTGTACATTTCAACGTATACTTTCTATATGAATGATCCTTATTCAAGTAAGTTTCAAGTGAAGATTTTTATTTTATAGATTATATTCTAATCTTTTATATTGCATCCATTTAGCTTTTTTGTATGCAAATCTCATTTAAGGTATTGTAAGCTTATCGAAGAAATTTAATATAAATATTTATCATGGCTTATGTTTTCGATTATTCCGAAAAACTTATTTATATGATAATTCTGTTACATTAAAATTTACATGATATTTACTTTTTTCTGTTTTGAAACTATTAAACTTAAATGTTCTCTTACGTCATATCTTTCCTTGTCATTGTTTGGTTATGAACAGGTATTTGAACAGCCTGTAATATTAATAGCAGTTGTGGATTCTCTCAGAGCTCGCTCAAGGATACGTCAAAAGTATCAAAAGGATACGTGAAAAAACACAAGCAAAAGAAAGTTTTTCTTTTGCCTATGTTCAAAAATATTCAAAAACTATCGAATCATCATTTGTGTTTTATATTTTTGTTATATAAATTGACTGAAAAGTTTATTTCCGGCTGGAAGGTGTTTAATTTGCTTGCATTTATTTATCATTCTAGAGTTCACGATACATTCACGTGCACTTCCTCTTTGATTTGAAAAGTTTGCTATATTATTTGAGCATTGTGAGATATTTGTTTAACACTTTCACTGCTACAATAGATTTGCAGTTCCTTCACCTGAAATTGTTTTAAATTTTTTCTATTATGCTTTTTTATTCTGCTCGCAACAGCATGGCGTAGGCAGCCGACATATTATGTATTGTAATTTTAGCACGGTAATGTTTATAGAATGGCATATTTCATTATGCGTAACGTGATATGCATGATGCACTAAATAAATAAATAAAAATGAAATATAATTTAAAAAAAAAAAAGGGTAATCGTTGAAATTGCTCTACAGGGTAATCCATTGGATCTAGAGCTTTCAAATTTGGCTGGCATTTACTTCTTTGGCAATAAGTACTCTTTCATAAAAAGTTTATCAGAGCTTTGATTGGATTTTTAATTAAAAGTTAAATTAGAAGTTTAACTTATTATTTTCCCATATACGAAGTCAGACAGCGTATTATAATCGTCAAAAAGTTCGAACTCGAGATTTTGATGATTTTACATATTTTAGACGTCCTACTTCCCCTGAGCTCGGAAGATGTATTTTTAGCATTATGTTTATCTGTTTGACAAAAATAACACCAAAATAATTTGAATAGATGAATGAAATTTAGTATACAGTATCTATACCAAATTTGAACATTTCTATCAAATTTTGAACATAAGCTATAAAGAGAAGTCTGTCTGTTCATTTGTTTCAATATAATTACAAAATGAAGAGATCCAGATGGATAAAATTTTGAACACATATTTAATATCTATAATATAGACACTTTTTCTTATACAATGAGGGGCTGGCAGTCTGTCGGTCTGTACTTTCAGAAACATGTAAACGCGGTAACTCAAAAATACAATGATTGAAATATATCAAATTTGGTATGTGATTTTGTGACTTCATTTAGAGTTTTTTTTCCGTCAAATTTTGTTTTAATCGATTGGGAAAAATGTGTCTAAAACATAAATTCACCTTTATTAGTGAGTATGCAAGAAAGTTGTGGGGATATTACTCCCGCTGCTTCCTTATTAACTTCGGATCGTTATTACTACACAAAATGGCCATCTTTGCACGTTGTTAAAATTTAAACATAGCTTTTCAATACTATGAATTTTATTACTTCACAATATTTTTCTTCTTTGGTGCTCCCCAAAAAGCTTTTCCCCATTTCAAAATTTGAATTATATATTTAATATAAAAATTAGATAAACTTTTGTTGTTTTCCGTTATAATTTAGAAGCGTATTGTTGCACGAATATCATTTTACAACACTTTAAAAGAATATATATATACGGGGGTTGGAACTTTAATAGTGGCAACACAGCTGTAAAAACGCCACGCTACAAAACCAAAGAATGTCACGTATACCACATGTTCTCTTAGCAAAAAGACTAGTCCCTCCTACGTCACGCGCATGCGGAGTGACGCGAAGAACTGATCCTGACAACGGAAACGGGTTGTATACAATGCTGGCGACTGCATTGAAGGACTGTAAAACATGGTAACATGAATCACTTTTGTATTCCATGTAAATAAATAGTTGCCACTATTAAAGTTCCAATCCTCATATGTGTAATGATATTTTAAACTCTAATTTCAATTTAATTAATTTCCAAGGTTTTATCTTAATTTAGCCCATAGTAACTTCATTCTAAAATATTCTCTTATTTCTTGATCCAATTCCACTTTCTCTACTTAATTAATTCAAGAGAAGCTTTGTAAAATTGCGAATCGGCTAAAAGCCTCACTTTCCCACACTCCGAGTGAAGGGATAAAATACCGCTGATGTGACAGATTCTTTTTTAAAAGATCCCTGTGTTTCCTTTGCCTTGTCGGCGTGTGTAGCGAAAATCCCTATCGAAATCTCATTGTATATAAGCACTATGGAGAAATATTTTCCCTATCAATATCTCAGGTTATATAAGACCAGGAATAAAATGTTCAGGAGCTTTTCCCTCATTTCTTTCTCTGTCGTTCTGTGTTGTGTGTTCATCGCTTGTGCGTAATGCTTGCGTCTCCAAGATGAAATAAAACGACGTCACGAAATCGAGTCTCTTCCCTGTCTTCGAAACTGCATTCTGCTTCACATAAAATAATGCTTATATAATTTTTTACCTTAATTTTTTTAAAGATGTTTTGATGTATACTTTACATCTATAATTTTCATTGTTTTAATTTACATAACGCTAGTTTGAAAAATATTAAACAAATGATCCTTGCTATATAATTAAAAACGAAAAGTATAAAATTAAAATAAAGCTTGATGAATCAAACTAGAAAACATTATTAAGCTATGATTTTCCGAATAATCTAATCTCTTTTCAAATTTTAATCCTTATATATCCATTCTTGTCGATATATATTTTTTTTGTGCTGTTATGGTGAGTTAATTTTCTTAACGATTCGTAGTGGAGAAATAGAGCTTGCTTATGGCACATAATTATTAATGTGCGAAATAATAATAATAAAAGAAGAATTTAAGTCGAAATTTATAGAAAAGACTATTGTATTAGTAATACCATATTATATAATATTTGTTTTAATAGAAATTTAAGTTGTTACAAAATATCTTTAAGAATATGATTGTTTGGTTTAACAACTGAGTATCTATTATTTGTTTTTTGCTAAAGGTACAATTTATTACGCTTAAAATAGGTTTTCGATAAAAACGATAATCGATCAGAAAATCGGAAAAACACTTTGTTTACTCTACCTGCTTCTTATTCTGACAACATGTTACTCTTTGACAAAACTGCAGAGCGTTAAATCGTGACATGAAAATCGAGTTTTACTGAAGGTTGAGATAGGATGAAAAGTTTCATTGCTTCTCCGAAAAACATTTGAAGCTGATATTTTTTATTGTTTTCGATATTTTTGTTTTGCAATAATATAACTTGAAAGCGTTTTTATTTTTATACGGGCTTTTTTACACTATTTTCTGTTTGTATTTGAAAAAGTTTAATTTCCAAGAGTGAGTTTAATTGTCTTGATTTCATGGAACTTTTTCTGGAATTCTTTTCTGTGGTGTGTAGAAATATATTATGTATAGGCAATCTGATCGTTTATGTCTTTCTTGCTTGATTGTAGAAAGATTTGTATGTTTACAAACTACAGGTTAATTAGCGGACATTAACTGATTCAAAACATTTTTATCTTCAAATCAGTGGGTGTGGTTTCCCAAAACTTTCTCGTATTACTCCCTAATAAAGATTTTATCCTAGTAAACGCCTTCCATGACATTGGATACAATACATTGGGGAACATTAAACTTTGGCGTGAATTTTGCATTTTTATTGAATCTATTGTGTCATCCTTGGCGAGTGTTTTGGCGATTAATCACAAGCATAGGATCAAAAGTATCCAAAAGTCGAATTTGGGTTTCACACTCTTCTCAACCGATTGAATGAAAGATTTAACATAAAACTACACTTAAAGTCGCAAAATCGTGCACCAAATTTGTTATATTTAAGTCTTTGCGTTTTTGAGGAATTGCGTTTACATGTTTCTGAAAGTACAGACCGACAGACGGTCGACTTCCTGCTGGACTTCGCTCAAAATTTGGTAGGTTTCTATAGTAAAGATGTTAATTCTGTGTACCGAATTTTATCTATCTAGCTGTCTTTGTTTTGTAATTACCATGCTAACTTATATTCGAACAGCCGGGCAGAAGGACTTCCTCTGAACAGATTTTACTCAAAATTTAATAGAAATCTATATAGCGGTATACCAAGCGACCGTATACCAAATTTTACTCATCTAGCTCAAATCGTTTTTGAGTTATCTTTGACACAGACCGACAGACAGGCAGACTGATGGACATTTTCCAAAAATGTGTTTTTCGCACTCAGGGTAGTCTAAAATGTGGAGATTCGTCCCGAGTTCGAATTTTTTGCCGGTTTTATTGTATTTTCTCTGTACTTCGTACAGAGTAAAGTAAAAAAGCTCAAGCTGGGTCTTCAAGTCTCGCATGTTTAGAAAAAGGCTCTACTAAAAAATAACTAGCTTTGTTTATTTGCATTAAATGACTTGTTCCATTTTAGAGATTCCGCGGAATGTTTGTAAAAAAGAAAACCACGAAAGAAACGAAATTTGTTGATTTAATGCTTTTAGTGTTTCGGAAGAAATGCACGAAAAAGAGAATACAAACATAAAAGCACATGTTATTTTTTTTTTCTTTTCTATTTTTAAGTGAAAATTTTGAATTCCTACATGATAAATAGTGCAGATCACACATTGGGATTTGGGAGAAACTGTTAGAACTTAAGTTCGAAAACTGTAGTTAATATTATCCCCCGCCTCCTTGTTTTTTTGACTAATGTGCTTATGATTCTTTACTCCTTTCTCTCTCCACTTATCATCGTTATCATTGGAAAATGGATTCATTCTGCTTGGAAAAGTGCCAATATTGGTTTTCTTTTATCTACCTTTACAAATATTGTTTCAAAGTTTTGTTTTTCAGTTCATCTTTTTCGTAATCAATTTTTCTGCTAGGGAAGGGAAACATCCATTAAATTCGTTTTAATAAAATAAGTAAGTTTTGAGAGAAATCTTAAATGTGAGTTATACTGCGAAAAATGTTTTGGTTTGTATATGCCGGATATCATTTCATAAAAATTGACACCAATTTTTTTATCCTGGAAGTTTGATTCATCTTTACTGGCATATTCGTTGTTGCTTGGGGTAAAAACATTTTCAAATACTTATAATACTTTAAATACAATAAAACAGCTTTTATCTGCAGCTTCTTTTGTTTTGTTTCTTTCATTTTCCCTTTTATCACCTCGACTAAACTCCTTTTTTCTTTCTTGATTTTTCTTCTCTCTCCCCATTAGTGCTACGGCGATAACAGAAATTTCTTTTTACTTTATTTTCATTGCCAATATATGAAATTGTGTTCTCATCCTTTCGGTGCTTGTTTGCCTGAGCGCAAAAACAATCCTATAATATTGTTTCTTTTTCTTCTTAAATCTTCCTTTGGTAGGAACGAGTCATAATACTCTTGAATAATCTTACACACTGATTAAGATCATAGAAAAATTTTGAAAATTAAATAAAACGCCGCGTAGTAATTTAATTAACTTCTTTCAGTTGTTGCATATGCATAAAAAAAGTGTGCATGTTCAAAAATAAAAGCGGAAGTAAAAATTCTGGTTAGAAGTTAATGTCCCGAGAAATCAGTGTCCCCCCCCCCATAATTTTAATAGTGTCAAAAATACACGAATGAACGATTTGAGGAAACAATCAGATGATTATTTACTGTAATAGGAAGCATTATTACAAATAGTATTTGAAATGAATTTAAAATTAAAAAAATAACGACATTTAAACTGGTATAATTAAATTGGCAATTGTTCTTTAAAATTATGTATATGTAATTTTCGTCCAATAATTTTAAATTTACTGCGCTTTTCAATTCACTTAAATGTAACCGCTGGTAATAAATTGATTTTGCTAGAACTTACAAAAAAAGAATTCAGCCAGAAAAAAAAAAAAAAAAAAAAAAGACATTTTATGTATATTTCTGATTTGTCAAAACATGAGTGAACACCCACAGTAATTATTCAAGAGGCGCTGCTTGTTATGTGGGGGCGGATTTCTGAGAAGTTCCAGGCCTCTGGGGTCTTTCACCTTTACAATAGCCCTGCGACTGAGAAGCAAATGCCATTGCAAATTTCCTGCGTCATATTTAAAGGTAAATTAGAGTAATTGTTGTTCAGCATCCGGCCAAAATAAAAATTAATGAAGGAACTCAATAAAATAAACGAGGATCTTAATTGCATTGGTTTTTTAAAATAGTTTTAATTGTTGCAACTTAGTATGAATTGTTTTAATAAAGCATGTAGGAAAGACGACAATCTGACACTGAACCTTAATAACTTATTATAATTTTGAAATTGTGAGATATTTTAAGTAAAAATAAATAATGGATAAATAAGTGTTTCTACCGATGCAATCCAAATCAAGGAAATTTAATTTATTCCAAAATATCTTCCTGCTTTTCATATTCTCGGGAAGAATTCCGCTGAAAATGAAAATCGTCTGCATAGAAGGAAATTATATTTTTGTTCTGATTTTTTTTCTCTTTTGTTTTCGGGAATGGGGGAAAAAAGCAAGTCATTCCTAGAGTTTCCAAATGCTTCATTATTTATCCTTCTCACAGACAAATCCCCCCCCCCCGAAGAAAAACAAAAATTAAAATCGCATCTAAAAGGAAACGTCCTTATCCCGATAGATTCTTAGTAGACTTGGCGGTTGCCTTGGCAACTACCATGTAAGAATCTCATCGCCAGAGCAGTCGCCGCTAACATTTGTTGGTGTTTTTGATTTTGCGATCGTTTTATATCACCAGAGAGCTTCGGAATATTTAACTGTGGGTGGCCGAGAATGATCCTCGGACACACACTGTACCTGTGGATATTGTTATCTAATGCAGAAGTGAGGAACGCTCTGCGATGGCGGGAAGTGCCATATCCAGGTAAACATATGGTTGCTTCAACGTTCTCCCTCATTCAGTCGTGTTTTCTCATGAATGGAAATTTTGCCGGCGTATGGACCGATTTTACTAATGATGGGCGAAACTTGTTCTGTATCTTATTGCGATAAATTTTAAATGGCAGTTCTTATAATATAATTATGAATGTACTTAGAATTATCAGTTAATCATTTCTGCCATTTATCAGTCGCTAAATTCTACCTTTTTTAAAAATTAAGATTTGTTAATGCTATTTTAAATTGAGAATTAAAATGGCAGTTCTTATAATATAATTATGAATGTATTTAGAATCATCAGCTAGTCATTTCTGCCATTTATCAGTCGCTAAATTCTACTTTTTAAAAAAATTAAGATTTGTCAATGCTATTTTAAATTGAGAATTATTGAAGCAATAATTAGCTGTGACAAAAGAAATAAAATGACAATTTGCTATCTTATTATTCATTTCTTTTACTGGAATAATATTCATGGTTCCCCTCTCCCTTTTTTAACTGAAATACTAATGCTTATTGCAAAGTATATGAAATATAAATGTATGGAATAAAAAAAATAAATTATTATCTATTATTTTTCTATTTAAGGAAGTTATGATAAATAATATACAATGCTTGGTAATAAATTACATCGAGAGCATAAAATTGTAATCGTTGTCAATGCTGTATAATATTTTTATTTTATTCTATTAAAATATAAAATCTTGGAAAATGTTGTATAGAATATCATAATACATTGTGTTGAAAATAATGAAACATTCTGTATTATGATGAATGGTTATTGTATTGAATGTTTAAAATGCTAACAATGTAAGTATAGAAGTTTAAAATTGGATAAAAATGACACGAAAGTGGTAAAATCAATGAAGGATTGCAATGAATTGCAAATCTAAATAGAATTGAATTTTTCCATTTTGTATCAAATGCTTCTGAAATATTAGCATTTGTTTTTAGTGTATTGTTTAGAATTATGTTATTCTTTCCATTTCGTGTCATATTCTCCTGTTATTTTCTGTCCTAATTATTATTTAAATGCTTTTCAATTCATAAAAAATATTAAGATTTTTTTAAAAAATTATTTTCATAAGGTACATTCTATTATGTTTTGAAGTCTGCTTACATGATGAGTCTATAGCTTTTGACTCACGCTAAATATAGCTAATAAATAGATTTTAAAAAATATATTGATTTTTTTAAATTGGAAATTTGACCTTTAAATAACGTGTAGCAGTGTATCAAATAATTTCCGATTTCTTACGGAAAATATTTGTTGAAATAAATATTTATTTTTTTAATTCCTCTCAACTTTTGATTTCTCGAATTAATTATATTTTTGCAAATGAATGCAATTAAAATATAATTAGTTTTTGTCCCCGCGTTATTTTTGAATAAATGCCAATGAATTTTAAAAATAAAATTAAAATAAGTTGTAATTAATAAATAAATAAAAATTAATATTTCTTATGAAAGTGTGAATCTTGTTTTCTTTGCGATAAGGAAAATGGTTTTCCATATATTAGATATTATTATTACTTCTCAGATTCAAAGCTGATGACGAATGAAGACTCAATACAATGACGGTGAATTATAAAATATCATTGACAATGTGCGATATCTTTGACAATAATAATAGCTTCTTTAGAACCAAAATAAATACAAGAATAATTTGACATTGACTGAGTAAATTTCAATGTTATTAAAGAATTAATGTGCTGAAATGAATAATTAGCTTATTATTTTATCATCAAATTTAAATTGCAGAGGCCAAATGAATAATAAATATTAAAATACAAAAATCGTTTGCATGAATTCAAAATGTTTTTTTAAAGGGAGACGGTAAAGAGACATGAGGTATTATAAATGTGAATCAATTTTTGCAGAAATCCTGAACCTAAGATACTTCTTTCCTTACCAAAAATGATGATTAAGAAAAATGCTTTGAAGAAAAAGGAGCAAATATCTTGTTTCTTCTAGCACTTCGGCTCGAAGAATGGTTCTCCATACTTCAGTCTTAAAAACTACTTTCACATTTTAGATAACAGAATTCAAAATGATGAATAGCACAGATCTCCTTTTATAATGATAATATGATGATGCTTAAATTATTTTTCTAAAGTTCTTTACTGATGTGGAATTAAGAAATAAGCAATTTTGTGATATAAATATTGTTATTTTTTAAAATATATATAAATTTTATTCCCCAGTAAGAAAGGAAAAAAAAAAAAAAAAATGAAGAGGAAAAAAAAATTATTATGATTAATATTACATTTTCTTAAGAAATATTTTGTATTCTTACATTTTCTTACATTAGTATTTTTGTGTTCTTACATTTTGTTGAGAAATATAAATTTGGTGCAATATTAGCCATGAAACTGTGATACATTTTGATTCGTTAATTGGATACTAATTTAAATTAATCAGATTTATGATTTTTATAATCATAATTTCACAAATTATTCTTGAAAGCGATTTTTTACATTTTTTTCATAAAACATCTCTTTAATAGGTTTGGTTGTAAATATATAATATGTATATATAATATCTATAAATATGATTTGGAAAAGAATTTTGTGATATTAGCAGTGATATATATTTTTTTATTTAATACTTTTTTGTGTATTTAACTAATGGCGTCGCCAGTTTAAAACTACTCTTGGGAAGAAATCCTTTATTTCATTTTATGATATTTTCAAACGAAGAAAAAAGAAATCCCCCATCAATTATCTTCTATAGATGTTAAAGCATTATATTGTTAGCTATGAACCTCAATAAATTGTATATTTATTCAGAATTCAGAAAAGGTTTTGTTTAGGTTCCTTATCTGTTGGATTGATCAATATAGAAAATGATGTGTTAAAAACATGAAAATTTCGTTTGTATTGGAAAAAAGTATTATTATAAGAGGGGGGTAATGTATATTTTTTGCCCATGAAATGATAAGGTAAAGTTAGTACAAAAATTATTCTGCTGTAGACTGATTTTTCATGAATTAATAAATTAATATCGCAGTTTGAAACTTACTACTCTGTTTTGCGAAAGTTAGAAAGTAATAAGAAATTTCATAATCGTCTCTTATTTCCCTGTTGTATAAATTTAATTATTAGAACGACAATTTGATATTTCACCATTATTGGGCATGAAACCATTATCTAAGTAAAGTGATATCGCAAACTACGAAAATGAAGCCTTCACTCGCAGCATTGAATTGAATATTAAAGCAGTTATTTTTTTTGTAGTCAGATTTCAGATTCGGGACCGAAAGTTGTATTTCGAAACCCGATTCCACTGGAGATGCACTGGAGAGTTTGATGTACCTAAATCTGACATTTTAAATTAAATGTTCTCCTGCTGGTGTAGCATGGAATCTTGGAGAGAGGAGTAGTGCTCTCTGAAATATCGTTTTCATCATCTGATCCTAGTTCATGTTCAAGAAAGGATATTAATGTAACTCTAAAATGAATATAACAAAAATATGAGTAATTTCTTGTACGGCAAGGACGGCAAACTCTCTATCACAACGCATATCTTTTAGGCTTAGTAAATACAACAGTTTGTAACAAAATTTAAAAAAAAAAAAACATTTTGTAGCTTTATTTTAAAATTTCTAATTATATTTCTAAACAAATCACGTTCAGGAGAAACTACATCGCCTCAAAAATACAAGGGAATATTTTTAAAGCCTTAAAAATTTATCTGAAACGAGACTGAAAGATTTTAAATCCCTTTTAAATAATTTTTAAATCCATTTAAAATCATTTTCTTTATTATCTTCGATTTACACCGCAGACATGTAAGCTAAACCTAACCATTTATAAAGAGTAGTTATGAGGTTCAATTATAATTAAAAGGCAAAATTATAATTAAATTGAGATTGCCTGAATTTTATTAATATGTGCTAGCCAGATTTAAAATAATTTAAAATTTGAATGTGAAATTATTTTTATGCTTGGCATTACTGATCGATGCGAGTAATTATTTGTATTTATGATAAGAAATTCTCTTATCATGTCCACAATTATCAACATTCACCCTGGATCGGTTTTGAAATTGTTTACTGCAGATAGTAGATGACAGCGAATAGGGTGCGAAGATTACAGCAGAGAAGAGATGCCAAATGTTAAAAAAAATATTTTTACCCTAATCCTCTCTTTTTTAATACTGTATTTTTGAAATAAATTTACATTTCTATAAAAAAAAAAGTTTTTTTTAAGACTTCATTCCTAGCCGTCCGGACCTTGCTGGTATTTGAGTTTGACGCTCGCTCTTGATGTTTGCAGTGTCCACCATCTATCCCATTTTTCCTAAATGTATTTTTATAATGTACATTTTTACATTATAAAGGCTTTTATAATAGGACTACATTGTTTTAGCATAAAAAAAATCTGTATTGGTTCTTAAATGTTTCCTTTCACCCAGTGTCATCACTACCATGGTTAGTTATGAGGCGGTACTGAATACACATGTAATAAAAAGCGAGAGCGTTAAGTGCATTCATTGATTATTGAGTAGGAGAACCTCGTTTCCTTGCTTACAGTTTTATGACTTATTTTATCAGAGAGGCAGACCAAGAATTGTTTAATTAGTGATCAAACATTTTGTACACCCGTAGTCTGTTAATGGAATTGGTAGAATTTTTGACAATGGAATCAATTTATGGTCACATGATGCGCGTAAATTTGGTTGCATTAGTTTGAATTTGGATTGCATTGTGCATTTGCTACTTAAAATGTTATTGATAATTTTGTATTTGTTTTTTGTTTTATATAAATGTAGTATTACAATATTTCCTTCGCTTTTTATAATTGGTGCTTTTAGTCAGGACTATTAGGGATTCGAAAAACGTTTTTATATGACAATTGACTTTGAATTTTTTTTCCTTTGCAGTACCATTGCCACATAAAATGATAATTTGAAACATATAATGTGTTTTAATGTAAAATGAGTATACTATGTTTGAAGTAAAAAATCCTATTCTTTGTTTACTTTATTTACCGTTGTAGGATTTAAATTAATTGATAGAAATGATGTTGATAACAAAAACCATAAATAAGATACTGTTGGATTGTTGTTGTCCTAATGCAATGGAATACTTTTTATGAACATTTTTAATCGATTAATGGCAGATTTTTAGAAGATTTCATTTAGAGCATTGTATTTACCAACGTATTCAAATTTCATATCGATTAGTTTATCCCTGTATAGGCTATTGCTATTTTTATGGTTTTTCCGAAATGAATTTTTGATAACACTCATTTTTAAATGGAATTACTCATTAAATTATGGAAATAAATATTATGTATTCTGTGATTGATATTACTTGATGTTTATTACTAAAATATTATGATATTGTAGAGAAAATCCAATTAAATTCTTAGTAATTTCAAAATATTTTATTCGAATCAAATCAAACATTTGTTCAAGTGAAGTTACTGTGATATTTTGAATATTGATAGACGGAGAGTGTGTGTACAGAATCCCCCCCCCACATTTTTCTCTATGTTCTATTTTTGATAAGCGTATAAAATAAACACAGATTATAATTTATGCGCTGTTGGAAGTACCAGGAAGCATTTGGAGTAAAAAACATGGCGTTTTACTTATTTTGATAAAGCTTTGCTGTCTTCAATTCAGAGCCGCAATATTTCTTTCTCTTTTCTTTTTTGAACCTGTTATCATGCCGCAGTTGTAAATCACAACTGTTGTTATGTGGATGCTGGACTACACCAAGTAGGACTTGAATCAATTGTTATCTCAGGTTTTAAGCACTTGAAAATTTTCTAATTTCTTTTTGCTTATGAAATGATCAGCTGGTAATCAGCTATTTGACTCTATTTTCCAAAGTGTGTTTTAGATTAGAGAAGTTTATTTATATTTGTATATCACAATTTGTTAGTTTAGAATTCGTTTAGTGTTTTTATTATTGGAAATCTGATGAATCTTTTGTTTTATTTGGCTCCATTATTATAAGCCATTCAACGGTTACTTCCAAAAGCAATGTGACGATCTTCCACGAGACATATATTGAAATGATCGAAAATCATTTAAAGTTATGACAATTAAAGCTTCATAAATGATCAATTTCAACTGCAGAAATGTGGAGCTATATTTGCTTAAAATGTTGCGTCAAGAATATTTTACTAAATATGACTAATAAAACCAAGGCACTATATAAACTTTACTTTTCATAATTTAGACACCATAATTTTTTAGTGGTGCATTTATTAATTCAAACAATGTAAAATATAATCCTTTGCGTAAGATATAGTTCATTTAAGATAGATAAGCATAAACTTTGAAGTTTATACTTATCTAACGAGTTGCGTATCAAATATTGTGTCGATTCAAGTAAACACTTTGTTTCTATGTCGAAAATGGTGTAAATTTCAAAAAAGTTTTTTATTTCATTTCTTCCATTATTTTTAAATATGCATAAATTTCAGTTGAAATATGCGAAATTCCATGTCGCTTCAACCGATACTACAAACCCCCACAAAATATTTATTGCACAGCGTTTATTTAATAGATGGACTTAAAGAAAACTGAATGTCATTTATTGCATTTACTTCAATCGAAGGTAGTCAAAAAGGTTTTTAGGATTATTATGCGATAAATGACAAAAGTTGTCTCTATTTCAAATTAGCACATTCTATTATTATTATTAAGTTAAATAACTTATGTTGCAGCATTTCAGTACATCTCAAAAGTGGGAGAAAAATTGCTGAGTTTTTATAAAACGATAAAAAAATGTGAAAATAAAAAAAAAAATTACTTTTTAGTAAAACGTAGTTGTCGAAGCCAGATTCATTTTCAAATGATATTTTATTAAATAAAAGAATTGGAATGCTTTTGTATACATTAAAATTTTCAGAATTAAAGTTAAGTAATTTTGTAAAAAATTACTTATCTTGAATTTGCATATAGGGTCAGCATATTCGAAATACACGCCTTCAGATTTTCTACATGACAATATAGCATAGATGAAATGTTAAGCGGAAACTTCGGAAACCGAAATTTCAATGAATTACTTATTGAAAAAAAATTGGAATTTTCAATGCTTGGTCTGCGTATGGGATATGGAAATTACATTGTCTTTTTTCTTTTAAATATATAAAACAATTACAATCATTTCGCCTTAGCGTCATTCAAAAAGGGAGAAAGAGGCTCAAATTCTAATTCGAATTATCATATTGTAATAATGTTTAAATTTATTGTTTTCGCTCTCTTTATTTTATTTTAGAATTTAGTCTCAATTATGCAGTAGCAAGAACCTGCACACGACTTTCATGACATAACGTAGACGTAAATTATAAATTTATTATTTTATACGAATTTTGTGAATGTAAATAAACGTTTGATGTGTCAATTGTCTGTGAATATTAAATACGACATTATGAATCGAGTTACGTTCATTAAATGTTTTTTTCGCTGGTGGTTTGACGAGCGCAAAAAATTCGAATCGATTCCTTTGTGTCTTTAAAAGAAAGTAGAATAATTTTTTCACGTTTTTCGTCATCACGTTTAAATTGACTCCAGACTATTTACTGTCTCTCAATTTATCGATTATGCATGATTTCCAAGTCATGACATTACGTATTACCCCATAACAGAAATGAAAAAATAATGACAGTGGCAAAAAATTTTTGAGCTTTAATTGGGAAAAGGAAAAAAGATTTAAAGCTTTGCGTTTCATAAACAACCAAAACTCGTTTAACCATTAAGCTTTAAAATGGTACAGAATGAAATTAGGATTTTTATAAAACAATTTGTGAATGAAATATGTAAATGGTGCTTTACTGTATTTATTTCTGAAAATGATCAATCTGTAAGGTTTTTTTAAAAAATTTTTATTCCTATCTTTGTAAATACCGAAATTAGTTATTTAATTAAACAAATAGTTTTTATAAGAGGATAGATTCTTAATTTTTGACAAAAGGAATCATAAAGGCTGACTTTTTTTTTTAGGCAATAAAGAATCTCCAAAATTATTCAAGCTCCTTCAATTGTCCTGTGTTCTAGTAAATTAATAAGAATTTTAATAATTACATTTTTATGGAATTGAAATTGAATCTCCTTTTCTGTCGTGAAAGTTTGTCTAATTTATTTTGTTATAGTTAAAATATATTCAAAGCTAAGAATTTATCTTTATCTCTTTTGTTTTTACCTATTTAAACAAGAAACGATCTCTCTATATAAAATTAGGGGGCTTTGCCCCTTGCTCTCTTTCGCTCAACAAGCCTAATGTTGTCTGAAATTGTACACGATGTTCGTCAATTCCAGTTAGTAAGTTTTTAAAATCCACTGGTCTGTTTGTTCAATGCTGGAAACTTAATTTTTCCATGATGAGTACATACATTTTCTGATTCAAAACTCAAAGCTCAACAATGAGAACATTATTTGCTTATATTTCCAATATCTAAATATTAAATCAATTTTTCACATTTTGCCGCCATTTTAGCTGCTTAACGATCAGCTTTTCTTTTCAAATTGTCAGATTCTAACTGGGTCTTTCTTTGCATTCTTTCTGCGTGTGATATCACTGGACTCTCCATTATTATTTAAAAAATAGCAATGCTGGGTGCTTGCTTAGATATTCAGATTATTGCTAACCGAGAGACGAAAAATTTCCGTTATTCAAAAAAGATAAACAAACCGGAAGGCTCTTCATTAGTGTTGCCGCAACCAGTGCGTCTAAAAGTAGAATTAACAAATAATGTTTTAAATTCATTTAATGCTAATTAAAGCTTTACTTAAATTTTTTTGTCACCATTTCGCCGTCAAATGCAGTATAAATTCTTATTACGACGTAAAAATAATTTTCATTTAAATATTCGAAACAGTACTGGCAAAACAAACCTCAAATGTCATGGGTCAAGTGATTCGCTGTCTGCCAGTCATTAAGCGAATCAAATGCAATGTATTTGTAGCAATAAATACTACCTGTTAGGTTGTCTTCTCTTAAATTATTAATCTTTTTAAAATTTAACCTTTTGAAGTTGACAGTATGAATCTAAAAAATCCCACGGTCTATATTTCTTCCATTGCCAAATATATGTTGCCACGGTTCTGCAGCTGAAATTCCAAGCAACATGTGTCAAACAATGAAGCTGAGGGTTTTGTTTATCAGAAATATTATTAAGTAATCTGGTAATTTGTTTATTACTGCTCTAATTACGGCCAAGTGCTCTAAATATGTTTTGGGAAGTTGAGAATGAGAAATCAAAAACTTTATAATCCAAAATATGTGATTTTTTTTTACATATATATGGAATAAATAAATGCAGGTGCAGCCGTGGGTATAGCGGCTAGCATCTGATAATTCCTTTAAAACAACAGCAATAACTTTATTTTCTTTTGAAAATATGAATTCGAGATTGCAATATTAAGAGTAAATAGAAATTTCAATTCTTAATGGTTAAGGAGGACCCCCCCCCCCTCTTTTATTATTATTATTATTTAGGATATTTAATCGTTTTCTATTTTGCTTACTCCTTTTCTAGACAAAATAAGTTTCTTAAACAACACAGTTTAGAAATGGTATATGGAAAAAAGAAAAAATTCCATATTTTCTTCGAAACAATATGCATTAGTTATTGAAATGTTTTTGCAGACACAGCTGGATTTTGTCGCCACGCTTGATTGGCTATAAAATAAATCTGGTTAGAAAGTGCGATTTCCTGACTTTTTCATGACTAACAAAAGTTTAAAATGTGTTTGTTTATAACGCCAGTAAAGCGAAAGCTCTGTTGATGAAACACAGATAATTAGAAATTTTGGTTATATTTTACTACTTGAAAGAATAATATAATTTTTTTATGGTTGTCTAAAATCCGAGGCATTTCTCAGTCTATGGAGAAATTATTCGATAGGAACTCGTCTCATATTTTTTAAATTCTGAAGCATAAAAAGAAAAAAAGAACAAGCTTACTTCTTACTATACCGACATTTTTAACATATTGTAGTTTTAAAAAATCATGGAAATTTAGTATTGGCAGACCTGCATAAGATAATAAATTTTGAAATTTTATGAGAGCTATTGACATATTTTATGCAAAGGTAAGCATATCTTATAAATTTTGCTTTACTTATATTAAATATTTTTATACACAACTTTCAAAAGAAAAGAACTCTAGCATAAAATATAAACATAAATTTTGTACTATCCAGACCATTCATAAAGCATGAGGGTTATTTTCTTGACCTGGCATAAAACAAGTCATTTTTTTATGATCTTGTACCAACATTTTATTAATCATTGATAAATTTAAATCAAATCCGAAGAACATATACAATAATAATAATAAAAATAATAATAATAACAGTGAATCAAGATGTTAAATTCTATATTCAATGTTTTGATTTGCTATTCGTTAAAAAAAATTCTTATGAAATGTACAAGACGTTATATTAATTATTCTATCTGCCGAAATTGGTCAGTTTATTCCGGCCAACTGATTCTGGAAAGATTTTGTCACCTCTTCACAATGGATTGACGTCTAGCTTAGTAAATAATGCCCCCCCCCTCCGAAAAAAAAAGAAAACACATTTTATAGGTAAGCTGGAAAGCAAAGGTAAATTATGATCTGAGTTAATATTTTCATATTCCTTTCGATTCTTTGACAGAAACAAATTGAAAATTGAAGTGACCATAAGTAGCAATTTTTATTGATATGGCATAATGCAACATTTATTACCAAGCGAATATTTAATATGGTCTGTATTGCTGCATTCAAATAAATAAATAATTATAATCAAATCCATTCAAAAGAACTAATGTATGCACAAATTCTAAAATTTTCTAAAACTTGCCTTTTTTGCATAATGGTGCAATAATTATTGCCTTTATTTAATTAGTTTTCCTCAAACTAATCAGTTTTATTCCTCATACATTTAAAAAATTTCAATTTAAGAAGAAAAAAAAAAGTAAACATAGAACTTTTTCTATTTATTTTAATGAAGCATTACAAATCATGTTCAAATATAATCAAATCTAGGGATTGGAAATCACTTTTCAGCCCGCGATTTCTATGCAATTGAAGTTATCAAAAAAATGTTTTAATACAAAAATTGTTTGTGATAATGCTTGCCCCGCCGAATTTGACTTTTCTTTCAATCATAAAGAATGTAAAAGCACAAGAAAATGGAGATTTTTGACCTTTGAACCAGATGGCCTTTCTACGTTCTCTTTCTATTCATTTAAGACTTATTGTCTTTACCAATAAGGTTAAAAACCTACCTTAATACTCTAACTATCATGTTAACGAAATAAAATGGCCATAGCGCTGTATGCATATACCACTAAATGTGTGTATTCGTGCGCACACGTACTCTGCAATTGCTAGTCTTCGATAAGGAATGTACTTAAAAACTATTGCAATACAACTAATTCTTGATTTAAAGAAGCTCCATTCAAATGACTTCCACTTTAACAGACATAATTTCACTAATTCAGCATATGTTGTCTAAAGTTGACCGCAGCTGTTTTCATATGTATATTCTTTGCTTTACTTTATACTTTACTACTTTATATTCATGCTCTGTTCAGCAAAGTGTTTTTGAAATTCAAGTAGCATTATATCAAATATCTTAATCTGATTTGCTCTTCGTTTGCATGAACTTTAATTAAATGAAATGTCAGAATCACATGAAAATCTCAACTTTTGCAATATCTAACATTTGGTTGCAAGTGGTTACATTTGTCGCTTTTTTCCTCTTTATTTTTATCTTGGCATATGAGCATGTCCAGTAAGATGCTAGCTGTATTGGAACATACTGATTAAAAATTGAAATAAAATTGTTTGGCCCCAAGAAATTGCATCATTTATTCGTTGCCACGTTTTAACTTTTTTTTGTTTGTTATTTATAATTCTAAAAGAAGTTTCTATTCCCTAGCTGGCAACTTCCAATTCACGATTCTGCTCACGTGCATATCAAAAATAAATCGTTTGAACTCTATATTATTCTTTAAAAATATTCTTACTTCAATTTTATGTTTTTTTTTTCATACTTTGTCTATAAATAAATTACTATTAAATTTTTAAAAAAATGCTTTCGCATATCCCGAGAATTTATTTATGTCCACAGACAAAAACGCTTTCAAATGAATTAATGGTTAAATTTGCATAATTAAAAGAATTGGGATGCTGCAGTGACTATGCACGATTCATCCATATCTGTGATGTACATTCAATTTGAAAAGCAACTATTGGTAATATCCGTCCATACATGTTAGTACATAATAATCTGAAATTTGCTTTTTGTCGCTTTTTAGTATAGTAAAAAGAGCTGAGTGTTTATTTAGGTAAAATACCCTCGAAAGGATTTGGTTTAAAATATAATGAAGATGGCCAATTTTAATGTAAGAGTCATTATTCTAAATTTTAAGCACATGTTTGTTCCATTTTTTAATTATAACGTTTGCATACAATCTGTTAAAAAGACATGTATGATTCCAAATATTATTTTATGGAACAACGAAAATATGCCTAAATTATGAAGTTTCATTAAAATCTGCAAGTGATAACTATTATATATGCATTTCTTTCCCATTACTTTATTTAGTTATTCGTATACAAGAAGTTAAAAGTTGTTGCTTTCAAGTATTGAAATTTTAAAATGCAATAAATAATGTTTGACGTCAGTATGTTTCCATGATTAAATCTGACAGTTTGTGTACTAGCTGATGCTGTCTGTGTTTGCTTCCGCGCTTATTTGTGTAACGATTCTTTGTGCAGCTGCCAACCTTTCAATCGAACGAAATAAAAGCGGGAATGAGGAAATTAGCACACTCTGACTCAAAAATTACAACAGAAAAGCACAGGCCTAGCCTCTTTTTTTTTTTCTTCTTTCCCCATTTCATTTCCTTTTGTATAGCTTTGTTTCTGTTTAAGCAGGAAGTGCGATAATGTTTCCCTTTTCATTATTTGGAAAATTAATGATAATTGATTAATAATTTTTCACATAAATGTTCTTATAGGTTTTGATACAGCTACTAATATAAAGTTTTGAGTTCTTCGTGATTGAAATCTGAAACTTGCTTTCAGCTGGTTTTGTTTGGAGTTCAATGGTACAAGAACCAATTTTAGAATGAGGGAATAATGTGAGAATATAATTTTTTTTAAAAATGACTGAAATAAGAATAAGACTTTCCTTTGCGGAAGTTAAAACATTTTCAATACATTCGTTTCTCTGTGTTGCTGTAAATCTTAATTAAAAATTATGCTTTAGTGGACATGCATCTATTTAGAAATATCCTTATTGATTCCACATATTTACACATTTTATGTTAAATAAAACTCTTAAAGAGTTCTGATATCAGTTGCATTTTGTGATTTTTGATGCTATTGAGATAGTAGGGAGATAATAACAGTTATTAGAAGGCAGAAAAGATTTAAAATGTGTACAGTATGTCATCGAAATGTTTCGGGAAAACTTTTTATAATGCGGATAGAAGTGAAATCAAATTAAAACTTTTTATGAGACAAGAAACTTGTTTTTTTTAATCATTTCATCATTATATATGTAAATAATAGGATATACATTTGCTAATAATCAAGAATAAATATTCTTAAAGTGTTTCCATGTATCAGTTTTCTAAATCAACAACGTTTATAATCTATTCTTGATGGCAGAATTCTGGAACGAATGTTTCCTTTTAATTTTTTAAATTTATTTGTTAATTGTCTGCAGCAGTTGCACCCATAGTTGCTGGATGTCTTTTCTTTTCTGGCCTGAATTCTGATATAAGCAGATAATTCTATTGACGCTATTTTTTTTTTTTTCTTTCTATAATTTTACCATTCTGCTTGTCTTCGATAACATCATCCTAATAATGAATCACCGACGATTACCCTTACATCCTTTTAGTAGTAATGTTTCACAGGGTTGCTCAAAATAATTGCATTGGTTATAAATAGTTATATATTTCTTTATACAATGGTGGGAAGAAAGAAAGAAAGAAAAGGGACCCCCCCCCCCGGAAGTTTTAAGTTTTGTTTGAGTAAGTAATAACTGCTCAATATGACTTTCCTTGGTCACAAGGGAAACATCCATGCTGCAGTCCATTTCACGTCCGATATTTTGAAGCTTTTTCGCAGTCATTGAAGCGCCTTTGATGGCATGTGTTCTGAATGTGGCACTTCTTGACATTACATCGTGGATTTTCATTTCATTGAGATGTGTCGTAGATTCTGTTTTAACGCTTTTATTTTTCTTGATTTTAAAAGTTATAGGTATTGTAATTAGTAGAGAAGTGTGGAATTTTCTTTCTTTTCAATCGCTGAAAACCTCTTTTGAAAGTGCAATTTATTTTTAAATAAACTTTAAAAATTAATAAGCCTGATATTGTAGCGGATTGTGATGCGCGAGGATAGAACCTGGAACCTTGTGGTTCGCAGTCCAGTAACATAACCATGATACCAAAATAATTGCTCGGGTAGCAGAGCTGTTAACTGGCTTATATGCTATTCACCACAATATTATTAAAAGTCAGAGAACAATAATAATTGTAGTATTGAAATAGTACATAAGCTTTGAAAACTTTATTTTTCACTTTTTGTAAAGCCGATAACATTTGCATGCTTTAAATTATAATTACTATAAATTAATAAAAGGTAAAGATCTCCGAATAAATGGAAAATTAATAAGAGACTTTTTTTTTTTTTTTGCTTTATCGTGTACAAAGCAATAAAGAATCGTCAAAAAAAAAATACGAATTGCCACATTTTAGCCCTTTCTGAGTTCGAAAAACACATATTTGGCATTAAACTTGCCTATCTATGGTAAAGATAACCTCGAAATGCTTTAAACTAGATAGATGAAATTTGGTATATGGTTTTCTTACACCAAATTTGTAGATTTTTTAATCAAATTTTGAGCAAAATCCATTCAGAGAAAATCTATCTAGATGTTTGAGTGCAAGTGAGTCCGATACCTATACAACTAAGAAAGTTAGAAAGATAAAATTTGCTACACAAATTTATCACGTTAAAGTGCAGATGCCTGACAAATTTGGAACCAAACCCGTCAAAGAGTTGACACTTTTTCGGTCTGTACTTTGTGAAGCACGTAAATGCGATAATTCAAAAGCTCAATAACTTAAATATATGAAGTTTTTATATTATTCTACATGCAATTATAATTCTTTGCCAAATGTTGATTTCAGTCGTTCGAAAAACGTGTTTGTTACACAGATTTTATTTTTGGGTACCTATTGCTAAATGACAGGGATTGATTAATCGATAAGCATCTCACGATAAATTCGGTACAAATGCTAAATTCACACAAACTATCATTTTTCATAACTGTTGTTCTTCATTGCTATGCAAGGTATTGCAAACTTACGCTGTCCAAACTTTTATGCTGTGTATGAAAATGACATCTTAATTAGAGGGTGCGCGATCAAGTTTTGTGGAGTCTTCTTAAGGGAGAAAATCATTTATGCATTTACCATGAATTGATTGAGTTATTAGATTTTTTTTTTAACTGTGTCTATTCTTTACGATACAATGATCTGTGATGCGTGTTAGATTATTATCAAACCGCTTAATTTTTCGTGTTATGAAATGAATATCATTGAAAGGCAGGAAATTACTCAAATAGAATGAGAAAGCGGAAATGTTGAAACATTTGACTGCATTTGTTGTGTTAAGGAATTAATTCTTATTTATCTTTCAATATTATGGCTTTTCGAAAATAATTTTTTTTTCGGTACGATTATCATAGTTTAGAATAAACTAAACTGGGAGTATTAAATTATATTCGGCTATATAAAATTGGAAATATTTTTGACTTATAGATACGATTTTTCTTTGTCACTGAATGACTTATTAAAATGTGGCATGTTTTATAATAACAAAGAATTAAACAATGTATATAATGAATAAAATATCAAAATATAGAAATCGAATTAAATTAGATAAAATTATTCATTACTAATTTTTAGATTAATTATCACCCATATGAAACGTTTTGTGCACACACACACACACACACACACACACACACACACACACACACACAGGGTGTCCATTTTAGTTGTGGTCTTAGATAATTTCTAACTGATTAGAGATAATTGTGCATTTCCGATTCGAAAGTACTTTAAGGAACGTGTAGAATTAAATTTTATGTTTGAGTTAATAAATATAATGCTGAAAAAATCACGGAAAGTATAGTTTCTCGGTTTTATAAGTCATATTCATTTAAATATCCGTACCGCATTATCATTCTTAACAAAAGAAATTCCATTCTTAAAACTGACAGATTTATGCAACTTTAATTTGATTATTTTAGTCCAATCAGCTGTCGCTTCGAGGAAACAGTGTGTGATGATTAGCTATCTTCTTTGAGGTAACCAGGCCGCGGTGGCCTGGTGGTAAGGTCTTCGGCTTCGGAACCGGAGGATTTCAGGTTCGAGACCCGATTCCACCGAAGAACCGTCGTGTAAGGGGGTCTGTTGCACGTTAAATCCGTCCTGACCAAACGTCCTCCCGCTGGTGTGGTGTGGTGTGATGTGGAGAGGGGGGTGCCAGCTCAGGTGTCGTCCTCGTCATCTTACCGCGGTTCAAAATTACGAGGTTCGTCCCAAAATAGCTCAAGTGTTGCTTCAAACGGGACGTTAATATAACTAAACTAAACTAAATCTTCAAGGTAACCACTAAAATGGTTTAAAATCATCTTAATTTGTGATATTCAAAGCTTCAACCCTAGATATTGTCACTGCTGGGAAAAAAAGTGGCATTGGAAATATTGTTGCTTAATAAATCTGGAATTGTCAGTTTCTCTTAAAAATATTGAATTATTAATAATTTTAGTATAAATATATTACTAGGGAAAGCAAACAAAGATTGAAGCAGGGGAATCTGAAAATGATTTGTTTATTTTATTATTGCGTTTGTAAATAAGATGTTCAATTCCATTTATTAATCATGTTGGTGTGATGGAACATCATGACTTGAGAAAGATTCTCAGGGTAAATCTTCTGCATCTTCTTTGATTATCAGATTGCGTGGAATCGTATATTTCAGTTTCATTGAGGATTTCATTATAATTAATATCTAGTTTTTCAAAAAAATTATTTGAAAGTTTTCGATTTTTTATGAAAATTGTTTATTTGTGTGAATTGGAGATGTTTTTGAATATTAAGACTGCTGACAAACCTTGGCACGTTACTGTTTCTGTGCCTGTGTTTTATTTTGGTAAGTTTCTATATGTGTTTTTTTTAATGTGAGTTTTTCCCGTAATGGACCAAATGGATAACGATCGAAGCTTGATTTTGTAGATTCGTAACTTATTTTTTACTTCAGATGATTTAATTGGAAAAGTTTTGCTTTGGCACCTTTGAGTGAAGTTTTTAACCTGGACAGGGCAAGGAAAATAGTTTCGTTCTTCCAGAAAACGATTTTCTGAATTGCTTGGGATAAAAAGGAAGTTTCTTTTTCCAAATGAAGGGAGAAAGTATAATAATCGTCAAAGAATTCGCCCTCTGACGAATCTCCATATAACTAACTACAAGTGCAGTTTTGTGTCAAATTTCTGTTTCAATCGATTGAGAGAAACGTGCTTAAACCACAAATACGATATTTGGATCCTATTAACCGAGTGCCAGAGATTAATCGCCAGGAAATTCGCCAAGGATGACACGATAAATTCATTCAAAATATTAAACTCATGCGAAAAGTTTTTATTTCGTAACTTGTACGCCAGTGCCATTCAAGGCGTTCTCTGGCATGACAAGTTTTCTGGAGACCACTCCGGCTGTTTTTGTATTTGGTCAGTTAATTTTCAAGAAATAATGCTTGATAGATTAACATTAACACTTCTGATCGCTGCGCTGCTTGCAGTTTGTTTGAATTGCACGTAGCGCAGAATTTACGCAGTTGACTTTAAATATAAACTTAAACACAAGGGAGAAACTGTATTTTTTACCAGTCTTTTAAAAGATAGACATTATCGTCTTTATCAAAATTGAAAATTTCATCTCGCCGATAAGTTACTTACGTTGAAACCCGCAGATGATACATTTCTGATCATATCTATCTTCACTGATAAAATGTTCAAATATTATGCAATGAGTTTCTTGTTGTCATAAAGACTTAGATGAAATGTGATACAGGAATTTAATAAAAGCATAACAGTAAAGAATTTATTATTGTTTTCTTTTTTTCCTATTCAAATGTGAAAATGCGAGGATTGTTTTTAGAGTAGGATCCATTTTGGAATAAAAATGAAAAGCGGAAAAAAAAAAAAAAGCATTTGATTTCTGATGCTATATACGATTCTCTATTTTCTCCTTGACGTTTTAAATATTTATCACAACGAACGACGAGTTTTGAATATCTTCCTCGTAGATCTCTGCTGCCTTAGATGATACTCAGTTATTCACTGTCGTTTTCATTTCTGCGCCTGCCATTCTGAAAGGACTTCAGAAGGATGAAGTGATAGTCGCCAGGTGCAAGATTTGAACTGCATGACTGTTGGGCGAAAGCTGTATTACTTTAGCTATAAAGGCGGATAGCTCCAAATGAAAGGAATTGTCCAGATTTTTATATGAGCTGACCTTGCCCTGTATAATTTGACGTAAACGCTTTCCCAACCTTCCTTGAACAGATTTGTCCATTTTCTCATTTCACTTTCTTCATTATATTGTTAATCCTTACCTTAACATCATATTTTTAAACGTTACCTTAAACATCATATATCTGACAACGATTATTTGCACCATAAAGCCAGCCTTAGGAGACGCAGAGCCTTCGTATGGAATAATAATAATAATTAGCTTCAGTGATTTAAAAACTTTCTTTAAAACGATATATTATCTTCTTCCAATCCATCGTTTCACTTTTTCTAAGTTAGAGTTGGGGAGGTGGAGGAAGATGGGAAAAAAAAAAAAAAAAAAAAAAAAAACGAGAACTGTAGGTTTTTCTTCGACATTATTGATCTTAAAATTATTGTTTTCAAAAACTTTTAAGTTTTAGAACTAACATTCATTTTTCTGTTTTGTTTTCCCTAGTAACTTTTTCCTTTTTCATTCCTTTGGTGACTAATGTAAAAATAGTATACCGCTAAAATGACAATGAATTTTGTCATCAAATTCATTATCCGAATTTTTGCTTCTGTTAAATTATCGTTTTGCTTTTTGTAATGTTTTTTTTTTTTTTTTTTTTTTTTTTTGACACGTATAGTATAGCAAATAAATTATACAATACAGGGTCTAAACTTGTATAATAATGTTAATAATTTCATTTATAAATAAAATAAATACTGGGAAATTTATTTCTATATGGGAAAAAGATCAATCAATCTTAAGAAGAAACCGTGAAAAAAATTAACAAGTATAAAAAAATTTTTAAAAAGCTGCCAGATCTGCCTTAACTGTCAGAAAAAAATAATGCAACATATCATTCTAACAGATATTTCATTTTTTAATTACTTAGCTTGTAAGTAATGGTAAATAGACCTCTTTTTTAAAAAAATGATGAAGTCTTCAAAGAAATCTTAAATGCTTAAGGATACTAATTTTTTAAAATATTAAATACTTGGAAATGATATAATACAAGTAGGAGCGCCTATGATTGAGAATAGTAGTAATAGAAATATTGTTTATAGTTCATAACTTTTTGAATTTCTTTTCTCATATAAATAATTAAGAGAAATATTCCAAATATTGATTAAAAACAAATTACAATTTTCTTATAATTTCACGTTTTATGTTTTTATTAAGTTTTTATAGAAGTCGAAACGAGAAGTTGACATCCTTTATTTTATAATGTTTGATTTTTAAAACAAAATTTAATGTCTACTTGGAATTAAAAATATAATGCAACGGTTATATAACTCTACTACCTTTTCTTTTTATACAGCAGATGGCGTTACCTTATTAACATTAAGGTATATTTCCCATGATCCTTCTTGGGGGTTCTTATTAGATTTTATTCTAATGAGTCGTGTTTTTCGTGTTCGTGTCTGTTTTGTCTTATGAAATGTGGATCTTAAAAAAATAATTGAATAACTGTTCCTGAAACTCGCCTATTACTTTCACCTCCCTCATAATGAAGTTATAAAGAGTCTTGTCCCTCTCGGGGATCACGTATGCACACACACACACACACACACACACACACACACACACACACACACACACACACACACACACACACACACACACACACACACACACACACACACACACACACACACACACACAATGTCACTTTATGATGAATTTTCATGTTTGAGATGATCAAATGCCATAAAGTTATTTCTTGCACCTGCACTCAGTTGCTCTCAATAGGACAGTTTAGTATTGTGGTAAGAAATTTCCTGAACTAATTCCTTCACATATGAAGAGACTTGCTTGAATGTTCTTTTTTACGAACGTTTTGAAATGTTTATCTTATTCGTTGTGCAAACATTTAATCTCGGAGGCAGTTTATTCTTAAAAGCTCTTTTATTTTGCCTTTCGTGTGTTCGCAATATTGTCGATGTTTTACAGCAGTACTTGATCGAGAGAAAAGGGAAAAGATTAAGTAACGAATTTTCGTATTTATTTAACTTGTCTGTGGGGAAATTGTGCTGGAAGTAGCTAAATTTATCAGTGGAACGATGAAAGGAGCGTGGGAATTGTAAATATGCTGCTGACACCTGTCTTTATTTGGGATGAACATTGTGCGTTGATGTCAACTATCGATAGCATAAAACCATTTTGATCCTTTAATTAAAGATGTGTTAGGAATGTAACCGAGCTGTGAGCTGTTTAATTGTAAAACATTATTCTATATGTTCGAGAATTATTGGACACATTTCGAAAATTTATGAGGAAGCGTAGAAGAATAGAAATGAAATTTTTGTATTAATTTATGAAATATTTTCAAAATTAATTAACCATCTTCAGTGATTAGCTATTCGCTCACGATATTAATAGCATTAATTTAATAGTGTCAGCCACTTAAATGAACTACATCTTATCATACCAATTGAAATGTGTTAAATTATACATACGTAATAAATATCGCTGAAGCTGATTGGTTATTATTGCATTATATTATAAATGGCGAAATTGATCCAACTGTTGAGGATGGGGGACAAGTTTTTATTTTGCGATATGTTTAGAAAATGGAAGCAGGCGCCCATTGATAACATTATCTGAAAGTCGCGAACTTTCAAATGAAATAAATTTGGACGAAATGGTTCTATGATTATGACTGGGTGACTTGATCAGAGTAGCTTTTTGTCGTACAGAATGTAATGTCGTAAAATAGTGTTTTTAAACAATTCTCTCGAAAATGAAGGATAGTGGATGATGATGACTTATTTAGGAACCATGTGCCAATATGAGCTAAAAATTAACAAAATATGTAGAATGGTTGAAAGTGTGGAATATTTGCCCCCCCCCCCCCGTCGAAAATGTACACAATGAAGTTACCTGTTGCATGAAAAAAGGCTTGTTTAGGCTTGCATTAATGTACACGTCTTCAACAATTTCGAAAGCGCTTTAGTTTTGGTAAATTGTGACGAACTTGTTAGCCGTCTTTCTATGACACATTACTAACACTCATTTTCTTTCGTCTTTTTTTTTTTTTTTTTCTCCCTACATAATTTTATAATATGTCCAATAATTTTCGAATACCTTGATGTACATTATTTTGTAAAATACTGACTATATCAGTTTCATTTTAGCTGTGCTACATAAATACAAATAAACGTTCTATTCGATTTTCCATACAAATCGTGTTAAAATATATGTATCTAATTTGTAAAGTGAACAGAATGATAATTATTCTCTATTTTTCTTATAATTTTTACAATATTAATTTTCAATTTTTGGTTGATTGAAAATATTTGTTAAACATTTTCTTTAGTTTGTTATAAAAAGTATTCAGTGGCAATTTACTTTGTTAGGTGTTTTTTTTTAATGGAAAATTTTCCTTCCTCTAATCTTTATTAGCCATAATGACCTTAATTCTGTTGAAATTTTCCTTCTCCCTGTTTAAAATTAGTATTATGATGCGATAAATGCAATTACAAATTACTCCAGCAATCAAAAATACATGTCCTTGAATACTTAGTGTATTTCGGGCTTTACCCTATCAAAATCCTTCGTTCCATTCCGGCATGTAATATTTCTATTTATTTAGTAATTAAATATCGTCTACAATGTATAAATTTGCCATTTTTTTTTCCATTATGTTTTAAATAGTTAAAGCTTATTAATTAATTTTTCATTATCGAATCGACAGTTAATTTTTGATTTCCCCCTTTTTAATCTCTTGTTTGCGCTGCATTATTTGAAGTCACGTCATTGATTTGGAACATAGAAATTATATCAGTATAATATGCAAAATCAAAAGCACATTTTACATACGGTAAAATGTGTGTTTATGTTTTTACGGTGATTTTGTAAAAACATAAACAATAGGAACGGTAACTCGATGTTTAGGGAGTTTTTTTTTTTAACAGATTTAGTTTTCGATATGCTCTACTGTACTTACGATTTTTTTATGTATAAAGCAATTTTAAAATATATAGCTTTATTTCATTGCACAGCATTTAGATATAGATCTCAAAAACCGCATTGTAATATCTAAAATTACCAACAAACAAATACTGAAATCATTAAAAAAATTACTGCTGTTATTACTTTTAAGTTATGAAATGATACAAAAGTATGACTATTGAACACTTCAATTCCAGTTCCTAATTATAAAAACAACGTTCAATTCCAATTCCAGATTATGTAAAACAACGTCCTTTTATTTGTTTTACGTAACCATATTTTCAAAGTCCTTACTACTTAATTCTTGGAAACTTAATTCCCCCCCCCCCATCCCTTTTCCGCTAATGAGTATAGAAAAATCTTTTTCAGAAAGTCTTGCCCTTTATTTGGTAGTCTTCGATTGAAAAAAAAAAGTCATATTATACAGTTTAGTATTATTCCGTGTTTCATGCATAAACTTTGTAATCTCGATTTTAAATGTGGTAAAGATAAAAAGATTACATTTGTATCGTAATTTTTTTTTTTTTTTTGCATATATATTTATAAACATAAACTTATAAATCATAAATAACCGTTTATTAAAATAAGGAGAAAGGGAATTTTTTTTCAAAAAGTTCCCTATAAGTTTGATGCAGCTCCTGTTTAATTAAAATTGATGTTTTAAACATTTTAAAAATAAAAAAATCATTGGAATTTTAGAAAGGCGTACGACAAAAAACTTTATAAACTATTACGGAGAGTGTTATATAGGAGCAGGCGGGATGAAAACCTCCTGAGGCACTTAGACAACACACCTCCATCCCTTTCACGTTTTTCATTTCAAACTTATTAAACCAACTTTTGTCATTTTGATTTTAATCTTTATCTTTTTAAGTAGCACATTTTGATTAACTGAAATAACATTTTTTTTGGGTCATCTTCAAAAGAGTTAGTTGGTGTCTCTCTAATGGAAGGGGGAAAAAGAAAAGTCGAAATTAAAATGTATATAAATAATTAAGTAATTTTAAACTAAATGGTAAAAAATACGATGAAACTTAACTTGATGCCTCATATGTGCTATTCCAAATATATGCCTAGAGCCCCAGAACACAAAGGTTGTCACCGTTTGTAAGCTCAAGATGAATGAAAAAGTGACATTTTGTAATATTTACATGACATTTAATTTCAACTGTTAAATTTTGTATCTTCTGGTAACTTTAAGAAATTAATATTTATATTTTGATCATTGCTTACTCTTACTAACTTTAAATGTAACTTCTAATCCCTCTTTATAATTTATGTCTTTCCATTGCAGCAGCTGTATTGCAAAAGGATCTTCAAGACTTCGTGAGGCGACTCAGCCAGCAACAGCTACATACGACGCAAAACATGAGGTCTCCTCTCCTGTCACAAATGCACTACCCTTTGTCGAGGCCACCTTTTGAACCAAATGAAGATCTAATATCTTCGCCCTCTGGCTTCAATTTCCCATTTCAAAGTAGAAACGATGGCAGAGAAGGAGCACGATCCTTTGCTTCATCTTTTTCGTCTGTGAAGAGGCCCCACGATTCTGGGGAAGTTAGAAGTGAAGCTGTAGCATATGCATCAGTGAATGATGTTAATAAAGAGGAGCATCTAGGAGAAGATATGGGTAAGAAAATGCTTAATATTTAAATATTTAACTTGGCACTTGGGGGTAATGCAGCTACTTTTTCTCCAAGTATGTGATGGTTGTGGTTAAATTAAAAGAAAGGAGTGGAAGGGACAAAAAACAAATGGTTATCAGTGCTTTCTGTTCTCTTAAAAGTTTTTAACGGGATTTTTTTTTTTTTTTTTTTTAATTTTTGATTCTGCATATCACATTTTTTAAAGATAATTAGGCTACCTCCTTCTTTTTTGAAGATATTTGTTTTTGCAGAATTTTGATGCTTTTGATAAAAGAAAATTTTTTTATTAAAGTCAGAATTTTTCATTATTGAATTATATTTAAAATTATTTGAAGCTAAATAAAAAAATTATTTCAGTTATCAAAAACATTCCCAAATCATTTTTGAAAAAAAAAAATAATAATAATAATAATAAAATAAAAGCATACTGGCATTATAATGGCTGGTAGTTTTATTTCTTTACAGTTGGGTTTATGAAATATCATGTGTAAATCGTAATTGTTTTGAAGAGAATTAAAAATTCCATGTTCTCAACAGTGTGTTGCATATTTTTCTTTAAAACACTACATAGAAAAAGGTAAATTTACATGGTCAAAATGGCAACAACAACTCTGGAAGGCTAATGGGCACATATTTTCTCTTCCTTGCTCTAATCTACATTAATGTAACTCAAAGTATTGCTGTTATATTTTTTAGCTTTTTTTGTAATTGAACCCTTTTGTAGTAAATATCTTTAGTATAACTAAAGTAGCTAAATGGATTACATAAAAAAAAATTAAAAAATTAAATTATTTTTTAACTTTTTTTTTTTTCAGTTTGTGAACATTGTAAAAGTAAACTAATCTGAAGTTAGCAGAAATTTCAAATTTAATTACAAATATTCCATGTTTATTTTAATATAAAAACTATTTAAATTAGAACGTTTGTATTCTAATTTAGAAAAATCAATATTTTCATGGTATTTAGGTAATTACTATTTTACTTCTATGATTTTGATTTTTGATTCTATGATTTGAATTTTATTTTCATTTACTATGTGAATTCATTGTTTTATGATAATGAGATAATTAAGAAATTACACATATTGCATAGTCAAAATGATTCTATTAATACCTTCTCACCTTCAAATAATTCTAATAGCTTGAATATCTTTTTTTATCTATATAAAACAATGGCTTTTGAAATATTGCCACCTAATTCAATACGTTATCATTTACTTATGGTTATTTTTAGTGTAAACAGATTATGAGGCTCATAACATCACTTTCAAAGGTATTCTGATGCATTTTCTTTGAACTTTAAAAAAAATAATGGTTTTCATTTTCGTTTACTAAATTTGATGTATTGAATGGAACCATGATTTAAAAAGCATATTGACTTTCTTTTTTAAAGTATGAAGAGATTTTTTTTTCAAATTATTCATTATTACCAGCAAAACTTTCTGTATCTGTACTGTATGTCATGTATTGCCTTTATTGAAATGTAGATTAAAATCTCAATCTGTTGTTAAACTCATCATATCAACTATATTACAAAGAATCATATTTCAGTTTCAATAATTTAGTAACAATTTCTTGCTTTCATGTACAGACTTAAGATTTTGAAGAATAGATTATCAGTTCTAGGTATCCAAACAGAAACTAAGAAAAGTTTTTATTGAAATTAATGAAATTAGATCCAGATGGTTGCTCTATTGATAGATTTATCTCTTAGTATAATAATTTGAAATTCTTTGCATTTTCTCATAAAATTCTGCGATTTATTTTTTTTATAAATGTTGTTGTTGTTGTTTCTAATGGCACTTGTCATGGACAAGCTCACTGACGAAATCAGCAATTTTAAGCTGAGGGGTGCGGCTCTTGCTTTTTTTCTTAGTAGCGCCAACTAGGGCCAAGAGTACGTCTTAGCTACTCACGCATCACATTCGCTTGCACAGCCCCTTTTTACAGGGAGGCACATTCACACTTCTCACAGATAGAACAGATGAAGAACAACCATGCCCGAACCGGGACTCGAAACCAGGAGGCCCAGACCACAGGAAAGACACGCTACTCCTATAAAGGATGCCGGCAATTTAATATGTAATGTTATAATATAATGTTTGCATTATGAAATTAGATTATTATAAATTCAATTATTATCTCTGTAAAAAAATATAGTTTCAGGAATAAAATTAGAAGAAAATGCACATGTTTTATTAATTTAATGATATTTGTCCTTCTAGAATCTGAAAAAACATCCACTGTTGAAGAAACTCACAGAACTTCACCATCTCATATGGACACCACTTCAAGCGTTTCCTCTGAAGGAACTGGCCCATACCATTTAAAACAACAACAAGTAGAAACAGTTCTTAGGAAAGAAGATGATTCTTTCAGTGATGTATATTTTGTTGGTAAGTATTTTAATTTTTTTCTGTGAGCTTAAGAAAAAGGTTATTTTAAAATAGTTTAATAACAATAATATGATTGGGGAAGAAAAAGAGATTAGCCCCCCTTTTTTTTATATGTATGTGTGTGAAGAAATGTACAGGGTGTTCTAGGCCAATTAGTTAATTTTTAAACAGAGCTATGAATGTTCTTCAAATTGCAAAATACACTGAAATACACAAAAAATGATGTAAAAAATTATATTTTGTGTTATTTGAATTAATAAATGAATTTCTGAGGAAATTAAATATTCTGAACTTCTATACCATTCCCAAGTCCTCTTAGTCATAGTTAGTAAAATATATTTATCACGTTTACATGAAAAAAGTTCTATACTTCTATGATTAAAACTAATAGCTATGAAGCTTTAAATATCTCTATTTACACAATTTTAGACCATTTCAATTGGCTGCCCCAAGGAAGAATAAGAAGTGGGAGGTGGCACTTTTCCAAATTTAGTTGTTGATTGACTTAAAATAAGGAAATTGAAACTGTTATAGTTCATAATTGTTAGTTATAATAGTTTAGAGTCATAAGAATTGGAACATTTTTTAAAAAAATATTAGTTCACCAAGAATATTTTACTAAATGTGACTAATAAATTCTATAAATTCATATGGAAATTCTGGATTCATAACTATTTTCAGCTGGCATTTATTGATTCAAACGGCAAAAATATAATTCATTATGCCATTGAAAGCATTTTTCTAACTAGAAGTATATGCCAAGCTCTGTTGTTATAGAAATTATCTACTGAGTCATAATTAGAGTCCACACTTTGTTTATTAGCATATTTTATTGTTTTACATAATATTTTAATTTGAATTTAAAATTGTTTTTCATTTTTCAGCTATAGTTGCTGGATGCTGTGCTGTAGGAATATTTGGTGTCATATCAGCTGGAGTCTGCTTTTACAGGTATTTATTTATTTATGTAATGTATTGTTGATTGCAGTTTAAGGATGACAAAAAATTGCCCTTTTGTGGATTGAACATTTTTTTCAGCAAATTTGTTAGTTAAGTATTGGATCCAGTTTATTTTCAGGGTTTCTGTTATTGCTTTATAATTGAACTGACCTGCTTATCAGGCTGTACAAAAACTTTGATTTAGTTTATAACTAATTAATAATATTAGTATGGTGGAATTTGAATTGATATATGGATTTGAAAAATAAAATAAAATAAATATTTGCGTATGAAAAATATTTAGTGGAATCTTATTGAAACCTTGAAATTTAATAGAACACACTTATCTAGAACACGAAATTTAATACAACACTATTATCTAGTACGTTATGTCTAAATGATATCTAGTAGTACAGTATAAATTTCTGTATTAGTTAAAATTTAATATTGACAATTTTACTATAAATTTTTAAAATTTAATAATAATTAATAATTTATGTGGTTAAATGATAATTTGGCATGAATAATTTATATGAAGACTAGCATATTTAGTAATTCCATGTTCTTTTTTTTTAAATTGCACAAGAGCATTCGTTTTGAATTATATTTCAACATACATAACTGTTACAACAATATACACATTGTATTGTAATTTTTTTTTTTTTTTTTTTTTTGTAATTTAAATTTTCCCCTTTGATTTCAAAATAACAATGTTTTGAATATTATTTAGATTGTTGTAAATTTGAAATTTATATAGTTATAATGAATGTAATAGAAAGTAATTGTATTAAACTGTAAGCTTTAAAGGAACTCTATATTATTTTTGTGTAAACTGACTGCCTGAGTAGCTCAGTTTATTGACTACTTAGCCTGTTAAACTATTACCAAGGAATATATTTTAAAAAGGGTTTCACATTATTATTTGAAAGGACTAAAAAACATGAATTTCATTGAATCAGTTTACTATAAAGCATAGTATGCTCAAATTAAAAAATGTACATATGATAAAATAAGAGCAAAATTGAAAATTTTACTTGTGTTGAGTTAATGCTAAGGTTATTCTTTTTTTATCATAATTTTAATACTGACAAAAGTACATGATGGAATCTTTTGATAGTTGGATTTGAATCTCATCATGATAATAAAAACATTGTTGCAGATTGTGTATGGAATCAAATTTTAAAAAATATTGAAAACGTAGAAAATAATTGTATGGAAATGAAACTGATATGATTAAACCAATAATTCCTAAGTTTTAAGATAATGCAAAAATTATTTTTCTGAGATAGTAAATTTAGAATATATGAATAACATTTTCTATAGACAAGAAAAAATGATTGCCTTTTTAATGACCATAAACATGTTCACTGTAATGATTCATGTCTGATATTCCAACCATCTATCTAATTAGGATATATCTATCTAATAATCATCTTCACTATCTTTTAACTAAAATAGAGAAAAAATCATCAAATTAGGTTAATGATTTAATATAATTAGATAGCAGTTAATTAGTTTGCAGCTAAATTAATTGCAACTTTAAAAATATTCAATGAAACAATATGATATGTTTGTATGACGTTTGTTTACATTTGACTGTTGCCATATGACATTAAATAATAAGAGTGATTTTTGGGTCATTCATTTTATTGTTATACACAGAATATGGGAGAAAGAATTACTGTTGTAAATATATTGTTACATAAGCTACAAGAACTGCATTTTGGAACTGCAAATGAAAATTTGGACGCATTTTGATGATGCATCTTAAAATAGGAAGTTAAATAATAAAATAGCAGTTAAAATACTGAAATTGCTCAAATGTGATTGTGAAAGAAAGTCCCCCTCCCCCCATATAGCTCTAATTTATCCAGACAAATAATTTCAGAAGATATCTCTAAAAAAGTTAATCACTAATAATACCTCTAATAATAATCTTTTAAAAAAAGATTGTTCAAAACCTAGAAATTTCTCACTATTTCATTAATTTAATAAAAAATATGTTAGGATTTTCTGAGTTATAAAATCATTTATTTTGGATTTTAGCGAATTAAAAGCAATGGTGGTTAATGTGTTGTCATTGTATGGGCCTTTTTCCATTATGCTTTGTACTGATTTATTTTCATCATTTCCATATTTACTGCTTAAAGTAGTCTTAAATAATTTAATACTTAAAAAATAATTAAAAAACATATTTATTACAAATTAATTTTCAAAAGACAAGTATTTTTACAATTTAGTTGATACTTGCATCTAATTTTTTCAATCACTTATCTTGGATATCCTCATTTATATAGATTAACAAAATTACGGCTAAACAGTAAAAGAACTTTCATAATAGGTTTAAAATAAATTCACATATAAGAAAATTATTTTTTTATTATTATTTGCGTGAAATTTTTTTAAAATAGAGCTAAATAAAGAGCTAAGCATGATTAAATTATTGTTATTTTAAAGAATTTTTAAAAATGTAAGATTTGGTTCCTTGCTTCTGCACGAAATGGCTCACTCACAACCTTTGATGTCATATCACTGATGATTATCAATGGCATTATAGATAGTTTGGACTGGAATTCTCAACCAGCTGAGAATATCAATGCACACTAAAGGTAGACACAAGATCAGTACTATAGACGATTGACAAATGCCTTTTGTTACTTACAATAAGATTTTACTATTTGTGCACAGGCTGTAAAGTATTTTTTTTGAAAATAATGCATGAAAAGCTGAAATTCAGCTTAAGCTAACTCAGGTCAGCATAAAATTTTCATTTTAAATTAACCAAACTCATCTCTATCTATTAGTCAAACAGATCAATAAGTTGTTTTAGTGGAATGAAAGGAGATGTTTTTTAATCCATCACATACACTTTAATGCTATTTGCTAGTATACTAACCACTTTTAGCATTAGTTGGTCTGCTAAAACTGTTGACTTTGAAAAATTTCATTTAAATTTCTTGTACATTAGGGTTTCTACAAACCAAGTATTTCTATACTTCCTATTTTGGTTATGTATTGTTTTGAAAGGTCTTAGGATGTGCTTATGGATTGTCTTTGGTGCCTTTAATTTTCTTCTGACCTAAAATTTGAGCTGTAATGTGAAAACAGAAGTAGTTTCAGCTAATTTGATATTTTGGTTGATGAATCGAAGCACATTTCTAAAAAAATTCAAGGATAGTAAATAGAATAATCCTTGTACGCTTCTTTACTAATGTTGTTATACTATTCAATTACATCTCAGAGGACTTTTGGTTATTGATTCGATAAGAAATTCAATTTATAAGAATAAAAGAACGTCAAGTTATAACAAATTATATTTTTATACACCCAACTATATTTTGGTTCAAGTACAATATTGAAAAATGGTTAAACTTTACCAAGGTTTTTTTTTTTTTCATTTTTTATTCCTGAGGTTTAACTCTAATTGTAATTACTTCAAAATAGAAAGAAAGATGAAATTTTTTAAATATAACTCTTAAAAAAAACCGATTCAGTATTATAAAAAGGTATAGCAAATGTTCATATATTGCTTGTGTTTCATTAAAAATATTGCTTTAAAATATCCCTAAAATATTTTAACAAATTTTATAAATTAGGATTTTTTTTTATTGGAATCATTGGAAATGTGGTGTAATTGGTGATTACCTTTTTAAGTTTTAAAATAACGTAAAAATTGTTTTGTCCTTTTATAATTTCGAATGCAGAAAAGCGACTAAATTTTGATCAGTTTTTAAATAATTAAAGGAAATTTCGGCAATCTCTTACTTTATTATTTAAAATGTAAAATACTAATACAAATATTCGCCTTTATTATCAATATTATTAGATAAAAAAATTTCAAAATGAAATTCATTCCTTGATTCTAACAAAAACATTTAACTTTTTCCCTTGGTGTTCTTGTGACTGTTTAAAAATATTTTATTCATTTAAGTTAGTAGTATCAGATGTAAATTTGATGAGGCCCTGAACTATTTGAGATATGGGTCCTTTTATAAGCCTATATAAGCAATTTAGTATATGGGACACTTGCTCACTCAGACCATTTGGAGATATGGAGGATCAAATAATTGGGACTTTAAACTATAGTTTGGTACTGATAGTTCGGCGTAGCTTATAATTTGGTACTGACTGTAAGTGTATATACCCTATCAATATCAACAATTCATACCGATTAAACGATCAGTGAAATATAATTTATCATTCCTTAAAAATATATTTTATTATTTTTTTGAATTTGGAAAATAAGATTCAAGCATTTAATTAATCTTGAGAATTGCAAAGATGATTGTAAAGAAAAAGAATTAATTTATTCTATATATATATATATATATATATATATATATATATATATATATATATATATATATATATATATATATATATATATATAATGCCGGTTTCCATTTAAAGATTGTGATTATTGTTGGGTAGAGTAGATTGTATATTTATTATTGCACTTACACAACACGAAGAAATTGATAACACGGGAAAAACGATATTAGAATTTTTCTATTTCCTGAGAGTATTTCAAGAATGATTTGTATTGTCTTTTCCAGTATGGTAACAAAAGTATTAAATTGTTGATGAATTATGCATAAAATTAAATGAATTAGAGATCAAATTAATACAGGGACAAAAAATGATATTGAAGCTATGCAGTATTTATACACGAACTTTTCTTATAGATGAGCGATACTGTTTTCTGGATTTCTATAAAATTAATTTTTGAAATTTGAATCGCATTAATAATACATCCTTAAACTAAATAACTAGCTGTAGTGTTTTCAAGCTGTTTTCTATTTTTAATGTACGATTTAGTGTTTCATTCTTAGTAATATCGTGCGTGGGATCTTACTAGGAATTTTACTGTTCATTGGCGCCTTTTAAGACAGATTGCATTTTATGATATCAAATTTTGGAAAGCAGTTATTAATTATACTTGTGATGTTGTTGTAGAATTGCATGTAGTGATTAGTGGAGCCGTTTCACGAGGTCTTGGTTTCTTAACCAGATGATTCCAGGTTCAAAACTCAATAGCAGTAAAGTACCATGTATAATGCTTGTTAAATCTTATGTCTAATATCAAATTCCACCACTTTTTATATACGACACGGAAATTTTTAAAGGATTATTTGTTCAAACGTGTTGCTGTTTATCCGCTTGAGATTGAGAAATTCGAGATCAGCCTCCAAATAACTTTATTACTAATAATACTAATAACTTCCAGGCGGTGTATTAATATAACTGAATTGAATTAAATTATTCTACACATGGTCGTGAATTGCGGATTCGAATCTTAATTCCACTGAAGAATCACTGTGTGTATGCTGACCAAGTGCATGTTGATACAGACTTCGAAAGTCCTCGCGTGGGAGTAGAAATTAGAAAAGCGAGATGTTAGCTCAGATTTTGTCTTCATGATTTGATCTTGACTCAAAATTACGCAAACTGCTTCTCATAGCTCTCATTTAGTTTCTAAACGAGATTTTAAATGTAACATAAATTAATCAGACAGTATGCAGTTAAAGTTGATTTCATTTTTATAATTTATACTGATTTTTTTTTCGGTAATGTATTATATTTTTATGGTTTGCAATTACAGTGTAAATTTACAAAATCGTTTTTTTTTTTTTTTTTTTTTTTTTTTGTATATATCACGCTTGTAAATTTTGAAAAAGAATTGATTTCATATAAATAAGACTGTATGAATAAAATTTTTAATGAAAGGATGAAAGCTGTGTTAATTGAATGATTTTTTTAAAATTTTGCTTAATATATAATTTATCAATATGCTTACTGAAAAATAAATTAATTGAAAGTTTTTTTGGTGTGATTTAATTTTTGAAAAATTTGTTTTCCTGTAAACCATATCGTTAATAAAATAAATCCATATCGATATTTCATCCAGATTATATTAGAAATGGATTTGAAACTTTCGGTTTAAGTGATTTGGATGGGAATTTATACAAAACCCTTGCGCCGCCATAATTCATTAGATGTTTTTTTGTTTGTTTTCCGCATGAAATGGTTTTATTACAACTTATTTCACTTAGCTGTTTTATTGCAACTTATTTCAAGTACCCATCAGCCAGATACTGATATGCTTCAGATCTAATATGCTAACTTCTCATTCTCATATTTTAGATATTTTCTGAGGAGTAGCTTCCTTGAAAAAAAAAAAAAAAAGAAATTTTTGGATGCTATTCCAGAAATTAAAATTAGTTGTTAATGAGTTTGTTTAAAAAAACGCAATAAATTAGCTCGGATCTTTAATTCCATTTGATAAAAAAATCCACTTTTAGAAAGAAAAAAAAAAGGGGGGGGGGACGAGTTCCTGTTATTTTTAAACTTTTAGAGTGGAATAATTTTAAAATGTGCATCAGTATGTTTATATATTTGTCCTTAGGAGCTGTCATTGGAAAAGTCCGTTTACTTTTCAATAAGATCTTTATTTATGGCTTCAGATTTTGCCCCTGCTATTCATTCCGGGAAAATTTATTGTGTCCATCCAGAGTGCTCATCATGGCAGCTTTCATCGCAATAGAAGGTCGCGTTGACAATTAGAGGGAGAGGGCTGAGCTTTTTCAAATTATCGCCTCTCTCTGCTCCCTCATCGAAGGATGGATGACGTTTTTCCATCGCTTTTTCATTCTTTCTTTCTTTCTCTGTCGGGTGCATTCCAGCGATATTGGAGATCCTCGTCATTTCAGGGCGTCGCTGTCATGGACAAAGCTCCTCCGGACCTCGTTGCTCAAGCCAAAGACTATCTGCATGGATTGTAAGTTCGCAATATATTCGCATTATAGGGAAAATTGCTGTAAATTGAAACGTGAATTCCCTCTTTGGCCTTAATTTATTTTGTTTTTGTTTATTTTGTTTATTTATCAATCATGACTTTCCGACTGAAAATTAAACTTTTTTTATTGTTTTTGAATAACGTTTGAGTCCATATTCTCTGACTATAGAATTTAAAGTAAAATGATGACTGCTTGGATCAAACTTGGTGTATATTGAAATAAGTTTGCCACTTTTGCTTATAAACTGCCGAGGATGAGCGCAATGACCTCCCCTCTTTCCTGGAACTTGAATGAAGCTTATTTTTTCATTGCGATGAATATATTAATTTTATTCTCTTATCAGCTTAACATTTTAATGGGTGATGGGGATTTTGAATCTTCTGCAATTGTTTGTATATATGTAAGTAAGTAAGTAAAATTATTACTGTCCCTTATTTTTTTTTTTTTTTTAACATTGTAGTTCAATATTAGCTACAAAATATTATTGGCAAAAATATGTCTGTAAATTATTAAAACCCTTTTTTTTTTCAAATATTTTTTATAGGCGCTGTCCTATATACCTATAAATTATGAGAACTTTTTTTCAATTTTTAAAAAATATTTTTTTATATTCTGATCGAGGGAAAAAAATAGATCAGTGTGGTTGTTATTCGTATATCTGAAGCATTTTTCTTTAAAATTCAAAGAAGATATTTGCTAAGTTAACTTTACATTTTAAAAAAATCAGTTTTATTTTAATGACTTAAGGCATGTGTATTTTTAACGGTATTTGTTAAAAAATTAATATGTGTTTATAAGTATTGGCCGAATATTATTCTGTGTGACGAATTATTGCAATTATTGGTATGGACGAGATATCTCGTCTTCGAAAAATTTTCACTAGGATCTAAAGTTCGGCTTAAATAAAGTTGGGTGTGTAATCAGATATCTGCAAAATACTTTTTTTTTTTTTTTTTTTTTTTTTTTTGCACGAATTGTCGAGAGCAACTATTACTCTGTTACTGTTTCTCTTTTCTGGAATTTATATCTAATTTTTTCATATTGATGAGTACCTTAATTTTATTCCCTCGTGCCAGCTTTGATTTTTTTTGTTGTTGATGGAAACTCAGAAATTTCAGATGTTCATATATAATTTAAATGAAGAAAGCAGATTTTGTTCCGCATTTCCATTGCTAGTATTAATTTGTCCTTTAATATATAGTGTTTCAATTGAATTTGATTTCTTGCTTTACTGTTGAGCTTGTGCGAAACTACTTATTGTTCAGTAATTAAATCGAACAACTACGGAAATTTGTTATAAGTAGACATGAAATGTTATTATCAGAATTCAGATATGATTTTTGCATCAAATTCCATTTTAATTTATACATTTTGTATCGTGAAACAATCTTGGCCATTATTTGTGTTGTATTTTTATTGCATTTGTTGTCGGCCCAAATTCCAAAAATTCCTGTTTATACTACAAAAATATAAGAAAACTAATCAGAAATCAAAGTCTTGTGTCCAAAATTTATTTTTGTAAACAATCTAGACAGATGCAGATTAAAATCTAAAGTAAATAAAGACAGGGAATCGAAAATTACTTTTAGTGATAGTCTAAAGATGTATTAGGCGTGGTGTAAATACAAAAGAATAGTACGAAATTAATATTTTTCCTTATCTCTAAAAGACATCGTCTTATTTGTTACTAATATATATATAATCCAGTTTTGGAATTGTGTGCTGTCTCATTTCATTATAATACTTTCTTCTTTGAAATTAATCCATTCGCAGTATTAAATGAGATGTCTTAAATTTTAACAAAACTTCGAATATGCTTTTCACTGTGATTTGATGAATTATTTAAGTGTTGAATGTTATAAATATCTTTTTATAAAGACCAAAATAATCAATTATGTTATTAATCGATTATGTTAGTGTGACTTTATATTAGAGTGAGTATTTAAAATTAAATACCGCATTTTTTTTTCTTCTCATTCATACTTTATTACATTTCAATGTTAATTCAATTAAGTATGACTAAATTATTTCTATTTTTTTTTTGTTTTTCTCTCTGGGTTTTCTGTAGAAAATTAAGATTTCATTTGTATTCAGTAGTAATAATAATTTTTTTTTAAAAAAAACTACTTTTACTTTTTGTTTTCAACAGCGAATCTTTAAATTCTTTCAGGATTGTTTAAGCAAATATTTAGCTATTGATTTCAGATTTAAATTAAAATGATCGATTTCAAAGTATACTCATTATCGTCAAATTAAAAATAGAATAAAATAATTGTTATAAAATATGTATATAAAAGTAATGTGGCTTTTTATATAAAATATTTTACATATAAAAGTGAAAAATTCATAAATAACTTGTTTATTAAAGATTTCCCAAATTATTGATTCAATTTTCTTTAAACCTTTTCTATGAATATTGTGTATAGGATAGATTTTAATCTGAGATGGATTTTTCCCCTTTCCTTTTGGAGCAACGCTGGATATATCATATTGTTATTAATAAAAACATTGTTACAATGATTAAGAAAATACGAAATTACACTGTTTTATAATATAATATAATGTAATGACTGATAAATCGCAATGTAAAAATATGTATGTGTATGCTTTCATTGAGCCCCATAGAATTTCAATGCCAAACTATTTATTCGCCTTGTGCCTGACGCAAAAAATGAACCAGTTAAATTAAATTATCAATATTGATAATCCCTTTGTTTTATTACGTTATAAAAGTGATATCCAAAATTGTGTTATATTTACTCGCAATTTCCAAAATTTGTTTTCCGAGCTCAGAGAAGTATGAATCGGGAGGATTCGCTAAAATTTCGAAGTGGAATTTTTTTGATCATTATAATACATTCTCTTGAATGAGAATGTACTTGAATATTCTATTGATACCAGAAAGTAAAAAAAATAGCCCTAGTGTTGCTTCAAACGGGACGCTAATATAATCAAACCAAACCAAACCAGAAAGTAAAACTAAAGCTTTTGAAGGTATTATAATTTCCAGTGGACTGTTGTGATAAAAGGAAAGAAAACTCTATAAGTTGTATGATAACAATACCGAAATACCATTTTCGGAGGAATTTCCGTTTTCATGACCTCATTATTGTTTGACGCATTTTGATGAATCTGACAGCTGTGTTCGATCACTCGTAACAATTAATTTAGAAAGTTGAAGCATCTCAAATATCAAATGGTGAGTTTTTTACATGGAAACAGGTTGAATTTCGAAGGAAATAGGAACGCGTTATACATCTGGTATAGCGTCTTTCATGTATAATTTTCTTGCCAAATATAGCAAGTAGTTTCAAATAGTGCACTGAATTTCAAATAATGTGATTTTGAACCCATTGCACTTCTTATAGGAGGAAAAGGAAGTGAATTAACCCAAAACTTAAAAATGCGCTGTTAGATGATATAGGATTTTTGTTTGTTCATATTATTATAACGTTATATAAATTAATACGAATCGCTGTTAAGAGAAGACTTTCTCTTCATTTCATATTTTCAGTTTTTCTTTGAATTGAAGAGTTACGAAATTTCATATATTGCTTTGTGTTTTTTATCCATTTTTGAATGTTGATTACAACTTATATATTTCTTATTTTATATGATTTATTTGCGCATTGGTACGCGTTTGATAAAAACAAAATATCTTTGTTCATCGTCTGAGGATTTTATTGTTTGGGAATGCTAAACACAATATTATGAATCGAAATAAGTCTTTTATCACAGTTTAGATGTTGATCGGAAGTGACCTTTAATTTCAAAATATAACAATTTAGTTTAGTTATATTAATGTTCCGTTTTAAAGCAACACTAGGGCTATTTTGGGACGGACCTCGTAATTTTGAACCGCTGTTAGGTGACGAGGACGACCCCCGAGTTCATTAACAACGAAACGACATATGACCGAAGCTTTGTATCTTACAAAAGAAGTGTTTTTCATTACAAAGAATTTGCCTAAAACCCTTTGTTACAAACCGGCGCATTTATGAGAAATGTATAAAACGATACATTTGATGGAAATGTTGTAATTCGCGCGATATCACATTCACATGACAAAACGCAACTGCGAATGTCATTTAATTTCTCTATGTTCATAGCGAACTGGCGCAGAACATTTAATGTGCATGAGGTGACCATGCATTGATACTATTTAGAAGAGTAAGTCGTGATTTTTATGTAAAGAGATTATAATTTTTAATAATAATTATGTAAAATGAAATATAGAGGTAAACATATTTTAGCAGATGCGTGGCCGAAGGTAAGACACTTTGGATTTCTAACTTTTATTTATCTCTCCACTGAAGGCATAATTTATGTACAAGAATAAATGCGAAGAAATACGTCAGTCTATATCGCGGCACAAGAGCAGAGAGCGAAAAAGACCGAAATTTTTCTCTCGATGATTTTATAATGAAGTTTTTATAGAAATTTCTTTGACACCTGTATATTTAGGATAGGGAAATTTAGGTACCTTTTAAAGAATGTTGCAAGATTTAAGGATTTTTATCCCTTTACTCGGAGCGTCAGAAAATAGTGAGATAGCAGTTTTATAAAGCGTGTGTAGAATTTATTAAATAAAAAAGGTGGAATTGGATCAGGAAATAAGAGAACATTTTAGAATGAAATTAATATGGGTTAAATTAAGATAAAAATTTGGAAATTAATTAATATTTAAATTAGATCTAAAAGCTTCTGTGATTTCTAGGAAATTTGTTTTTTACTTAATATCTCTGGTAGAGAAATAACGGAATAGAATCGAAATATTGTGTTTAAGTTAAATTCATTTATTATTTAAGCATCGTTATGTTTTATGATTTTTTTTTTCTCAAGGCTACAGAAAAGTAGAAAAGCGGCCGCTGATGTTGATTATCCCGCGTATGGTGTGACTGGTCCATGCAAAGATATTTCATCTCCCAACGGGGATCGGAAGTTAGCTCAGAGTGCTCAGATGTACCATTACCAGCATCAAAAACAGCAGATGATTGCTGTTGAAAAGTAAGAATACAAAAATTATACACTTTTTTATTTTTTTTATGTAACAGAATTTCTCAAAATTTCATTTTTTGTTTGTTAGAAAAACAGTGGTTATTAAGAATAATTTATGGGAAGATGGGATTTTTTAGCATAATTGGACTTTAGAATATCCAACAGTGACAAATGTCAGTTAGACCTCTGCTCCTTGTTTTCGCAATTATTTATTTTTTATAGCATTTACCATTTTTTTCAAAGATTTTGATGATGTTAAGCAATTCAAGTTAATCATTTATCTCTCCTATGAAAATCTGTAGTCATTCCAAGAAATTTCAAATCGAAAGAGAACTTAGTTCATTCTTCATTTACTGCTGTTCAGATTATCTTGCTGTTATTTTCAAAATCACTTAATATATATTAGAAAATAATGTATAAATAAAAAGAAAAGACATTTCTATGCCAAGAAGCGGATCTATATAAAATGGCACCCGAGGAAAAAGCCAAAACAGTGTACTCTTCTTTTTTTATTTTTTAAACAATTCTTATAGTTACATCCTCCAAAACTTTAAACCGTGAGTATAGAATACAAATTAAGCCTAAAAACTTATATATAACACTTTTTAAAATTAATATGACCCATCCGACGATTAATGCAATTTAATTCTCTAGTTATTTAGATTCAGTTGACTTAAAAATGTTTCTAAATATGATTTGCAATAATTTTCATTATTTCATTGATCATCAAAACTTTAGATAGATTTTTCTTCTGTTAAAAACGATCGAGAACGAATTATATGCCTTAAGCGAAGTACCACTGTATTTAAATGCTCATAGATTTGATTATTCATTTGTCCGAAGTATTTGAAGCTCCGTATTTGTTCGAATTATTTGAAGATTTGAAGTTTTATGGTGGTAATATGATCATGCTGTGTATCCTTGTACTACTGGAACATGAACAATAATGTGCCTTAATACAGTCTAAAAATTGTGATTTTTAAATCTTTATAACGCAATTTTAATCGTTTTTGTTTTAAAATTTTAGTATGTTAAAATTGTTTGACTAAATAGAGCCAGGAGAGAAACTGTGTAAAAGTTTATAATCGTAATTTTTTATTAGTACATTTATTAATTCAAACCACATTAAGTATAATTCTTCTTGTTCAAAGTATATGCCTACCTCTAGCAGTTTAAGAATTTCCTATTAAATCACAATTAGAGTAGAAACTTTATAATGAGCAATACAATGAAATCCTGCAAGACAAACAAAACAAATGTAAAAAAAGTGACTCGTTTAACGAGCGATGTTTTGTAGAACTAGTAGCGAGGAGATCTAGTGATGTTTCTTAATGGATTCGCTTATATCAGTTTGTGTCGGGAGGTTTGGAAGAAATTTTGGCCAGATGACGTTGTCAACACGATTCTGAAAAGTTAGAGCGAATATCTGCAGAGCCTTTAATCGATGAGATTATAGCCCTGACTAAGATTATGGGGTTAATGATAGATAGCAGCAATATCGATGATCTGATGAATTAACATAATCAGAACTACCAAAGAGCTTATGTGTCGCATCAAAAAGCTGTATAAGAGATTTGGTCTAGAGAGGGAGAAATAATTGACGCAACAAAACAACAGCCTTCAGTAAAAAAAAAGGTAGTTACTGAAAGCATGGAAAATTATTGCAGTTTACTTATCAGAGTGATGCTTCTTAAAATATTAAGTAGTAGCTATGTGCATTTCAAATTCTGTTGACAATAAAGCTGTGTCTTATTTTCATTAAATATTTAAGCATAGCCAATGATAAATATATTTTTAATTTGTATGAGTATCTTTTTTGGAATGGAATGTATTGTCCTATTTTACATAAAATTCTATGGGAAAGAAATTGTTTTGCTTAACAAGTGTTTTGCATTATGATTGGGAACATATTCTGCTCATTAACAAGGTCCAACTGTGAAGGCTTTGTTATAACTACTTTATAGATTTATATGTACGATTTTTGCTAAAAAGATCTTTTAATTATATCTTGTTAGAACTGGAAAAGCATATTAGACTAATTGAACCACATACTATTTCTTAAAAAGATAGTTTGGATTATTCCTGGAAAATTGTCAAGTGTTGATCTGCAGAGGATTATAACTTTCTAATAGGAATTGAGAATATTCATGCCCTTTTAAACAGATATGCATGGAATCATTTAATTGAACATTTGAAAAGTAGTTGTCTGATTTCAATGGATTTTAGATTTGAAGTGATATTAGTACTTTGATTTTGCAAATACGATTAAGTTACTATAAAATATTTTCTTGTGCAATAATAATAACTATTTTTTTTTTCAGAGCTGGGTCTACAAAAAATACTTCAGCTTCAGATGTTGATTCTGAAGAAGAAAATGAAGAAGGCGATTACACTGTTTATGAATGTCCAGGATTAGCTCCAGTAAGTATATTATTTAAAAAATGATGCATAAATACTTTTCTATTACTCTCCAGTAAGTTTGAAAATATGCTGAAAAATAAAAGAGAACATTCAACATTTTATAAACTTTCTGCATCAAAAAACTTTTTTTTTTTTTTTGAAAAACAAGATTGAATTGAAAACTAATACTCCCCCCCCCCACATCCCATTCTGTAATTCCACAAGGATTTTTTAGCTATTTTTGTTGACCAACTGTTTTTTCAGAGCTATCAGGAATTTTCATAATATTTTTTTATACATTAACACACATAATGGTGCAATCAAAGAGGAGTTTATAAATTTAAAATTTTGTTCTGTATGTTCTACTTTAGAAACTTTACATCTCTTCTGTTCATTATATTATGCTCATACCTATTTTTTCCTGTCTGTCATCTCAGCTAAAATTAGATTAATCTGAAAAGAAAAATAAGTAAACTTGAACTAATTTATAATAATTTGCTTATTGAATTGAAACATGAGCATAATATTTTAAGGAGAATAAGTGAAATCATTCATCATTAGATGTTTTTTTTCCGTACCAAATATGCTTTTTTAATTCTGTAGTGTTGAAGAGTGCTTTTTTACAGTGTAGTGCACTAACTATTTAAAAAAAATTAAAAATTTGATTATTTTGAAGTTAAACCTTATTTACAATTGCAGCTTCACTAGAAAAAAAAAAACTAATTAAGATTATCAGATAAACATAAATCAGTTCTATATGGGGGGAGGCACCAAATATTCTTAACTTGAATATCAATAATGGAAAAAAAGCAAGGATCAAATATTTGCAATAATAATGGAAATAATTTGAATTTCATTATAATGATGAAAATGTATTATTATAAAATATACCTAGAATAATTTTAAAATTTTATTGAAATTGAAGAAAAAGATTATGTAGCAACTAATTTATTAGAGGAAATTACTAGAAAAAAATATCAAAATTTTGATAAATTTTTAGTTTAAATTTCAAAGATAAAATAACTGATATGCATGTTCTCATTTCCTAAATTGTGTTTGTGTACAATTTCTTTACTCTAGTCTACCTTGTGGAGCGCAAATACACATGTGCAATTATTATCCTTTAGTATTAGTATTTGAGGAGATTTTTTGATGTTGAAATCTAAAAGTTTCAAATTCAAATTTTCTGACATGCAAGTCAATTATTTGATGTCTTATTCTTATTCCTTATGTATTGTAATTATTTGTGCTTGGTTATACTTGAAATTATGGGAGCAGATATCAGAAATATCCTGAGTGATTTCTCATTGTTAAATAAGAAAGTGGGGAGATTGATTGCAAAATTTGTGCAAGATCTGTAGATAAATTAATTGCTTGTGGGATTATTACTCTTGAGCAGATAAAAAAAGTATTAACCTTGTTTTTTCGAGTAGCAATAAATTTACAAATCACTCAGAGTGTGGTTGAATAAGAAGGGAAAGAAAATTATGTTTAATAATTAGAGTTTAATAATTTAATATGAAGGGAGAGAGGGGTTAAGTCTTATTTGTTTAGTGATGCAGCAATTGTATCGGCCTTTGTCACAGAGAAAAGTGTTCTACTGGTATAATAATTGCTCTGCCCTTAAAGCAAACATTTAGTAAGCAAATTAAGGTGAAATTTAGACTGAAGATCTTTATTTTTTTTATGTAACATTTTGGTAATTTTTAATATAATATTGCATTATTTTCAGAATCATATATTAAATAATAAATTTGTATTTTTCAGACTGGTGAGATGGAGGTTAAAAATCCTTTATTCCATGATGATTCTACTCCAGTGTCTCCCCCGCTCCCAGCTAAGTCAGATGACATCCACCATAACTGAACTTTTGCATCCATCCAGAAATGTCCTTGCTCGAAAGCTACCAGTTATTACCCTCCTTCGGTTTATCCTGTCCTAAATCTGCAAAAAATTTCTATATCCTCTACTATATGCAATAAGATTCAACCACTTCAAAAAGGTGCTTTTATTTCCAGGAAAGATAGAGCATCTTTATCTTAGTTTAAATTCTAATTTTCTCTAAAATTTGTGGTAATTATTGCTAATAAGAGACAGAACAGCATTTAATTCAATAAATAAATAAAATTATAATAAAATGGCTATAGAAAAGTTAGTATGGGAAAGTTAAGGTAGTTTTATTTTTCAGGTAAAACTGATTACAAACAACTATCAATTTTTAGCATTAAAGTTTAAATAGAAGTTAAATTTTTGAGATAAATCTCAAATTTGATTAATATTTTAAAAGCAAAAAATAAATAATATTTGGTTACCTATAATGATAAAAAATTTTCAGAAAAATTTGTATGTTAAAAGTATGATTTTTATTGATTATTGTTGAATTAAGGATTCACATTTTTGTTGTTGTTTTCAAATTCTGATAGATCAACTTTAAATAAGTGTGGAAAATCGTAATAAATAAATTTATTTATTTCCCCCCGGTTCTTGATTAGAAAATATTTTTATCAATACAGAACTATTAGCTTTGGGTTTAATCATCCGAATATATATATAAAATATTGGATATCAGATTGTTGATAAAAATCATTTATATATTATATTTCAAATTATTTTAATGGTTAAATAATTATATCAAATAAAATTGGTTTAAAATTTTATTTCCAGCTCAACTTCAAGATGTTATTTTTAAATAGACATTTTCATTCTCCTTTTATAAAGGTTTTATTTGATAGTTCTATTTTTGTACAGATTTATTATATAGACAGGCAGTTGAATCTTGTTGCATATAGTCTATCACTTGTACTAGATGCTGCAAATGTCTAGTTTTAAAGATAAGTAATAAGAAATATATTTATAGTATTTTTGTTCTAGTAATTGATAAGATTAGGCAAACCTGCAGACTGTTACTTTCCGTCGATGTCTAGTCAAGAGTGGAAGTGAAATTATTAAGAATTTTACAGATATTATATGTTTTCAAAGAACATAATTCTTTGAATTAATATACTAGTCACAAAAAAATGCACACACATGAAAAGTATTGTTATTTGTACATCTTGTAAGGATCTTTGTTGCAATAAAAGATGTGTACAGTTATCCCATTGGTACAATTTACCAACTTCTAGTCAGAGTTTATATTATTGTCAGAATTTTAAATATACAGATTCAGAATAGCTCTAGAAAATGTTATATTTCTAATGTTTATGCATTTATAGAAGGTAAAGATCTTTGATGTTGAACTCTCAGTTGTAACATACTGAATAAACAATTTATTGATTAACACAATATTTCTTTATCTTTTTTGAAAATTCATATTCTGGTAATGAAGGAACATTGTATATCCTCTGTTTGATGTTTTGATCTAAGAATTTTTTGTAAATTTCATAGCAAACAACTGAAAATTCTCATTGCCTATGTAGGTTTTTAAAAATATATATAAATAATAGAATACTTAAATTAAAAAGGATGTTTAAGTTTTATCATTAAAGAAATTAAATTTAATATATTGATATTTCTAAATCTAAAACAATTTGTGTATATATTTGTATTTTAGTATGTTTAACGCACTGATGAATGATTTTAAATTATACATATGTTATTCTTTACTTTTAGTTATATATAAAACCAGTACTAGTCAAACTTTTTGATTGCAATTTTTTATGAGCATTTATATTAATACCTTGTTGATGTTATGTAACAGTACAAAGGTGAAATATATTCAGTAAATTAAGGTGTTTAAAACATTGAAAGAAGCAATGCATTATCTGTTATTCGAAGTATGGCAGTGCTATACAAAGATTAGAGTATAAATATATTGCCAAATAGTATCTGCGGCAAATTAGATCCAATTAACTTTAGAATTGCTTGGTGAATTGTCCACAAATCTTTGCATCAAATATTTTCCTTCAAAAAATATGAAATCCTTCACAATAAATGCTTTAAATCAGATTATTTAGTATGAAAATTATAAATCGCACTATTGCTTTTGTGCTTTCACCTTTTTACTATGTGTACTTGGACGTGTGCATATCTAGTAAATAGGAAGCATTTTCTGTTTGGTTGATACAGCACAGCATCTTTTCTAGAACTTGAATATCATAGTATTAATGCATTTATGTAGTTGTAATTCTGAAAAAAAAGTTTTATTTATTCTCAGTGCAAACATTCCATTTATTTTAAAAGGTAATAAAATATATATAAAGCTTTTTGTGCTTCCTATTCATGGTAAGTTCTCAAAATGTGAAACTGCATTTGTTTTTATTTAATCAGAAAACCTGTTTCATTTGTTGCACTTTCCTTTTTGTCCGTTCACTCATATGTAAACCTACTCCTTGAATAACTGTTTGAAATATTTAAAATGTTGTGGGGTGTGAAACATAACTAAGGTCCAGAATAACTAAAATTTGGTACTTGTATGACAATGGTGTTTTAGTCAGCTGGTATACGGGTCCAATGAATGATAAATGATTTATAATTGTCTTTTTATTCTTTCCAAAGCATATGCATTTTCACATTTTCTCTTGCTTACTCTCTTTTTTAATTTTATTACATAGATTTTGTGAACGTAAAATATGCCACATGTATTTTAAGCTTAGAGAGTTTAACATTTTGTTTGTAGTGGTCTAATTATGATTTATTATTTGTATGAAGTTTTCGTAAGTGTTCTGAACCCTGTAATTTAAGTCAGCATGGTTGTGCTTCCTGTTGTACATATATACAAGTACAATATCAATAAATTGTTTTAACCCTTGCCTCATTGTTCTTTTCAACGAGTTGAACTATCAGAAAATTATCCAGTCTTGGAGGATACAAAACTGTTTATAAATGTATATAAGTTATAGGAAGTTTAAAACAGAAATATTTCGATCTAGTTACATTATATTTTGTAAAGGTTTGCTGTTGATCACAATATCTTCCACAGATAAAACAGAAATATAATCTCATAAATCAAAAATTTCCTTAAATTTGTGCTCAAAACTAATATATATATATATATATAAATTGCATGGGATGAAGCAATTGCACTGTTTTCATCCAAATTTTTAACCTATTTTCTTCCTTAGCTAATTCTGGGCATCTCTTAGATATTTTGCCAATGCAAATCATTTACAGTTCTCTGAAATCTCTCATTATAATTATAGTTTTGCAGAAGTTAGAATCTTCTTCGCATTTGTGTGGTGTTTTTTATACGAACTTAATGTCCCATGAAAATTGAAGTCCTGCAAGGAATCAAACTGAAGTGATTGTAATATTATTTGAATGGAGGACTAAGTAAAAGTACTTGCCACACTATTTTGCTTATTGCAATGCAAACAACAAAGAAATGTATTATCTCTAACTCTTGAAAGACTTTTGGTATTTTTAATGAAATATATGTATTTATTAAACTTCAAATTATTTATATGTAATTCATTCTTGTGTATTGGGGTGTATCTATGAAATTGAAATTTTAATTCTGGTTGTATACGTAGATTAGAGGATTTTCAATAGGCTACATGGCATAAGTGATGTATTTGTTAGAGTACAATGAAATATAATGGAAAACTAGAAAATGTTACTCCTCCATCCTAAAAATTATATAATCAAGGTATAGCATATTTTTAAGATGATTTCATTTTATAAGTTTATTAAATGATACAAGGAAAAGCTTAAAAAAAATTATCAATTCAAGTTGGAAACATTGCTTACTTCTTAGATAGATAGACCAACGAAATTAATTTTCTCAAATATTAGTCTTGGTCAGTCATGTCCCTTTATAAGGAATGAATTTTGTTAAAAAATATTACCATACATTTAGAAAGCAGAGAGGGATAACTATCGGTTCTTTCATTAGCATCTTTATTATTAATCTGATGTTCACCCATATTATCAACATTTCTCCTAGCTGTAAAGAAGTTCCACTTTTATGGTAACAAAATTGAATTTCATTATTGTAGATATTGAATAATCACTATGTATTTATAGGCGAATCTTTCTTTTGCAACCACTGAAATTACCTAAGTTATATTCAAAGTTTCATAATGTGGTCAGATTTGATTGCAGTAGTGTGAAGCTTTTTCTTTTAATAAAATAATATGCCAAGTATGTTTCATTAAACAATGATTATTAGGAATAGAAAATTATATTAATACTTGGATATAATTTCTTGAAAGTACATTTGACTAGAAGAACATAAAATTCTTGATTTCATTGATAACATTTTTCTACTGGAAGTATCAAATGAATTTGATTCTTTAAATTTCGCACACATAGCCTTGTTGTAGAATAAAAATTGAATGCATGTGCAAATTGAGTAGTCTAAAAACTTTTATAAATAATAATATTATGATCTATATTGTTTTGTTATTTACCATTATTCCTTCTTTTGCTAATTTTCTAAATTGATATTGAAAATTTTATTTGTAGTGAAAGTTGAAATATCAAGATAATTCTGAAAGACAGAAGCCTTACAGTTGATGGAAGTGATTTAGGTTTTAATTTTGCAGTAACAAGCAAATGATTTGACAAAATGATTCATCATTTTCAATCGATTAGGTGGTTATAATTAAAATAACCCTACCTCGGACTTATATAGACATTGTTCTAGGTTATGTATTTAGTATATATGTTATTTGGTAAAGAAATCTGCCATTAATTTTAATAATTTAGATTTTGACCACCAAGTGAAAAGGTGGTGCATAGAGAACTAAAGATACAAAATCTTATTTAAACCATATAGTCACCGTACATCAACAGTGTTAAAAGCATATTCAATAGCAGCAGAATGTGTTTCTTGAGAAACTGGTGTGCTATTCTTGCTTTCAATTCAGATAGAATCTATATATTAGGTTGGTGCATAATTATCAGGAGTTTCTTTGACGTGCTGTATTTTAATAAAAACTTACAATATTTTATAAATTTATGAATGAAAATATTCTACTTTTAGGTTACAAAAAATGCGTGCGAGAATCATATTCATATTCGTCATATTATCTTACGTCACTTCAGAAGCGGTGGCAGAGATTTGCCGACGGGCAGGCAAGACAAATCCGACAGGGGGCAAGCGCAATATCTCTAATTTGGCTTCAAAATAACTCATAATAATTAATTTTACATTTAATTAAAAAAATTAAAGTATTATTTAGCTTTTTTTTTTTCAAATACTGACCCTTTCTTTCATTATTAAAAATTTGCAAAGATATTTGTAAAAAAAATGTTTTCAATTTCTTTTACTGACTGTCAAAATATCGCTAATATTTGAGCCTATTTTTTATGAGACTTGAGATTTCATTGCATTAAGATCTAATTTTAGAAAAAAATATGATTATATTTTATTCTAGCTTGCAGTATATAGATAGGAACATAAATTGCGCTAGAATGGCGTGTCATTTTAAATGAACAAATGCTTGTTCTTATCGTGGAATCTATATAAAATGAATGTTGAAAGAAAAAGTTTTATAAAAGAATTTTTTTTAGAAATTTAGAATAATAAATAAAAAATATTCGATGTTTTATCCAAAAATAGGTTTTTCAGCGTAGTTCCTTACCTAAAATATTTGTTAAGTAAGGATTGCAACAACGAGCAGAGGTGTTTCGAATCCGAGGGGAATAAGTGCGCGTGCTCAACAAAAATTTACTACAGATCGGACACGAACAATATAATATAGAATGCTGAAAAGACACAATGTTGTTTCTTAAAAAGGCTAGAGAAAATATTTTCTAAATTTATATATAAACTTACTATTTTATGGAAGATATGAAAAATGGACTGCTTAAACGTTAGATCCCCCATGTATTTTTTTTTTCAATATATATTTAGGCTTAATAATCAATGCATTTTATTAAAAAAACAATTAGATCTTGAATATGAATTCCCCCATCTTCATTTTTAGGCACGCGTTCTATGGTTAAGTACATTTTAAATTCGAAGTTATTGCAAACTAACATTCCATCCAAAAACGTGAGTTTTATCTCCTCAGTTGCATGCATTGGATTTTCTTAACTCCTTCATATACAATGGCGAATCTGACTCGCTTACGGAATTATTGAATTTTAAATCTGAAATTAATTAAGTAATTTAAAATGCAAAAATCTCTTGAAAATGCATCATTACCTCAAATGCCCTTATATTATTCTAGGGATTAAAATAACAGTTATTGATTAGGAAGTTAAGTAAGTTCATATGTTATTTATGAATATTCTAAAAATAACTATTTTAATCATCTTTTTATCAAGACATCTTTATTTAAAATCTATTAAAAATTTAGAAGCATCTGGAATTATATAGTTTTTGCCGCGAATAGTAATTGAAAGAAAAAAATAATATATAAACGATACGTTCCTGATTACATAGTCTTAATATTGAATGGAGAGTCTGAAGATATGGTTGTAATTTACTTATTTAACAAATTGCATACTTAGGTAAACTCTTTTAGTGTAGCTAAAAAGCTATCAAACCACAAATATTTATTTATTTTTGTCGTCAAATGCAGTCAGCAATATTTTAGTGTAATAATTGTAGTCTGATAAATTAGATTGCAAAAGAAAACGGATATTTTACTGTTAAATAAATTTAATTTACAATTATAAAATTTACTTACTCCAGTGATTTATAATGAATTCACATAATGTGGCTACAGCAAAATAACTCTTTTTAGCATGCATATTCACAAGAGTGTCAAAAGAGAAGAGTGTTTTATTAAATTTAGTTTAACCATTAACTAGATTTTAATTAGAATATTCTTATAGTGAAATGAGAATATTCTAATTAATCACGAATTTATCAATTCGTTACTGAGGAAGTAATAATTATATAAATAAGATGGCGATAAGTTTTAGAACTTGAATGATGGGAAACAACTCTATCGTCATATTCATGAATAATATAAAAGCATCGATTTCTCTAATAATTTCACTGGAGGTAATCAAAGTGAGGAAAACAATTTTTTTCCCTTAATCTATGATAAAATCTTATCCGAAGGACAAAGATTAGTTATGAAAAATGTGACGTCTTATTCGTTAGACAGCTTATTGATTATTCTACTAAATTTAGTATAAATTAAATGCTGAATGACCATTATGACATTTAAGATAAAATGGCTGAGAATTTGAACTCGTCGACAACCATTTACAGTGAATTCTTAGTCGACCGATCAAAATTTTTTGACAAAATGGGACATATCTTATGTCTTATTCACATGTCGTCTTGTCGGTTATATTGCCAAAAGTAGTGCAAATTAAAAGCTTGATGAACGACATTTGAATCAAAAGTCTGAAAATCTGCGGATAGAGTCTTCGACATTCAGTTCATAGTCGGTCGCCTAAAAGTTGCCGGCAATGCGATATCTTATTCACTTGTCTGATATATTGCCAAATCTAGTGTAAATTATAAGGTAAATGAACGACATTTCAATCAAATGTCTGAAAATCTGCAGATTTAATGTCTTCGGCATTCACCGCATTGAGTTCATAGTCGGCCGATCAAAAATTGCCAGCAAAATGAGAATATCATCTTGTCGATATCTTATTCACTTACCTTGTCGGTTATATTACCAAAAGTAGTACAAATTATAAGCTTAAGGAACGACATTTGAATCAGATGTCTGAAAATCTGCGAATTTAACATCTTCGACATCCATTGCATTCTGTTCTTAGTTCGGTCTATCAAAAATTATCCGCAAAATACGGTATATTATTGGCCTACCGCCCTATTGATTATTTTCCCGAATATAGTCAAATTACTTTAACCGTTACTTGGGATACTTCGACTGTTTACAATATATTAACTAAGGTGGATTTTAAATAATCATATTCGATAATGCAGTACTCGCTCTCTACAACTGCCCTAAAATGGTGAACACTTTTGCCGACGAAACTCTCAATCTCTCGCCGACGGGGGAAGGGGGAGGCAAGAGGCTGCCGATAGGGGGGGGGGCAATTGCCACCCTGCTACCGCCGCCTCTGCGTCATTTTGAGAAAGGACGCCACTTTCCTTATTCATCACTTTGAGAAAGGATGGAAAGCAACGCAGTCATTTCTTGATCTCGATAAACTTTTCGGTGAGGGAAGAATCAGCGAATGGTTTTGCCATTTCAAATCTGGCGACATCAACTTGGAAGATAAGCTAGGAAGAGGTCGATCATTGGATTTTGACTACCAGGCACTTTTGGCAGAGAGGAAGGGGTCGAAAGTTTGACAACTCGAATGTGGGCCGAATATTCAACCATCGCTCGTCATCACATAAAGCGTGGAAAAGTATGAAAATTGGCTGGGGAGACCCCCGCCCACCATGAACTCGGAAACAACAATAAAACCGAACGTGTCCCAATTTTCAACTATTTTCTTCAGCAAAATGAGCGGGTCCGTTTCTGAAGGATCTTGCTACTGGGGATGAACCGTGCCTTCTCTTCAAAACCCTTAAAAGAAAAAGAAAAAAAAAAAATGTCTGCGTTTCACTGAAAGGAATAACGAAGGGTCTGCACTGTAAGAAGGAAATGTTGTGTGTTTGGTGGGACAGAAGCGGAATCACCCATTGGAAAATCATCTTTAACTATTAATTGGGGACGTGCGGTCTGTGAGACCGCCAGCGATGGATTTTCGATCACCCTTGTTATATTTTTAGCTCAACTGAATGGATTGACCGTGTATTTTTGTTTTCAATACGCGTGCACTTTTTCACCCGATTTCAGCGGATGCTTTTTAAAACAATTCAGTCATTTCTTTGAGCGCGGTCTCCAAGACCCCCCCCCCCCCGTTAGTGTCCCAGTGATAAACAAGGCTTAGCAGATAGCGCTAAAACTTGGGCCCAATCCAATTTACTGATCCTATTATGAAGCAGTGCTCCAGACACTTTTAAATGAAGCAGAAAGTGATTTTAGTGATAAGTGTACAGAAGAGTTTTTCGATGAAAGTTCTCATTCAACTGATTCTGATATGTATGTTCAAACATAATTAATTTTTCTAGTGATAATGAATTTTGAAAAATTTATGACATATATTACTATACCAAGATACTTATATATATATATATATATATATATATATATACAGAATTTATAGGTTGATTTTTATATTAGTTCTTAACCTGTATGTTTAAAATGTCTAGAAAATCGTGCTATGAAAGTCACACAAGCCGATAAAAAAGGGGCCAATTTTACCCATTGCCATTTTTTTTTTATTTTTCATATAATTGCTGTCTGCTATATAGCTTCATATATTGTAAAAATAAATATGATTTAAAAAGTAATATGTTTTTTCAAGAATATTATTTATTGTAACACGTAATTTGAGAAGAAAATGTATTTCCAACGCATTTACTTTTTTTCAATGATAATATATTTTGAAAAATTTCTAAAACATATCTATATATCACGAAAAATATCTGCAAAATATACTGGCAGTTTTTTATTAGAAAACTTAATTTAAAACATTCATTAGAAAATTTAATTTGAGTGTAAATAAAATGCGGTTTCGTAGACTCCACCTCCCCAGTTAAGGGTTAACGGGATTTACTGATGGAATAGCGACGATGAGCGTCAACAGTGGCGGATTCCAGACGACAAAAAAAGGGCCAATTTTACCCAACATCAACAACGATGTCTGTCTGGCTCAATTCGATCGCCTCCACGCTGCAATCGAGACGGAAAGACCGCACGAAAAGAACCGTATCGTCTTCCACGACGATAATTCGTGTCCACAAAATGTTGAGCGTCTTGTTTCGAATGCATCGCCAATAAGGGCTGGGACACTGCTTTTACATCCGGCATATTCTTCCACAGAAGCGCCTACCGACTACTGCGTCAATCGATATCTAAAAAACTGGCAGGCGAACAAAGTTTATGACGATTTTCGATAACTTAGTGACGGATGTCAAAGCATGGATTGCCTCCTAGAACCGTGAATTATTTGCCCTTGGAATCGACCGTCTTCCAAGCAAATGGGGAGCAGTTGGGACTACGCTCAAGATTAATCGTTTAAAAATGTTACTAATGAATTTTTTTTCTTTTTCATAATAAATAGTGTTCAAGAACGCCTGATAGCATCTTTTAAAAACGTTTGATAACTATACACCAACCTAATACTTTCTCCATAATATATACAATCGTTCAAGAACCACAACCAGGAGAAAGTGGTAATCAAGTAGTCCCAAAATGTTTCCAAAGTGGGTACGAAGCAGTTTCAGCAGTTTGTCAGACAGTATCAGGTGTTGAACATTATCTAGCATAAATGTAGTAATCTTTAAATTTTCGCGATCTTGTAAGGTTGGAATGACTTGCTACTGTAGAAGTTTGCAATAATGGGCACCTGTGATAAAACCTTTTAGACCCAACAGGAGTGTTCTCATTAAAGAAGAAGGAATCAAAATGAAATCCGATTAAAACTGCACCATGCCGTATTTAACTCTAGAATGCAATAGCTAGTTATGCAAAACATGAGGAACATGCAAGTACCCCATATGTAACAGTTCTGAGTAGTCACTACTCCATCTAAGATAAAAGCTTAAAATGTTCCAGGTACACTATCAATGCCTAATCTGGCTGGAAACTAGTAAGCAAATCACATGTCGCAGCTTTTATACCACATGGACCTTATATGGATACCACTTTAAAATGAATTGCAGAACTTTTTATGCTATAGATCAGGGGTAAGACGAGTCGTGATACTGTCAAAGAATATTGAAAACTGGATGTTCTCAACTACAACAATAGCGACTTCATTCATAGTTTCATTTGAAATCCATTTCCACCCTTTTATAATATCCAAATCACCAGTATATTCAAATTTAATAATCATCTTCTCCAATCCATTCTTTGATACAGGACTTTTTTTCCCTGTCAATACTGCTTTGTTCAGAGGTGGTGAAGTGGTCGGGCTGTACACAAGCAGAAAAAGAAACCACTCTCTATAATGAAGAACTTAAGATCCTCTAACGTTTTAACTGCTTAGTTAATCAGCAGACATTTATATTTCACAACTATTTAATAATATAAAAAATATACAGTCAGACAAAAAAATATGAAAATATTTATTAAGCAATATTAAATTAAGCTTAAACATCAATATACACAATCAATTCTATTTCTTGCTAATAAAATATACAATGGCTTTAAAATCTCACAATTGGCATTGGAGGAACATTTGTACTTTATATACAGCACCAAATAAAGGGAAATTTGCTGTTAGGATGCATCTTTTCGGTAGCTATTTGGATTTGTAAAATTGCTTGGTGACTGTATGTGAGCACTAGAATCATTTAAGTGATATGAAGCAGTAGTCGCATTTACATCACCATTTAACCGCTTCTCCAGCATAGCTGAAAAAAAATGTAAGAAGAAAGAAATGAAATCGAAGGTTTGTAATTAGTTTATATGTTGTAATGGATCATTTCGTACACTTAACATGGGCAATATCTAAGAGACAAATTATTACATACCTTTTTTTAGAAAATAAAGATATTCTATCATGAATAAGAAAACTAGCTTATGTTATGGTAAAATGACAAAAAAATTTAGTACAAACTTTCTTGTCATTCTGCTATTATAAGTTTGCATGAGGTGGCACTTGGCACAATGTATAGCTGTACTAAGTGCCATCCCATGTACCACTTCATTCTCTTATAACTTCAGAAAGAGCAGCATGTCAACAGGAAATTATTTAAACTGAGAAAATTCATAATAAAACATTGAAATTATCATTAAACAACAAAACCTTATTTACTTCATTTTGCCCAGTGTCAATTTTAAATTCCTCAGTGTCAAATCAAGATTGGCTAAGCTAGATTAGACATTTGAATATGAAAATGTAGTGAAAGCAAAACTGACAGGGATAACTATAGGGAATTCATGATATGAAAAGCAAAATGTCTTTGATCCATATGGAATGGTATTATATATATATATATATATTAAAATAAGGAGTTTACAATATTAGGGAGTGATATTAAAACTTGTGAAGGATTAAAAATAAAAAGTTCTAAAACATCAATTCAATTATTTTCTTGCCACATCTTATATCAAAAGATATGAAAGCAAAATTGAATGAATTAAAAGAGTAAATTAAAATTCAGTTAATGGTAGCAATAAATAGGTTAACTGGTGAAGTAACAACTCTTGACACTGTCAAATACGACATATAAAAGATCACCTAATTCAGTCAGAGCAAAACCACTGATGATGACCAGTGAGATGATGGCCACTGGTTTTTTAAACTCTTGGCAGAATCCGAAATTTTCTCAAAGCTTGTTGAAGATTCCATCAGAGTACAACATAGTGAGAAATTGTTGCAAAAAATTAAGTACTTTTTAAGCATCTTAGCCAAATAAATTAAATACTTTTGCCCATGTATGCATATGTAAAGCTGCATATTTTCTAAGCATAAGTTATTTTCTGTATTATAATAATGCATAGTTTTTATTGAAAATTAAAAAGAGAAAAAATTTAAAATGTTTATTTTTTAAAATTTTAATATTTATAAAGTTTTAATATTAGAGCAATGCCTTCTTTTGTAAAAAAAATTATGCCTCTTTGGTTTTGACAAAAACAAAAAAGGATCATAATAATGAAAAAGCTGTCCATACCAAAATTTTATACTTTTATAACACTTCAATTTTTAACAATCAAGATCTGTAATCGTTTTCAATATTTTTTTAAAATAACAAACTACCAACTTTTTTAGATAGATACATCATCTCTGAAAATGTCACTGTTGTAGAATATGAACAAACAGTTTGTATTTGATTTTTATATATTCAACAACAAGTAAGATTCGGTAAAGCTGGGACAGAAAGTGTAAATTTCCTTCTGCACTAACTCACTACTTTTAGAAAACTTAGTTGCAGTCTTGTCTTATACAGCTAATTTTTCATGTTGTAAAGCAAAGACTGCTGGTCTTATGATTGTAACTATTCAGTCTTCAATTTCAGGGCAATTTTGGCAAAATTGCCACGAAATTGACAATATATAGAACATGGTATTGATCTAAGTTTTTTTTAAATCATTTTTTTAAATAGAAAGTCTTATTTTATGAAAGTCTTATTGCTTCTAACTTCTAAAATTTAGTAAAGGCCCCCCCCTCCCCCCAACATTCAAGGTATGTGACTATGCCTGGGATGGATTTTTTTTTTGAAAAACATGCAAATGCACTTATATTTTTGAATATTTGCATAAAAATTGAAGAAACATCTAAAAAAACCAAATTATATCAGTTAAGGGGAAAAAAAAATTAACTGAAAAAAGTAATGCCCTACTCTTTTTTTTTCTGTTAAAAAAGAGGTATAAAGCAAAACATTTTCTAATTTAGAAATTTATCAAACGATAAAATCTTGCAGCTAGAGATCTATAGTATCTAGTTACTGAATTAAAAAATAGGCTGTATTTTTATCCATTCTTTAAACATTGGGATTCAATTTATAAATAAGACAAAACTTTCATTTCTTTTTCATGTTGTAAAGCAATAAAACAATTACAAAATATTTTTTAATGTATAGATTACTTGCATTCTGGTTCAGGAACTGTGGAACATATTGAGGAATTATTATAATAATTTGAACAAAATTAATGTATTGGATTTTAATTTATGAAAATTTTTGTAAGAAAATTCTATCAAAGATTAGAATTTGAGAAAATAGCATCTATAGATGTAAAATAGTATTAAAATTTATGTAAATGCAAGTATAAAAATCAGCATAACTTCCCAAAAAATGGACTTAGAAATAAAATTATTATGGTTTTACAAAGAAACTTGTTCAAACATTAAGAATATTTTTAAAAAAATAAAATAATAATAATCATAATTTTGGAAAACCAAATCAACTTTTTAACGTAATTATTCACTTTAGCATTCTAAAAATTTAATAAAAACTTGCTTTTTAGCTTAGATATGTAAACAAAATTTATACTTCAGCTTTAAAAAAATTATGATTATATATTTTGTGAAGAAACGAATATATAATTCTCTACATTACAGAAACAAATTCGTGAAGTTATAAATGAGCTAGCTCTGTAGTTAGAAGCAAAATGAAAATAAATATAAACAGAAGCATTTCCTAAAAGTATTTTTTGAAGGCAAGACGAGACAATATATCAGATTGCTTTGAAATTTAACAAAATTCATGAAATAAAAAATTTTATTCAAAGAACAGTTTAAAAAAATTTTAATTTAAAAGTTTAAATTAAAGAAAAGAAAGCACTTTATTTTTCCTTTATCACAATGTTAACAGTGACAAAGTAACATGACTCAATGATTCGAAAAAGCAATGATATTGTTTTTAATTTCATTATAATAAAAATTATAGTAATATATTATAATGTTACAAATTATGTCCAAAACTAGTTTTTTAAAAATTACTAAAAAGAAAAAAATGGATTCATTCAAACAAAATTTGATATAATTGGAAAAACTACTTTTTTAACTTTTAAAACAGTGTTAAAATAATGTTCGTGTGATGATGCTTTAATGTTATGGCGACAAAACGTTAAAATTCTATTTTTATTTTTTAAATTAAACTTACCATTAAAATTCTGAAATATTCGCATTTTAAATATATTCGAACTTTATAGAGTGTCAACAAGTATGGCACAGTAAGCATTTCTTTCTGATGCTTCCGGATAACTATTTCAGTAATTCAATAAACGGCAAAGCACATTGTTGAAGGAAAAGGGAGCGAGAATAAAATTTCATGAGCGTTATCTTAATATGTGCTGGCACCTCTGGATTGCTTGTCCAAATTCTTCCCTTCTCTTCTTCCCTGTTGATTTTCTTTCTTGATATATCTAATAAACAAGCTTTAACGATTATGTTTTCGAACTATCGTATTCAACAAGTGGGAAAACAAAAAGCTGTATTTGCACTTTTCAGGAAAATTAGGCACTTTTTAAGGGACCTTTTTTCAAAATTAAGCACTTTTAAGGTGCTTAAAAATGATTTTCAGATGTAAGCACTTTTCAAGACGTTACGCACCCTGGGTCCACGCGCCAATTTCGCTGCTAAAACTTTTTTACTTTTAATTTACAGATTTTATAACATTATACACAAAAGTCTATAACGGTAGTATAATAACACTTTTTTAAAAGATAAAATCTTGAAATTCATACTTTTTTCTTCTAACAAAGTTTCCATATCTTTATAAAGATCCAAGATGTGGGCATCTTTCTGGATGGAAATCTTCTTAAGACCTTCCAACCTTTCATTGAGTATCTATTTATTGACATAAAAAGTGTTATTTGGAAGCTGCATATTTATAAGTAATAAAATTCAAATATTAGATATGAAGAAGAATATTTAAAATTAATATTTATTCTTGTAAAATTTGTGATATTAAAAATATCATCAAAGTACTCAAAAATAATTTTAATTACATAGTAATTCAATATGAATAATTTATTATTACAATCTGTATTACAGTAACAACAAAGATTTTATAAAATTGTTCCGTGAATAAAATATTGTCTTAAATTTTTTTTTTTTTTCAATTCCTACTATTAGTTCACACTCTCCCTATATATATCTTGTACAAATTTTCAATCGTCAATAAAATACTTTTTATTCATTCACTCAAGTTCAAATACATTTTTTTAAAACTTGTAGTTGATGACACTTGATGTTAATACAGTTTTTTTCAAATATTAATTCATTAATGATTAAATTTAATTAATTTTTAATACTTTAAATAGAGTTTTAGCAGTTTGTAATGAAATTTGAAATCAACAGGCAGTAGCTCAATCAGTAAAATGCAAGGATTTCAGTACTTTTCACATGAAGGTGAAGAATGTGAGTTCAATTCATGCAAAAATAGGAACTGATTTAATTTTTTTTTTTATGTTACTTGCTTTTCTGTAGTTCATATATAATGATCAATTCAGAAATACATTACTTTACAAGTTAAAAAAAAAATACATTAACTTTTTTTTAGCTAATGAAGTAAACTATTTCAAAGTCATTTTAAGAAAATAAGGACTTTTAATTTTATGTAGTTGATATAAATATATTAACTACCCAAAATATCCAATTTTGTTAAATATTTATTTTCATGTGTAAATAATTATGCATGAATTTAGTTTCTCCCCCTTCTTTTGAAATAAAAACTTTATAAAACGAAGCATACATAATTAAATAAATATACATATAATAAAAAGGAGAATAATAAAAATAAATATCTTGGTTTATTTTGTATAATAATCATATACTAACCACAATTTCATCCTTATGAAATAGTTTCATGGTTTCTAAAATTTTCATGTGATCTTTTTGCTTGGTTTTCTATGAGAAAAAAAGGATATAGTTAAAAAATAAATAAATCTGAAAGCGGTTTCCTACAAACATGCAAGGGCTTAAAAATATTTTAGTCAGTTATGTGCAATGTCAAATGATTAGATAATTGTATAGGTAAATATCAAAATATAACAATATCAAATATTGTTGGAAAATGCAACTTCTTATATTTAAAAGAAAAATCATAAACAAAAAGAGCAGAATTATATTTTAAATAATGTGTATATATATGAATCAGAAGTACCAATGTTAATCTATACTTATAATAAAGCTCAATGTGTGTGTGTGTGTTGGGGCTCTACAGGCCAGACCGTTTGACATACAGCTACCAAATTTGGTACATGTATACCTTGGAGGTTGGGAATGTGCACCTGGGGTTCCTTTTTTCGAATTTTTAATTAGAATTTTAATTATTAATTAAAAACTAACTTTCCCGCCAAAAAAATCTTCCATTTTCCCCACCGCTAAACAAGAAAGGCTTCAGTATTTTTTTTCTCCCAACAGTAATGAGGCTAGGGTTAAAATTTTTTGGTGGATTATTTCAATCGATTCTGTTTATTTTCTTAATGTTTGATGCATTTAAAATTAAACATTGTTAATGAATCGATCTTTCAGATTCATTCCGAAGTACTTTTGAATTAAAATAACACAGAATAAAGGAAATTAAAAATTTCTAATCCGCATAGCGTTACCCCAACTGGCGTAGAAAAAATCACGTATTTGCGTTACGTAACCGGCGAAGAAAATTCACGCATGCGCATTCTGTTCCGATTGTTGCCATGACAACCGTTATCAATGTATGATTTAAATTATTTTTGGGTTAGTTGCATGCTTTTGTAAGTAAATTGTATTTATGTTAGTTATATATTTTTTGTATATGCTTATAGTTTTAAGTACATCGTTTTTTTAGTTTTTTTAAAACCTGTTTTCAACCGTTTATTTTAAACGATTCGTTTTATTTTCTTAGTGTTTGATGCATTTAAATTTAAACATTGTTAATTAATCGATCGGCTCATAATGAATTTAAGAAAATTTTGTTGACCAACTCTTGAGATATTACAAAAATTAAAAAAGATATTCTTTAGTGCCCATAAAGTTTAAACGCTGAGTGACTCTATTTTCAGTAATCAGATTATAAAAAAAAATGCTTTGTTTCAGTAAAAAATATTATTATATTAATTGAAGATTAATTCTTTCCACTTTAATTTAAAGCATAAATTCTACGGGTGCTAACAAAAAATGAGAGAGATACATATTACGTTATGACTGAAGGCCTTTATAATATTATGAATGAATTATATGATAATCAAAATTTGAAGTTTTAAAATATTTTGATGAAGAAGCTATTAAAGTAGAAATTGCATAAAATATTTAATTATTAAAATTTTAACGAACATTAAAATTGGCGAACCGGCTGGTCGCCAAAGGCGGCTAGTATTAAATAATTGTAAGTTAATTTGAAAATTACTTGTGTTATTTGCCTGATAAAATGATTCACATATTTATAATAAATTGATTAATAATCAAATCATTTTAATAAATCTAATTAAAAAATAATCCATCAAATTATTATCAGTTAATGAATTTGGTATAGTTTAAAATATGAAAAACTTCATTAAATACTCTATTTTTCTTCTATTTCATGCAAACATGCCAAACTCGTTAGAGGTTGTTAGCATAAGATTGTCAGCTTAAAATATATTTACTCAAAGAAAGTTAACTTTTTCATTTACAAGTGTTATTAATCAAGTTTAGATAAATCTATATCACATGAAAGGAGTTTTGAGGCTAAAAAATCTGTACATAGTATAAAATGAAGTCTCCTGAAAGTGTCTATATGTTTAAACTCGAGATATATTTAACTGATATTGGAGATATTTGTACCATTTTGTAGGACATTTATTGGGGAAGGTTTTAGTATATTGAAGTCATATCAAAATAAAAAAGGAGTTTCATAATTGCAATTTTAATTAGTTTCCTACTATGATTCACGAATGCGTAAAACAGCAGTATCTGTGCTTAGCACTTATCCGCGCTCATGAGAAAACCTCAAACTGCACATGCGCAAATAGCAATAGTTGTGGTATGATTAGGCGATACATTTCTTTGTTAACGTCTGATTTTAAACAGCAATTCAAAATTCCTTATGCCCCCCAAAAAATCAACTGATATTCTAGATATTTGTATCATTTTGTGGGTATTACTGGGGAAGGTTTTAATATATTGAAGTCATATCAAAATAGAAAAAAAGAATAATTGTGATTCTAATTATTTTTCTAATAAAGCCAAGGACAAACGTTTCACACAGCTGGAATTGACTTAAGTGGAGAATGTTTTTCTCATAAACAAATTTATGTGGCACTCTCTAGAACTGCATCCAAACAAAATCTTTCTGTCTTGCCACTAGGAGGAAAAACAGCTAGTACAGTTTACAAAGAAATATTATGAAGCAAGCTGAATTTTATTTTCTTACCAGAATATACACAGTTGATAAACAAGCATGGAACAGTGGTACAATGTCTTATTTGCATATTTTTAAATTTTAAAACAGTTTTTATATTGTATATTTTTAGTCAATTGTTTTGTCTATGAATATATCATATTTTTATACTTCTTATTTTTATTATTTAAATATTTCTGGGCACTTTGGGATTATGCCATCGACCATTTTCGCCAAACCCGATATTATCGCCAAACGATAGCTGATGCGCATATTCGAAAATCGCCAACTCTTTGGAGCATTTCCGCGAGGATTGACAGGTCGACGGGATAATCCCAAAGTACGTATTTCTAAATGTGTGCTATAAGAATTTGTTTTGTAGTTATTTTTGATGATTTCTAAATATGTTTTTATGTGTGTTTGATGTTGCTTGATATGCCTATGTCATATCAATTGGAGGCTAGACTTAAGTTTAAAGCTAATTTTTCCTCTTTGAGGTTATACTACGGGCAACATTATGGGGGTACTGCTATTAAATAAACACTTTTTAAAGTTTTGCAAGGCCACTTTTTTATTTTCTCAAATTCATATGAGAATTTGAATAAAGAGGTAAGCAGGGTCATTCCATTTCACATTATGGATTGCATATTTTCTTTAGGCAAAAATCTGCATTCCAAATTTTTACGATTATAATCATTCACCAATATGAGAAGTTACTTATAAAAATAAACTTCTTGCAAGATGCAGGGGTACCAATTACCCCGGAAATGTTTATGAATTAAAGTAAACATGAATTAATTATGAATGAGAAGAATAAATGAGGGTAATAAATTACAGGAGAGAAAAGTCAGAAATATTGAGAAAAAAAATCAAGCAGTTAATATGGGGAAAAAAAAATGATAAAATATAAGGAACTTTTTATCATATACTTGCTTTCATTATAATGCAATTTTAATAAATATTTCAGTTATTTAAAAGAAAGCAAAAAATTTTTCTGTTCTTGTAAAATCTAATTATAAGACTCAGATTAAATTTTGAATTTCAAATGCTTGACTTCATATGCATAACATGTATATATGGAATCGAATAATGTACTAATAATGATAATAGATTTAATCAATAGATAAAATCCTTGACTGATCACAAACAATTAAATTCTATAAAGAGCATCACGCAATGTATATTTAAGTATTAAGTATTTAAAACCAATAATCAGCCCTAAAAATAACAATGGTAAAAGCTGATCATTCATTCAAATACTGCTATTCAGAAACTCAAGATTCTTAAAAAAGGACGAGAAAAAGGGAATGTCTTAAATTTAGCAATTTCTTTCTTAAATGCATTGCAAAAAAAATATAGCTAAATTATCCTCAATATTTGAAAAAACACAATGATTACCAAGTCTTCTAATGCTTGTTCCAAGGAAGCTACTTTACCCTTTGTAGAATCCAACTGGTAAGATTTTGATTCCAGTTTCTGCTTTAAATCTAAAATTGCAAAAAATAGATAAATAAAAATTGAAAATTTTTATTAATGAAGGAGATTATTGAAATGCAATCATTTATCTAATTTAAAAAAATTCCAGTAATTTCTTATTTTAAGGTAAATTGCAACATTAACTATAGCAATGAAAATTTTAATAGAAAACCAAGCAATATATATTAAAAGTATTTAGAAATTACAAAGATATAATTGTACTATTACATTTTTCAACACATCAATAGGAATTTTGGATACAAACATTATAAAAAACTTACAAAATATATACTTATATACCTTTAATTTCCAACATTGCTGCATCACTTTTAAGTTTAGCTCCTACATCTGATTGCTGAGTTTCTTTCAGCATTTCTATTTTCTCTTTATACTGTCGAACCAGTTCTTGCAATAAAATCAGTTGTTTGGAAAGATAAACAGAATCTCTCTCGATTCTTTGGCATTGTAGCATTTTCTTATTGGCATGCTCTAACTGATGCTTTAGAAGCGTGATATCTAGTTGACACTTTTTGTTAAGCTGACAAAAAGAAGTCAAATGAGAATTAAAATAATTCAATGCTTATTTAGAAAATTAATATTACAATAAAATTTTTCCTAACAAATCAGGAAGAAAAAAAAAAAAGAAAAAAAGAATTAGATTCAAAGAATTGAAAAACTCTTTGATATTAAATCAGCTATTAAAACTGCTGATTTTCTCAATTTAGCTCACTTATCATCATGAAAATTAAGCAAAAAAAAAAAAAAAAAAAAAAATCCTTTAAAAACAAAAATTGGGATGAAATCTCAATTCAAATTAGAAACAAATGTATATAAAATAATTATTCAGTAAATAGGAAATAATTGTCTAAAAAAAAATTGTTTAAAATGTATGCTAGCATATAGAATATCTTGGAGTCTATGGCCAAAAACCATAGTAATCATTTTATGTATATGTGCATGAACACGAGAACTCAAGAATGCAACAAACTGCAAGAATGAAATTTGTCTTGAGGTTTTTTAACCAAAATTGTATATGTATATCGAATTTCAGTCTAAATCTGTCCACATGCTGACTTAAGGTTACCTTTCCAAATGTTTGTGAATTTAAGAACACTATTTTATTTCTTAAGTACACAAGAAAATTAAGAACATTCTTGATTTTTTTTCTTGTTATGCAATGCTTTGGAAATTTCAGATGACAATGGTTTAATACTCAGCAGAAAAACAGACATACAATTTTTATTTATTTTTGCTAGTTATCTGTATAATTAAGTATAAACTGAGAAACTTCAGTCCAATTGCAGTTCTTGAAATGATCTTAAGTAGGCACATCGAAAGTCATTGCAACACCATATTAAAGATATATCAAATAATCATATTATCAAATAAAAGGAAAAATGACTAAGATCGAGTTTTAAGTGTACAATTAATATTAGACAATTAACTAAAAGACTATACATTCATCCCCACCTTATAAAAATGCAAGAACTATCAATTTGTATTTGCTGTCAAATTGATAGTAAATATAATATTTACTATATTATATTTCATATAATATAGTAAATATTAATTGAAATAATTATTTCCATTTAATATGTGATGAGCTGTGTGATTTTAAATAAGCTTTATTTTATTAGAACAGTAATGCTTAGCTTTCTAGGTATAAAGATTTTTTTTTTTTTTTTTAAGATATGAACAAGGGTAATCTTTCACTGTAAGAAAATGAAACATGCTCAAAAATAAATATTTATCACTAGCATTCTATGCTTCATAGACAAAGGATAAATAAGAAAAATGCCTACCTCTCTAATAGTAAGCATATATGCAGATGCACTGTAAGATATTTAAATATAATTATATCAATAAAACTCATGCAAAACTGTTGCATATTTAATTTTCACATTTTTACCCCCTCCAATATATTGGACAATTGAATTTAAATAGCGATGTGATGCAAACAATATCTTTTTTTATATAATATCATAGATCATTGTTAGCTTTGCATTAATTGAGAAAATAGGATATTGATAAAAAAATAAATCTAGTATCAAGGTCAAGTTACTAAAGGGAAAGAAAAAGCTTTATTTACCAGTATTTATACAAAATTTAAAAACTTATTTCCAAATATTTATTCCAAATAAATTAAAAATCAGCAATGGCATTCAACACATAAACACAGAAAATAATAATACAGACATTATTTCAAAAGTGATTTCATAATCAATTCATTGAAGTATTTTTTTTTCTGTGGCTGGTTTTAATCAACAGCAATAAAGTAAACAGATTTTTTTTTTTTTGCTGTTGGTTAAATTTACACACAAATTTTACAAATTTGTACGCTTTCTTCCTTAATAATAGAAAAAGATCTTACTTCATGTATTTCATTGAACTTTTCTTTATCTTGTATCAAAAGTTGCCTATATTCTGTTGCAGCATTCTCAAGTTCAGTATTTTTCTTTTCTGTTTTCCTGCAAGAAGAAAATTATGGTGCATTTTTAAAACAAAAGCAGAACTAAACAAACAAACAAAATGTAAGTTTCAACTAAAATAAAAGAAAACATTGCAACTGATCATCTCCCTAGAAAATTGCATTTACTTTTATAAGTCAATATACAATATGAAAGGAGTCATTAGTGTTTTAACTATGCACAACCAATAAATAATCTTATGGATCCAATTCCGAAGCAGAAGAACAAGGAAAAAATTGCATAATAAGAACAATCTAACATAATAAATACTTACAGCATTTTGCTGCATATTGTTTTTTCTTGTTGCTGTATTTCAGCTTCAAGTTGTTGATATAATTTACAATTTTTGACTGTTTGATTTCTTAAATCCCTGTTTTCTTGTTCTAAGAGTGCAACTTTCTCTTTCTGAAATGCAGAACTTTTCTTAAAAAGTGAATTATAAAAGAGAAAATATTCTTTACTTAAAAATTTTAATATATAAGCACAGCAGATGATCTAGATGATCTCCTTAAAACATGAATTCTATGATTTAAACAAACACACAAAACCCTATAGATTTCCATCTTTACAAATCTACATATTGGGAATTTTACTAATAATACATGAATTTTCTGTGAAGGGGAAAAAATCAAACAGTGATTTTTATAAAGCAGTAATTTCTAATAAAATGAAACCAACTTTACATGCTTTAATCTCTGGACTGAAATATGGTTAAAACTGAAATTCGAATTTCATAAATAAATCACAAAACAAATAATGGTAAAAATGGATGATTCTAAGAAAATTTATAACAATAAAGAAAAAGATTTATTTTTATCAATATTTTGATGGATTTTCAATAGTAAATCAGCTTCATCAATACAGAATTTCCTGGGATAAGGTGTTGCATTACAATAAAATTTAATCCATTTCTTATGACTAATAAGAATTAAGATTTCAGAATAGTTTTAAATGTTTTCCTTTAAATCAAAAACTTACCAAAGATTCGAACTGATCATATTCCATTTTAAAATTTTTTACTCTTCCTAAAATTCTTCTGTTTCTTTCACTATGCACATCTTTCCTATGCCTTTCAAATTCTAACTGGTTTTGTAGAAGCAAAATTTTTGTTCTCAAGATTGAAATTTCATCTGGTGGAGCTTTTCCTATAAATGTATAATTTTTTTTTTTTTTAATAAACAAGAAAAAAGTAAAAAGATTATTCCAGAAAAAGCAAAATATTTACAAATATTGACATTATAGTAAGTGAAATAACAATTTTTTTCTCTCTTAAAATTACAATCAAACTTTGAATTCCTTTTCATATTTAATTAAATAAAATATTTTTTCTTGTATCAAAAAAATTCTATACATTAAAAATTTTAAGTTAAAAATGCTTGTTTCCAATAAAATCTTCATTTGTCCATGAATTTCTTAAATATATATATATTTTTTAAATTAGTAATACTTAAGAAATGTTCAAATAATATGACAAGAAAAGATATTTGAATACAAACTAGAATATATTGCTGCATATTTATTTTTGTACACTTATTTTTTGATTAAATAATTTACTAAGGAGAAATGATGCAAGTTTGTTGCAAATATGTATATTTAAAAATTTATATTGAATATTCTTGAAAAACATACATTTAACTGCATCTAAATTCATTTGATTGGAAATGAATTCCTTCTATCAACCCATCATTTAATAAATTGCAATTAGAATCAGCGGATAAGCAAAAATTCATGCTATTACCTCCAAAATGAGTCCAATCTGTATTTGTTGTTGAAGTTATAGGAATAGAAAATAAATGGCCAAAAGCTGCTTCATTAGCAGACTGAACACACTGGTCTAAGAGACCAGTAGGAGATAAACTATTCACAATTGAATTCTGAGAAATATGAGTTTCAAAACATTCTGGTGCAAGCCTTCTTAACTCTTCCACTGGATGCAAGTATGGTACAAGTTCTTCATATGTAGCAATTTTATGTGTAAATGCAACTTCAGCCCCATTTGAAATGGGCATAAAGGCACTAGCACTGGCTGTATTACTATTACAGGCAACTATACTATCTGGTCCGGTAACAGTTTCATCAGAATTATTGATATCTGTAGGTAATTGTAACTGTTTAAAACTTACTATTGGACATGACGTAGAACGAGATTTTGGTCTGGTAAGTAATTCATAAGGAGATAATATTCCATCAGGACAATGACATATACCAATATGGCTGGAATAATGAAATTTAAAAGATTCGCTGTCAGTTTCTTGTAAACTATTGAGCATCTCTTCATTTTCTTCTTCGTGACTTTTTGTCAAACTATCTGTTCTTTCCAAAGTAGATTTAAGTAAATCTACTGGTTCTTCCATTAGGTTTTGAATGACAGAAGCAGAAGGTGTATATCCGGATTCTAATGGCTCTGCCACACCATTTTCAGTTATGCTTTGTTTTGAAGTTAATTCCAATACTTCTTTATCAACATCTGTAGAATAATAGCACATATTAAAATTTCTAATAATTTATTTGTATACCTCAAAAATTTGCAATAATATCTTATCACATATTAAATTTTCAGTGAAGAATTTTAATACAAATTGCTAAGAATGCTGATACATTTTTTTAAATATCAAAGTAGTTCTTTAATTTAGAAACTAATAAATTTCCTCCACATCAAATTTTTTTCAAAGTAATGCAATTTTATTGATTTGCATAAAAATTTTAATGCAAATACTATGAATTTTCATTAAAAAAAATTAACATACTTTTTTTAACATTTGATCATTAAAGAAACAGTTATGCATGGCTTACAATCTAAAATTATTACTAAGATAAAATCATTTTGAAATTCATTGTAATACATCTCGGTATGTTGTAGTTGTTGTTGCTAAATGTCTTGGAAATTGGACACATCTTTCCCACTTTCATAATTAATTACCAAAATAGTACTTTCTATTTTCACAACAAACATGGATTAATAAATTTTTATAATAAAAAAAGTAATTATGTTATGAGCCCCAGCTTTTAGCTTAGAAACTTTTGGAGGGAAAAAAAAATATCACATGATAAATCTTATTTAGAATATTGTCTTCACTCTCATAGGATATAGAATGAAAAACAATTTTAAAAAATACTAGTCAGAAAGCACCTATAGTAATAAAATAATATTAATTGCCAATTAACTTTTTACTTTCATATGTTACAACAAATGCTTAATAATCTGCCAAAATTAACAAAGATTTAATTAAATATATATGTACTAATGCTTGAGAGAGAAGGGATTGTGATTTAAATTCTGAAGGAATGCAATTTTTTTTAATATAATTTACAAATATTGGTGAAGAAATATTTCTGCAGAGATAAAGTATTCAAATTAAACAATATTAACAAGAAATAAAACCCACCATCTTCTTTTGCTTCAAGAGCAGATAAAATATCGACATTTTCAAGGACACTCTGTTTACTGCCATCGATATCTAATAAAAATAATAATATAAGATAAGATGTCTTATCATAAATTATACATTTTAATAAATATATTTTGAAAAAACTTGCCTTTCAAACTTTGCAAGGAAGATAATGAATTATCTGCTTCCATTTTCAAAAGCTAAGCAAAGAAAAAGAAACTAAAATAAGAATCACATACAGGTATTTTATTGCTTTATAAATTCTGAATTACAGAGAATATATTTGAGATGCCACAATTGAATAAGCTTTTAAATAATTATTTGAAAAGGCTGCGGTAAAAATTACTTTGTAAAAGCATCATTGTATAATACATCAAATTTTAAGTTCCCCAAACACAATACATTTTTTAAGGATTATAAGAACAAGATGTTCAAAAGAGATTTTTAAAGATTTATATGCATGAATTAATATGCAGAAAGGGCAAAAAGGCACCATTTGTCACACAAACGTTGTTGATCTCAATTTATACGGAATTTCTTTTATAGAATTAAACTCCTTAATAAATTATATAGCTTATTTGTAAACTTGATAAACAAGCACTAAATATTTTATCATTGTATAATGAAATTTGTGAATAAACAACTTTAGACATACCTCAGGTTTAGCTTCAACAGCAATATCTAAAGGTACTTCTTCTGATGAAACTTGTCTATTGTAATTCTTCACTATTGTTTCATCTAAACATTATATGTATCAAAGAATTTATTTTAGAAAATATTTCTAATGACATTCAAATACATTGAGACCATGAATAAAAACTTTCGCTTCACAATATTATAGAAATATCCAAAGAAATTTAAGAATTTCATCTATAGCAATACAGATCTATGAATACTTAATTTTCTGTTCATTATTTTGTTAGGAAAAAAATTTTTTATGCAATGTACAAAAAAAAAAAAAAAAAAAAAAAAAAACATTTCCTATTTTTCGTACAATATTTAAAATATTTGGGTTTTATGAAATCATATCTCAGACATATAGAATATGTGTAGTTAGTTTTCACACCAATATAATTTGGCACATACCAAGAGAAAATTTTCATGTTTAATAAGTTTGATTTTCCCCCAAAAAATATATTCTAATTTTTAATATTATATTCTGATTTAATAGAATTACAGTAGCTCTAAAATGCTAGGACATTATATCAAAAATATATATAAATGTAGTAATTATAGGTATCTCAGAATAGCCTTCATTTGCATATAATATTGTTAATTTAGAGATATATACTTTTTAAACTATCAAATAATTTCTAAAGGCCATACTATTTTCTGATAATTGAAAGTAATTTTTTATGGGAAGAAATATGCCATAAAAATCAAAAGCAAGCAGGGCTCAGAAATTTATTTAGAGTTATGAAGTGTTTCATTTTTATGTAATATAGAAACTGTTTCAAAAATCAGAGTCTACTAAGAATGTATTTATGTGGAAAGTAAGTTAAATGAAAAGTAATTTTTTCCTGTTTTGATACACTAGTACAAATAAAAAGAATGCAAATGGAAATTTCTACACTCCACTTTTATACCTTCACTAATAATAAAAAAGATACTAATGAAACAAAGGTGTGTCAAACTCTTGATAGAAATATGTTAAAGGGCAGAACAAAGTCAAATAAACTGCAACAGAGAGAATAATTTAATTACAGCTTCTACAAATAAAATTTGTGATAATGAATTAAATAATGATTCATTTCCTTCAAATTTTCTATTTCTTTCTTATACTTTTGTGTGACAATGTAATTTCCTATGCAATAACATAATTTTTAGGAATATCTTCATGAATGATTCATTTAATTTAATGCAAATATACAGGCCATTGTTTTTCAATCTCTGAAGGGCCATAAAAAAAAAGGAGAAAAAAAATAAGGAACAAAATGAATTTATAACCAAAATTTACAATCATGTTTACTTTTCAACATAATCACTGAGAAGCTTCAGATATTAATGCGTGGATTGGAATTCCTTGTAAAAATAATGCTACTAATAATATGGGTCTACACATTCTTTTAAAGCATCTTCTTATTATTTAAGAATCCTAACCAGTTTCTCAATTCAGAGAAGAAATGAAAATCACTTGACTTAAAAAAAAAAAAAAAAAATGGTAAAAGACTGTTCTGTCTCAAAAACAGAAAAAAAAAAAAAAAAAAAAACTTATTTAAAGAAACATCAACTTGTTTGAAAGAAATGGTGGATGTCAGAGTTCTTGTCAAAAGCAATCTAACCAACATGCTACAAATGTGATTTTTGAATGTCAAATGAATATATAGATAGTCCTGCTCCATAATTTACTTTAAAAGGAAATTTCAAAGAATTATCGAATTGTTGAGAAACTTTAAAGGAATTCTATCCTACATCACTGTTAGCATCATTCTTTGACTACAAAATGATATCCAGTTCACTGATATGACAAATGCCTGGATTTTTATGGTTATTACATCAAAAATTAACCATGTTTGTACAGAACTTTTGGTAATAAACTCAATTTTTTACTTACATTTTTCTTTTCTTTTATGGTCCATGAAAAAAAATGGCCCTTGTATCAAATAAATATAAAAATGTCAAATGCAAATGACAATTGAAAAATCATTTGAAGTAGACAAAGGCCAGTTGCTTACTTTTTAAAGTCAACGGTGACGTAGCATTAGAAGTTTGTGGTGTTGATACATTAGATATACCATTTGTAGCCCAAGGAATTACGTCGCGGGATGACTCAGATTCATTTACAAAATCAGTTTCATAGTTGATAGAACAACTGCTCTGATTACTACAACAATTTAACTGTGCACTATCTACAAATTAATGAAAAACAAATCTATCAAATATAGAGCTGATGTTTCATATGTTAATATAGAGTCAATAGATTTGCAAAGATATCTATGTACAGATTTTATAATAAGGAAATATTAAATCAAATGTCATAATGTAACAAATCACAAAAATGAAATATTTAAAAATATTTTGAAATAGAAACAATGTTTTGGAATTTCATTTATAGAAATCTAATTCCAGATTTACAATGCACATGTCTTCATGCTTTTTTTTCTAATAAAAGAACTATAAAAATGATTTTTAATAATAAGTTAGGAAAAAAAATTCAATAACAATCTCAGAATAAAAACTCAAAGTGAAAAATTTGAAAGCAAAAGAATGGAAATAAAATTTTACAAAAAAAAAAAAAAAAAAAAAAGAATTTAGAAAATATATAAGAGTTCAAAAGCCAATTTAAAATATCCATACCAAAACTATATAAGTTGTGCTCATTAGACGAAGTCAAATTATTTCTAAAGGGTTCTGAAGGCCTATCAACACAATATGAAGCACATTCTACGACAACATCATGATATGCCATCTTTTTAAACCTAAATAACAATGGTAGAGAATTTGAAATAACTTATATATAAAGAAACATTATTTAAAACTTAAAATTTCCATTACTTTTACAGAACAGTGAAATAATTTTTTTTTAACACAAAATTTGAAATCACAAATAAAATAATTTGAAATGGTGCAAAATTTAATAGAAAAAAACAGTTTTATACAATAAATTTTCAATCTCACCATTATTATTTATAATGAAATCTTAATAAAATGAATAATTACAATAAAATAAAAAATTCTTCATAATGAAATTCTGAAAATTGAAACATCAAATAAGTATATGAAACAAATTTTCTATAGACATATTAAAGTAAGTTTCTGTCTGAAGATTGAAATGTTATATTGAACTCTTTGTTTAAATTATGCTTCTTTTTTTAAATCATTGAGATATTCATAGAACAATTAAACATTCATTAAGCAATTAAATTACAATGACAGAAATAAACATTTCATTTTTGCAAGCATTACAAAAATTAATAACACTATTTAATGCTTTATTATTTCACATGCTTTTCTTATGTTTTATTATTTCCAGGGGTGTTTGTGGGACCCCAAAAAATCCCTTGAAACTTTTACGGACTTACTACCGACATTTTGGAGTTTCGAGAAGGGGGGGGGGGGGGGAGAAATGAAAAATTACAATTATGAAGTATTGAATGACCTAATTATAAAAGTTCAATGAATTACATTTTTTGCAAAATTAATAACCATTAATTTTGCAAAATTAAGACCTTTGAACAGAGGTCACGTGATCACACATCTGGTCGAACGAAGTCTCTCCCTTTTTTTTCTGCCGCGCCTACTTGCCGAAAAGAATCCAGAAGAGAATGTCCGAGAACCGGGGGAATGAGTCATAACTCGCAATAAGGAAAGAACAAAAAAGAAGTTTTTCCCCCTTTTCACGCATTATCACTGCCTTTGGAGAAAGAAAGGAAAAGTTTTCAACACACACACTGACCTTGCGTTTTCTGCTTTCAAAGCAAACAAAATTACCCAGATCAAAATAAATAATTCATTATTATACCTACTTCCTTTTGAACGACGATCCCCGGAATTTCCGGGTATCGAAGTTCAAAATCCCCGGAGCACAAACACCCCTGTATTTCACATAGTTTTAAATACAAATTCAATAATCTGTATTATTCAGAATATTAAATTGTATTAAATATTATGAATAAATTTTTCTCATTAACATAAGCATTTTATATCAGCAAATATTCCTTAAATCTAAAAAATTCAAATAAATTCAAGATACTATAAGGAACATTATATATATCAAAAAGTAATCAATACAATGTCATTTAAAATGCAAAACAAACATTCTGCTAGTGTGCACCAAATTCTTAATGTACGTGTCCCTTTCTAACACATCACCCAAGCAATGCATGAATTAAATCCAGGATTGTTCTAAATAAATTAAAATATAAGTAAAATTTACATTTAAATTTCATTTGTTGCAAAAAAGTCAGGTAAAACAATAATTACAAATGTATTATGTCACTATTCATTAATTACCTTTTTGGTTCAAGCTCTTGTTCTTTTGTAGCATTGACTAGAAAAGGATGCAATCTGACTTGTTTTACAAGAGGCTAAAAATCAGGGGAAAAAATAGAACATTGGAAAATTCTTAAAATAACAGTGAAAAAAAGAATAAATAATATATATATATATATATAATTTTTATTTCTTTAAATAAATTTTAATGTCATTTTTAAAGCCTATCTAAAAATTGTGTTTCAATTCAAATCAATATAAATATTTAGCATTGTTTCACGGCTAATAACAAATATTAATACTAATTCTACTACATCCATACTAAAGTTACACTGTCTTCTAGGCACTATCTATAACTTAAAAAAAAAATAGTTGACAATGATAATAGTGTTATTAAGAGCTCCCCAAAATGGCATTTTAAGAATAAATGATGAAAAATAATTTTGTTTAGTTGTTAAAGTTATTAACTATGAAAAATTACTGTATTTCATAAGTTGATTTCATTTCAAAGTAAATATACTTCAATAAGAAAAATCTACCTTACACATTAAAATTTTTTATAAATCTAAGTATCAATTTTTTAAAAAAGAATCATTAACCCAAATATATATATATATATAAATGCTCCAAACTCATGAAGAATAATAGTAAACAGAAAAAGTAATCATTAAATCAATACTGGCAAATTTGACAATTCTGGCAGAAAAAAAAAAAGTTAAATTTACATTAGATTATAAAATTCCATAGAAACAATAAGAAATATATTATACTGATTATGAGAGAATTACAAGAAATATACCAAATGCATTTGTTGATAAGTTAAGTAAATAGAGAATATTAGACAATAATGACAACAAATATACACATTATATAAACAAATATTTGAACATTATTTAGACACAAATATAAGAGGAAAAATCTTTGAGTCTCTATTAGTACAACATTATGGTACTTTTATCTATGTTTATAATTTTATTTTAAATACAGACTTCAGCTTCCACTAAAACCTTCAACTAAAAATACAAAAACATCTGCCATTACATAAGAGCACTAAATAATTAATGAACTGATATTTTTCAATTTATGAAAAACATCATTTAATGCAGAAATTTAATAACATAAACTCGCATATTTTGTACATATCAATTCATCTTTATTACAAAACAATTATGAAAACCAAATATAAAATGAAAATAACCCTTTTATTTAAAAAAAAATTGGAAATAAAAGAAAACCTTTTATTGGGATGTTTTATTCATACTGTAACATAGCTAGAATTTGATACTGCTTTTTTGTAGGCCAAATCATTAAAAAATGTTATCACAAAAATAGTCAGCTCTTTCGCAGTTATGGGTATGATAACTCTCTAAAAGTTTACCTCTATATGAATTACCAATGAATTACCTCTATACATAATGTATATTTTAATTTCAAGAATGTTATGGACTGCAATTCAGCATGCCAGGACTACAGAAGGCATGGAAAACCTCTCAAATAAAATTGGTCACTATTTAACATGGTATTTAAGGATAATAAATAACATTCATATATATATAAATAAACTAAATTCAAGACATTAAAAAAAAACAATATTTGTCTTTAATCTTACTATATGTCATTAGAATTGCATTATGGTAGTCAAATACAAAATAAGCATAGCATTCCATGGTATAAGCTTCTTTTTTAAATTTTAATTTGAAATTCAGAAAATTTGCATTAATTTAGTCAAAATTTTAACCTATCTGTTTTATTTTGTGTTTATTTTAACTAATAACTTGTGCACTAATAAACTTCATTTTCTACTATTCGCCTTTTCCCATTTAGAATAAAATGGAAAATGCTATTAAATTTAATTCGACAATTTTGCACTGAATTAAAAAAAAATCTAAAATATCTTTTGTTTCTTCTCTACAAAATAATTACAAAGTCAGCAAAGAAAATAGTCTCCGTTCCGAGTCTCTTTACATACACAGAAAAAGAAATATCATACAACTGCTTCAAATAAGACAACAGCAGGAAAAGAGCATTAATACATCAATTACATTCACATCTTTATTTTTTAAGAAATTATAGTTAAAAAAAGGAAGGGGGGGGGTAAGGAAGAATGAAAGAAAAGAAAGTCAATTTCAAAAATATTTCATCCATTTCTATATAATTCTGATATAGTTAAACATTTTGCAACATCCAATTATTCTTTAAACACTCACATTAGCGACACATATGAAGCTTCTTTTTTTTTTTTTTTTTACAAAACTACTTTAAAAATTAATTACTATTAACTGATGTATCAAAAACAAAACGATAATATGGCAACATCCACTGTGCAAAATAATAATATTTTGGATTTTCAAAGACAAGAATTAAACACTATGTATCAGTTCTTGAGTCCATTTCTTAATCCCAATTCAAATATGGAAAATTCGAAAAATTTAATAAAATAATGAAATTTTATTAATTTTTTGATAGGTTAAAAGATTTGATTACAGAATTAATACAAATTACAAAACATCAGAAATTTATCAAAAGCACCTTGCTTAGAAAACAAAATGAAAATGCTTACCTTGATAACTTTATTAAAGACAACTGCATTATCCTCAGTTACTTTATTACTTAGATACACACTACGAAGATATACCAAGAAATTGTAAGGAAACAACCCATACAAACGTTGAAATAAGGAGCCAGTTGCAGTTTGCAAATGCATTGCATGGACATCAACAATAAAGCCTAAAGAATGAGAAAATACACATAAATACTCACTTTTCTTTCACTAGCAGAAATGTTTTAATTCCCTTCAACAAATAATATTTTTCATTAAAATTTTTAAGAGCAAAATTATTTATTAACATATTTTTCCAATGAATTAATTATTTAAATATTCTTACTATAGCATTTACCTAGCCTCCTCATATATTTAAGCATTCTTATTAATGTATTTTCTAAATTATGAGATCAAATATAGATCAATTTTTTGAAAATACATTTAAAAAAAGAAAAAGAAAAGAAAGCTAAAGGTCAAAGATTATTCCAATGTTTTTTTTTTATTTGACATTCTTTAATTTTACCATTTTTTTCTTCTATTTTTAGGTTATCAAGTCTGTGGCAATCAAATTCAAGATTAATCAAAGAAAAATGTTAGTGATCTTAGAACTAACAGAAATATTCTAAGTTCATCTTGATTGTTTTATATATAATGCTTCTTACATAATACTATGCATATGGCAAAGCTTTTATTCATTATAAAATCTGCTCTGTGCCTTTTACAATAATATTATGATATCTGTTTCCAGTTCCCTGACAAGCCACAAAAAGACAATGAACTTGACACCCTTGTTCTAACATGTTATTTAGAAGTTTCAACATGTATATTATTTTCATTATATAATTAAAAGGATTTATTTTCAGTTCTAAAAATGGAATTAATTAGAGCAATAATAATCAGTGCAATAGATTTTTATATTTCAGTACTATTAATAGATTGATTTTTTAATAAATATAATAGATAGTCATATTCTCTATTTAAATTAACACATTAAATATGTGATAAGGAGATATAAAAAAAAATCATGAATTAAAGAAATTACTCTTTAAATTATAATTTAAACATTGATAGTGGTATAGGCTATGTGCTAACCTCTGTTTTCTAATATTTTCTTTAAATATGAAGCAGATATCGATCTTACCAACAAGATACGATTGACATTTTTAAAACCATGTCACTTATATCTCCTATGAAGAGGTCACTAATTATTGATATTTTAACACATACTGAATTCTTATAGGATAAGATCAGTAAAATTTCAAGCAAATAGATGAATTGTAATTCTTTGCTAGGGTAAATTATTCTCTTGTATTGTATGTGTAGGGCATAAAAACTACTTGTATTAAGAAAATTTCTTTCTATTTTTCATTTATCATAAAATTTAAAAAATAACAATTACCTTTGATCCAGGATAATTACTTTTACTATAATTGAAGGTAAAAAACAAAATGCATAAAAAAATATAAATGTAATAAAAATTTAATACTAAATACCTAATTTAGTAAATTTATCCACAATCTGTCCATTATTCCTGCAGAAGTATTAAGAATATATTGCCATCGGATATAATTACCCCCCCCCATATCATTATACTCAGTATTATTACAGGATATGATCCCAAACTAACTGAAGAAAAATTTAAATGACAAACTGAAATTCATCAACTATAAAAAGTCTTGTATTTGTCATGGAATTTTCATAGCTTGACTGTGAGCAAAATATACATCAAATGTATCAAGTTTTGAAGATAGGTATAAAAACTTTTAACTTTTCACCAACCATCTCGAATAGGTTGATTGTATACATTACCAGCTACTATACTAATAGAAAACCTACAATTTATACAAGAATTTATACTTAGTGATAAATACTGCTGAGCGCAGAATAATACCCAATGTTTTATTTGGTGAATGCACATAATACTGATTAATATTAATTGACTGAAAAAATTATACAATAGAATATCATTTTTATCCCACATGCTAATTAACTTAAGAAATTTCTAATTTTATTTTTTTTCAATGAAATAAAAATATATATGCATGAAAAAATATTTTAATTTTTTTAAAAATTCAAAATGATTTGGAGAACTCAGAAATATTTATCACAAAAGTTCCTTGTTAAAAAAGTATTTACAATAAAATTCTAATACATAATGATATATATTATACTAAAATTTTACTTGTATATTGATGTCAAAAGTTATAACAAACAAATGATCAAATTTAATGTTTCACCAATTGCTGTAACTGACATTAATTTTGATACAGGAATAATCATCGAAAACGCAATTGTATACACATAATAAAGAAAGATTAAGTCAACCATTTCTTGAAAAGTTATTTTTTTTTAATATTATTGACATTTTTATTAAAACATGCATAGTTTTAAAAGTTTCATCAACAATTGCAAAGCACTAATTGCTACAGTAATGGTCCAAACTGTGAACACTTTTCAGAATAAAAGTGCATTTTGAAAATTTGAATGCTCATAACAGCAATAGAATTTGTAATAATACCATAAAGTTATGCATAATTTTAAAGATGATTTAGCTAGAGAATAATGCGTTAAATTATATTCAATTGCCATTATTTTTTAAAAGCAATAGTTAAATAACAAGAAGAGAGGAATATATCTTGCTTTAGCTGATAAGACATAGCTTTTCTTCATTTGAATGTAGTCAATAAGCATGAGGAAATACAACGGCATCCTGTTATCAGAAGAATTCAATAATTGGCACCATACTTTACAGATATGAGAAGACTTTTTTTTCCATAGTTTCTAGGATTGCTATTAAATTGGTCATTGTATAATTATATACACTTTCTTTTATGAATTCTCAAAATATAAACAAATAAAAGAAATGCTCCCTTCATAAAATGTTTGAAAGTTTTATTATTACATGAACAAGGCTTTAGTTATAATGACATTAGAAAGAAAATACGGAGAATCTAACTAAAAATGGCGTTTGTAAATTTTCAATGAAGTAAAAGGAAATAAATCACTAGAAAAATAAATTAGAAAAGGTGCACAACAATAAGTAAGGATAGAATAAATAAAGATTGTGCCTACGTGACAGAAGAAAATCATCTGGAAATATATAAAGTGAAATAGTACAATGCAATATGAAGAATATGAGAACCATTCAAGAGAGATTACAGGATTTGATATAAATGTAAGAATTTCATGAAAATCTAAAATAAAGATTCATAAAGTTAAAATGGACAAAACTAACTGGAACAATAGAACAGAGAGATTTGGAATGATTAATTTTTAGTTAGTTTAGTTATATTAATGTCCTGTTTTTAAACAACATAAGGGCTATTTTGGGATGGATCTCGTAATGTTGAATTGCAGTCAGATGACAAGGACAACACCTGAGCTGACACCACCACCCCACTCCAAACTTCTGCACCATACCAGCAGGAGGACGTTTGGCCCTGATGGATTTAACACCTGACCCTCTCACACGATGATTCTTCGGTGGAATTGGTTCACAAACTTAAAACCCTCTGGTTCCGAAGCCAAGACCTTATTACCAGGCCACCATGGCCTTGGAATGATTAAATCCAAATCTTACTAATTGATAGTGATGGCATAAATTATGTAAAGAGAAAAATAGGAGAGGATTTCCATCCTAAATGCGTTATAGCTACTGTTAAATACACAGTTAGTGCTATAATCTAAAGTTTTATAACAGCTAAAGATGTGGACAGAATTTGCGTGATTAATGGGAATATAAAGGCTTAAAAAAAAATGAATGAACTATCCATTCTTAAACTGCTGTCTTCCATGTATGATCTTTTCCCAGATAATGAAAAATGTATATTTCAATAGGATTCAGCTCCATAGTCATTGTATGTAAAAACTAATTTCAAGATAATCATATTTCACTACATGGAAAGAGACCTTAACTCAACCAAAAATCTATGGAGCTAGCTGAAGAAACTTATTACACAGAAACAACCTAGCAATAAAATCTAATAATTAAGACAAAAATACAGTAATAATATCATATTTTAATAGCTGAGAACCAAAAGCTATGGAGAACTCTGAGATGCAAATGATGTTAAAGGTTACTTAACTAAACAGCTATAAATGAGAATGATTACAAGTGTCATATGATAAGGAAATCTAGGAATATGTTTACGTAGGTATTGGTATGTTTTCATTTTCATTATTATAACTGTTATTTTTGTACAAATATCCATCATAACCAACAGGAGTGGTTTTTCCAAAGTTTCCTTGCATATTCTCTAATTTATCCCCTTTCATCAGCTTGAGGACATTAGATAAGAGTGCATAGCATTGGCAAACAACAGTTACAAAATACAGATTTTTTTAGCATGAATTTGCCATTTTTATTGAATCTATTGCGATCCTTGGCAATTTTCTTGGCATTTAATTCAGAGCATTTAGGAATAGTTACCTAAAAATTGAATTTGTGTTTTCAATTGATTGAAATCAAGGTTTGTTATAGATCTACAATTTTAATCACAAACCAAATTCCATGCATTTAAGCTATCGCTTTTATATTCTTGTGATAATACAGATCAAAAGAAAGTCAGCCCCTTGACAGATCTGGTTTAAAGTTTGATAGATATCTATCAAATTTGTGTCAAATTTTAACCATCTAACTCTCTTTGTTTTTTAGTTCTCATGTCAATTTATATCAGACAGCTGGACTGACAGGTTTCCTCTGAATGGATTTCACCCAGAATTTGATAGAAATCTATAAATTTAGTGTAAAGACTATATACCAAATTTCATCAAATTAAGAAACTGTAAAGATTGTATACCAAATTCAAAGTGTTTTTGAATTATCTTTGTCAAAGACAAATATAATGCCAAAAACTTGAGGAGGTCTACAACAAAAAGTTTTGTCAAAATTTCAAGTTCAAATTTTTCACAATTACAATACTTTCTCTACACATCAGGTATGAAAAAATAAAAATTATTCAATTAAATTTTTGATTAATTTATCTCGAAAAAATGATATTAAACTGTATGGTATTTCTTTTGATAAAATGACAATTATGAGCCATCAAACTTCAAAATTCGTTCTTTCAAAAGATTTCCATAATTTTTGCCAGAACCGTATATCAGACAAGAAATGAAATTGTAATTCAGTAAATAAATATTAAAGAAGGAATTAAAACGACAATAAACAAAAACTGATCTACAAGTAATGATAAAGCATTTTTACCTATTTAATTATATATATCTTGGAAATATCATTTTTAAAAGATGAAATTTCAATTACATTTATATTTACCTGGCTTTTTTCCACCCCAGGAAGCTATTCTGGAGAAGATTTCAAACGTGTCATTTAAAAAAGGTATAAACTGCCCAGGTATTATTGATAAAAGTGACGTCAAGGTAAGAAGTCCACACATTAAAGTTGGTGCATATTGGTCATTCTGTAAAGAATATCAATGTAAAAATAAATGTTAAAATTTGCAACAACACTGATTTAATATATATATATATATATAATTTAGTTTTGCTCAAAAAAAAAAAAAACTATTTTTTTGCACCTTATTTTCTATTTTAATAAAAATAACCACTAAAGTCGAGATTTAAATATTAAAAACAATTATTTTTTCTTATATACAGTTTAAATTCTGCCAAGAATACTCTTGAATAAGATTTTATCATGTTAGTCAGATTTGAGAAAACATATTCAGGGGGAAAAAATACAATAAAAAAAAACACAGAATATAAATTAAAAATTATTTCCAGAAAGTCATGCTATACAATAATTATCTATTTCTAAATATTTTTTCATTAATCTGAATAAAAATGCACACAGAAAACTGATTTTATTTGTTCATCAAAACAGGACACAAAAAAGAAAAGAACCTATAAATTTAAAACTAAAAGAATGCAATGATTTTTATAAAGCATAAAAAAAGCCCCCTTCTTGCAATACTTTGTTAATATAAAACTGAACAATAGCTACAAAAATATAAAATGTTTTATCAATTCAGTGCAATTATTATCTCAAGAAGACTGGATTAAAGAATGGTAATTGGTTAAAGAATCAATTTTACAATAAAAATTCAAAATCTGAAAGCAAACTTGCAATATTCAATTTCTAAATTTAATAACAAAGAAAAGAGAAAATATCTAATGATTTAACTAGTTGCTGTGTCTATATTCATTTGTTATATATGTATGCAGTTGCTGTGTCTATATTGATTTGTTATATATGTATGCAAGAAAAGACAAAATACATATACTTCTATGTTGAACAGTTTTCAGATTCTTATATTCAAACTCTTAGGAAGTGTTACAATTCTGAAAACTAATAATTATTAACTATTACTCTAAAGTTTTAAGCTAAATGGGAATCTTAGTCTCGCTGCTTGGCGCACACACATACAAGTAAAGATTGCTTGGGTTCGCATTCTAAAACTAAGCAAAATTTATATTTTGGAGAAATTTAGAGTTTGGATGTTGATACTGGCACCTTTCAGATATTAAATTTTAGTTTAAAAGATTAACAATTATAAAAGAAGATAATATAAAATATTCTTTGGTTTCAGATACTTGATTTTCCTCAAAAAAATAACACACATAGATTCCTCTATGTGTGTTATTTTTTTTATCTAACACACATAGAAACTATATAGAAAAGTAGACAAATTTAATGTAAAAATGATGTGGATAAATAAACAGTATGCATGTTTTAGATTTCAAAATGTTAATTAACTTCCCTCGTAATTATAAATTCAAATAAATTTCAAGTAAATAGTCTTAATTGAGCAATGGAATTATAATACACATTAAAATAATTTTGGTTGCATTTATTATTTTAAAAATAGTTTTTGTTTTGAACATATTTTGTAATTTACATTCACATCTATGCTATTTTAGGAGTCATGCTATTTACATTTTCTTGCATACATGCAAAATACAGTATATGAATTTTAAATCCTCATGATATAACAGTAATATTTAACAGGGGAGAGAAATCATTTCTAAATATTTGAATTTTAAAAGAGGAGAAACTGTGTAGTTATAAAAATTAAATAACAAAGTGGTCAGTGGAATGTTTCAAAGAATATGGCTTTGAAGTGAGTATGAAAAAATCTATATATTTTTTTAAAAAATCACAAATTTATTAAATAAAATAAAATTTTATTCACTTAGGTCAAACAATAAAGCAATCATTAGAGAGACAGAGAGAGAGAATGTCAACTGAGTAACCTAAATATTTAATAATATGAGACAAAATCAAACCAAATAGTAAAAGAAATTGCAATTAATAATTAAAAAGATATTTAATTAATTACTGCACTTCCTCATTAAAAAGTGCTTACAGTAAAAAAATAGTGAAAACGTTTGATTAATTTAATTACAATAACTTCCTGTCTGGAAGCAATACTGAGTAATTTTGGAACCGACTTCATAATTTTATACTCTAGTCAGAAGACAAGGAAGATATCTGAACTGGCACCCACTCTCAAATTTCCATATCACATCAACAGGAGGATGTTCACACCACAATGTCAGATTTAAAATGCACCAGATCAGCATATACAATAGATCTGCTGAGGAATCAGGTTTCAAAAAGGAATCTTCCAAACTCAAATCCAAGATCTTACTGTTAGGTTCACCACAGCCACAAAAATGTTCAATGAAAACAACTTTAATATCTGCAAAAGTGTGCGAGTAATAAATGCGATTAAATGATAAAATAGGTTTAATGCTAGAATTTGTATTAGGAAGTAAAAAGGAAAATTTTCATAATTTTTATTAAAATAAATTTCAAAAAATACATGACATTTTAAAAAATTGTTGTTTGGGAAGAGAATTGGTTCTACGGAAAATTTATTTCTTTGAATTATAAGATGGTACAAAAATAGCTTTTTGAAAATGATATATTCCAAAGTTATGGTGGAAAAACAGAAAATCTTTTCCCCCTGTTTCATCTCCTTAAAGATGGCAAAAACTTTTGAATAGTACAGTTAGTCCAGTAGTAATGAACACTAAAATCAGATAGCAACAATTAAAAAAATATATATTTAATTTACCTTCAGAAGATTTATAAGTAGATTCAAAATGCGATGTGTAGCAATTTTATGCAGCCATGGAGGTTGACGATACACCAAATTCATTAGAAGTTGCACAGCTTTATAACGGTAGATTTCATTCTTCATCAAATCAAAAATTTTATCAAATAAATGCTAAAAAATAAATAAAAGAAATTTACAAGCATAATATAAGCATAATAATTTCACCAATTTTTAAACTGCAAAAAACTTAGATCTGAAATTTATTTAGCCAAGTGCACTCATAAATAAAATCTTTAGTATTTATTAATTTAAAAATGGAATATGAAAGTTTTGTTGCAACACATCAAAATCAATTCAAGATGGGGGAAAAAGTATTGTCTGCTATTTCAAAGATAAAAAAGTACCAGATTTTTCTTTTTTACAATTTTTAAATTACATGAAGCTTTAATAAATACTATTAAAATGTATTAACACTATCATTTTAATGCTAATATCTTTAATTAATCAATACTATTACTGTTAATTAATACCAAAAAAATTGTATTAAAATTCAAACCAATGAAAATTAAAAAGTAGTTCCATCAACTTCAGTAAGTTTAATAACAATTTTTGAACATCGTAACGTTTTTAAATGTAATAAACTTAACACTTTTTTTTCGTTCAAATAATTAAAAATCTTGTACAAACACAAACATTAAGGGGGGGGGGGGAATGACAAAGCATGGACATATAAAAAAATTGAGGTAATTGAAATACTGAGGTCTTATAGATTTGACACAGAAAATTAGGTTTAAAACTAAAAATATTACCTATAATTAATATATTATTTTACCTAGTATTAATATTAGGTAATATTTTTATTACCTAATAGTAGGTTTTAGGTAGGTTTAGTAACATTGAAAGTAGGTTTTTACTAAAAATATAAGAATTTTTTCAAATTAATTTAAATCAAAATCTAATAAAAAATAAGATTACCTTATCATGAGGCTCTTTGGATCGAACTAAAATATCTATAATGCGATGAGAATCGGCAGTAATATAGTAATCTACAATTCCATTCAAGACTTTAGAATCTTTATCTAGAAAGAAAGCAATAGCATATGTTTACGAAAATTTATTCAGAATTGTAAAAGAATAATCTAATGGTTAATACACATTTAAATTCATCCTTCAAAGCAGTTACTCATGTTCACAAAAATGAATGGGAATGGGGGCATAATTTCAGATTTATGATTAAATATTGTTCATTCTTAATTTTTGAAAATTTAATCTGGGAAAAGTTTAAATTATTAAAAAGCATAAAAATATCATGAAAGTAAAATCAACATTACATGGATTACATTACATAAAAATCTTACAAAAAAAAAAAAAAAAAAAAAAAAAAAGAAGATTGTGTTTACTTTTTCAAAAGCAATTAATAAACATTTTTTTTTTTTTTTTGACACAACGTACTTTCATTTAAACCTTCACAAATCATATCCATAACATTTCCTGCATAATGATAATCAGCTGTTTCCAATACAGGCAGTAAATTTAAAACAGCTTCAACTGGATTCTGTGAAGATCTTTCACCCTTTTCTTTTCTCTGATGCATCTGTAAAAGATTAAGAATAAATTCATTAACAAATTAGACTTCAACATCGATTTGAAGATTAGAAAATTTTATTTAAGTGCTAATATAAAACAGAATAAGTTTTGTAAATAATTACAGGATATACAAGATAAAGCAATGCAGTAATGGTTAATACAAATAGACGACAATATAAATAAATTTTAATGAGTGCTTGATAATTCCAACATTAATTCTGAATTGCTCGGGTGATGTGACAATGCTTAGTAGTATTCTCTCAGAGTGGTAAACCAATGCAAACTTAAACCCTCAGAGTAAGAAAGGGAAAGCAAAATGCATATTACAAATGTACTGTTAGATATAAAGTTAGAAGTAAATATTTCAGTTAGTCAAACTAAAAGCAAGATGGAGTTTAATGGACAGTTTAAGGTAATAATACTACTAAAGTCTGTTTTCACTGCTTTCTGTGACACAGAAAATCTTTCCATAACAGTTGCTGGAATGTAAAATCCACTTTCATATCCAAGAACTTAGGGTAGTCCATTTTTTTTTTTTTTTCTTATTCTAATTTGCAAAATTTTGATAAATACTTGTGTATCAAAGGCTAACAAGTGGATAGATGATAGCATACACTCAATAAGAATACTTGCTGCTAGTCGTATTCTGACTGATCACAGGTACCCAAGCATGACAAACTTTTTATTTATTTTTTTGGATAGACAAATTTATTTGAAAGCATCTATTTGTCTTATTCAACTAAAAATGCCACTATTTGTTTTTTTTTTCTTCTTCTAATTTGCAAAATTTTGATAAATGCTTATGTATCAAAGGCCAACAAGTGGATAGATGATAACAAACACTCAATAGGAATACTTGCTGCTAGTCGCATTCCGAGTGATCACAGGTTCGCAAGTATGACAAACATTTTTTTTGGGGGGGGGAGGGCAGACAAATTTATTTGAATAAAAGTATCTATTTGTCTTGATACAACTAAAAATGCCTTTATTTGCCCCTTTCCGAAACAGGGGCAGGTAAGTCATATTATATATATATATATATATATATATATATATATATGATGAACAAGAATGGATTAATAACATAAAAAAAGATAGAAAGTATAAGAAATGCATTATATTGTCAAATGAAAGAAAATTATAATATTCTTGCACATTATTTTATTAGAATTTGACCAATAATTCACCTATTAAATAACTGATAAGTGTAAGCTTATATACATAACATAATCCAATTTCCTGTCTTCTACAATAATAAGAAGCGAAATATGTGGATATTTTGCAAATTGGCTATATATTTCAAGATGCATTATAGATGTCGACTTCTAAAATTTCTATACAAATTAAAGATGTTAAATATGAACACCAGTTGCAGATTAGAGTAAGTCCAACAGACAATAATTTGTTTGCTCTTTTTGAAACTAAACTTCCCATATGTCTTATCCTGTTATAGAATGGATTCTGATAAATGATGCTCCAAAATTCACACAGTTCATAAACAGCATTAATCATGTGTCATAGACTGAAATCCAGCCAGCCATATTTTGAATTTTACATTGTGATGACTATATATTAATTATCAGTAAATCTGCATAGTCAAAGTTACAAATAGGGATAGTGTGGATAGTGACAGGAGAAAAAGTTGTAAACTGAGTTTCCTCATTCATCAAATGTTCCCATTAATATTAAAATAACTCAATAAAAGCTAATCCAATAATATAACTAGTAATACATTAAAAAATTACCACTTTCTAGGCATCCAAATGCTGGACATATGTTTCATATTTCTCCAAAATTTAATAAGACAACTTAATACAAAATAGGGAAATTTCATTTTAAGAAATTAACAAGGTCAAGAATAACAGCCTAATAGAAATTTCATTTCCATATAATGACAATTTTTAATGTTTCACAAAATTTCAGGCCATTTCATAATAGAATTTTTATTAAATTAATAATAAACTAAGCATATATGATGATGACTACTTATTTAGCCTTAAAAGGAATTTCAATGCTATTTTAAAAATGTGAAAGCAATGATTATCAAATCTAAATGTTAGTATGAAATATTTTTTTTAGCACCATGGTATGGTATGCTAGGCTTCAAAAGCAGCAATTTATACCAATTGCTGCATGAGTTTCAGGTAACTATTGAATTTTAACAACTATTAGACTAACAGAAAAGATTCAGAATCTTAAAATAATGTATCAGAAATCAAATTATTTAGAAAACTATAAATTACTAACATATATAATTACAAAAATTAAGTAAGAGGCCATTTTACAAAAAATTTCACTTTATTATTATGAGAATTTCACATTTGTATCGTATTTTCTGTATCACTTTCATTACAATATACATTGTAAAGACATTCATAGTCACAAAAAATATTAATATCATAAAAAATAAAAGGCTAGTGAAAATATTATCAATTATTCCAACCAGTCATTGCAAATGTAAGGTTAGCAACAACAAGAAAAAAAATGGCAATTTCATAAAACATTCAGATTTATTTAACTTTCAAAAGCTCTCATTAATATTCGAAGACTTTCAGCTCCTTCGTTTTAAGGGGGGGATGGAATCAATAATTTTCACATAAATTTAAAAGTATATCTTATGTTAGAATTATACATTTAAATTGATTTCTAATCTATATACTTAAAAAAATTTAATAAAATTAAAAATAAATGTTTAAAAACTGACTATTCTGTCACTGAATAAAGATTTTTTTGCTATGTACTAACAATAAATAATACTGTAGCATAATTTCAATGCCGAGCAGTTCAATTTTCAAAGGATACATATTCAAGAAAAGAAACACGGAAATTTCCACTGCAAATTCCTTTTACAGTAAAACCCATAAAATAAGTACACGGGCATAGCAAATGATATGTAATCTGGCGGAAAAAATAAGGGCGACAATGAAAACCCAACACAATGTTATATCACGGGTTTTAATTTATTTAGAGATAATATTTCAATATAAATTACAATTCATTCTTACGGAAAATCAGTATAATCATTACAGATCACATAAATAATTAATTTTCAATCATTACAGATAACATTAATTAATTTTCCAAACAAACTAGGTAAAAAAAAGTTCTAAAATCATATACTATGTTTATATTATTTCACATCTTCCACACCACAATATACTCTTTACTTTAAAAAAAAATAATAATAAACAAATTCAAAAGAAACATAGCATCGACACGACAATAAGCATAAATTTCTAAGCTGAAGAAAAGTCTGAATTACACTAAACAAAAATAATAAATATAAACACGACTACTTTAATGGCGCACAAAATGACAAAAGAAAAGATTAAATAAAAGAGTCATGAATTACCTTAGAAGTTTCAGAAAGATGACATAATACTCAGTTAAATTATTAAAATTCAACTGTCATGACAACGTAGTGAGAAATGAAAAGTGAAATCTGATTTCGGACGAACATGAATATTTTTATGTTATTAGGCTGCTAAACTTACATGTTGCCGTATTGTAAAAATTTTACTAGTTTCCGTTTCTCAATGTGATCTAAAGCATTTCTGATAACACAGCATTTGTGAGTGTGTGTATGAATTTTAGTATAAAAAAAATAAATGTAAAATATTATTAGTGTAAACTTTTTGTCAGTTTACTTTTTATTGGAAAAATCGTTTTTAATTCGAAAATTTGAAATTCTTAAAATTAAGATATTTAATAAATTAAATATCCTGTTGGCAATTCACCCTTTGTTATTATTTTGATTTGATTCATTTCGGCGGAAAGCTTTTAATAGCGTTTGTTCGAAGCTTTATTGGAACAAGTTTCCTGTACTTTAAAAAATAAACAATAAAAATTTAAATATTATTTTGTATTTCGTGGTGTAAAATGCAAATTTCTTATTAAATGATTATACAAGCCATTTATTTTAAGAATGAGTAACATTTATATTCAAGAACCACCAACAAACGGAAAAGTAATTTGTCTTTATTTGTTAAAAAAATGTATTTTTGAATTAAAATTTTAATTTAAGTTTCAGTATTTATTTTAAAGAAGGAATATTTAATAAAAATGAACAGGTTATCAGATTAATCAAAACAAAGTAAAAGAATCAATTTTATATATATATATATTTCTCTCCAGAAGTTAACGAATATGTTAAATGCGATATTTGCAATACAATATGTTAAATGCGAATTTTACCAAGGGAAATTCACAACAGCATCGAATTTCGATTCCTACAATTTAGATAAAAGGCATTACATCTTTCGACAAAAAAATAAGTTGATCCTTTTCCATTTGTAGTGTTGTTTGTAATTGGATGTCGCTATTTAAGATTAATCTGATTCATCTTATTTTAATGTGTAAAATAAGACATTAATTTAAATTTTATATTGAGTAAATGTTAAAGATTTAACCATCCAATATTTTGGCCAGGCATTATATGCTTTATGAACATTAGTAGAATGTGAAATGCTGTTTACTGTGACATTTAAATAAATGTGATTTCTCTTTTTTTCTCTATATAAAACACTATTTTGATCAATAAGGAATTAATTATTGAATCAACTTGGATATTTTACCTGTAATAAAACAGATAACCTTGTTTGTAACATATTTTCATATTTCTTGATTGAAAGTTTTTTCTTAATTTTACTATTCAGAGTTTATTTTATTTATTAATTATCAGATTATAAACGAATATTTATTTCAGGATATGGCTTCGATCTTAGTGCAAGGATATACTTTTGTTAGAGTCATTATTTCAAAACACCTCACTTGGAGATATATATATTATTTTACCTACCTATAACATTATTATGTTAGATATAAATATTACTCTTAAGTTTTAAATATTTGGAACTATTTTGTTATTTGTCTCTTTCAGGAAAATCTTGCAGATTCTTCTATTCCCCCCCCCCCTTTCACACTCACCATTAAAAAATTCTCAATTATATGAAAAATCATTCACATTGGCATAATTATTTAGATTCAAACTTGTCCTTTGTAAACTTATTAGACTTGAGAAACCATCTGAAAAGTTTAAGATGCAATTATCAGATAAATTATTCATTATTTTAATATTATAGTATGTTTATTTACATGCTGACAGAATCATAATTTTGACATAAGTTCAATGTCTTGATAATTTAAAACCTTATCTTAAATTTTTAAAGAAATAATATCTTGTAAAGCATTGTGTGATGTATTTTTTTTTCCCTTGTGTATAGTTTTGATAAGTTCATAGCTGTTTTTGTATGATGATTAATAAAACAAAGAAATAATTAAGTTTTATAGTTATTTTTTATGATGATTTTTATTGTAAAGAAATTAATTAATTAATTAAAACATTCAAAATTTAAAGGGTATTATATATCGTTGCTTTAATATTATAAATACTGAATGGCACTAATAAATTTTAAAATATTTCATCTTTTTTAACATATTACATATGAACTTTATAAGAAAAGGATAAACACATTTTTAAATGAGAATCGAACCTTCAAAGCCAATTTCTTTTAAATATATATCTTCATTTGCAATCATTAATTTAATTTTGCTTGTTCTCTTATTCTGAATATTGTTTAGTTCCTTTTTATTTAATGTTTTTTTAATATATATTTTAGGTCTAACTGATTAAATTCCTATTTCTTAAATATTTATTTATATGTTTAATCTTAGTGTCATTGTTTTTAATTAAAATATTAGTTCCTTTTTGAGATTTATATACATATTTAAAAAAATTTCTTAGTTAAATTTCAAAAATTGTTCCTGTTGTTATAAATTTTATTGTTTCTGAAAATTATGCTTTACAAAACAATGATTATTATTCTTTATTTTAGCCATATTATTATTTATTTGCTAGCATTCATTTTTGTACCTTTATTATTTAGGAAGAATACAATTCAATATATTAAATTAGTGCTTTTCATTTAGGATTTTTCAAAAATGTATTTTCATGGATTTTTAATTTTTTATTGAGAAAGTTCATAAAATGTATCTTATTAATGAACCAATTTTATCACCTCTGCTCAATATAGTTTTCTCCCATTTGAAAACACTTAATTTCCATTTTAAAGAAAAATTTTATTTATATCATTTTTATCAATTTTTCTGTGTGTAGTATTTAACTCATTTTATTTTAAGAAATTAAGTATAATATTATTTGTTATTCTGTCTTAGGTTCTGTTGAATACAACTGCTGGTGATATAGATATTGAATTGTGGTCTAAAGAAGCTCCAAAAGCTTGTCGCAACTTTGTACAACTCTGTCTGGAAGGATATTATGATGGAACAATTTTTCATCGTATGATAAAAGGTTTTATTGTCCAAGGTGGAGATCCATTGGGTGATGGTACTGGTGGTGAATCAATTTATGGGCATCCTTTCAAGGTTTGATTTGATTTTGAAAAATATACAGTAATTTTTAACTTTAAAAAAATTAGTAATTAATTTTGTTGAAATTTTTATAGGATGAATTTCATTCTCGCTTGCGCTTTGTTCGTCGTGGGCTGGTGGCTATGGCAAATTCTGGAAAGGATGATAATGGAAGCCAATTCTTTTTTACTCTGGGGGCAACTCCAGAGTTACAAAATAAAAATACAATATTTGGAAAGGTAAATATTTATTTTCTTCTTTTTTTTATACACCTTAAAATTACTAAAACTTTTTGAACCAGGAATCTTGTCTTTGATCTTTAAAATAAACATAGTAGTGAAGATGATCCTTGTATCGTAGTTTCTTTTGAACAGATTTATAAATCAATATAACAGCAACAACAACAACAAAAGAGTCAGCAAATATTATTTTTTTTATCAGTTAAATCTTTTATCAAATTTAATCGTCTTTGCTTTTTTTTTTTTTTTTTTTTTGAAATTCTTATTCAATTTGTATTTCCTAGAAGATGAGGCATTATCTGAATGTTTAAAATGAATATTAAAAAATATCTGCATAGTTTAACAAAATATTCTGAAAAATAATTATGAGATTATTTTTCAAGGAAATAAAACTTTTATTCTCATTGATTTGTTACAGTTTTACATACGAGGGTGGATAGAAAAGTTTTTGGCCTAACAAGAAAAAGAAAAAAAAATCTGTTGAATGATTGTTTTATTTTTCAACATTTAATAATTGCTTTTTATTTCAACTTGCTTCAGCAATGGAGCACTTTATTGATTCCCTCTCTGTAAAAGCTTCTACCTAAGGCCTTAGTGTAGGTATTCATCACTGAGATGACTTTGGTATTAGAACAGAATTTCTTTCCAGCCAGGAATTTAACTAAGAATTTTTTCAGGTTGGGGAAGAGGTTATTTACTGTTTTGATTGCTGCTTGGACGCAGGAGAATAATGATTGATTCATGTCTTGTCTACAATAACGAAAAACCATAAAAAAGTCATTTGGGCTTGAATTTATATCTCCAAATATTGTTCCAATATCATCATGTGCTGCAGTTTTCGATCGAAGATCAGCAAACTTGACACCCATCTTGCTGATAATTTTCTCATACTTAAAATATGATGTACTCATTCTTTGGATTTATCAATAGATTCAGTAACTTCTGTCAGTTTTGATTGGCGATAATTTATAATGTTTTTGTGAATTTTTCTAATGATTCCATCTGTAGGGTCTGATTTTGGTCTTTCAGAACATTCTGCATTTACAGTGCTTGTATAAACATCCTTAAAATCTGCAACCCATGATATTTAACTTTTGTAAATGAAGGATTATTTTCCCCAGTGTTGCATCTAACTTATAATATCTGTTGGGGATGAGCCTTTTTTAAGAAAAATAAATTTTTATTACAGCTCACATTTCAGTTTTCTCCATACTCGGCTAAAAACAACAGCAGAAAATTTTAAAGCAGTATATTCTTTGAAATATACAAGAAGTATTAAACAAAAAAGGCATTTTGAAGTGCCTTAGTCAAAGTAACTCTGTGAGTGCCACTGCTTGGTGAAGCCAGAGACTTTTCACCCCACCCTTGTATTATATATTTGTTACAGTTTGACATAAATTTTTATTTTTATTTTCAAAATTTTAATAAAATTAATTTCTTTTATTAAATTCTTTTCCTTTAAAATTAATATTTTATTATATAAGTGTTATTTTGAGAAATTCAAATGTATAGAATTGGTTATAGTCAATTTTTGAGGTAATTTATTAAAAGCTAGGGCTTTCCCAAACATTTATTAACTCAATCAATTTTATTTGTAATAAAATTTATCATTTTTAAAAATCTGCTAGATTTCCAGGTGGGAAGGGGAAGTGCAGGAGTAGTAGAGTAATTTTTTTAAAATTATTAATATCTATAATTTATAACTAAGTCCTGAAGATCAGCAGTGCTGATCATGTTCCTTTGAAGAAAACCATTTTTGAAACTAAATATTATCATTGTTATTAAATTTATGAAAATTGTAGATAAAGATAATCATTTTGCATAGCTATGAATGATTATATATCATTTTTCAAATTGAAAATCCTTGATTTAGTGTTAGTTTTTCCTTTGTTCTTGGAGTAAAATTTAATTGTGATTCACAATGACTTAAATAATTTCACCAATTTGTTCTTGAAATCTCTAGAAAAAAAATATTTTATCATATTAATAACAATTTTGCTTTTGATAACTTTTCTTTCTCATATGATAAATCAAACTAGTTTTGCTTGAAGAATTTTATTAATGAATTTTAAATTATTTCATTGTGTAATTTTTTGAAGTATTAAAATTATTTTGTATATATTTTAGGTTACTGGAAATACCATATACAATATGTTAAAACTTGAAGAAGGCCTTGTGGATATAAATGACAGACCTCTTTATCCACACAAAATAATATCAACTAAAGTAAGTTCTCTGTTTTTGTGGGGTTTTTTCCCCCTTTTCTATTTTGCCTTTTTCTTCCTCTTTGAATAAGAGTGGTATTTATATTTTTATACTTGGAATATTAAGCATATTTATCTAATAAAATATTTCTAGGATCTAATATTAGGTAAATTCCTATTAAGAATATTAACTATCACATCAATTCTTCAATTGACTTCAGAAAACTTTCTTCAGGTGATTTCGCAGAAATTTTGTTGATTAACATCAATATAAAATTATTATCAACGTCACTGATTATTGATTAATTCTAATTGTTAATTTCTACACAACTTAAGTAAATTAAATCAGATATGAATTTGAAGAAGAACATATTGCAGAGATAATGAAAATCTCTATTCAATTCATAATTGGACAATCAGGGTGGAAATAATGGGAGTAAAAATTTTACCTTTGCATTATTCCCTTACAATTAAAGATAGAAAAATAGTTCAAATTTGGCAAATTTTTGTCATATCTCAATGAATAACTCTTGCTATGAAAGGTTTTTGATAGCTAACTTAATACTTAAGATTGAGAATTGGTTTTCAATTGCCAACTTTGATTGCTTTTAACCTTAGCTTCTTAGCAATGTGTCATTAATTGCATTCCATTTCATCTTCTTTGTTCCATCCTCTTTTATGTACTAGGAAATTAGAAGAAAAAATATCACAATCCTACATTTCCATTGAAAAAAAATCTATCTTTACCTCATAATTTTTTGACATTTTTTTTATTTTATTATTTTTTATTTAATCATTCAAAATTTATTTTACTCTTAGGAGAATGATTTTATACTCCCTGAATTTTACAAATCTGAATTACTGCAATAAATTATTAGCATATTTTGTGTTTAAAACTTCTATTTTTATCTTAGGTATTTGGATGTTCATATTCTAAACATTCCTTTGTCTTATAATCATTAAAATTCACAGAATTGCTGTTGTTTTGTAGCAATTATACTCTTTCTTTATAAGATGCTTTTATTTAATTTTAAAATTATCTTATAAAATTTTTAAACTATTATTTTCTAATTTTGTAATAAAACTTTATCAGTTCTATATATAAATTATTACAATAAATTTTGAATGATCTGTATTTTAATAGGTGTTATCTAATCCATTCCCAGATATAGAACCCAGAATTAAGACCAAACTTGAAGAAAAAGTTCCTGAAAAGCCCAAAGAAAAAGTTCAAAAGTATGTTCAGTTTAGCATTACTGTTTTAAGATTACATGTAATAGTTATTAACTATGAATTGAATTGTGAGAGTGTTTTCAAAGCTTCATTTAAAAAATTATTTACTTTTACTCAATTATTTAATTATTCATTTGTTTTGCATTTATTATTTTACTTATTTGTATTCAAGTCTTAATTAAACCATAAATTTTATGCATCTGCAATTCTTTTTCGAACTAGCAAATTAAGTATAAATTTATAAATAGTTGTAAAATTTAAACAAAATTTATACATGTATAAAAGAAGTGCAAGTAAACTTTTTACTTTATAACTGCTTTATAATGCTTTTCATAAAACAATAGATATAAAGAATTATTGTATATTTCATAAACGATAATATATCAAAATTAATAGTCACATAGCCACCTTTAACTCATTTTTTTTATTTATTATGCTAGAATAGGAGTGGCAGTTTGTAATTTCTATGTGTTAATCATTATAATTTGCCTATCCTATTGCTTGTTAGATTTTCTATTTTATTTCATAATTCTAATGGACGCATGCAAAATCGTTTGACAAGTTTTTGATTACTACTGGTGATATAATGAAATTTTTAAGGACTTAAAACAGGGTGCCCAAAAAAAATGGAGCAAATATTTATTTTCTTAATTGTTGTAATTTGACACATACTTCCAGTTTGCAAAGTGTCATCAATAAGGTATACAAATGTATGAATAAGTTTTAGCTTCTATAAAGGGGAATAATGTTAGAAAAATTAAATTTTTACATGTTCCTCAGCAAAAAAGTGCCAAGAAGTAAATAGTTTTTCTGACACCCATTAATAAGGTCATAAAAGTTTCATGCTTCTCTCTGTAAAAATTTCTGAGATATAAATTTATTGACTTAGACCACTTTTTTATACTTCTGATCAATGTTTCAGTGAGTTTTTCATTATAATTTTCATGTATAATATACACATCACAAAACATTATTAATGGCTCAAAATCATTAAATGATAATGCATTTATTAAATTTTAATAATTGATCTGATTATGCATTAATTAAAGTGCTTAAAAACTTGTTCAAAATGAGCACTTTTGACACATTTACAAAGTTGCATCTTTTTAATAATACTTTTGCATATTCAATCGAGGTTCATCAATCATCACTTTAAAAGATAGCCTTTTTCAATTTGTCAACAAAGATGTACTAAGCATATAATGCCAAAAACCATTTTATTCTTTAATTCATACATAATGCCAATCAAAATTAATTCAGTATATCAATCAGCATTTTCTTGTATAAATAGTTTTGGAAAATGCCACATAATGCACTTTAGAAAAACGCCGTTAATGATAGTAAACTTCTTGATTTTTTTTATTTTTTATTATTATTATTCCAAAAGTGATTGTTTGAAGCTTAATGTTCTATCTCAATTAAAGTGACGTTCACCTGTTCAAATTGCATTTCATAGATAGGAAAGATTTCGTTTTACCTAACGTAGAACCCAACTGTAAAATTATAGGAATTGATCATGTAGTTATTTATGTAACTATTGTATAAATTCATGGACACCATGAATATTGTATGTTTACCACTTATTATGTTGAAATATTTTGTATATTGTTAATTTTGAATAATGAGCTCTGTACTCACTAGCAGTTGACACTTGAAAAATAAGCCAAATTACCAATTTCTTCATTACATGTTTAATATCTTAATCTCCCTATTCTTCTTTAGGAAAGTAAGGATCTTGTAGTTTGTAATGTTAAAATGTTCTGTAAACACACTTTCTGGAAGGATGTTGGGCATTTATAAAATAAAGTTTTGTATTCTTCAGAAACAGATAATTTTTGTATTCTTCTACAATTATGTTAGAATTATGATTATATACAGCATGAATTGTCAGCATTTTGAAATGTTCCTTATTACTAAAATATGTCATTTTTTTAAAAATATGCATGTTTTGAGCAAAGAATTTTATTTTGGTCCCCACTTTTCCATTTTTGAGAGACATCTCAAAAATGATACTTTACATTACATTTTCTATGGAGAGGATGATGACAGAGTCCCCCATCCCAAATTTCTTCTATTGAGAAAATCTCATTCATATTAAAACTCATGATGTCTAGATGCAACATTGATAGTTGCTTGCTTCTTTTCATGCTTCGTTTTCTATATATATCACAAATTAAAGCCATTATACAGCTTAATTTTGTCCTTAATTAATTTTCCAATTTCAACAACTGGATTGATTTCACCAATTAATTTTACCCTTTTGCATGCATAGCTAACCAAATAGAATGCTGCGTGTTTATTGCACAAGTATAATTTAAAATAATACTTTTATTGATGTCGTAAATTTTATTTCATCATTCGTTGAAGTTACTAAATTAATATTATTAATATTGTGGGTAAACAATTGCTAAAAGAGTTATTCTTATTACTGATTAGTATTCAAAATTCACCTTGATCTATAAAAATTAAAAAAAAAAAAATCTTAAATATTTTCAAAAATCTTAGTGATATCAGGCAGTTTAGCACAGTTTCACATGTACTTAAAAATGTCTGCCATTTTTAATAGATTTTTATTTAGTTTTTGTAGGTAACATTTTTCTATAGTTTTTATATTAAAATTTGCTTTAAATTACCTCTTTCATCTATCAAAAAACAATTAAAGAATGGAATAACTACTGGAATTTTGAAAAAGAATTTATTATCTTAATTTGTTTTTTTATTTATTTCTGCAATTTTTATACCCACCTGCCTTTTTTCCTCCCCAGAAACTTTAAATTGCTATCATTTGGAGACGAGGCTGAAGAAGATGAAGCTGAAATTATGGCTGTTACTGAAGTGAGTTTGTTTACAATCTTAGATTTCTGTGATATGTTGGTACAAGAGCATTATTTAAAATACAATTTATTTATTTATTGTGTAAATAATTGAAAAAAATTCTGCATATATATATATATATATATATATATATATTCATTGTTACTCATATTGACTAATTAGCTTTATTCATTTTTACTAGCTTATAACTGCTTAAAATATAAATGTATTTTGGATTTATTTATGTATTTTTTGCCATTATTTATCATTAGAAATACAAAGGCCAAAGCAAAAGCAGTCATGATTTGGCAAATGATCCAAAATTAAGCTCAGTGCCAGCTGTTGATCTGAATAAAGACCCAGAAGAAAAGCAGCCATATATAGATAGTTTGCGTAAAACATTTGAAAAGGCACATGCTGATAGAATGCAATCTAAAACTGATGAGGAAAAAAGGGAAGACTGTGACTCTAAAGTTAAAAAGTCAAATGAAGAAGAAACAGATGAATCTTTGGAGAAAAGGTATTTTTAAATAATAATAAAGCAATCAGTTTTAGTATAGAGTATTTGAAAGTTATTTTGTCCTGTTAGAGAAAATTTATCTTTTTATATTTAATCTTTAAAGTGTATAACCTAATTCTTTCGAACAATAATAGAAACCTTGCTATCATTTATTCAACATTTAAGCTGTATATATAATAATGTGCTTTAATTTTTTTAATTTATATATTTAAACTGGACAGTATTATGATGTTTTTATGGTTACCCCTCACCAAATAACTCAAGCATTTGTTTTCAAAACTAGTAATACTTTCATTACATAAATTGGCAGATTTAGACATTTTGCAGCATCTACATATTGTAGTACATATTGTGAGACTCTTTTTGTAATAAGCTCATCAAATTAGTTTTTCAACATATTCTTTTAACTTAATCAATTTCTTAATGATTTAAATAATTTATTTTTGTAACTTTGCCAGAATGCATATTTAAATTATTATTTTTATTATGACTATGCATCACCCATCTTTATACATAATTATATTTAAACTTACTTTTGCTTATAATTACTGCAACAACTAACTAACCATAATGAAGCATACAGGAGCATGATCAATTATATTTGATAAAAGATTAATATAATTGTAACATTTTATAAATCATAGAATTTATATTTTTTTTGGCAACTAGATTAACACTTTTTTTAAAAGTGAGTCTACCTACAACTTATTCTCAGTTCAAAGACCCTAAGCATTTGCTTAATCAGTCCAACATTATGGTTATATTTAAATAATATGAAAATAAATATCTGTCTCTCATCATATGTTGTTCATCCACTAAACAGCATCAGAAACTCAATGTCATGTTTAGATGTGATGTGTTGTATAATGACTTTTTAAAATATTTTCTTATAAATACATTTATCTTATTTTTAGCCTTTTCTTGTCAGATTATTTATAATACTTAAACATGTATACATATATATTCTGAATTTAGGAAGCATTTCATTATGTAGTACTGACATCAACTTTAAGTGTAATTATGGTAAATTAATTTGAACTGCTATGTTAATTAAAAATTACTTATCAAATTATGTATGCAGTAATTATAGTACTAAATTCTCTCCCTATCCCATCACATCTTTTCAAGAGTGACTTTTTTTAAAAAAAATTTTTGTTATCACAGAATTGTATTATATTACCCTAAAGCATTTATGACAAATAGCTGTAAGGATATTCATGGAGCAAATTTTAATCAAATACCTTGGATCGCAATGACATTTTGAATCAAATACCTTACGCAATGACATTTTGAAAAATGTTTGCTCATGTATTTAGAAAAATATCCTCTAAGTGATTTTATGAAAATAATATGTTTGTTTCATCTCCAATTCGGTTCACAAATCATATATTAAAAAGTTAAGTTTCAAAAAAAAAAATAGATAGGAGTTTTTTTTTTTTTTTTTTTTCCTTTTAAAGTGGAAATATTTTTCTAATTTTCTTTTTTAATAAAAATAAATTTACAATTTATGTATTTTAAGTAATAAATATAAATATGTTTAAAAAATGTTATCACTTTCAACTTTATAGATAATTACTTTTAGAATTAATTTCCTATGTTGAAATTTATTTTTATTTTCCATTCAAATTTATTTGAAAAACTGTTTCATTAATTTTTTATTGAATATATTTTTTTCAATTTTTATTTTATTTTTTCTAGGAAAGAAATTCAGAAACAAATCAAAGAGTTAAAAAAAGAACTAAGAGGAAAGAAAAAGGAAAAAATTGTTGTTCCTGAAGAAACTAATGAAAAAGGTGAGGAGAAAAAAATCCTTTGAATTGCATTTATTATGAATTATTTCCCTAATTGCTCATATTATTCCATCTTTTTTCTGTGTTAGCTATTGTAAAATTTTCTTAGATGAACTTTAAAATTGGATATTATTTTTATATTTTAAAAACAGCATGTTCGAACTATAAGCAACGACAATGATTTTTATAAATATGCTGAACAGAATAAAAACTTATCTGTTATTAATTACTAACTTCTTTTATATCTTTTATTGTTGTTTGGAATACAATGTAAATAATGTCTCTTAAAAAGTGCGAAATGATTAATAAATTTTAGTTAACCAAATATTTTTATTTTTAATAATTAAAATTGGTAGCAGATATGCCAGAAATTGGCATGTCTCTTATAATAATTTATATTTATAGGCAGTTTGAAATCTTGCTATAAATTACATAGCTTAGTTATTTTTTAGACATTGCTTATATTTCTGTATAGATTTATTTCCACTAATTTTATAAAAAGACATTGATTCATTTACATTTTTTTTTTATATTTTTCTATAATATATAGATAAAAAATATATAAAGTATATTTACAGGAGATTGTTTAAAAACAGATTTGTGTGCAAGTTTATCAGAAAAGTATTCAATTCACAGGTCATAGGTTTTCATATATGCTCAAGTTATTTCTCAATTGATTGTCTTTTGAGAAGAGAAAGTCATAATCATTAATATTGCTAACTACATTATTATGTATTCATAGTGTGTCATTCTGAAGCATATTTTGATTCACTAAATATTGTTTTTGTTGTTTCTATAAACTGTAAGATGAAGAGATACGAAATAAAATTTTCATATATATTTGTTGCCAATACTTGGGTACAGTGCATGCTGGTAATGTCTTTATATTTTCTCTGGAAAAATCTGCTAATTTCATAGATGCTTTCTTTTCTATAAAAAATTTGCATTAAAACACACATTACATCTTTCTATATTAATCAATTCCAAATTTTTTAATGGATTTCAGACAATTAAATTAAGTCAATTAAAATGATGAAAAAATATTTTAGCTGCTAAAAAATAAATCTAAAAGTAATATAATTATCATTCTTAAATATAATGTTCCATATGAAATTATTTGTATGATTTTTACATTCTCATATACTAAGAAATTATTGTTAAGGGCAAAATAAAATTCAATCTTAAGACTTTGACGACTCTCCATGTTTGAGATGACTCTAAATTTAAAGGGGGAAAAAAAAAAAAAGCACAATGAGCTAAATGGATGTGATTTTATCTGTCTTTGCACCAAGTATTAAATGAAACTCTATAAGAAGTTTGTGTGCTTCTGAAATTGCTAAAGAAAGAGTCAAGTATATAAAATTAAGTACACTGCTTTATGATCATACATATCTGTATCAGATAAGATAATAAGATTTTTTAAATTATACTTGCATTATCATTCCTCTGACTTGCCTCAATTTTTTATTCTGAGCACAATTGCAACATTTCTGATTTTACAGAAAATCCACTATTTTAATTAGCTAGAATGGTTTATTTGAGAATATAGGAAATACTATTCCTGCTGGCTTTTAGAAATTTCACAGTATAGCATTACTTCACTACAACATTAAAAAAAAAAAAAAAAAAAAAAAAACCTCTGAATGAAATTTAGAAGAATTTGAAAGTATTCTTTAATTAAGAATAAGAAATGTATCAATTATTTTATTTTGTACTATAAATAGAGAGCATATTTCTAATTTGGTCTTTTCAATATCATGCTCATATAAAATTTAAAATTCTCTTTGTTTATTTATTTCTAACTTTAAAAGTTCTAACTTTTATTATTTTGTGGGGCAGTGCCTAAAATAAAATAGCTATCTATTTTCAACACTATATTAAATTTATTTTTCTGTTTTTATGTTGATACTTGTTATTTAAAATTCCTGTTGCAAAAAATATTTAAATAATCCTTTTATTTTTATTTTGGAGACTTTGTATTTAAAATTTAAGACTAATTTTATCTCTGCATAGAATCAGAAAAGGAGGAGAATGATGTCCTAGCAGAATATCATAAACAATTGGCCAAATATAAATCAAAACCAGTTACACGCAAAGGAACATCAGAAAGAGAGGAACAGGTTAGAAATTTGTTACTTTTGACCCTTAGAAAAATCTTTAAATTAGTATTTGCTTGGTAATATTAATTAATAATGTGAAAAATCTAATTTTTTTTTTCATCTGTAGAATAAGAGAAAAGGGTTTTTAAATGAATGATCATTAAACATTTGAATTCATTCTCTATTAATTTATAATAGAGAATAAATATATACCATGAAACATCAATATAATATAAAACAGCATAAAGATGTGTGATTGAATTTTTTTATAAATATAATGTCATTAATGCAAATTCATTTAAAAATAAGAAATTATCATTTGATGTGCTGATTATCTATAAATGTTAAGAATAGTATTATGATTAAAATTAAATTCATTAAATGCTTTCCTTAGTAGTTTTTCAGACAAAATAAATTAAAAATTCAATAAGTACCACCAGCTAATTAACAATGCTGTTCAGTTCCAATTCATTAATTATTCAAAAATTAATTGAAGTCATGATATTGGTATAACAGTTTTACATGTTCCTGATAAGTATTATCTGTTCTTGGAATATTCCAAAAGCACTTTCTCATTACAGTGTGGTTATGAATGAAACATCATATAAATAAATAAAGATAAACATTGCTTTACATCTTATTAAAAAAATTTATAATTCATCTCTAATATGTATTTATGAAGAAATTCTATCATTTCTGCTTGTTTACTAAGTGCATGATTCTTTTTTAACAGACACTGAAGTTTTTAGAGAGGTTTAAAAGTTCTATGGAAAAAGCAAAACAAGTTCATAAAGATGAGGACGAAGTAAAGTCTGATGAAGATGACAATGAAGCTTGGTAGGATTACTTTTTATTTAGTTGTATAAATTTTACAATCGTGTCTGTATTTAGAAGTATTTCCAAAGTTTACTAAAAATTTTTATCATACTTGTTTTTATCTAAAACATCACAATGTGATATCTTGATCTAGTATACACATAGCAGTGTTGGCTTTTAGAACTACCCATTGCTGTAATCTAGTAGGGATAATGTAATAATTAAATGTTGTAATATATTTTAAAAATTTATTTTTAGGTTAGCCCATTGTTTACGTGCAGATGATGAAAAAGTAGTTCTTGCAAAGGATGCCAATTTACCTGCTGAAGATCGTTATGATATATCTGATCCACGAAATCCAATTAATGAAAGAAGAAGAAAAAAAGCAAAGACAAGATAACTGTTCATATTTATTATACAGTAGAGGCAATGTAAATAAACCAATAAAAGACTTTTTAATTACATTTATTAGTAAAAAAAGGACAAAGACAAGATGTATTCATTTAAAAAAAAACATTTCTAATTTACAAGATAATATTTACATAATATGTTCTTAAGAATCAAACTTCGGTAGCTTAAACATTCCTGCTGTGTATACTAGTTGTCTGTCTCTAACCTTCTTTTCGAGGAACTGTTTCATGTCTTGTATAGAGCATTCATTTGTACTTGTTCCTTGTACTGCAAACATTCGAAGCATGCTGTGAATTCGCTCCAGAGGTAAGGATTCCATGTTTGTCAGCATGCCAACAATAAATGACCAGAAAGTCTAAAAAATTTCAAAAATAGTATTAGAAATTATTTTTATCTGATTAAAAATGCTATGAAATTTGCTTTTCAATGCATTGGAAAATATAGAACACAGAAATGAAATTTTTAGTGTTTTCTAGGCAGTTTCAAATTAGATGTGAAAAATTTACATATTTAATTTAAAGTAAAATGAGGAAGAGAAAGCTAAATTTTTCATTTATATATAATATTTAAATTAAGAGATATTTCCTATATTTTTTTATTTTTAATGAATCCATATTAACTTCCTTTTAAAATTTTCTTTTATTTAATTATTGCCAACACACACACTTTTTTTTTTTTTTTTTTTTCCTATCCTGCCAATGTAGATATTTCAAAGATATCTAAGATCCTTTTTCGTAAGTTGATGTGTCAATTAAATCCTATCGGAATCTTGCCTTATGGTACAAACTATGCATCATTTTTTTTTTCTCTCTGTTATGCTTCCTGTAACTCTCTTTGACCATGTAACTCAAAATTTATATATATATATATTGGGTATTCCGAAGAAAATATTGCATTAAATTAAGATTCTATAGTTAATTAAAAAAATTACTTTTTAAACATATTCCTAGCAAATTTCCATTCTATAATCTTTGAACCACAATTTTTTGCTATTAAATGGTCTATACAATTGTTAACGAGAACTAAATAATTCTTATAAAAAACAGAAACATGGAGAATATTTTAGATGACACATCTCACAAAATTGAGAAATTTTACCCTCTTAATACTAAACCGGCTCAACCCATAAGTTTCACTTCAAATATCAAAATGGCTTAAAACTATTTAAGATTATTTTTTAGTATATAAAATAGTTTTTTTTTTTTTTTAAAGTCTGTACATTTCTAAACACTGCCTCTTTTTTAACATAATTAGATATATAAAAAATATATATTTTTGAGCTTTAGGTTTCAAAAGTTGCTTTCTTATTGTAGTTCACTAAATTTTTAATTAGATCGGCAAACAAAAGTTCTCTGGTCTGCTTCAAAAATTATGAAACATATTCAATATTACATAAAGAGCTTCAATATATTTTATGAGCATGTTTTTGATTCAGCAAGCAAGCAAGCAAACTATTGGATTAATTGAATTGCAATTATTTCTTGTTTTTCAAATTAAAATAAAATTTTAGTATGAATCATAGAGAATAAGAACACAATGAACAAAACGTGTAAAGTTTTTTTGATTTTTTTTTTAATAGTAAGAGGTAATGTCTATCCAAATTTAAAAATACTTTGCTAGGGGAACCATTAAGACCAACTAAAAGGAACTGATTTTATTGAAAAATTTTCTTCAAAACTATAACCTTATTGAACTAATTGGTTATCAATGGAACTTAGTTTAAAATATTTTGAAAAAATATTACATATACCAGTACATTTTAATTTCCCTTATTCTTGTCTCATAAATTAAAGTGATTTAAAAATGGGTATTCCTTGAAGTTTTTCCATGTATGATGAAAAATGTTTTTTGCTTCTTGAAAGTCCTAATATATTTCAATATTCTTTCAATTCAATTCCTCATGAAACTAATTAAATTTACATTGTATCTTTTCTGCAAACTTCCCTGGAATAATTTGAATGGTAAATTTCACAGATAATTATGCAGTGACAAAGAAATTAGTTATTTTTTAAATATTTATGCTGTTTCGAAAATTATATAACCAATATTAAAAGTATTTTAACAATATTATTATATACATTATCTAAAATTTTCCAATTAGGAGTGAATAATATTCCTCAACCCAATAATATTCAACTTAATTTAAAGGATGATAATTTTTTAAGATTATTCTAAAAATAAAATTAATTTTTTTCACTAAAATGAATAAAAAGCTAATTTAAAAAACTTCTTTTAATATCTATTTATAAAGATTTTTAAGTTTTAAAAAAATATAAAAAATAAAATTAATTTCAAATTTTTTTCATTACCTCAAAAACAAATTTTAAAGAATATGGCTGCAGGGTATTTTATATCATTTGAAAATTATTAATTCTGGAAAACATATTACATTTTTAGATAAAAGCAGAAAGAAAATGAAATGTTTTTAGTTCAACCAAAGCAGTGAAATGTAGACCAATCCCTTAAGAAGTGACATTTAGTGTTGAAACGGACAATTTGAAATTCAGAAAGAAAAGAAGGCAACAAGGAACATTTCCACAAAAGGTCTTTAAAAATAAAAATGTATATCAATGATCTGGTACTTGTTCTTTCTGAACTAAATACATTTTATTCCTGAGATATCTAACATAACTTTCTATAAATAAGATGCTGGATGTTAATTAGATTAATCCCTTCCAGTAAGATTTAATAATGAAAAATTTTGCATGACACAATTTAATTTTTATTTAAAAAATATTTTTTAATTCTTTTTTTTTCTTTAATTCTTTGATTTTGTTTCATATTATAATTCTTACATGTTGTTAGTTAAAATTACAGTATTGATTTGAATATAAGTGTAATTCGTAAGTTCACATACAATAAATTAATTCATATTCCTCAAAACCGTTTAATGACTTCATATTAGCACCCAGTTTTCTCAAAATGAGAGTATTTAGACAAAGCACTTCAGTAAATTACTTTATTTCATACACATTATCTCTTTCCAAATCCATTCTGATGTGCCAATGACTCCAGAGCATTTACCAGAATTACTTATTACTTGCTCTAGCACGTTTTTGTATTTTTGATAATATTTCACTGTCGTTAATTTCATTATCAGTATTGGTAAACGCATGATTATTTCTTCCAACTCCTCAGAATCACTGATCCCCATAGTCAGCACTACTATTTATCCATTATGATGTTTCTTTTATAATGTGTTTTTCCTTTAGTAAAAATATATATTGATCAATTTAAAATCGATCACTAAATGTTTATGAGAATGAAATCCCACTGACTAACAATTTGGCTGCGACTTGTACCACGAAATTTTGATAATTAAGAATATGTGATAGTAATCTATGATATCAACATATATAATAAAAAAGCTGCTGGATTCAGTGCACTAGAAATTTTATATCAAACTTATTACCATATTTAACAGTAATTTAGTTCTATGATGAGTATAGCTCATCATTATATCGTATGGCATGAAAAACCAATGATGAGCTATATTTGTCATTTTATAGGAAGAGGTTAAAATTAAAGATCAAAATCTAACCAAAAGAATTATTATTTTTTGACACATATATTTTCTTTTTATTAATGCTTTTAATCACACAGCTAAAAAAGTTTGTTTATAGATCCTTTCAATATAAGTCTAAAAATTATACCTGTAATTCTTCTTCCTTCATGTCTTGGGATGACGCAGTAACAGATTCCACTTCCTCCTCAAGCATTACTACAGCTTCCCGATTTGGTGTTTGTTGTTCTTCAATTAAAACAAATACATCCGTTTCTATTTCATAAAGTACACCATGATTCTGCCAGAGAGTTATTTTCCGTCTCAGTACAGATGGTTGCATCTGCATTTCAGAACTTAATTCAGTTATACTCCATTTAGCTGCAAAATTTCAAAGGTTTACATTATTCCCTTTTTAAATTTTTTTAAATAATGGATTAAAAAATACAAATCAAAAGATATAGCTTAGAATCTTGATGAAAATTATATACATTGCATGGAAATGTGACTATTCAATAATGAAAATTTAAAACAAAAATATTCAGCAAAATCATAATTATTTTATTTTTTCATTGTTAAGTGCAGATGTACAGTAATAGAATACAGTAACATTTTGCCAGACTTAAATGCAGAGAAGTAATGAATAATTAATATGCTAATGGTGTTTTTGATTATTTTCAAAAACAAATTATTTTTTAGTTTTCAAACAAATAATTTTTCTAAAAATCATACTTAATTTTTTTAACTCATTACAAGTTCTCCCCCCCCCATTATTATATCTAATATCTCGTGTAATATGACCAATTCACAATCAAACATGCACTCACAAATGTTGATTAAAAATTAATTGCTTTTCAAACATGATGCTTTGTTTGAAACATAAATCGCTGGAATTTTCTCTTTCCTCAAAATTATATGATACTTCATAATCATAATGACTAAAACACAGAAAAGTGGGCTGTAATTTCTTCATATTTATTCACTCCTACTTCACAGTCTCACTCCAGAGCCTCTTCACAGTTTCACTCCAATTCACACATGATCTTTCGTCATGATATCACATACGATGTCACATCAGTGACAGCAGTACTATTAAAAATATAGTAGCCAAACAAACACTTAACACAGGGAAGCTGAATTCGTTCAAATGTATTGTAAACCTGGCACAGTATTGATATATATATATATTGATTGATTAAAAACGATTCTATATAAATAGATATTTATAATCATTGAAATTTAATTAAAATTATATGGAAAAATAAAATTATGTCTTTTGCAACTTCTTAATCACCTATTTTAATGGAATGTGAAATAACCCATCTACTTTTCAAGAAGTAAATTACTTAATCATTAAAATGTATACATTCTAGCAAAATATATATTTATTTGATTTTATTACTTGCACTAAAATGTAATATGACTTATACATTGAATATCACTAGAATGAATAGAAACAGTTATGTCATATCTAGCTAAATATTTTATTTATACAGATTTATAATCAATAGCCAGTTATTTTCTATAAATGGACATATTCTTAAAATTTAATTGTTTTCAATTCAATTTAAATACAATTATTTTTTTTCTATAATATCATAAAAACATTGGAAGTATAAATTTTGCTTCCTAAATGAATTATTCTTCTAGCAGTTGCTGAAACAGATCTTTCAAATAAAACTCTTTTTTTTTTTTTTTTTTTAAATCCAGATTACTAATTCTATTTGAAAAAATGAAAAATATTGTAATATTTGTTCAAATAATCATGTGAAATTGGTAATCTAATTTTTGAAAATCATACAATTTTTATTAAATTATAGAAAAATTTATGATTTTAAAAAATATTTTATGAACTAATAATCTTGATATATCATGGTAGTTAAAAAAAAACCTTTTAGTAAATATTTAATAATAAAAATATGAGTTTTAAAGTATAGATCACTTTATATGTCATAAAAATAACTATCATAGATTTTATTAAATATTGCACCAAATTTATAAGCACTTACGTTTTTCTTGAAAATGCCATAGAATTGTTGCATGAACTGGACTAACAGACACATTGAGTGTCCTTTCTTTAAATTCAATTTCTAAATCTACTGAACCTAAATGAGATTTCCAAGTTAATGAACGATTTCCTTTTAAAGTTTCAAAAGCAGTTGTATATCTTTTTAAGTTTTCCCAGATATATTCAGGTAATTTCAACTTTTCTTCCTTGAAGGAGGGCCAAAACTGAGCAGAAAGAATCATCGTGTTGATTGGGAAATCCTATAAAATATAATTCTAAATTCTTAAAATGAAGTAACTTACTAAAAGTAAAGAAATAGTAGATATGAAATTATTATAATTTATATGTAAAATAAAATAAAATCATATATTGAATCTATTTTCCAGAAATTATATTTTCTTTTCACTTTACAGAAGTGAAATTAATCAATACAATTTCAGCTTTGTAATCTGTTTCTCTCAGTCTATTTAAGAAATGAGTCTTAGCCTTCAAATACATTGCTTAGTAAATGAAAACTATATATTTACATTGTAAAGCAAGTTATAAATACAAATCTATTTTCATCCAAATAAAGAGGTTATCAAAAAATATATCATTCTTTTATATACCATATTAAATTGAGGGTTAAATTATTCTTAACATCTTTAAAATTTATAATGTATGACATAATTTGCGTAATTTGGTGGTGAGAAAATTCTCATCAGATGAACATGTTCAGAAATGCAACAAACTAAATTGGAAATAAAAACTGCTTGATTATTAGTACTCTGCTATTAAATTTGCATATCATTTTATATTAATGTATAATTTATAAATGTATATTTATGCTAAATTAATAATGCAGCATAATATAATTTGTACTATTAGACCTGTGATTAAAAATTTCCACAATGCTACATCCAACAACAGTAACCATGTTTAGTATAAGAAATCTTTAGATTCTATAATGGGAATCAAATATTTAAATACAATAATAATTTGAAAATAATATTATATATATATATATATATATATATATATATATATATATATATATATATATATATATATATATATATATATATATATATATATATATATATATATATTCATTTTATTTCAGTACCTCATTTATAGATATATAAAATTGAAATTTTAAAATAATTTTCAATGTAACTATCTTTTAAATTCTATTCCTAACTATCAGTTTTAAGAATAGAATGAAAATTATTGAACCAAAAGTTTAAACACAAACACGTTTTTTATGTAAATTTATAGAATTGGGTATGACCTTTAAACTACTCAAGTTGACAAAAACAATGTTATTCACACAATTCAAGATGAACCAAAAGTTATTCACATTAATAGCTTACTCCAGACAGGAGTGCTGATTTATTCTATGTAATGAGGCATTCTAAACATGTGGTCCTTGACATGTGAATCAATGTTATTAATGTATAATACCGTTTTCCAGTCATGTTAGTCTTATGATAGGAAAAACATTACAGGATTCCTAATTGAAGACTAAGTAAATGACTTCCACACACAAATTGAGATTCGGGAAAAATGTAAGGAATAAGATACTGTTTCTATTACGAAATAAGATCTGAAGTTTAGTGCTTGTCAGAAAACTATAAATATCCAAAGTGATAGAACTGGTTAATCAATCTTTTTGGATAAATAATAAAATAATAATAATGTTTAATAACTAATAAAATAATTAATAATTTAAACTTTAATAATTTTTTTTTTGTGTGTGGGAGAGATAATGAGCAGTATCAAAAACTACTGATAAGGCTATTCTTGTTATTTAATAATGAATACTTGAGTTGTTAACTTTCACTAATTTTTTGTAATGAATGTGTTATATGTTTTGTGGCATAACACACCATTTCCTATTGTCCAGTTTGTTGGAACAACATTCACTGTACCTCCACCAGACAATTGCCCTAACAATATCATGCATTCCAGATATCTTATTTTCTTGTCCAGTTTACATGCTTATTAATTTGACTGAATTGATTAGAGAAACCAATGTTTTTTTTTATATAGCAAAACATAAGACAAATTAAATAGTGCTCTCAAATTAAGATTATTTGCTTTACTACACTTGAGTGATTTTAATATAAGAAAATAATATGTTTATTGAATAAATAGCTTACCCCTTGTTCATAACTCTTAACTTCTCCAGAATTAAGATGGGCATTTAAACGTTTAGAATCAGCAATATCCTTTAACATTACTTCACAGCAATGAAGTTGTGATTCACCAAATCTCAATTTCAACATTTCCAAATATCGAAGTTCTTTATCCGTATTATAAGAAAATGTAGTGAGAATCCTATCAGCTAACAGACTGCGATATTCATTCACAAAAAGTTCTTTGCTTCCATAAATATTCACCAAAATTCCAATTATGTCAGATGACCTTTGACTTTCTGTTGTTTTGGCTAAAAAAGACAAGGAAACTGTTTTAGATCTTCATAAAAAATAATGGCAATCATAATACTGGATTTACTGATTAAAACATTTAATCTCATTCTAAATAAAATATAAAATTACATTTATTTTATTTGTGACATACATTCAAATTGTGGTCTATCAAGCTAACTTTTAAATCATTAGATTTTATGCTTCCTATCAGAAAAGTGCTTTAAATAATGTAGAATCAAAAATTGCATGGCTAAAAAAAAATTATGAATTCTTAATTTTTAAAGTATTCCAGGCCATAAGAAATATTAAGAAAATGTGCCAAATTATTTAACTAAACTCTAATATACTCTTAATTTAAAAAAAAAAAAAACATTCTGCAATTAACTGACCAATTTATGAAGTTTTAAATTTCATTATTTTAAGTCAATCAACAGTCTCCTTGAAAAGTATTAAAACAATTTTAGACAGTGAAATGGCATCGAATTATCTATAATAATAATATTCAAAGTTTCAATAATTAATCTTTTTTTTATTTATTTATTGCTGCAGAAGAGTGAAACCTGCATTATTTAAAATGTTAGAAATAGGTTCCCAAAGTGGTTCAAGAGGACCCCCAGGGGTCCATAGGAGACCACACGGGGGTCCACGTAGACGTGAAAAGAAAACAGGGGTTCACAAGTTGTAAGTGGGGGTCCACGAAAAATTTTCTGGTTTCCATAATAAATAACAAAAATTTTGGCTTGGATTTACCTATCAACGTAGGCAGGTAGCATCGGTAGGTACTCAAAAATATTCGAGACTCAGTTCAAACACAGAATTGAATAGAACAATAGATAATAGTACAAGTGTACACCATATGTCGAGACTTGCAAAATGCCGTCGGTGCGCCCGCTCGTCCGGGATGCTTGTTTAAACCTGCAAAGGGATGAAATGCGACTTGCGCTGTGCTTGCAATCTACATTAGTATAAATACGCATGCCAAGAACAAAACGTTACTCATTTGTTTCCTGATATATTTAATGTCTTGAGTGATTTTTTTTTCAGAAAAATCTATACAATTTACAAACATTATTTCGGTGGCAGCAGATGGAGCTCCTGCCATGTTCGGGCGATATCGTGGGTTTATAAGCTATTTTAAAAGAATAATACCAGGACTAATTGTAATTCACAGTGTCATCCCTTGACAACACCTTGTAGCGAAAAATTTGAGTGATAGATTGCACCAATCGCTTCAATTTATGATTAACGCAGTTAATAAAATAAGAAGCAATGCTTTGAATACCCGTTTATTTGCACTATTGTGCGATGAAAATGATTAAGATTTCCAACGACTGCTCTTACATACTGAAGTACGCTGGTTGTCTAAAGGTGCATGCTTATCGAGATTTTACTCACTTTTCGAATCAGTGATAGAATGTCTGGAAACCAAAGCACCAGATTTAAAAGAAAATCTGATCAAATATAAAGCGGAAATTGCGTACTTAACGGATTTGTTCATAAAATTCAATGATGTTAACTTGCAGTTACAAGGGGACAGCCTTAATTTAATAAAAACAAAGGGTGTAATTTCGGCTTTTCTTGGTAAATTGAAATTAATGAAGCAAAATATTAGTAGGCGCGAATTCTCCCAGCTTCCGCACTTGTCACAGATAGAATGTCTTGATGAGGATATTCAGACATACGCTCAACATTTAAATACCCTGCATGATGACTTCAAAAATAGATTTGAATATATTCTGACGATGGAAATACCCCCATGGATCATAACCCCATTTGATGAAACGGAAGAGGCGAATGTGTATTACAAGAGGAGCTACTTGAGCTCAGCACCAACGAGGAACTGAAGGTGAAATTTAAAAAAGGCTATCAAACATTTTGGCTGCAGGCAGAAATCCCCAAAAAATATCCTGGGCCGTGGGAAATTGCGAGGAAATTTTGAATAGTGTTTCCCTTGTCATGTCTTGTCGAAAGAAGTTTTAGTGCCGTTTCCAACCTGTTGACAAAAAAAAAAAAAAAAAAGAACAGATTGAACATCACAGAACGGGGAGATTTGAGATTACGTCTTACAAAACTGAAGCCAAATATTGATAATTTGCTGTCAATTGATCAAGTACATCTGTCTCATTAAAAGTATGACTATTTTTTATTGTTGATTTCCATTTCAGAGTTCATTGTTGATTTTTTATGAATTGTTGATTGTTTGTAATAATAAATGTTTATAATTTTGTATAACCACAAGTATCATTTTTATAAATAGGACACAAGAAAATGTGCTACTTTTTTTTTCTTCTTAACACCCCCAATTTAGGGTGATATTTTTTAGGAGTTTTGGGAATACAGTAGAAATGTAGCAGCAGGGGGTCTAACGAAAATAGTAAAACTTTGAAAGTGATCCACGAGAAAAAAAAGTTTGGGAATCTCTGTGTTAGTGCATCAAAAATACATTATTAAATATAACAAATAGAATTGGATGACTATAGAAAAATGGCCTAATTTTTTCTGCAATGCATTTACTGACTCAAATAAGATAAAATATTTAACATAATTTAAAGCATTTTTGCAAATAAAAGTATTGGCCTATCTTTAACACTTTCACGATACAAAGTAAAAATATAATTTCTTATCTTCTTAATAAAATGGACAAAAGAAAGGTAAAACACACAGGTAAAAACTATTTGCAACTTTTTTTTTAATAAAGTGAATATCAATTTTAAAAAAATTACCTGGATCAGCATCAACAGGATCAGGTGACCATTTTTCCCAATTATCTGTTTCTTCTTCATTTTGATATGTATCTTCTAATTTGACACTTACACCTTTGAGTAATTCACAGGCTAATTCACCACAACTATCTTCTCTCAGACTAAATATAATACAACGCACAGTGTCTTCTCTTGATCTAACAAAATTTTAAAAAATACCACATAAATAATGTTTTAATTTTATATTAATTAATATTTAATTTTATATTTTTTTATTCCCCATATTACAATAATGGGGAAGTTACTTTTTATTTCACTTTTATCAATATTTAAAGAGCAGTTAATATTCACTTATTATTTTTACACAATATTGAAGAGGTATTTCATTTTAGAAATATATATTTATAATTATCTCTAAATTGTGTTATTACTGTTTTTATAATAAAAGAAATATAATAAACAAAACCAAAACTGTGTAACAAAAAATATATATATTAGAAAAAAAAGATTATCATTAAAATTATTCAGTAAATGCCAATATATTTCATAAATTTAAAATCTGCATTAATCAAGTTTCTATTCACCTTAACAAAATTTCTGATTTGTTAATATTCAAAATAGTAATATCCAATATTTGGACATTATTAAGATTGAAAGCAAACAATGTACTATTATTTTATTCTATTTAAGTATATAGCATTTTTTTCAACAATTGTAAGCATAACAGAATTTGAAAACTTAATGGAAATCAATTAAATATCTTGAATTCAAAAATAAAAAAAATTTAAAATTTGTAAATAACTGTACATGTGGTACATACATACATAAAAGCGAGTGTAAGCAAGATAGCAATTAAAATATGCACATATGTGCTCATTTAATCTACGATTTAGATTAACAATTAACTACATTTTCTGTCAATAGCTGGAAGATCCAGTAACAAACTGTGTTACTCCATCATCTCAGTGAAAATAACGTAGTAATTAAACAGAACTTTACATATAAAATATAGAAAATTAGAACTAAAAAAAAACAACTTAAATCTCATTTTTTCAATTTTATGCTCTTTGAAATAATTAGCAAAAATAAAAATTATAATTATTTATACATTTGCAGTATTTAATTTTACATTATTTATTATTACATACTTAATTTTAAATAAATAAATTAATGAATAATGTAATCTTCACTAAACATTAAAAGTAGTTTGGGAAAATTTTCAGATTTCTTCACATGCAATTTGATTATGCCTACCCAAAAAGGTATGAAATTAAAAAAAAAAAAAGGAGAGATTTAAGATTTATATTCCCCATTTTAAAAAGGTATTAATCAAAAATCTGTTTTAAAACTCGTGTATGAGGGAAGAATAATTTTTCTTTTATCAAACTTTCATATTTTAACTTGAAATTAACATGTATTATATTTTTCAGTGAGGGATTAGAGGTTTCAGGAAGCATATATGAAGGTCTTTCATCAACTAGTTTCACTGAAAAGTAATTGATAGTATACTATAGATAGTAAATCATATGAATCAATTGATAGAAGTAGTATAATAATTGAATGGTCCTAAATTTAAAATTTTAAAACAGATTATAATATACTAGCATTTAAAACAAATTTTATTACTTTTGATCCTAATAACTCTAAAAAACTATTAATTTACTATTTTGATGTGTAAACTGCATGTGAAGGTAAACAAATTCCACCAAATGAATTATTGGTCAACTGCTTTTCACAAAATTTGTGGTCATTCTGTCAGTTATTGTAGGAAGCATGTTAAATTATCTATTTGTAATTGCTAAATAATTAATGGTTAATAAATATTAAAAGAATTGTTATTTAATCAGGTTACAGAAATAAAAATATGATTTAAACTATGATAAATTTCAATATTACAAAACTTATAAATCTTCTATAATAAGTTGATTTCAAATAATATTAATTAGATAACAGAAAACATATAACTAAAAAAACTTTTAGTTTACCTTAAATATCTACAAACAGGTTCACTGACAACTTGCAAAACAACTCCTGTGCTATCTAGAACTCTTAATGCTTTGATGGCAGAAATGTAGGCAGTTAAAATATCAGAAGTGTTAACACCTATATTAATAAATGATTATATATATACATACACACATACAATTTTTCCAGAAATTTAAACATATATGAATGAATATTTTCATAAATCATAAATTTCAAAGACCATAAGACTAATATAGGTTTTTAATTTATGAAAAAAATACAACAAAAGGGGAAAAAAATGTTAATATTTATAATCAATAGATTTTTTAAAAAAATCATTGATCAATGTAAGTGTACATTTTTCAATCAGCAACAAAGATGGATTATCAAAAACAAAGTAAACACTTATGCAGGAACCCTGTAAGTTTGGAAAAAATCCAAGAATTTTAATGTGGTATTTTTGTTTACTAATACAAATATTTGATTTTACAAGTTGGGAAAGGCAGAAGAAGCAGGGCAAGATTTGAATAATCTAAGATTTCCTAGAAAGCTTAATCCTACCCTGAACAGCATAGAAATCTACTTTTTGTCATGTATATTTGCACATTGTTTTGGTGATCCAAATGACTAATTATATCTTTTCATAAAACTAACTATTTTTACTCAAATTAAGCAGATCTCAGGGTAATATATTTTCCCCGTTCCCAAAAATGTCTACTCTTGTTCATTATATACATGATTTACAGATTATTTAATAAATAAGAAAAAAATATAAATCTTGAGGAAATTCTGCTTCCAGAAAGAATGTTTATATATAATAAATGTAAGAAAATGAATAAATATCAATATCTTACAAAAATTATTCTTAATTTTTCATATGTCATATACTTGAAAATAAAGATAAATCATGCTAAGAAATTACCTACTTCAGTAAAAAGTTTAGAGCAATGGTAAATCTTAGACAGTGCTATAAGGAATATATAAATATTCGAATTTATTATCATTATGGCATACTGTATAATATAAACTATATTGTTAAGAACTTTGAAAGCTATCAATGAAAAGTCTTCTTGGCAACATCTTTTGTGCCAAATTTGGTGGAAATGTTAATGAGATATTTAGTGTTTTGGCGATGAAGTTGGCGAAAAGAATATTCAACAAGCTTTGGAATAATTATAGTCTCTGCCAAGAATGTAAAATCCAACAGCCCTTATCTTGCATTGGATTTTTGATTTTAATAGAAGAAAAGTCAGAAAAGGCTATAATGTGGCAGATATATGTCCTTCATCTCAGAGAGTTGGTAGTGGTTTTGTTTTGATCGAGTTAGGTGATCTTTTGCGTATCAGTACATAAGAAGGTTGACAGCTGTTACTTCACCAAGAAAGTAAACATTCTTACAATGTAACATTTTTGTGTGTGTGTGTGTGTGTGTATGAATTAACTAAATTAAAGTAAAACAATTTCACTTGTATCTACTGTGAATAATAACTGTAAATAGTTACAAATAAATGCTTTTGTGCTTTTTCCAACTAAGCATATTCAATCTATGAATCCATCATTGGAATGCACAACAAATTAATATCAGAAGTGGGGATGAAAGGAGAAGACTAGAGAGATAATTTAAACAGAAGAAAAATAACTTTTATAACTAAAATAAACTTTTTTTATGAAAGAAATGAAAACTTGATAGAAAAAAAGGACGGCTAATACCATTCAAGTGATAAATTCAAAAGTGGATACATAGCAGAGAAGGTAAAGAAGAATGATGAAAGTGTTGTGGAAGGAATATTTGACAGAATGCAGCAAAGTTTTGAGAAGAATGAAAAAAGGCTAAGGAAATTTAAGCAAGAAATTGAGGTCTTTGTGGGAGAGTTTTTAGCTGTAGATGACAATAGTCTTTAAGTGTTTTTTTTTTTTTTTTGCCAAAATATAGCTCTACAGTGCAGGAAAGTACCTTGAAATTTAATTGTTCATCGGGAATAATTCTCAATTCATGAAATTAGCTCATAAAGATTCAGCCAATTGGGGAGCTTTTGTGACAAAGTCTCAGTCATTTGCTACAGTTAATTTCCTTAGTCATTTGCCTTTACGAAGATTTCAAAAAGGCTGTCACTATATCCCATAACTTAACTGTAGTAACTGTAACTTAACTGTAACTCCCTTTGTCGCTACATCCCATACTATTGTCGCTTTGTCATTATACCCCAAACTATTTATATTCAAAATCACTATTATATTAAAAGGCTTACTTCTTTGGCAAACTAACAACTCTCAACCCGATTAAATATCAATATCCAAAAAATCATCTAACTTAGAGCAAATTATTTTTCCATAGTTGTGACTCAGCTAAAGCTTTGTTGAACTTGAATTGTCAATAATTAATGAAAACTAAAGTGATTTTACTTGTATTATCCACTTTAAATAAATATTTTTAGACATTTTTTTTATCAAATCCATTCCAATCCCACTATCGAAATTCATAACAATATATAGAGAGAATATAAAATCTTCTAAAAAAATTTAATGTAATAAAAATAGATATAGCAACATTTAAAATCTTAAAGGTCATTTTCTGAAATCATATGATATGATTCAGTGTAAATATGGAAAATTTGCTGCATAGCATTATAAGTGAATTATTATTTCAATCGTATTCATAATGGCAAGAGAGAGTGCCAATAAAGGATAAAACTTTCAATTATTTATTCCTTATATATATATATATATACAGAAGAAATGAAAAATAACACAAAAATTAATTTAACACATTGACTGCCACAGTGAATTTCACACCATGTGTTTCATATGGCTCATGTATGATTCATATGGACATTGATGACCCCCCCCATGGCTGTCAGTATGTTAATAATTTTATCAGTTCAAATTTATTAATCAAAAAGTAACTAGCAATTTCATTTTTACCTGGATGTAAAAGACGATTTTCAAGTGAAGCTTTGAGTGAAGAAATGAGTTTTGATCTTAGATTAGTGATTTCCAGCACTTCTTTCAAGTCTTCTAAAGCAGCCTGAGATTCTGGGAATTCAATAATGATATCAAAAAGCTGTTCCATTCGTACTTCAGCAAATGCTTCATAAAGGATATTTAGCAATCTAGCCTACAGAAAAGAAATTAGTTACTTGTATCATAACAAATTTTTTAAATGTTGGAAATTTTATTCATACATTATTAGACATTTTTTTAAAATTAAAATTGTATAATTCATTCTGAATTATAATAAAGGTCAACTTCAATAGGTATAATTTTTCAGGCATTTTTTACATGAAATTTTTTTATAAGATACTAATACAGTTATTGCAAAAAAAAAAAAAAAAAAAAAAAACATAATATATAACTACATTTCAATTACCTTACAATCTGATCCTTCTTTCTCTGTATCTGAACTGTTATAATAAAATGAAGATAGCCAAGCTATTACAGTCTCTTCAAGCCACTAAAAGAAACAAGAAAATCCTTTTGAATAATGGTACTATACAAAATTTTTATTATTTTACACAAGTAAAACTGCCCATATACTTACTGAACGTAAATTGCCTAGCAAAGGAACTTCAAAATTTCCTTTACAATAATCATGTACATATGTTTCTACCACATCTTGTGCAACATTAATAGGAACATCTCCTACAACTGTTTGGAAAAATTTTAACTCATATCTGAAAGCATAAACATTTGTCAGTGATATAAAAAGAAATTACTGAATAGTCTAGAAACACCACATAAAAAATGTAGCACAAATCATTCACAACATTAATTTTACATATAAGCACCAAATACAAATTAGAGAATTCTAGTTATTTCAATCTAGTAAAAATCTTATAATGAACACCAAAATTAGATTTTATTGTAAATAAATAAAGAAAATCCTTATGTTTTACATTTCTTATGTAAAGTACAGTAAGAAAGCTTTTATATTAATTTTGTAATATAATATATTTTATATACGTAAATATTTTAAGGTAGAAAATTTTAAAATCTAAAAATTTTAAAGATAACATTTTCTGAGAACAGATGCATAACATACATCCTAAGTAATAAAGTAAATTAAAGGTTCTATTTTCTTAAAAATAAATTGAATAAAAATTAGAACTGAAATGAAAATAATATAACATTAATTTTTATTATTGATTTCTTAGTTACATACATATAAGAAACATACACTGTCTCTAATATAAAATTCCAGTACTTATGCATTAACTGCATGCTACTAGTATAATTTTGGCATGACCATGCATCATTCATCAATATACTCAATTGAGTAAGCTGACATCTTTGGCAATTAATCACTGAATACAATAATCATGAAATTTTTATTAATATTTTTTGATGATTAATCAGTGGCATGCAGTTAATGTGCACATACCAAAATTTCAATAAATAGTTATCAAATAAATATAGTTTTAAAAAATATTTGAAAACAGGTTGATATATAACTGCACAAAGACATTTTCAAGTATTTATTTAATTGAACACAAATGAAAACTTTATTAAATGCAGAAAGATTAATGATACAGAATTGAAAAGAAAGAAATTGCATATTACTGGTTAATTTAGTTTTAATACAACATAAAGAAGAAGCAAATTATCAACTAGCATTTAAATCTAAAATTTGCCAAAAAAAAAAAAAAAATGTTTTTTAGTAAAGAATGAAACATTTTATTAAAAATGCAAAAAAAAAAAAAAAAAAAAAAGGTCTAAAAGCTAATGGTGAAAGAACCAGATAGTAAAAACCCAAAGGCAATGCAAGTTTTGCGACCCTCTTTCCCATTTTACAATTTCAAAAACAAAAAGTTCAATTTTGATTAAAATTTATGAATTGTATAAGGAGTTTTTAATTGACAAATTTTTTGATAGTAAAATTATAAATACTTAATTGCAAAGTTAGCATCTCTCCAAAACACTTTAAATGCAATATTAAACAAAATGTGTTTTTTTTAAATCAGAAAATTTTTAAATAAAATTTAAATACTCTAAAAATATTCTGTTAATCAAAAATTAAAGAGAAAAAAACCCCCTAGTGTATTTAAAAACAGAAAAAAAAAAATCATAAAATACAATTCTAAAATTAAAACAATACCCGAGTTGCCACTCAAATCGGGAAGGAAAAAAAAATCCCCTGTATGTATATTAAAAATATGACAAAATGCACAAATAGCACTCCTGTGCTAGTTTAAATGGAATATGGTTTTAAGGAGCGGAAAAAGCAAAGAGAGGGAATAACAATTTAACATTATTTGAAATAATAAGATATTAAAAGAAGGTTTATGTAACAAGCAGAAAAAAAAATATCCTTATTTATTATCTAAAATTTAGCAAAACAAAATCTATATATTAAGGGAAGGATATATTACCTCTAATGGGCTTTTATTGTAAGTCACACAAAATTAAGGATTCGGGTGAAATAAAACATAAAAATTTTTGTTATCATGATACAAATTATTTAATAATTACTTAACAAAACACATTACAAAGCAAGATTATTACGATTTTTTATTTATTAATTTTTGCCAATTAAAGTATTTAGATATCAATTTTTGTAACTTCTGGAGATTTTTTAGCTATCAGTTTCATGGAGCTAATGGATCAAATCTGTAACAAATAAGGTACAAAATTTCTGTACGGCTTAATGTACATCTTTTAGCTATTTCACTTTCAGTGAACATGTGAAAATATTTCTGATATATCATTGAAGGATTTAAAGGACGAATGTGGTGCAAGAAGTTTTAATACCCATAAAAATTCAGCTTTAAATGATTGTTCTTGAACTTAAAAGTTTGAAATCAGTTTATTTTTGGATATTAAGATATTTCAGATTTGACATGTCATTCCTTTTAGATACTAAGTTCAGCATCAATGATGTTTCTTTTGAGATGGTATGCAATCTTGTATGTTTTCCTCTTTTGGCATGACTAGTAAGTGCCTGTTTTCCTGCATTACTTAAGCTTATTATCTTCTTACAAAGCGAGCAGTATGCAACAAATTGTTTTTATAGAATTTCTCAAATCCATTTAGCAAAATCAGGATTAACTTTTTTCTGTCTGTCCAATTCGTATTAAATACAGATTTTGAGCAGCTCATTGATTTAAAAATATTCTCTAATCTCACTCACGTTTTCTCAAATAATGGAAAAACTATTCAATAAACTTAAGTATAGTAGACTAAATACTACACACTGCTTCCGCAGATTGAATGTTCTAATCCCGCCAGAAAAGTTATTCTGTTTTTCATGCAGTTGCAGAAATCTGGTGCATAATCATTAACTGTAATTTGGGAATCTCATGGGAAAAGAACAACTGTTTCGCAAATTAAAATTTGAATGATCTACACAGAAGAGAAAAAAAGGGACAGGGAAAAGTGGTCAGTTTCCGTATTACACAAACACAAATGATATTGTTTCGTTTTTGGAAGCTATGATTACAATCTTTTATTCTTGCAGTCTTTAAAGATTGGCATTATTCGAATGGGAAAAAAAATAACTAAGACACTTAAAATTTCCAGTAATTTTTCTGTTTTTATGAAAATTTTCAAATTTCCCTGCATTTTTCTGGTTTTCTCTATTCTCCTAGTGGTGTAGCAACTCTGAATACTTAACTTTTATTTGAATTATTTCAAGTATACAGCTATACAGCCTTAGTAAATTAAATTAAAGCATAAAGTTGAGTTATCTTGGAAATATTACAAGTAAAATTTAGGTTTTTGGGCTTCCTCAAGAAGGAGGCCCCAAAAGACAATTACGTCTGATAATCCAATCCTGATAGAGAATACATATTATTATATATATATATTATGCTATTTCACTGTTAATTTAATCTAATAGTAAGAAACAGAAATTCAAACAAATTCTTAATCGGTGTTAAGACAATGAACTCCAGTCTGACAAGAAAGGAATATTCTGGAAAACGAAAAAATTATAGCTCAACTTCTTTTGAAAACCAAGATCACAGATTCTTCTAGAAAATTCCTTGTGATGTTATGCCCTTTCAGAGGGGTATAAATATCCAAAATGCTCAAATAAGCTAATCACTAAAAGGAATTTGTTTTTAGAATGAGTTGAAAGCTGACAGATGCTGCATTCTGATACTGTAGTTTAATTAGAATATTGTTTTTGCTTGCATAATTACTTTCTACCAGTGCTATTCTTTGTGCATAGCATTTATAAATGTGTCTTTATTTGTTCATCATGTTTTCTGGAATATTTATAGAATAAAACATGATTTTTCTTAATTTAGACTTTGGGATTAGACATTCACCAGATGATCGTCATAAAAACATTTTATAAAATTATAGAAGTAAGATTTTGTTTAAAACTGAGAAAATAATTATATTTATAAATCACAAAACAAATACTTACAGCTGCTTAGTAGTCTGATAAAAAACTTCAAGACGTTTTTCACAACAACAAGAATCACAGCTGTTCTCACAAAAATAACATTCAACCACAGATTCACCATCTAGAATTCATATAAATATTCTTAGAGGCATATGGAAATAAAATTTCATTTAAAGAATTAGTTTTAAAAAAAAAACATGATAAAACAATACTAATTTTCAAAAAATTCTGATATTTTTTTCAAAATTTTGATTGAATGTAAATAAAAAAAAAAAAAAAGAACTAAAATACTCATATTTAATGTTTTCAAATAAAAATGAAATTGCTTTTAATTGAGATAAAAAGTTTCCTTTTATTAATTTTTTTAAATAAAATTTAGAAAAAAACATTTCAGTCAAAATAATTAATATTTTTTGCTTTTGATTTATATAACTATTTATATATCAAGATACAGCTATATTTAGTTTTATTATATTATTATTATTATACTACTAAATATATATTACTTTAATTTGTTATTAAAGTAGCGATTACTTCATTATAGGACAGTTTCAGTTAAGTAAAAATAAATGATACTATATTTTTTTGGAATGACTTAAACATATATAACTTAATTTATAAAATTTTTTTGCTTTTTTCATATGTTTAAGTATAAGACATAATCTTATTCCTCAAATTTCTTTACTTTCACTTTTATTACTCTTTATGCTTTTAACTTAAGAAAATAATAAGCTACTGTACCTTTAAACTGCTGTACTTTTCTTAAACACCCAAATATATGAAAAATAAATCTGAGTTAAAAAAAACTGTGTACAAATTTGATATAATATTATGGTATAAAAATTTTTAATGTATTTTTATAATGCAAACCATTTTTACAATAATAGTTCAATCAGTGTGCTAAAAAAATTTTAATACTTGTGCATTAATTTCATGTCACAAGCACTGGATGTAAATGCATGCCATTGGGAAATTTTTAGCTTAACTATTATATAAGTGGCAAACATAGTTAATAAACATGAAATCTTTGACAATTAACTGTAGTTTGCAATAAATTTGACACTTTTTGACTATTAACCGAAGGCATGCAATTAGTATATAAGCAGCAAATTTTTTATAATGAATCCAACTTCATCAATAGCCCAAAGATGATATCTTTAACTACAATAATTTGAATAGCCAGAAAGTGTGCGAATAGTTATTTAAAATAGCTACAAATTAAATCTCAAAAGCATATATATTATCTTTTCATAATGCATCTATACTTGGTTAGCATTGTGAGATACTTACCTTCCGGACAAAAATCCTCATAATCTACAACAGAATGGACAGAACAGTAATGAATTATACTTAAATATGAAGGGATTATGAAGATGAGTATTTATCATGGGATCACTTTATATTAAATTAAGATTGCATAATTGAAGAGTAAGTTTAAATTTAATAAAAAAGTATTTTCCCAAAGGGAGAGGGATTCCCTTTCGTTTAAAAAAATGGACCATATGATGAAAAATAACGTTACCTTTTGAGATCAGTGATTTTGATTGGTATGATTTAAAAGATAAAGAAAAAAATTCAACAAGCACTGCTCTGAAATCTACAGGCCATTTTGCAAATAATAAACATCTAGCTATAGAAAAGAACTCATCTATCAGTGACATATTGTTGTTTATCAAACTTTTTTGTCCATCTAGAGGCAAGGTATGTATCTGTTCCACAAGTCTGCTCTGTAAATTTTGAAGTTCTTCTATTACTGGAAAATAGTTTTGAAATTGACTATAAAGAAAATTTAGAGCAACAGGAAACTTCCAGAATACTCCTTCTTCACATGTTGCAAAGCATTTCCAGAATTCAGGTATTATGAAATCATGCATATTATCTTGAAAGGTTGTCAGAAACCATTCTTTAATAATGTGAGCCATGCCATTTTGGTGTAGAACAGATACAGCTGAAGTGAACTCATCTCGGGTTGGTGCTACCTAAAATAAATGCATAAATTAATTTTAGAAAATTAAAGGAACAATTTTTAATAACACATCGATTTTAAGTAATATTCCCATTAAAATATACTGAACAAAATAACAATGCAAAAGACATATTTAAGATTTTCATTTATAATTATCCATGTATTTACTGTTATATCATTTTTCACTAACCTAACTTTTTTAAAATTTATGAAAATGATAGCAGAAACAGAATCAGAAGTATTGTCTTTTTGGGATTGTCTATTTATTACATTGATACTCATAAAACAAGCAATTATTTTTTCTGCTAGTAGGACATCAGAAAAAAGGATCCTGAATTTTATGAATACTATATTTGGCAGCATTAGAAATGCAAGAATAAAATACTTTTTATGTTTGCATTAATTACTGAATGATGTCATACAAATGGGAAAACGTCAACCAAATTTATATATTCTTGAATATAGGATGAAGTAAAGAAAAAAACATGCAGGATGTAATAAAAAAATACATAATGTGATAAAGAAAATGAAAATCATGTTGAAAACTATTCTTTCAAACTGAATAACTAAACTATGCAAATAATACTCGAAATAATGTTTAGAAATCTTATTTGATCAAACTTTAAGTCAGCCTCATATGAAAACCAAAATATTGAGACAAGTATATTTCTTTAAAACATAACATATTTCACATTCTTAAACATAAGGTATATATAATAATGGCACTTTTCCGTTAGCCGGGCATAAATGTCGCCAATTGAAAACGAAACATTAATTCGCATAATTCTACATTATTTGGCGATTTTTCACTTGCACCTGGCTAACGGATTGTGAACCAAACACGAATTTTGCATAAGAAATTTGACGGAATTCAACATTATTTGATGATTTTTCGCTTGCGCCCAACATCAATATATATATATATATATATATATATATATATATATATATATATATATATATATATATATATATATATATATATATATATATATATATATATATATATATACCTTAATATAAGGTATTTGTACATTAATCACATATTGTTAGTAAACTTTTAGCAAAACCATATGCTTTTGGAGAACATAGTCACAAGACTCTTTGTACATTTACAGCAATTAATCACTGGTGACAATAAACATGACATCTCTGGTGTGTGTGTGTTTTTTTGACAATTAATTATTAGTATGCAGTTTGTATATAAATACTTTATGCAACTTCTGAATAAAGTTTTAAAAAAACAAATGAAAATATTAAAATGATTCCTGATTAAAATGACTGCACCATGAAATATTAAAATAATTCATACTTCAAATGAAAAAACTAAAAATATTAAATATCCAGAATAGCATTTTAGAAAGAAAAATTTCAATGGTATAGTACATTTTGGGGCATATAATTAAATAAATATTTGGATTTAAGTATATTTATAGAGGTACTGACATCAAAATAAAAATCAATCAATAAAAACAATGTGAAACTTTTCAAACATTTTATTTTTGATGTAGTTAAATATATAATACATGTTCTTTATTTTAATAATTCATACTAATTAATTTTAATAATTCATAATTTTAAATCAAGAAATGAAACAAATCTTTCTGGGTTCATTTGAAAATATATAAATCAAAACGTTATTCTAAATAAAAAAAATGTCTTTTAATGAAATTTTGTAAAAAATTTGGATGCGATTATTTAACGATTTTTAATTAAAAATGAAAAACTTTAATAGGAGAAAATATTGAATATGAACTGCAATGGTTTTAACAAAGTATTTCTAATTTTATGTAGGAAAAAAAAATTAAGAATAAACGAACAAGAAAACTTACTTCTGCTTCGTTTCGCTTTAAAACTTTAGTAATAACACACCACGCTGTATCTAAATTCATTACTTCCATTTAGATTTAATATTTCAGAGTACGAGTTTGAAAAGAGAAATTCAATTTGGAAGCCAGTAACTACGGTTTGTTTTTATTTTTGTTTAGCGTAATTGCCAACTATATAAATATATATATATTATTTCGAAATGTTAGCTAGATTGCCACAGAGAAGCAACTTCAATGGAAAAATTATCGATTCTATATTAGTAGAAATCAATGAATTAAATTTGAATAAATATTGTTTCAAAATCTTTCTCAAATAGAAATATGATGAAAAATAAATATTTCATTTTCCATTTTCTGTAAAACACTTCTATTTCCACTTACAAACACATGTTTCGATTGTGGAGTTCCGTCAGTTGTCTGCTAGTAAACATCTTTTTAACCTGTTGTTCATAAACCGTATAACGATTTGAAGTAATTATTTTAAAAATACTAGTAATGTTTAAAACTTTAAGAGTCGGTGCAAGATGCGTGAGATGCTTTCACGAAAGAAACATTCACACTTCTTGTCTTTACTTTCACAACATCCAATTAGTGAAAAAAGAGCATTGGGAAGAAAAGATGCAATTTTGGTTAAGAAAATATGAAGATTTATTCGGTATAACTAAGTTATCAGAACTACAACAAAGGGTTTTAGAAGTGAGTTCTGTAGGAAGTTTATATATATTCAAAATAATAATTTTTAATTCGTTTATTTACAGTTTACAAAACATTTTCATTGCTTTGATTTTCTTTTCTCCCTCTCCTAATTCTTCTTCTTCGAAATAGTGAATATATTACTGCTGTCAGTTTCAATCAGAGTGCAGGAGATAAAATATGCGATTCACCCCGTTTTTTGATATATAAGCATTTTTTTTATAAAATGTATCCTACTAGACTAAAGAGAAGTGTTAGTTTCTTTTTATTTAAAAATTTGCTTTTAAATAATTTAAAAAAAATTTGTTTAGAAAAATCAAAGAAATTGTTTTGAAGAATTTATTTTGTTCTGTCTATTGTTAGTTTTTATGATTATTTATTTGAATGTTAAAATTTATATATATTTTTTAAGAAATGTTTTAAATTTATTTTAAAAGGAATCAAATAAATTTGATAAAAATGTGAAAAAGTTATAAAATGAGGAAAGAATCTTTTTATTAAATCTGTGTTAACTTTTTTATTTTTAAAGTCTAATGTCTAAGACCTTTTCATTAACTTACTATCTGCATAATAGGAACAGTCGTATGCTAATAAGAATATTAAAGGGCATATATTATTTATTTGTCTTATTGTAAATTTACAAGTTTTTTAAATTGCAAAAAAGATAATAAGTAAATTATGAGAAAAATTATTAGATTTTTACTGGAAAACATTTTAATTTATGTAAATTAAAGAATTTTTTCAGAAAAGAACAAATTATCTAGTTATAAATTCTTCAGCTCATAAATATGCATATCGCCTTACATTTTAGAAATTATTGATATAATTATACCATTTCTGGACAAAAATCACTGTTACTTTGAATCATCTAGCTTGAAACTCTTCTCTATATAAATCCTAGGAAATTCCTATAATATCCTAGAATTTTTTTATGAATTTCTAACACAGAGCTCTCAATTTTCTGAATAATTCTTATTAAAATATTGAAATCAGCATGCATAAGAAACCCTTTTAATCCCATCACTTGTTACTATGATGCTGTTCATGATAGTATTAAGAAACTATGAATCTTAAATATTTGAAATTCAAAATGTGAAATTGATGATATAAGACAACATAAAATAATTAAGTTTAAATTTCTTTAATTTGTTAAAATAGAATATTAAATTTGTAAGACAATTTTTACAAATTAGATTTTTTTATTTATATATATTTTAAAAATTTTAATGCCATTTGATTTTTTTTTTTTTTTTTTTTTTTTTTTGTAGGTTCAAAACCAAGTTCAAGCAACTCAAGAAAGACGAAGACAAGTCCAAGATGAAATATTCAGAGTTCAGAAAAAACTACAAGAAATGAATGATATTCTTCACAAAATGTCTTTAGGTGATAATATGTATATATCAGTAGCTACTCAGGTAAATTTATATATATATATAAATAAATACATGTATAGTAAAAGAATTTAATCACTTTAAAAGATAAAACAGTATAACTTTCATTGTTTAGTTTGGTCATCTGTCTTTTATTCCTGATAAGTTTTACAAGCATCTTCAAAATATTAAAGCATCCGTTTCTTATCTATTGTATTCTTAATTCAGAATATACCCTATTTTGATATTAGATATAGTTCAAATGGGCCCTTCTCTAGGATTTGTCATTCAAAAGTGATATGCATAACTTTTACAACTAGCATTTTAAAATGGTGATCATAATGTTTTTGTTTAGTCATCAGATACAGCATGATTATAGTTATGACAAATTTCAGCATTATTGTACAAGTTGAGCCATAAATTTTTCTTTGAAACTTGAGATTGTTTGAGATGGATGAATTTTATATATACAATTGTTCCTCTCTAGTTAAAACCCAATTATTAATTTCTAAACTAGTGGAGATAACAGATTTTATTTTCAGATTTAAAAATAGTCCAAATGTCATAAATAATTGCATTTTATATTGTTTGAATCAATGCATGTAAGAATAGAGAATTTAGAAAATCTAAATTGTTATACAATCCCCTGGTCTCTTTAGTCATGTTCAGTAAAATATTTTAAAATTTTAAATTAAGAAGTTTCATAATTTTATGGACAACACTGATCAAGTTTTGAAGCTTTAAATTTGATTATTTTAGGCCAATCAATAAAAATTTTCAATATTGGTTATTGACTGGTGGGTCTATCTCAAGGCAGCCAGAAATGTGGATTTATTATCATTATTTAAAATGTTATTGTCAAAAATATTTTGTAATATATGACTAAGAACATTATTAATCTGTTTTAAAATTTAAATTTTATATATTTTTTTCAGATATTCATTTATTGGTTCTAACAAAAAATATTTAATTCTTTGCATCAATTAGAGTGTTTTTTACTATTGGAAACATTATTTGTCTTTAAGGAATTGGCAAATCAACTATTAGTTTTTGCATCATTTTCTAAAAAAATTTTAATACTTTAAAAGATTTCATGGATTCTCAGAACTTTAAAAACATTAATCTTTTGTAAAGATAATTTATGTAAATAAAAGCAGTTCCTTTAGTGTAGAATATGTAATTATAGAAAAATATTCTGGTATGCAAAGTGACTAACTACTGTTTAAATATTATTGGTTTTATAATTTATTGAGGCGAAAATGTTTTTTTCACATTCATTTTACAAATATTATACTAATTTTTGTGAAAATAATGGATAATTCTGTCTTATTTCAGGGGAGGGTAAAGTATACTTGCATACATAAAAATATTGGAAAACTACTTTAAATGTCATATATTCAAGAGATTACGTCATTATTATGTTTGAAAATTAATCTCAAGTATTTACTGATAAGTTTCTCTTTGCTTTGAATTATAAATAATTTCATGTTCATGAAGGAAGGAATGGAGGGGTTTTTTTCCGGCATATGCTCTTGAATGCATGTTCATGAAGATTTCGTGAAAAAGTGTGTTCTATATGGTATTGGATTTCGGCTATTTATAACAATATTTCAAGTACTCAGATTTTATTTTTCAGGGTTCTTTTTCCTTTTTCTTTCTTTCTTTCTTTCTTTTTTTTTTATTATTTTTTTTGTGTTAATTAGTGATGATTACAATACAGTAATAGTTAAATTCTGTATCAAAAGCAGATTTTTAAGATTTTTTTTTCAACTGTGGGCTCTTTATTATTCACAATTTTTTTATTAGGGAAGGTTACAGAATAAATATAGCATTTTTGGAATATATAAATTTATTTTTTAATTTTAGAATTTATAATTAATTCCAGATTTTTATATAAAGTTAGTAAGAGACAAACTTTAGAATTTTATATAACTCATGGCAGTGGTAAAATATCTTTTCTGAGCTGGAGGAAGCACTTAATTAGATTCTGCTAATATAGGTTTCAAAATTAATTTATTATCATATATCTAGACAACATATGAAAATTCTTTACATTCTGTGAACCATTCTCTTCCTACTTTTTTATTTTACAAATACTTAATTATATGCATACTTTCTCTTCTAACTCAGTACTTGAACGGTTGAATGAAAAGCCTTTATGTGCATAAAAAATATTCTGTAGAATGTAGTGAATTGTGATAAGCGAGGATAGAACCTGGGACCTTGTGGTTCGCAGCCGAGTAGCAAGACCACAAGACAAAAACAATTGCACGTGTTTCGTAGCTGTTAACTGGCTTATAAGCTTTCACCACAGTACTCTCCCTCCAGTGCGTTGGAGGCGAGACGAACGATACGGTTGTTGAGTCTAATGTGCTTGCACTCATTTGAGTAGCGCCAAATATTATGGCGAGCGTGTGTGCGTGAGTGGTTGCTGTTGCGCCAAGTGAGTCTGACGGCTTTGTGTTGCTGCGTCAACTGAGACTGACAACTTTCTGTTGCTGCGTCAAGTGAATCTGACGATTTTGGATTGCTGTGTATAGATGACGCCACAACAGCTGTACGAAGGTTGAAAGTTCATCGTCCGAGGTCACCAACGTGGGGGAATTGGTATGAGCGAAGATAGAACCTTAAACGTTGTGGTTCGCAGCCGAGTAACAAGACCACAAGACAAAAGTAATCGCTCTTGTTTTGTAGCTCTTAACTGGCTTATAAGCTTTTCACCACAGTACTGATGTATTTATTATTTACTCTGGTGAAAGCTTATAAGCCAGTTAACAGCTACGAAACACGGGCAATTGTTTTTGCCTTGAGGTCTTGTTACTCGGCTGCGAACCACAAGATCCCAGATTCTATCATCGCTCATACCAATCTGCCACATTGGTGACCACGAACGATGAACTTTCAATCTTCGCACAACTGTTGTGGCGCCATCTACCCACAGCAACCCAAAGTCGTCAGACTCACTTGACGCAGCAACCCAAAGTCGTCAGACTCACTTGACGCAGCAACACAAAGTCGTTAGACTCGCTTGACGCAGCAACACAAAGTCTTCAGGCTCACTTGACGCAACAGCAACCACTCACCCACACACGCTCGCCATAACGCTTGGCGCTACTTGTTGAGATTTGCAGAAACAAACTGTTTCCCTTTCTCCTAATAAAGCTTTTAAAAAGTAAAATGATAACATCTAAATTGAGAGCAACTTCGTTTTATCCTTTTATTTTGACTCTGATTTTTTACATGTTGCCACTTTCAAAAAGTGAAAGTACTACAATACGCGACAGGATAAGATATGTTTCAGGCCTGCTTTTATCAGTTCAGTCTCTGTTTAACAATCCTCCCACCTTTTGATTAATGAAACATAAATTAATCAAAACACTAATAAAACAATTATGAAGCTATATAAAGTTTAATAGTTAAAAATTCAATTATTAGTATTAAAACTTTAAAGTTACTTAATTAGAGTTCAAGTAATAAATCTAGATCGGAGTTTAATTTGTCTTCCAGATCTAGTCTTCATAGTTCTGAACTTCTGGGACAACTCTGTAACAGAATCGTTCATCGGTGATTCAGATTTTCCTTTTCAAATGTTTCAGTTTCATTTTTCTCACCTGACTCCATAGATGAAGGTATTTCGAGGGGGAATATTTTCTTTATTGATCGAACTAATTCTTCGGAAGCGGTTTTGACACGAACAACACGAATATTGCTTTCTTTTCCTGGATATATCTCAGTCACTTTGGCTAGAGGCCATAGCACTTTCTGCTTGTTGTCACACTCGACGAGAACTATATCCACAATTTTAATCTGTCTGGAAATTAACATTGTTGATGCACGTTCAACCAATAAGCTGAGATATTGCAATCTAATCCTTCTTCTCAGAAGTTCTCGCACACTTTGAAGATGTCCTAGTCTCTTGTTGAAATCAATTCGATCTAGGTGATCCAAGTCAGGTACACCAAACACTGTAATTTCACCTGAAAACAAGGACGGTGTCAAAGGAATGAGATCGTCAGAGTCCTCTGTCACATAAGTAAGAGGTCTGGAATTCACAGTTGATTCGCAGTCGCACAACACACTCATTAACTCTTCGTAGTTTAAAGACGCCTGGCCCAAGATACGACGTAAAATTTCTTAATCATTTGCACAAGTCGTTCCCAAAAACAGCCCCACCATGGTGTTGCTGGTGGACTAAACTTTCAGTCTATCTTAAGTATGGCAGCTTCCCTTTCAACGATATTCCAATCAATTGACTCAAAGAGATTGTTGGATACGACAAAATTACTACCATTGTTGCTGTAAACTATTGATGGCCGCCCTCTACGCGCAAAAAAATCTTCTAAATCCAAGTAAAAATCCCTGAGTAGAGATGGTCAAAATCAGTTCCAAATGAACCACTCTGAAAACCGCACAGGTGAAAAGTATGATCCAGGCTTTACTCTTGTTCTTCAAAACTAGTGGGCCGGCTAAATCTACTCCCGTAATTTCGAAAATTTTAGCATCTCTAACTCTATTTTCGGGCAGAGTAGCTGGCACTGTCTGCGGTCCTTTGACTTCATGCCTTCTGCATCTAACGCATCGAGATAAAGCTCCTCGGATAGTTGATCTGCTTTTGATAATCCAATATGTTTCTCGAAGTTTGGAGGTTAATATATGTATTCCGGCATGAGACAAAGATATATGTTTATGAAGTGTCAACTTCTCCACAACTGTATGCTTCTTCGGAAGCAAAATGGGGAAAATAAAATTGTGATGGTCCTTTTTTTTTAGTTAATCTGGTCTTAACACGTAAATGTCTTGAATAATCTTTACGATAGATTTTTCTGCCATTTTTAGCTCATTGACCTTTAACTCGCCGTCTTCTCTTCCTTCTTTTGTCTTTTCCTATAAATCTGTGTATCCAACCCATCATTCTTAGTATTTTGAAAAGTAATTGAAGACTTGTGAAGAAAAATCATCAACATGACTTAATGACGTCATTACTTCTCTACGGTTTTCTTTGTTAGCCTCCACTTTGTCATCGATTGGCGCAGAATGAGGCCATTCTTCTTCGGACAATGCCAGCCAATGAGGCCCCTCCCACCATCTGGATTCAATAAGTTTCTTCACTGAGCATCCTCATGATGGTATGTCGGCTGGATTTTCTGTACCAGGTATATGGTGCCAGTTTCTAAAGTCTGCCAGGTTCCTAATTTCTGAAACTCTGTTATTCACAAACGTTCCCCAAGCTTCTACATTTTTTATCCAGAAGGGTGCTGTTGAAGAGTCGGTCCAGTAATACTCTTTTGAAATTTCGACCTTGAGGTTCTTCTTAATGAATGAAGCCAATCTCGCTCCAATAAGACAAGCAAGAAATTCAAGTCTTGGTATAGTTGTTTTCTTCAACGGAGCTACTCTGGCTTTAACTTGCAATAATGTCGTTTTGACTTCATCTCATTTTTGGCTTCTTAAAAATACTACACTCGCATAAGATCCTTGTGAAGCATCAGAAAATGTATGGAGGCTTAAAGACTGCCCATCGGTCTGAGTAATTTGCCTAGGAATCTTTGCTGATGCTAACAAGCGCAATTCCTTAACCCATTTCAAGAATTTTCTTTTGATTTCCTCAGGCAGCTCTGCATCCCAGCTTAATTTAGTTTCCCAACTATTTTGCAAGTATACCTTTGGTCGAAGCATGAAAGGACAGCTAAAACCGATTGGATCGAAGATTCTCTGTGCAATTGATAACACGTTTCGTCTTGTCACTATGATGTCATCTAAGTCGACATTAGGTATGTCACAAAACAGTGAATCTTCAAACTTATCCCACATAAGACCAAGAACTTTTAGTGGTTCACGTATTGTCGATTTCGCATTGCTCTTCTCTGTCTGCTCCCACCCTCTCAAATCGAAGTTACCACTTGCCATCAATCGAGTTGACTTTGTAATAAAATCTTCTGCTTCTTCATTCGAATTGACTGAGGTGATACAGTTATCAACATAAAATGAAGATTTCAATTTTGAAGCTGTTTCTTTTAGAGAAATATCACACTGATCCAAATGCGAATTAATCACTGCACCTAATAAAAATGGGCTGCATTTTAGCCCAAAAACTACTCTGCAGTGTCGAAATTCTCTTATTTCCTTTTGTTCAGAGTTTTTCCACCACATGAATCTCAGAAAATCACGATCATTTTTTAATAGATATCTGAATAAAAGCTTTTTCGATATCTGAAATAATTCCTATGTTTCCTCGTCTAAAATCAAGAAGCAAGCTTGGTATTAATTCAATTAAATTTTCACCTTTTCTGCTTATACAAAGCGTCAAAAACGGGTCTTATGGATGTTGTAGAGTTCTCTTTGAATATTGGCCTGTATGGAAGGTAATGGCTGTGCACACTTTTCTCCTCTTCTGGTACTTCTTCGATTATTCCGGATTTTACCCATTCTTCGAACACTGCATTGTAAGCTTCTGTTTTATCTTTCAACATGAGTTTCTTTGTCGTCAAAATTAGTCATTTTTTTTCGCTACTTCTCCGTTACTGGGTAATTTGTCTTTCTCATTGATCCATGGTAAAGAGACTTCATATCTGTCCTCTGTCCTTTTTAGAGTCTTGTGAAAATGTTCCCATACTGCTTCTTGTAATTCGACATTACTTCTATTTTCTTTGGAATCTGTAATTCCCAATGCCTCTAGTTTCCACAAGTTTTCTATGTCGCGACTGTGAACCAAAATGGACGTTATCAGGGAGGACATGGACACATTACTTTCTGAAGTGTAATAATTTATTCTACCCATAACTGTCCATCCGAGCAAAGATTCCACAGCATCCAATCCGTTTTCTAATTTGTGAACTTTCCCCAATAATTATGCCCCTGCGACGTCTGCTCCAATAAGGATTTCTATTTTCAAATCTTTTCTTCCTTTATCAGAGAGAGTGATACCTTTTTGTTTCATTTCTTTTATCCATGGTCCGGGATGCAAACTGGTCACTGGTTCGCAAATCTTCAATTGTTCCAAAAGGTTTAATCTTCTAGAATAATTGCCATATAGGCTACTAAGAGACACTTCATAACGTTTGTGGGTTTCTCTCTTTGTTGTGGCTCCTCCAAAAAGAGCATGAATCAAAGTTTCTGTTCCATTTGAATGGCACCCAATTTCTTCAGCCGTTCCTTTTAATATATATGAACGCTGTGACCCAGTGTCAATGATGCCTTTACCGTTTTCTGCCTTTCATTAAATTAGATATTCACTAATAAAGTTTCAAGATTCATCTGGATAACTAAAACTGGTACTTGCTAAAGATACCTTTTGTGCATCCTCCTCCTTAATTATATCATCATCTTTCTTTTTACATGTTTGCAAGTCTGAACACATAACAGCCCAATGTCTTCTTAAGCATATTAAGCATCGAACAGTTGACCTACATTGCTTGGCCTTATGTCCAATTTTTAGGCAGATGAAACATCCATTTCTCTTCTTAATTTCATCATTCTTTTGAGTTAAAGTCATTTTTTGAGCCACAAAACAATTTTGGCTTTCATTTTGTTTCTCACAAAAAAATGCAAGAGTTCTTTTACCCAAGGTTAATGGTTTTCTTATGGCCTGAGAATAATTCATTCGCAATAGGCACGGGATCTTCATTTTGGAACCTTTTATCCCTTCTAACTTCGTTTCGTGCTCCAAAATGAAATTTAAATTCTCTGCTCTCCCTCAACTTCATTTCTTTAAAATAACAATAATTTTTTTAATTTTTCTGAATAAGTATTTTCTTCTGTAATTCTTGATGCATGATTTCTCGACCAAACTCTTAATAACTCTTCAGGAATAAACGATTCAACGAATGGAAATAACATGGCAGAGTATTTGTCGCTTGTCATTCCAATTGATTCCAACGAAGGCAAATAGGATTCTAATTTGTCGTTCAGCTCGGACACACTGCACTTTTTTCTTTCCTCGGTTACATTTTTAATAATTAGACTTAACAATTCTCGGATATAAAATTCCACTAAAAGCTCTTCCCGTCCGAATCTATTTTTCAAGCTTTCTATTACTTTGTGATGATTCCCATGGTTGCCGGGAAGCTATTTACAATGTCACGTCGTCTAGTACCATGTTTAGTAGCTTAGATCAAGTAGTGAAATTTATCTTCGTTCTGAATTTCTTTATCCTCATGAATTCGTTGGAATTTCCCCCCAAAATGGCAACCAATCCTTAATGTCCCCACCGAATTGTTTTAATGCTATTTCAGGCAGCTTGAGTTTTCGATTGTTTAAGTTTGGAGACATACTGGCGACGGATTGCGCAATTTGGCGGGAAAAGAACATTTCAACTTTAATTAAATCTAATTTTTCTTTGTATTCTTCGACGCTTTCCCACTCTCTGTTAAACTGCTCTTCAGAAGAATATTCTGAATCTAAAATTTGAATATCATAAGAACGAAGTTCTTCCGATAAACGTTCTAAAGTTGTCAACTTTGATCTTACAAATTCTTCGTCCGGGTTTTCTTTATCTATTTCAAGTTTAATTCCATTACATATTCTCGTAAAAGATGCTCTAATAGGTTTTCATCTCCTTAAAGGAGATGAATAGGTTTTAATAGGTTTCCATTTCTATAAACTTAGACAAAACACAAAAGCAAAATGTAATAGATCATCTGATTTTGAACGCTCAAAGCATTCGTTATTATACTCTGTTTCACCCTAACTTGGCAGTAGTGTATATTCTAGGCATGCCGAATCGCAGTCGTCGTCAGGGGAACAGGGTTACTTTAAAGTACAATGTTACTAGAAATGCAGATCGCTGGCGAAACTTTATCTCGCAAATTTTTCGCCAAATAGTAAATATTTATTTACTTTATCATATTATCACTTTATCGGAGAATTAATTGTTTCCTTATTTTCATTATTTTTTCAATATTATTGACACATTATTTTAATAAATCATTAAAGTTATTTCCTTTCGTTTCACCGTTTCTCAAAAGAAAACAATATATTTTTCAATATTCTGTAAAACGTAGTTCGGCTAATGTTTTTCGAAAAGATATCTGTATCATCGTTCACATCTTTTAAAACTTTATCTAATGTTGGGATCTCATTTCAGCGAAAAAAATGCATGGATTTTTAGTCAAATACAGAATAATGTAAAATCATCATATTTTACAAGACCTGAATGTTTATCTACTGAGCCTGGTCGCTTCTTTCTAGGGGTACTTAAAGGATGCCTTTATTTCTTTTTTCAAAAGGAAAACTGTTCATTGCGAAACATCTGTAAGATGCGAAACTTTATCAACGATTTGATTGATAGAATCTTAAGGGTTTTCTCGGAGTCGAGAATAAACATTTAATATGTTTTTACATGTTGCACTTTTTGTTGGTTTCACTCTTCTTGAAGGTGTGCACAGCGTAGTCGGTGAAAACACTTTCTCTTTTTCAAACATTTTAGAAGTTAATAGAAATGACGAATCGAATAAATATTCACTAAACAAAACTAATAACTACTAATGCGATTAATAGTATCAAAAATATCAGCTGCTAAAAAAGCGGGAATAAAAAAGTACGGAAGATGATAATGGTTGCGAACTGAATGAAGTTGAGTTGGCGGAGACGTAAAAGAAAAGCGCGCCAAATATTGACCTTGAAGACCGGTTCTAGCCAAAGTGGGATTCATTATGTCAATCTTTTAGTTTTATTCGTTCGCTTTATTTACAAAATACTTAACATATAAGCACTTCTAACTTGAGAATAATTTTAAATACATATTGATAAAAAAGGATTTCTGTAATTTATAATATTATTTGATAAATTTCTGCGCATTTTAACTATTTTAAAGTCAGAATTGATGGGGAACTCTTTCCCAACGCGGAGCGTCACATTTTCTACCTTTTACAATACTGCCAAGTTAGGGTGAAACAGAGTATAAAGGATAAATAAATTGTCTGACCTGTATTTTTCTTGCTTATTTTTATAAATCACGTACCGAGGTCACGAAATGTTGAGATTTACAGAACCAAACTGTTTCCCTTTCTCCTAATAAGCTTTTAAAAAGTAAAATAATCAGGCATCTAAATTAAGAGCAATTTCGTTCTGTCCTTTTATTTTGACTCTGATTTTTTACATGTTACTACTTTCAAAAAGTGAAAGTACTACAATACGCGACAGGATAAAATATGTTTCAGGCCTGCTTTTATCACTTCAGTCTCTGTTTAACACTATAATGGATACAGCACATTAGCTCAACAGCTAATACATTACCATTCAACAGCCATTACTCACCTCCGACTCTCTGGAGTGAGAGTACTGTGGTGAAAAGCTTATAAGCCAGTTAACAGCTACGAAACACGAGTAATTGCTTTTGTCTAGTGGTCTTGTTACTCGGCTGCGAACCACAAGGTCCCAGGTTTTATCCTCGCTCATAACAATCCGCTACAAGAGCATAAATTAAAACTAAACTTCAGGTTTTTTTTTTTTTTTTGAAAAAAGAATATAAAACAGCAATTTACAGAATTTAAACATTTGCACACATCTTTCATCATCCAAAAGAAAATAAAAAAGCTAAAATTATGATTTATTCATTTTGAGATGCAAAAAGTAAGTAAAATTATTTATTCATTTTGGGATACAAAAGAAGTAACTCATTAATTTAAAAGTTAATTTTTAATAAATTGAGTAACATACTTTGTCAGATTTTAGTTTTCTTTATTAAAATAGTTTTCTTTATTACAACAAGATCACATCTTTTCATAAATAATGCACTTTATGATTTTATTCTGATAGGAAAAATCAAATTATATATATATATTATATAAAATTTCTTTTTTTTTTTTTTTCCTTCTTCTTCCAGGTTCATGAACTTATAAAAGAGCAAAAGCGTCTACAAAATGAATTCACTTTATCTGATCAAACAGAAAGAGAGCTACAAACAACTTTAGCTTTAGCTATCAATAACAGCCAGGATCATGAAAGAACTTACAGAGAAAAGAATAAATATTTATCTCTTATAACTGGAGTTGTTGGAGGACTTCTAGGCTTGATCGGATCAAGTATTAACAATTGGAGACATCGAAAAGATATTAAAATATTTGCTGGTGATATTTCAAATCAGGTTACAAATTTACAAAATGCAATTCTTAAACTGAATACTGAACCATCCACTAGTTCACAAGCAATCCTCAACGAAGTTCCTAGAGGAACTGAAGATTTACTGTCAGAGATGAAAATTCAACAAGAAATTCTCCAAGAAAATATCAACACCATGAAATCATTGTTTAATGATAATATTCTTCAGAACTGTGATGCTGAGAATAAATTTTATGGCGATATTCAAACTAAAAAACTACTTTTTCAATTAGAAGATAATATTAGTTCAAAACTGAACTATCATACTTCATTGAACATTAGTTTGTTAAGTAGCTTAATTATTATAGGCACCTTAATATTGTTTTTCAGCAATTCTCACTAATATAAATATCTTTATAGGTATATTATATGATGAGCTTCACATTTCTAAATTCTCTACATTGAAAATTGTTTTATGAATATAATGATTCTGAATTTATTCATAAGCATTGACTGAAAGTTGCATTATGTTTTTTATTTCTTGTACTTTAATTAATTTGATATATGCATTTTAATGAATGTTAAAGGTGAGTGAAAGAACAATAAAAAAGTGTCCTTCAAATGTATGTTGTTTAGGAAAAATATAATCTACTTATAAATCAATAAGAATTGAGAAATACTGCCATCAATTGAATCATATGAAAATTACTCCAATTAATTTTAGAATAAAATAAACCTTAGTTTAAAAAAAAAAAAAAAAAGGCATCCATGTATACCTTTAGTTATATAGAATCAAAATGTATGAAATAATTTTCATTAGAATAAAGTAATTCATATAAATTATAGTTGAAAAAAATTGTTACCAGCTCAAGAAAGAATTTTGTAATTTTTTTTAAAGCAAGTTTGTAGTAATAATTTTTTTCTTGTACCATTAATTAATATTCAGAAAAATTTCTAATATGATAAACTGTTGTATTGGATATTACTTGAATGTTGATCTCTTTCCAGTGCAAACAAAAATTGCAAGATACTTTCTTAAAATCTTGAAGGTATCATTTATATATGCACCATTTTTGTTCAGGTTATAATTTATGCATTACAGTCTGCGATTTCATATAAATGATATTTAAGCAAGATACAGATTTTAAAACAATGTATTCAATATGATGTTTTAAAAGCATTTAAGCTGAAAATTTTTATATTATATTTAATACTGTCTCAATCCAATGTAAATATTATGTTTGAATGGCTTTTTAGATACAATACTCCAGATGTATTTATTTTGTAAGTATTTGACCATCGAAAAACTGAAAACTTTTGTTTCATGTTTGTAACAAGTGATTATATTTTAAAAAATTTGAATAATTTGATATGCTTCGAAAAAATTGTTTATAAATATATTTTCAGTGATAATAAAAATACCAAATGTATGAATACAATTTAAAGATATTTTTGATTAATTTATTAATAGCTATCTTTAGAAAAAAGTGTGCCAGGAAAAAAATCCATCCTAATTTAAATCTATATTTTACATGTCTTTTTTTTTTTCTTTTTTTTACTGTTCATGCAAGGTATTTGAAATTTTAAACTATGATATGTTACTTTAATTGTTTTCAGCTTAATCGCCATTTTGCAATTTTAAATTTCAGAGTCACTTCATTTGAAATAATACAAAATTGAATTCATTCTTCAGCCTAAACTTATGAGCACTGCTCATAAAATATAGTGCCAAGTATCAGATATATTTCTAAATTTATTAAATATCTTAGAAGAGTTTTGTTCTCAAGAAAAAAGTCAGGTGATGACTGTAAGAAAGTAAAATTTCAATCTTAATCAACAAAAAAAATATTTTGACACACTACACAAACAAATTTTGTTTTTATTATTATTTGTGATTCATTAGGAATATTGATTGTTTTTCATTTTAAGGAATATGTGTAGCTTTCTCTGCATTGTTCCATGAGTTAATTATTTCTTTATCTTGAATTTGGCATAATTCTCTCATTTGTGTTTAACTAAACTTTAATGTGAAAGTAAAAATAATTAAAATTCAATTCATTCAAAAGCATGTTAGCTAAATTAAAACAGGTTAATATAATCATTCAACATACATTTTTTCATTTATTTAATATCTTTATTTAAATATTCAACAAAAAATGTAATGAAATAAAATAAAAAGTAAAAATTCATGATAAATTATCAAAAGTATTAAAAATAAGCAATTCTGTTATTTTTAGTTACAACATGCTTGACTATTTTTATCTTGTTTTTTTATCAATAGAATAAAAGCATATTTGTTCATGTAAAATATTTATTCAAACCTTGAAAACAGTCTGCATAGCAAAGAAAAGTATTTTTTAAAATTATGCTCGATAATATTTTTTTAATTAAGGAAAAAATTATGCTACAATTAAATTTGTAACATTAAAAAATGATTTAAAATCTTTGGATGTTATTAGTAATATCTTTGGAAATGCATCAAAATTTGGCTTTACATTTAATAAATTAAAATTCTCAATTATTGATGGATAATATCTTTTCAACCAATTTGATTCCTTGCTAAGGATGATATTAACTTTCAGTAGCTCAGTTGTTGAATGATAAATTGTAGATGTTTCATTTCCACTAAAAACACATCTTTATTTCTATTTAAAGATGAAAAGAAATTATATATAGTATCTAGTGAGAGTATTTTTTGTACTATTTTTGAATGTTAAATTTAGTACTTTGTTAATTTTAAAATGTATATTAAACTGACTGATAAACATAGAAATATCTAATTAAACTCAATTTAAAAATAAACACAATGTCAACGATGAATTTTCATTGTTGATATTAAAGTTGTCTTAATTAATAATAATATTTTTATTTGGTTATATTAGACATGGCTGTTTTATACATATTCCACGAATTTTTATTTTAACATATTCAATTGCAGTTTTTAATAGATTCATTGTGTATGTTTCATATAAATAAAAGATATAGTTCTGCATGATTTGCAAGAAGTATAATTTTAATTGGACACTTTTTAAAACTTAAAGAAATGCACATAAAGTCTGTTAGTTGCATATGTAACAGATTCTCAAAGCTTTTTAAATTTTGATATTTTGAATGGCTTTAAAACTTTCCATGGAACTGTGAAACTCCATTTAATCATGGCTGAAGAGAGGATATTTTATATTCATATATTCAAAGCTGTCAATGAGAACAAATACTAAATTTTAAATTTCTTAAAATTAAATAGATATAACATTTTTGTAATTAATATTATTAAAAAAAAAGAAATTTATGGAAAAATAAAGTGTAGTAAAGAAGGTACAATGTAATAATTGAGGCAAAGAAAATTTGGAGAAGTTATGAAGTATTATTAATGACTGCTTTGTACATTATTTTATTACTAGCCGCCTTTGGCGACCAGCCGGTGCGCCAATCTTAATGTTCGTTTAAATTTTAATAATTAAATAGGTTGAACCGGAGTTTAACCCCCTTCTTCGCCAAGTTGCGATAACGCACCAAAGCTGGCAATCTTTATTATGCACTATAACTGAACATCTGCTTCTTTGCTTTTGAACATTTCGCAAGGCCATTGTTTGCGATTTTTCAAAATTTCGCCAAGCAGGGGGTTAAACTCCGGTCGTACCATTAAATATTTTACGCAATTCCAACTTTAATAGATTCTTCAGCAAAAAATTTTAAAACTTCAAATTTTGATAGTAATATAATTCACTCATAATATTATAAAGGCCTTCAGTTATAGCGTGATATGTATCTCTCTAATTTTCTGTTACCCCTCGTAGAAATTATGCTTTAAATTAAAGTGTAAATGATTAATCTGCAATTAATATAATAATATTTTTTACTGAAACAAAGCATTTTTTTTAATAATATGATTACTGATAATAGAGTCACTGAGCGTTTAAACTTTATGGTCACTAAAGAATATCTTTCTTAATTTATGTAATATCTCAAGAATTTGTCAACAAAAATTTCTCAGATTCATCATGAACAGATCGATTAATTAACAATGTTTAGTTTTAAATGCATCAAACACTAAGAAAATAAAATGAATCGTTTAAAATAATCGGTCGAAAACAGGTTTAAAAAAAACTACTTAAAAAACGATGTACTTAAAACTATAAGCATATACAAAAAATATATAACTAACATAAATACATTTTACTTACAAAAGCATGCAACTAACCTAAAAATAATTTAAATCGTCCGTTGGTTGTCATGCCAACAATCAGAACAATGCGCATGCGTGGATTTTCTTCGCCAGTTACGTTAACGCAAATGCGTAAATTTTTCTACGCCAGTTGGGGTAACGCTATGCAGATTAGACATTTTTAATTTCCTTTATTCTGTGTTATTTTAATTCAAAAGTACTTCAGAATGAATCTGAAACATGGATTAATTAACAATGTTTAATTTTAAATGCATAAAACATTAAGAAAATAAACAGAATCGTTTGAAATAATCCGTCGAAAAATGTTAACCCTAGCCTCATTTCTGTTGGGAGAAAAAAAAATTGAAGTTGGCGGTGGGGAAAATGGAAGATTTTTTTGGCGGAAAAGTTGGCGGTGGGGAAAATGGAAGATTTTTTTGGCGGGAAAGTTAGTTTTTAATTAATAATTAAAATTCTAATTAAAATTTGAAAAAAAGGGACCCCAGGTGCACATTCCCGACCTCTAAGGTATACATGTACCAAATTTGATAGCTGTATGTCAAATGACCTGGCCTGTAGAGCGCCAACACACACACACACACACAGATTGAGCTTTATTATAAGTATAGATATAGATTTTCTGAAAATAATTCCAAGAATAAGGTAATAGAATGAGAAAATTTAACACCTGGGGTACTTAAGAATAGCTTTTTCTCTCATGGGTAAAATATTACTTGAGTTAAAGAAGAGTTATTTGTCATGGCCCAATGGGGTCAATTCACGGTCACGTGTCAGGTACCAAACAAACCGCTTCTGTTCAATTTTCAACCGTTCTGCGCATGTCGTGATGTCTGCCGATAACGTTGACACTGTTTACATTGTTGTTGACATTGTTTAGTAAATATTAAGCTAGCCGATCAATTATTAAAAACTTCTGATTTTTTTAAAGCTATTATTTTGAATTATTTTCTCCAAATTTTCTTAGTTATATATTTTTATTCCTTATATTAAAATTTTAATTAATATTTTTAATAGAATTATTGTTTATGCAAAATTAACTAACATCGCTTTTTAATTCGTCTGGTGCCGCTTTATTCTTTCCTTTCCCATATCCCCCCACCCCCATTTTTTCATCCGAAGGATACATTTTGACAAATGACTATGGCAGTGTTTTTGAAAAATTACATATGTTCTTTTTTACATATTATTTAAATAGTATTGAACGTTGAATTTTATGAATATAGTTCCCCCAGTTAGTTCTTTTTAAAAATAATTATTACTCTTAGATAAGTTAATATTTTAAACCTTAATAATGAAATTATTGTATTTTTTTTCTTATGTAATTACTTTTATAAATATTGAGAGTTAGTTATTTGATGTTTTCAGTTTGCTTAGAAGAAAGAACATGAAACTCAAATTAGTATATATTGAATAAATTATGTTTACAATTTCAAATTATGAAATATAAAAGGTATGGATATCTTTTTTTAAATCTATGCAACTTATGAATAAATAATTTCATTTTAATTTGTAGAAATCATTAAAGGAAAACAAACAAAATCACGCTTTCATAATTTTTTTTAACACATTACAAATATATATAGAGAGAGAAAGAGAGATATATATATAAAATATATGTGATAATTATTTGAAAAAATATGATCCAATGTATGTTTTAATGTACTCACTAATACAAAAAACTAAAAAAAAAAAAAAACTATTAACTATTTATCAAGATTTATTTTTCTAGACACTTAGAAATAATATAAACACAGTATGACAAGAATGTCATTGTAAATGATGAAATCAATTTTATTCAACAGAAACATCCTAGATACTAAAGAACAGTTTTTTTTATCACTAATAAAAACATAATGTTGAACAGTATACTTTTAAAGCAGAACATTTATGAAATTTTTTTAAATGCTAAAGTTACATTGATAAAAATTAAATTGAATGAATATCATAAAATAAAACAAAAACATATAATAGAGTAAATTTAATAAACAACAATAAGGTCATGATATATATACATATATATATAGAGAGAAGTTAAATAGGATATAAAGAGGAGTTGAAAGAAACACTTTTATGCTTTCACAGAATTTTATAATTCAAAATTGATATGTTAAAGAAATAGAAAAAAAAAAAAAAAAAGTGAAACATGCATGTAGCAATGAAGTTGGGAATAAAAATTATATAATAAATGCTGATATGGAAATTGATTTTCAATGAAAAGACCTTTATTTATTAAAACAGAAATCACTGAGGTACACAGTGTTATAACAGTATATTATGATAACAGTGAATTTCAGTTTAAATACAATAAACTATTGACATTTCATTTTGAACAATAGAAAAGGTGTTTGATATAAATTCACTTTGAATCCATCACAAATCTGCAAATGTAATTAGAAAGCTAGTAATATTCACTTCCACCTAAGTTTAGCATTATAGCAGTTGTTATTTTTGCAATAGGAGTTTGTTTACTTACGTTAATTAAATTTAGATAAGATTTTGTAAAAAAATGCAATGTAATACTCATGAAAACATTTTAAAACCTTCTAAGCATATTCAAAATTATCAGAAATTTCATCAAATGTGAATGAAGTAAATTAGAAATGCACTCATGATTTTGTTTGATTGTTTTTAATGGCAAATCGCTTACCGATTTCTTTTTCTTCGAAGAGTTTTTCTAACAAATTACTGGAACAGCTATATTTAATAAATGGACACAAACTGAAGGAATTCTTCAAAATGATCGGAGCATATCATTGACTTCGAAGGCTTGAAAAAATCTATACCAAAGCTATCAACCCAAGTCAGGTTTGTTGAAAGGAAAATAAAAAAACATTTTATCATGACAGTCACTCTTGTATTTCGCATTAAAGCATGCATCCATCAGCACACCAGTATTTCCTCTGTTAACACATAATAAGAGGAAAGAAAATGACTCAAAAATTATAACTTCAAATGTAAACAAAAAATCCGCTTCATACTTGGCGGAGAACGTTAATGGCAGACTGATCGACGAGAGCGGCGCGGATGAAACTTAAATGCCATGCGCAAGAGGTACATGACATGTGACTTTTACGTCACATGAATTGACCCCATTTTCCAATTAATTTTTTAAACATTTGGTATATAATAAAACTGGCCATTTTTCTCTTACTTTTTCTAATTTTTATATATAACATATCTCCCACATTCACACCAAAAAAGCTCTTTTTCATTCACCTGTTTAAAATTGTGGATTCAATTTAACAGATTTGAGTACAGAAATTGTTTTTAGTAAGAGATTAAAATGTAAATGTATATCCTAGATAGGATAATTACAGATTTGTGTATTTAGGTAAATTTGTCAATAAAATATCAATTATATTTTTTCAACACAAAATTCCACTACATGTTGTGAGAATAAGATAGTAAAAAGTATTTAAATTTACAGTGTTTTCCCTAACCAAAACTTAAAAGTACAGCTGAATGATAATCTTAATGAAACTAATCAACAGTATTTAAACAGTTAACCCTTAAGGATTAATTGATCCCAGGGTTTCAGATGACAATAGTGCTTTGTCAAATATGCTATATAAAAGTCTAGCATCAAATAAATGTGTAAACAGAATAACTCGTTATAATCCCCCCCCCCCCAAATAAGTTGAGCATCTTCAAAATCATTTGAATTTTAAAGTTCTCTTATTGTAAATAAGTTAGTTAACAGTCAGTTATTTTAATCTTTAAATGTTTACGGAAGTATATTTTAAATATGTTTAACAAGTAAAGCAATAGAATTATCAGAAACTTCATGCAATATTTACATTCATACCATCAAATCACTATATTATATTAAGACATAAATGTTACGGAATTAAAAGATGTGAACAATAAAATATAAAAGGGCAGAGAAGCTAAATTATATTTCAAAGTCATCTTCTTAGGCGGAGAATATATATTTAAAACTTCTTTAAGAGAAAGCTCAGATTGCATTTCAAAATCAGAATTAGGAAAATCAACAGATGAGTATTCAAACATTATTATTCTTTCTAATTCAGATACTTAAAATGAAAGATATATATATAAATATATTACTCATTCCAGAAAATTCTCAATGAATAAGAAATTACTACTACATTATAATTGAAAACTCAGAAAGAGATTCATAAGCATTTTCTTTAAATATATAGTAATAGATTTAGCCTGAGGATAAAAGTGGAATCCATTAATTACTTTACAAATAATTAGATTTTTTTTTTTTTTTTTGCCAAATTATAAAAGAATATCTAAAAAAAATTGTACCCACAAATTAAATGGTTAAAATAAATATTACGCATAAAAAGAATTTTCTAAAATAAATCGCACTCTTTAGTACTGTTGCGACTTCATTTTTAGAAATGTATAGGGATAGGAAATCGTGTTTCGCGCGAAATACGGAAACTTCAATTTTTGCGCATCCCCCAGCCAATTTTGATTTCACTTTTCACCAATAGAAATGCGATGAAAGAGTATTTTCACTAAGTATATAACAAATTATTATACAATGTTTGAATTAAAGAAGTTCGGTTGAAAAAAAGAAATTGATATTCAACATCGGAATAGAATAGCAAAAAATAAATGAGCCTAACAAAATATTTCGAAGGGAAAAAAAATGTTTTCTTATTCCCTGCAAATTACCCCTGAGCAGAATAAAACCATTTAGAAATCAACATAATTTGAATGCAATAATAATATCATGAATGCCTACTCATGAAAAAATATTTCCGCAATAGTCACTTGTCGGTAATTTGTGTTATTAAAAGCATAAATTTCAGCAGTTATTATCGGATTCAGATTGAAGGAAACAGACTTATGATAAAAACCACTCAGAAAAATAATACGAATTATGACAGTGACATTTGTTCTGGCGCGAATATGAAAATGGTAGATTGAAGTTTTGCAGTATTAATTTATGGTGACTACTTATTGTAGAAAGGGATGAAAACGTGAAAATGCTGAATAAAAATTGATGATGTTGGGAAGGTATTGAGATAATAGAGAGGAAAAAATGAAATGTTACATAATCGTCTAAAAAAGACAGGTGTGGAATTCTGAAATAAACAAAAAATCTATTTCTTTCATTTTGATTCATATCAACACGATTCATATCACACTTCCAACGATTCATATCACACTTCCATCGTCTTAATATTTCCATTTCACTTCATTAGTTATTCGTCATTGAATCACAATCAACTCTGTACTCAAATAAAAATTAATCCAAAAACACTACAACATAAATATTAAGATCTGATAAAATTATTTTATTATTTGTATATATATATATATATAATTAGAAAAAAATAGTCGACTGAAATAACAAATCATTATATAAGAAATTAACTGAAACTGTAACGTGAGCTGCTCTCATTTTCAACCTTACATTTTGGCCTTTTTCGCTGCTTGCGTTTTACAGTGGAAATTAAAATCTGTGAATTACAGAATTTGAATGCAAATTGGATTTATGAACCGATATAATTTATTATTTATAAAGTAAAGAATTTAGTGGAAATCTATCCTTTCATTGGAAATTTATACCCAGTACAATTTGTGGGAAGTTGATCACGTGGACTATATTCCGTTAAATCTACCATCGCATATTGAACAGTAAGTGTATGAACTAAATTTTCAAATATTGTCGCCTTTACTCTTCGATAATGAATATCTCGTCATAAATTTCGATTTTTCTATTATTTGTTTTGCTTGAAGTTGACTCTAATAAGTGAAAATGCCGCAATACTTTCAAAGGCCGGAAAATGCTCTTAAAAGAGCGAATGAGTTCAGTGATGTTGGAAAACAGCAAGCAGCTCTGGATGCTCTTTATGATGTTATTAAAAGTCGGAAACATAGAACATGGCAAAAAATACATGAGCCAATTATGAACAAATATTTGGAGTTATGTGTTGAATTAAAGAAAAGCCATGTCGCTAAAGAAGGTCTTTTCCAATACCGAAATATTTGTCAACAAGTTAATATTAAATCTCTGGAAGATGTTGTTCGAAGATATCTTGCGCTTGCTGAAGAAAAAACGGAAGCAGCAAGGGAAGAATCCCAGCAAGCTGTTGTAGATATTGATGATTTGGATCAAGTTCAAACACCAGAAAATTTATTACTTAGTGCTGTTAGTAGTGAAGATACTCAAGACAGAACAGATCGAGTTGTTCTAACTCCATGGGTCAAATTCTTATGGGAATCCTATCGACAATGTCTTGAGTTGCTACGTAACAATTCTCGAGTTGAGAGATTATACCATGATATAGCTGCACAAGCTTTTAGATTTTGTTTGAAATATAATCGTAAAACTGAATTTCGCAAGCTTTGTGATAATTTAAGAGCTCATCTTGGGCATATTAATAAACATCAAAATCAGCAAACAGCTGTCAACTTAAATAATCCTGAAAGTCAAGCAATGCATCTAGAAACTCGCCTTGTTCAGTTGGATAGTGCTATACAAATGGAATTATGGCAAGAAGCTTATAAAGCTATTGAAGATATACATGGTTTGATGAATCTGTCAAAAAAAGCTCCAAATCCTCGATTAATGGCAAATTATTATCAGAAATTGGCTCTTGTTTTTTGGAAGAGTAATAATTATTTATTCCACGCAGCAGCTTTGTTTCGTCTTTTTCATTTGTCTCGGGAACAAAAGAAAAATATTACTGCAGATGAAATTTTGAAAATGGCTTCCCGTGTAGTTCTAGCAACTCTAGCCATTCCAATGCCTCCAAATCGTACTGAAATTGATCGTTTAGTTGAAACTGATGAAAATGTTATTGATAAAAATCATCGTTTATTGTCTACATTACTGGGATTGCCAAATCCCCCAAGTAGAGCACTACTCATTAAAGATCTTGTTCGATTTGGAATAATACAGTATGCTCCAGTGCAGTTGCAAGATTTATACCGATGGCTTGAAACTGAATTTCATCCTCTGAAGCTTTGTAAACGTGTGCAGCAATCTTTTGAATTTTTAAACAAATGGGATGAATTTCCTGAACTCCGACAGTATATTGTACCTATTCAAGACATAACTATTGTTAGATTAGTAAAAGAAATATCGCAAGTCTATCAAACCATACAGTTTGCCCGTTTGTTGGAATTAGCACCTTTTATTGAACCTTTTACTTTAGAATATCTGATTGTAGAAGTAGCTCGTAGGAATGATTTACAAGTACGTATTGATCACCGTAAGAAGTGTTTTCACTTTGGTGCTGAATTAAATGTTTCTCAACGTGAAGAAGTAATAGAAGGTCCCCACCTTCAAAGTATGCCCAGTGAACAAATGAGACACCAACTTGTTACTGTCTATAGTACTCTTTCTGAAGTGGCACGTTATATAGAACCAGATAAATTGAAGAAAGAGAGAAAAGATATAGCCAAGGAAATAATTAAAGCTTATACATTGACTTCATCAAAGGAACATATGCGCTTGTTAAATAGGCAGCAAATTATTGAAGAACGCAAAGAAATGTTGGAGAATTTAAATTATCAAAAAGAAGCTGAAGAAAAGAAACTGTTGGAAGACAAACAGCAAAAACTTCGTGAAGCTGAGAAAGAAAGGATGCAACGAGAGACAGAAGAAAGAACAAAACAACGGCTCTTGCGTGAACAAAATGAAATGAAGAGGAAGGTGGTTATGGAGAAAATAGAACAGTTGAAAAAAACTGAAATTGGTTGTAGAATATTTGAAGGTATGGATGAAGAGGAATTAGAAAAATTAGATCCTGATGATCTCCTTAATAAGCATGTTGAACAACTTGAACGAGAAAGAAAAGATTTACAGTCTAAATTGCGCAAACAAGAAAGGAAAGTAGATCATCTTGAAAGAGCAAAACGAATTGAAGAAATACCTTTATTGCAGGCTGAATATGAAGAAAATAAAGTCAAAGATTTAGAATTCTGGGAACAGCATGAAAAAGAAAGAATAAAACTTATCAATGAAGAGAGGACACTTGCTGTTCAAGAACGAGATCGCTTGCTGAGACTGAAGGACGACAAAGATGCTTTCTTGGAACGTCTCAAGAAAGCTAGAGCATCTGAATATCAAGAAAAACTAGAAGAATTCAATAAAACTTTGGCAGAGGAAAGGAAGCAAAGACTGGAAGAAAGAAGACAAAAAAGAAAAGAAGAGAGAAGAACTGCTTGGCATAAAGAACAAGAAGAGAAGAGACAAAGAATGATTGATGAGCAATTAAAAAGAGAGCGTGAAGAAGCTCTAGCAAAATTAGAAGAAATTGAAGCTAAAAAGAGAGCAAAAGAAAGAGAAATAGAAGAGAGATTGAAACGTGAAGAAGCTGCTGCTTTAGAGCGGAAACGTGAAGAAGAGAAGGCACTCAATCGAACTAAAGAAACTGAAAGACCAAAATCAAATTGGAGAGAAAGGGAATTAGAAAAAAAACAGAGTTGGTTGCCAAGGGAAGATAAGGAGAGAGAGCCGTCTAGGACAGATACAGAGATGGATTGGAGGAGAAAAGATGATAGTGTACCCCGTAGATTGGATGATGGTGCACCCCGGAGATTGGATGATGCTGCACCCCGGAGATTGGATGATCGTGAAAAGACTGATGATTGGAGAAAGAAGACTGATCGGCCTAAAGAAGGATCATCTTGGCGAAGAGATGCACCAGCTGCTGCTCCTCGAGGAGGTGGTGGCTTTGAAAGAGATCGCGATTGGCGGTCGTCAGAAGACCGTGATAAATCTGATTGGAGATCTGGTTCTGGACCTGATAAATTCATGAGCAGAAGTAAAGACGAGCGAGATTCTAGACGACCTGGCGATTCTGAACGCAACCCAAGAGATAGAATGGATGATCGCGATCGCTATAGCAAACCATCTGATCGTGGCTTTGACCGAGAAAGGTTTGCAAAAGATGGCGATGGTGGAAGCCGATTGGATCGTGACAGATATCCTCCAAGTCGTGGTGAACGAGATTCTGGCTCCAGAATGGACAGAGGGGGCCGAGCTGGTGATGGAAGGGCAGAGGATAGAGGCAGTTGGAGAAGTGGAGGTTTTAAGAGAGATGCTCCACCTCCTGACAGTGGTATGTCTTGGCGAGATCGCAATCCTCCCAGAGGAGAACCTGAAGATCGAGGAGACAAAAGAGGGCCACCACGAGATTCTGGTCGTCGGGATAGGAGTAATGAAGAAGATGATGGATTTACTAGAGTCCGACGTTAAATAATAAACTTTTATCTGGCTGTAGATTTTTTTTGTTTGATATTGTAAGCTATTTCAATATTTTTTCTCAAATTTGTAAGGTATATTTTTTATGGTTTTAGTGGGAATATTTTTGTAATAAGTAGTTATACTGCTCCAAATATATCTTATTAGTTTCAGTCTTACTGTGTAATATGTTTAATTTTAATATTAAACATTTGACATTTAAAAAAAAAAATTTGGTAAAACTTCTAAACTTTCTAAATATGTCTTTCCTTTATAGTAACAATAAGAATTTTCCATAGTAATCTTTTTTTCCCTTGCTTTGTTTACTTTAATATATTTATTGTACTGTGTCAGTTTATTTGATTGAATATTGTATCTTTAATATTACTTTTGCTTCGTGTTAAAGGATAAATTTGGATTTGTGAAAAATTGTGATTAAATTGATAAATACTGTCTCTATTATTATAAAATGCTATAGATAAAAAAAGAAAATTAAAATTAGATTGTTTATTATATGTAGCATTCATCATTAGTTCAGAATTTTTTCTAGCTCATTTTAAATTTAACTAAGTTTTTGTTTGGTAGAATACAGTTAGTTAACCATAATTTATAAAATTTTAATCATTATAAACTGTTAAAAATGTTTTTGTTTTGTTTGTGTTTAAAACTTTCAGAATAGTTAATTAATTAATGGAGCATAAAGTGTGTAAAAGAATGCAAAATTATAAATTTCATTTTCATTTGTTATTGAATAAGTTACAAATTTTTCTTTTTGATCATCATTTCTGAGTATTAATATTTCAGAAATTTTGTGCAATTTACAAAAGTAGTAATGAATGCATGATTTGAAAATGAATTGATTGATTTCTTGGCTTATAATTATGTTTAAAAAATTATGTAATCTCTTATTAAAGTTATCTATTAAACTAATTCAGAAATCATGCATCTTGTGTTTTTTAAAACAATATAATTCTAATTTTATAACCAAAATCCAGTTAACTGCTACAAAAGATTTTTCTTCCAAATTGTCAAATTTTATGTTACGTTATTTCTTACAAAACAAATTTAGGTTAATCAGTGAAGGCTCTTGAAGGATTTTATGGAATTCTTTGTAAGAAGAAAGAAAAATTAACAAATGTAAAACTTAATGCTTATACAACTTAGGTTAGATTAATTGACAGCTGACTTTTATACTGAGACAAACAACTTCTTTTGCTCAGGAAAAGCAATAATAAGATTTTAATGAACAAGTTTTTGCTGAAGTCTTCTGTCATATCAAAATAGACTCGTCTTGTATTATGAAACATGTATTAATTTATCTGGATAAACTATATTTTGTTCTATTTTTTTAATGAAATGCTGTTAACATATTTTTAATGTTCAAACTCTAAAAAGAATTAGTTTCGCATGAAGGTTGTTTGTAGATAGAAACCTCTTTATTGAAAATAAGCTGTTCTACTTAAGAAAGGTTACTTTAAATAGCTTATTTATTATAAGATAAGACTAATTTGAAGTAATTTTCTATCCCTATCCATTTTTTTTTAAATTTTGAAACATAGATTTTTGTGAAACATTATGTTAGATTTAAGCACATTTCGCACACTTTCATGGAATTGAGTTCTATTGATGCAAATATTGAATATCAAAATATGGCATAGTAATTTAAAGTTAACTTTTTACATATTTTCTCAAATTTTAATGCTGATTATATTCATAATATCAGCAATTTTAACCACCTCCACCTGAAGAAGTTGTGGTCATAGCAAAAAGGTGACTATGTGTATTAATGACATGAAGTTAAGTCTAAAGTTCTTCAATAATATGTTAATACACAAATACCAATTTTTTGAATCGTTAAAATCCAATCGGAACAAATTTTAAAAATGCCTGTGTAATGTCATTTGTAAACATAGTCAATGGATTAATATGGCATTTGACAATTAATTGCTGGTATATGATTAATATACAAATACCTTTTATAATACTCTTATAAACTGATTAAAATAAAATGGGCTGAAAATGATTTTTGAATTAAATATTGTTTAATAAATTGCACACAAAGCTTTAAGGTTTCAAAAATTTTACTGGAATTTCTGTGTATTTAATTCGGCCTTTAAAAAAAATTCGTATATACAAGAATTCTGTAAAAATAGCTACCAGTTAGGTAATTGTTTGCAGTAAATGACTTGGTGTGGTTATAAAAAACAATAAATAATGTTGGCCTAAGTTTGCTAGATTTTAGCTTGTTTTGTATTGGGTTATATAAAAAGCATCGAAAAGATTTTGGTTTCAATATATGTATATATAATCTGAATTTAGTCTGATTTTTATTATTGAGTATATTTCAGATTTAATTCATTTTTAATTAATGCTTGATTATTTTTATTTTATTTTGTTTCTGCCCATGATAAGATTTTGAATGAAGAATTTTTAAACAATGTAGAATTTTTATTTGTGGAATATTTATTTATAAAAAGTTAAAGAAGCTTTATTACCCAAGTGTGTAAATTAAAAAAAAAAAAAAAAAACTGCTTTCTGATTTAAAATTAAAATTTTCCTTTCATTTTAGATTTAGTCGATTTACAATATGGCTAGAAACAAGTTAAATTGTTTCATTTAATGTAATTGCCATTTTATTATTATTATTTTTTTTTTCTCCTAACTTGAAAATTTTTTTATCTAAAGATTCATGTGGATTCTACATTACAATATTTGATATTTAAAAAGTGCTAGTTAATATACCCAACATTGCTCAGAATCTTAAATATTTTCATGGAGATGTAAAAATAATTTTATATAAATTCTTATAATCTTTTTTTTTTATTACATCTCATGGTATATGATTTAGTGTCCTTAGTCGCTTCTAATTGCTTGAAAAAGGTACCACATTATTTCTTTTAGATACATTAATAATAAAAAATTATTGTGATTAAATTTCTGTTTCAAAAGATACGAAACAGCAATTTCAAAAAATGGTAGGTCCATAATCTTACTGTATATTGAAATCGTCTGGGCTACATTTTATTATTTCTCTTAGAAAATTTCTTAAAAATTACACAAATTTACAAAGCGAAAAAAATGTGAATTTTTAAAAGATATCAAAATATTTTTTGCAAAATAAAATTGCTCTAAAAATGTTGAAAAAAGGCAACATTTCAGGTAATTTCTAATTAATTGAATATTTTGCTACTATTTGCACTTTGGGAAGTTGACAGCATTCTTTTTCTTATCCTAAATAATAAATATATAAAATTTGGTTGAAGTCGACCCAGTTGTTTAGAAAAAAATTGTGGAACAAGCATTGCCACAATAACTTTTATTTATAGTAAGATAAATGATTATCTTAATATAATTATATTTACTTTATAAGGGTTATTCTTTGGATGCAAAGTAAAAATAAAATCCAGGGTTCCAATTCCAAGTTTATTTAAACAATACATTACAAGTTACATTAAAACAATACAACTTCAAACAATTTGTTTATAATTATTATTCCACTATTTTATGAAAATGATAGGAAATGTATGTAATTTATATATCTGTGCTACCTGGAATTCCCACATATATGATGCCGATAATATTCAATAATTTAAGTACAGATGCAACAGATTTTTTTTTTTTGAAGGGAAGAATTATATAAGCTATTTTAATTCAGACAAGAATTTCGAAAGCTCTCTTTGAATGATGATATAAGTAAAGTAAAGACTAGAATTCTTTGTATACATCCTTATTTGAATACTATACGGATCACAGGGAATGGATTTTAAATTTCAAAATGTTTAGCAATACATAGTATAGGGAAGTATAGTAATTGTAAAAAAATTCAAACTCAAGATTTTGACAAATTTTAGACTTTCCTAAATTCGAAAAACACATTTTTGGAAAATGTCTGTGACAAAAATAACTAAAAACGCTTTTAGCTAGTGAGTGAAATTTGGTATGCAACCTTTACACCAAATTTCTAGATTTTTATCAAATTTTCCACAAAATCTGTTCAAAGGGTGTCTGCTTGTCCTTCTATTCTAATAAAAGTTAACATGATGATTACAAAATGAAGAAGGCAAAATGGCTAAATACGGTACACACATTCAACATCTATAGCGTAGACACAATCAAATTTTAAGCTAAATCCAATGAGGGGCTAACTATTGTTGGTCTGTACTTTCAGAAGTTTGTAAATGCGCTAATTTAAAAGGGCAACTTTAATATATTAAAGTTGGTATGGAGTTTTATGACTACAATTGTAGTCCTGTACCTCCTCTTTTGGGGTATTTGTCGGCCGTAACGGCGCCAAGAAAAGATTTCGCTAATTTGGCGATTTCAATGTCAAACTATATGACATGATTCACACGTGATTTGATCCATATTTATGCACATAATTATTATATACGTTTGAGTATAATTTGACAAAAAAAAATTTTCTAGTCACTTTTTGGTAGCTGTTAAAATCGATAAGTACCAATTTTTTTTTCAATTGATTAGAAAAAGCGCATCTAATAGATTCGTTTTTCGGATGCTATTGACTCTATGCAAGGGCTTAATGGCGAAATAACATGCCAAAGAACACGTGATAGATTCAGTAAAAATGCTATATTCATTCCAAAAGTAAATATTTCGTATCTATGTTACGCCATTGTCAAGTAAGACGTTCTATGGGATGTGTGAGAAAGTTTTTGTGGTATCACTTCCGCTAGTTCACTGCAATATAAAATATAGATTCCAATTGCAGTATCGATCATTTTTATGAGCCTGGAAAGATGCTGATTAATTTTTAAGGAAATCGGAAAAATGCGTTATTTTCTTACTTAAATGAGATATGAATTATTAATTTTCTGATGTGCGGATTACATCATGTTATAAATTTTTTTAAACTCTCGATAATTAAACACGTATTATAAAGACTTTTTTTGTTTATTTTAAACTATGATGAGAACAATATTAAATTGAATATAGCGATTGAAATTAAAAATATTGATCAAAATATTTTGAGTTCCATCGGAAAGGAAAAGTAATAAAAAAAGAGAGAATATACTGCGACTATTACTATCCGACTTCACTCACAATTCAAAACATTGCTAGGTTTTGTTGTCTTTACCGATTACTACAATGAATTTTAATCCTGTATGATTTTATGAAATCTTTTTACAGAGTCCTAAATTATTAGTTTGAATAGGTAAGGTTTATTTGATTTTTCAATTTTTATCATTAAAAATTATAACAATAAATCAAACTTTTTGTTTTATTTAATTACTAATTATAATGTAAATAAATTTTTATGAATTCGTCAGGTGATTAAGAGTAGAATCAATTTTATTTTCATTGCTGAAAACCTCGCAAATATTTTGACTGAAAAAACAACAGTAGCATTGCAGATCCCTGTACATTAACACATTTATATGTTATTTAATAAAATTGAAGTATACGGTACATAATTTTCGCGAATCTCTGTCAAATTATGCTAGATTTCTTAGCTGCTAATCTGAACATTTTTTACAGAATCGAGCATTTAAATATACAGCAAAATAAATTTGCCTACAGTTGTCTAATAATCACCTAGATGATATTTTTTGATGCACCGTCTTTATTTCTCACACTTCCCCATGATTTTACTCAGTTTTTTGCTGAATGCACCGAAAAATATACCGAATTGTTTGCTTTTTCTTAATTGATTAAGAAATTCAAAGCTCAACTTTATCAGTTACATGCTTTTAACCATAATTTAAATACTCAGATTTCTGATGTGATATAATATTCTTTAAACCTGGTTATTAAAATGAAAAATTAATGTTTGCCAAAATGAAATGTATTGAAATATGTTTATTTGTAATTTTTTACTGAACTATTTTATATCAGAAAAACTTTTCTGTTTCAGTTTACAAGCAGGGGTTTTTATAGTTTTATTTGTTGTTTCTATCCATAACTTAAGGAACCATACTTCAAATCAAAAAGTTCATAATGAATTTTAACTGACTGCAGCTTTGATACAAATAAAAAATTTAAAATGATAAAAAATATTTGATAATATATTGTGAATATTTTTAAAGTAACTTGATTAATGTTAAATAATTATATACTATATCGTTAGTGTGAAATAGGTAATGAAAGAAAGGTAAAATTGACAATAAATGTGAATTATTTAGTATTTAAGCAAACATTGTCTCCATAGATAAAAGCAAATTTAATAGAGAAAAGATTGATTTGAATATTTTATATCTTAAAAGTTCATTTCACAGTGGTAGAAATTCACTCAAATTTCTTGCGTTACCACATTTAATGCCAAATTGACAATATTTGGTATAATTGCATTTAACTTTTGAAAACAAATTCAAAAAAAATAATTCACTAAGCTGAAAATCTTTGTGTACTCGAAATATTGAAAATATATGATATTCCTAACATATGTATACAAAGAACAATGCAAATCAATTAGAAAAACTGAATAATTATTTGTATGTCTAATGATTGCACAAGAAGAAAAAAAAAATAATTAAGAAGTAGAATCATATGTACAAAGAATTAATCGTTTTCATTTCATTTGTTTTAAATTTATATAAATAAGTAATATCAAATTCTCCAGAGCAAGCTCGAGATAATCTGTCTAATTTAACATAAAAACAATATATCAAACAATATAACAATCAATCATAATTATTTAATTATTTTTATAAAAGATTGTTTTTATTCTGTTATAAAGTAAAACGTTCTTTGTTAAATATGCTTAAAACATTTCAAAATTTATATTTATTTATTTATTTTTTATGTATATGATATTTTCCAAAACATAAAATTAACAATAACCATACTATACTATATACCATCAATTTTTAGATTTTAAAAAATTTAACTTTGATTTGTAACTTATTTTCAATATGCACAAGCTTTCTATAACTTAATTAATTTTGCAAAGTTTATATGTAAAAGTATTCTAAATTTGAAAATAATTCAAGTGTTCATTCAGGCACATGCCAGATGTCCCGTGTTTTAAGGTAATATTCCATATGACCATTTATTCATTTTCCGCAGCTTGAAAAAGAAATCTAATTATTTCAAAGAAAACTTTTTCTCACAAACTGTCAATTCAAATAATAGGGTGATAAATGAGCTTTTCTTTTCAATGTATATCAGTAGTCATAAACAGCATAGCAATAGATGATCCATAAATTCCTGCATTATTTTGTCATTTCGGGGTTGAAGCTTCTTCACTCCCAATGTCCTTCAATTTTAAATTTTAATTGTTATTTTAAAGTCTCTTCTTTCTTAAATTGAAAAGGCATTTTAAAGAATGTTAAAATTTAAGAGAAAAAAAAATTATTAAATAATGAAATGCAGTTAATATTAACGAAAGTAAAAATTTATAAAATAAGTAAGGTAAGTGAATATAAAAATATGTGCAACTGCGGCTAAAGCTAGAAGACGAATGGGCAACAGGTTTTTTTATTGCTTCAGATTGATGCCAAGAAAAATAATACCCCCCCCCCAGACTTCCATCCAATTCTACTCATTCAAAATGGATCTTCCCTACCGGAACCTGCTTCTATAATGCCCCGCCTTAAACATAAATGGTTGTCTGGAAGTGTTCTCGTCTTGGACAAACAGTATATGATTTTTTATGCATAATGATTGTTATATTATTTCATATATTTAATATAAATTTAATATTGATGCTTACTGCTATTGATTAGATTATTATAAAAAATTATGATATTTATTTATCAGACATGCAATGATTCAGTGGAATTAAGATTTAGAAAAAAAAGTTTCCCTTCTTTTTGTATTCCACAAGAAATTTTTGCAACAAAGCTATAAAAATATGAAAACTGATTTTTTTTATTCACACATAAATATCATGAATTAAGTAATTCAATCAAGAATACTTTATATGTGTATATATATTTCATTATTTTACTACAAAAATTCTATATACATAAGACATTTTAATTTCTTTACCAGCTTTATTATTTTTACTTAATCAAATATAGGTATCTTATTCTTAAATATAATGTTAAAAAACAAACAAAGATATTATTCAAGTTATGTAAAACAATCATAAATTAAGGGATTTTAATTTTCAGTGTTACATTTTTTTTTACTAGTTAAAGCATTTACAGATTTAAAATAAACAATAATTTTAATTGGTTGCATTTTTTTTTTGTAATTTTTTCTTTTATTTAAATTTTCTTTTATTAAATGATCTGAATTGCTTACATTGAATTTTTAATTAATTGATTTTGAAAACTTTTATTATAAAATATAGATTTTTTTTTTAAAAGTTTAAATCTCGATTAAAGTTTGAGGAAGTCAAGCTAAACTTTTTCAAATTGATTTCAGATTCTATTTGGAAACTGTCAAAAATGGCAAGTTATTATAAAAAAAATGATTAAATTGTGATTGAAAATAAATTCAGGAAAACATATTATTCATATTATTTAATCTACTACCGATTTGAAAGGCATATTACAAATTTTCATTCCAAAAATATTTAAACATAGTTAATTTTTTCAGTAAAAAAAGAAAAAAAAAGAATAAAGAAATATATTTATACCAACAGGAACAATTTTTCGAACTTTATGACTCCATACTTACCAAGATTTCATGTTTTTTGTGGCATTTTTATTTTTATCCTGTTTTCTGTGCTTTTTGTTTCTATTATATTTCTGTTTCTATTAAATATTTCTGTGTAGATTCCATATTCATTATAAGAAATCTAAAGTTCAGCTGAGTTTAAAATTAAAATCTTATTCCAAAGAAAAGTGATTTGTATAACAGAAGCTTAAATTAATATACAAAACACCAGCATCTATTGATTCTTTGTAAATGTCTTCTAGTCATCCTTGAATTTCAGTTGCAGTAAAAATCAGTGAAAGTTTTTTTCTTATTTAATTTATATTTCTTCTTATGGATGAAATAAAATCCATGGGCATTTTTTTGACTACAATAAGTGTGAATAATTTTTTAATGTGGCAATTTTAATTCTAGAGATTTAATTATAGAGATTTTATTCTTATTTAGAAACTGTTTATCATACTGTTTTGAAGCTGCTTGGAAAAAGTGGCACAATAATAATGTATAGTTTTTTTGTTGTTTTTGTTTGTCAATTCAATGCATGTTTTTCTACTGTAATTTGCAATACTGTTTTTAGTAGCAATGTATTGTTATTATTATTATTACTGTTATTATGTTTTGCACTATTTTAGCAGTACTGTTTACTGGACTGTAGTAACTACTATATAGTGTTTCTAATGTAGTCTACTGTGGTTAAATTCCATTACATCAGATTTTAAAATAAGACTTCAGGTATAAATTATGGTTAAATTTCTTATTATCATAGGTTATTTAAAAATTTCCCTATTTCATAAAATGATTTTTCTGCTAGATCATTTTGGTATACATTTGAGGGAGATTATACCCAAGGTTTCTCCTCCCCCCTCTCCAAAGAAGGATTATTTTTTTTATTGCATTGAATATCTGTAAATTAACAGGCCTTTTCAGAATCAATATTATTTGATGAGAACACTTGTTTACCCCCCCAAAAAGTCTCAAACATCAGATACCCCCAAAAAAGTCTCAAAGCAGTCTTGGTGCACAATTGCAATTGTTATGTCTTCTTTTTAAATATTCAGCACATTTCAAGTTCTTGGTATATAAAAACTTCTACTTGATGTTCCATTTGCAGATACTATAAATGAAACCAAAAAAGAAAGCATGATATTCATGAAAAGATCAAATATGCTGCACTTGGAGTAATACTGGGAATTGGTTCATACTATATTTTCCTGAAATCTTTAATGAAGTCTTAATTTAAATAAAGAACCAGGAAAATAATATTACTAAATTATATAGGACATGGGAAGATTTAATTAAGGAAATTCGGATACAGCTATGATGCAAGATTACTATTGTATGTTTAAGTGGGATGTTGATGAAGATATATGGGCAATTATTTAGGAAGAAGAATGGAAGAGGGGGAAAGGATTTATTCCTCAGGCAAAGGTGGGATGATTATTGGTCTGTAGTTGAATTTATGATTTAAAATTTTTATTAATTATTCATTGAATTAAAATTGTGCATTAAAAAATTATTATTGCTGTTACATTATTTAGTAAAGATAGAACTAAATTTTGCTAGAAAATTGGGTACGGTGTGGTAGTATTAAGCATTATTATTTTTTGTTGTTGTTGTTGCTTTATCTAAATTTTTAATTTGAAATCAATGTAATTTTTTGTAGTTTCCAAGACATTTATTTCTAAATATAAGATTTAAAAAAAAAAAAAAAAAAAAAAAAAAAAAAAAAAAAAGGAATTTTTAACAGAAAAATAAGACAGTCCCTTCTTTTTTTTTTTCAAATCATTAAAATGAAAGATCTCTGGTCCCCTATAAGATTACTTATGCTTACCTCATCAGCAATAAACCTGTCCCTTATTATGGGGGGAGGGGAGAAATACGTATAGATTTATATAGTGTCATTAGAAAAGTACTGGTACAATGTATGTATCAAACTATATCAGAAGGTAGAATATTTATTAGAAACAGCATTTATATTCTTCATAAAGAAAGGATTAATATGTTTATTTGATTCAGATTTTATATACTGTGGAATTTGATTGATTTGAGTACTTTTAATCATATGTTTTTTTGTAATTTAAATTTTATCTCAGGTCTGAATTTCCTCTGAACTTAATGTTAAAATATTGTTTATAATTTAGATTTATTTAGATAAATAGGAAGTAAAAGCAATTATAGAAATTATTTTATCATGTATGGAAGTGTATTAAATTTACAATGCAATAAAAATTCTCATTTTTTAAAAAAATATTAAATTTATTACATGTGAATTCTACAATTTGTTTTTAAATTTCCTTGTTCAATTGTTGTATCCAAAGTACAATATACTGTTAATTTATTCAAATTATATATTTTTGAGTTATACCATTTATTTATTAAAATTATGAAATATTTATAATCAGTTTTCTGATAAATTATTTTCCCCCTCTCTTGTGCTAATTTTTAAATCCAATTTTTATGGTTTCAACTTTTGTATCAATCAAATTTTCATTGTAGTCCTGTCAATTTTTTTTTATCGGTGAAATTCCACAATACACTAATCTAATAGAAATGGCTGATATGGTAATTGAATGGAACTTTATTTCCTTTCATAATAAGAAATATACACTTCCTAATGTATGTTTTGAAGCTGTTTATTAGGTTCTTATAAGTGATTAATAGTGAATACATTTAAAATTAAGAATATATTTTAATTCAGGTAACTGTATAAATATTGAGTGATAAGGCAGCAAATCTGGATGGCAAAGAGGCAATGATTACTGCTGGAGAACCCCAGGAATTCATTCCATTGGGTCGAGAACACTTAAAAGTTCACCCTGGGGATGTCTATCTACCCACTGAAAATGTTCCGGCAGCTCCATCAACCAATGATCATAGTCTTACAAGAGATTTGCTTAAAGCTCTCCGAGGTGTCACATTGAAAGACCAAACAGAAGTATATAATCTCTCTCTACATCTTTTATTGCACACTGTTGTTAGTCAATACAGGATCTCTAAATATATGTTTATGTTTTGCATGGTTATTAATAAAACATTAAATGTTTGTATTAAAATTGCATGATTCAAATTCTTAATGCAAATATTAAACCTTTTTAACTGTTGATAAGAACTGAAACATTGGCAATTTGTATTTTGGTACAAAAACTGCAAATATTGCTTATTACATGATATAGTATTTTAGTGTATTCTTTTTCAGTATCTCCTCTTACCTGATTGATTCAATAATCAACAATTATGTAGAATTGGCAGCAGAGATACACTCTGTTAGAGTTGGCATTTAGCAGGTTTTAGATAAACTTCTTCTTCTTCTTTCTTTCTTTCTTTCTTTTTTTTTTTCCCCTATCAGACTTCCTTGAAATTTAGTCTTTATTTAATTAAAACTAAATTAATGTATTAATTCATTTGAGATATATATGGAACATATATTTTATTGATAATTTGCATAGTAACTATTGAAAATATAAATAATTTTATATCACACAGTATATTTTTCTATTCTATTTCAAAAAATATATTTATTTCTATACTATTTATTCTAGTGTGCGGCTCACAATTTTCTCAAAACTATTGTTTTTCATTTTTTTTTTCAATTTTTTTTTTAATTGAGACACATTTATTGATATATATAATATATATTTTTTAATAATTTGCCGGTATTTGTGATATGTTCATGAGATTTATCTTAAAATATCACTTTTTATTTAACCCCATTTATTTTTTAAATCTTTGATCCTTTGTTTTTTAAATACTTGTGTTCTATTAATTCATATTTTCTCTATCATTTCAACAGGAAAAAATATTTTTAGTTGAGAATACATTGAAATGAAGAATTAAATGTGAATGTCCAGATTTATAAACTAAACTATATTATAAATCTATTTATAAACTAAACTAGATTTATAAACTATATATACACACACACAAACATAGCATAATTATTATAAAATATTGAGAAATATGTTGAAACATAAAATTTTAGACCGAGAAATTATCTTCCCATATAAGTGTATTTGGTTATTACCCATCTCTTCACTAACCTGTGTTATTATGAGACTTTCTTGGATTTTTGATCGAAGTGGCAAATACAGACACACACATATTCACATGATTTTTTTATTGCATTTAGTTAATTACTTCATCCCCCTTTTTTTCCATTAAGGAGCATTGGTTCTTAAAGGAAAACCCTGATGATGAGTCAGAAGGAGAATTTTATTGGAATGGAAAAACTGTCATTTGGAGCAAAAGTAGTGGCCATGGAGTTAGAAAAGCACAAAAATCATTTACAATGGAAAGTAATGTATTGCAGGTAAGTTAATGTTTCTTTAGAGAAGGTAAGAGAATTTTTAGTTTGAGAATTTAAAAAGAAAATCACAAATTAAAAAAGAAAATTCCTTAAGATGCTAAGATCATAATAAGTGATGTTAACAATGAGGATAACATTAGTAAATTTGTCAAATATAAGGTTTTTTTTTTTTTTTTTTTTTTTTTTTAAATTTTCAAAAACAATTTCTGAGTTAATAATAATTGAGAATGCAAATTTGTTAATGCTAGTTTAGAAAGATATGCTGCATTTTTTTTTTTTCTTGGATTATTGTTTAGATTTTATGTAGGCTGTGAAGGAAAAGGAGTACATATCAAATGTCTTTTATTTTTACATACAAAATTTGAATATATTTTTTGCTTGGAGCATTTATTTTCTTAAAAAAATTCTGCAAATAACTTTTGTTCAATGGAGTTTTGAAAGCAGGGCATCCATTTTAACCTATCTTTATTTTAGAATAAAACAGAAAAATCATAAGAGAAAGAACTGTAATTTTTTATCATACTAACATGAATTCTTTTACATTCATTCTCATTTCTTAGGATGATGGAATTATAATGGAAAATATTAAATATTGTCAATTTAATGTGCATATTTTTTGAAATTTTACATAACCCATGAAATGAATTTATATTTTAAGAAAATTTTTGAAACTGCATGCTTTTGACCTTTATCCACAACATTTTTTATTTTGCTGAAAAGAAAAAAAAAAGTTTGTGAATCATGTTTTATGTCTTTACAATATTCATTGACACAATTTTTATGTATTAAACTTGCCAATTTCTAAATTTTGATGTTAAATGCTTTTCAGAATCTTGTGCAACAGATGTAATTGCATTGGTTGTGTGTGTGTATTGGTTCTGAAAATTTTATACTTCTATCATATTAACTGTCTTATTTATGATAGCTGAAATCAATAAATTTTCTCAATAATTTGCTTATTTATTGAACTGTTTAATGACAGATTTTGCTCTAGAAAGTTTGCAAAAATATTATTTATAATGATATTTTAAATGTCATTATAAATATTAATTTTGAATTCTTTGCCACTTAGTATTTGAAGTTCATCTTCAAATGGATATTAATTATTGACTTAATTATTGGAATGAATTAAAACAAAATTGTCATTTTATTATAAGGAGAATAAAATTTAAGTAATCAACAAAAAAACTTTTGTTTACGTCATGATTTAGCAGTTTGTGAAAACATTGCCATTTGGGAGTTTCCTTCGTGTTTTATGGAAACAATTTTTAGTTTCAATTACATTTTCTTTGGATAATTTGACCTGTTATTTAACATGCTGCATTCACTAACTCTCTTCATTTTGTTAATTAAGGTTCTGTGGACAGAATTTAGAATCAGGAGCTGTAAACCAAGAATTGTTGATTCGGCTATTGAAATGGAAGATTCTGGTAAGAGTTTCTTGTTTGTTTTTAAATTTTAGGTAAGACTTAAGTGATTTTTTTTTCTTTTATATGATAAAAAAAGTGATGAAAGCAAAACATTTAATAATCTTAGGCACAATGACCATTTGAATCTAGAAAAGATGCATTTTGTTTAGATTTATTATTTATTTTGCTCTTAATTTTATTTATTTTCCTGGCAATATTTAAAAATTAGTTGTTGTTTTTTTTTGGAGAAAAAAGTTGATGCGTAATTGTTATTAATATATTGACATAATTTAATTGTAACATACTGTGTTCACTAAGATCATTATGTAAAATTTATACACGATTTAAAAAGTTGTTTATTTTTAGAAAAGATTTAATTAAATGACCCATTTTTAGGATGAATTTTTGTGTTATGTTCATTTAGGACATTTTTATCAAATAACAATTCTAAGTATTTCATGGCAAGATATTGTTTCTTTATATCTTTCATGCACAAAACTATAATTATTTCTTGAAAAATTATACCAAATTAGGTCATGAAGCTCTATGTGGCATATGCATTGTTGAAAACTCCTCATTATCAGTTTTTGCAACCAGTGGTGAAGATTACATTGTAACTACACCATTCCAGGTATTTAAATATTTTTAAAAAAATTAATGTTTGTTTATATTATTTCATTTTTCTCTTTTTATGTTTTAACCTTTAGTTTTTTTTTTAAATGCTCTGTAAAAAAAGAAAATCCCTTATGTTGTATCTCATTAAATTGTAAATAATATGTATATCTGACAGTTTACTTTTCTTGCTAAATTATTTAGTGTTTAGACTAAATCCACTTCATGTTCTTTTCTTCTTTTGACTTGCTTAAATTGGACTATATCATGAACCACTAATAAATGTCCAATTATAAAGTTCAATCCAATATTAATCATTCTACCAAAATCGATTCTTCCTATTTGTTGAGTGAGTGCTCTTCTACTTAAAACGATCATAGGTGAAACCTGAAAAACAATAAATATAAATTTGGAAAATACCTGATTAAAGGTAGTGTCAGATAAAAATTGTCAGAATAATTTGTTATGCTGATTTTTTTTTTTTTTTTTTTTTGACTGAGAAAGCACAATTTTTACTTATATTTTATTGTGATAGTTACATAAAAAAATTTTCAAAATTTTTAGTTATAAACATAGGTAGTCTTTTTCAATATTATATCTGTTTATTAAATTTTAAGAGTATTTTACAAAAAGTTATCTGAATAAGTTATATGTACGTTTCATACTTTTGCATTTGAACACCCCTTATATATATATTTATATATGATGATGATATTTTTAACTCTTAATTTAAATGAAATTAATTTCCAAAGCTTTATCTTAATTTAGCCCAAAGTAAGAAATTCTCTTATTTTGTGATCCAATTCCACTTTCGGTTTAATTAATCCCTTTATAAAACTAATGCGCCATCATTACTACATATCAAATGAAAGTGATACTTCATTTAATACTTTTGCCCTTGTCAAAGGTCATCATATGTATTCCTTTGGCGCGTGGCCGGAAATCCTATGTTATATAAGGCGAGTGGTCATTTGTTGGTCCATTTTTCTTCTTTCTTACTTCTGTTTTTGAGCAGCGCTGCGTCTTGTAAAAAATCATGCCTGCCACTGAAATGAAACGAAATTAAAAATATAACATCTCGTCTATGTCTTCAAACCTGCACTCTGCTTCAAACAAAATAATGTTGCATATTATTTAGCCGACAGGATTCGAAATCATTATATATATATATAATATACACATACAAGGGGTGTTCAAATGAAAAAGCACAAAACGTTGTAACAACGTAACCATTAACATATTTGCCTGTGACTCACAAATAAACCTTCTCATCTTGACCACATTAATTTTAAATAAATATTAAATTAAAAGTCAATCATAAAATTCCCCTCATCTATCCCCTTATCTTATCGCAGTAGCGCAATCAAAGTTCTCATGAGCCATACCGTATTCCTTCATTGGACAAAAACCTAGACAATACTCCAACCCCTGCACACCTCCCATAACAAGGCAAGATGCATTTTCGCTCCTGCTCTGTAAAATCCACCCGGATTGGACCTGCTTCCTACCAAAGACCCAAGACTGCATATACTCCAACACCGAACCAATTTTCCACTCAAACCCCAGACTTAATCCACTCCAGCGAATCTACCAACCCAGAATTCACCATCACTGATCGTGGGTAACAGCGCTTCGCGCTGTGCATACCACAGAATCTTTCGTCTACGTCTACGAAGTTGCAGTGCATGTGAAAACAGGATTTCGTTCACAAGCACGGCGTTATCCGATTTCTGACAGCGGAAGATGTTGCACCGGCCGCTATTCATCGCCGGATGGTCACCGTATACGAGGAAGACTGCGTCAGATAAGTCAGCGAGAAAATGATGTGTCCGTTTTCTTGCAGGCCCTGAGAGTTTGGTTGATGATCTGAGACCAGGCCAGGCAAACACAGTCATCACGGCCGATCTCATCGACAAGGTGGATAATGTAGTGAGAAGTGATAGGCCTGTCATATTGCGAATGTTGGTGGTGAAGGTGGATATCAGTGTTGGGACAGAGTGGACAATTGTTCACGACAAGTTGCGTTATCGGAAGGTGTGCACGCAGTGGGTTCCGAAGCAGTTGACCGAGCAGCACAAGAAACTGCGTGTCAGGCTATCACTTCAACATCTGTTTCGATATCATGAAGACCCCTCTTTCCTGGAGCAGATCGTCGCAGGTGATGAGAGCTGGGGCCATCACTACGAGCTAGAGATAAAGTGGGACAGCATGCAGTGGAAGCATACGTCTTCCCCTCCCCGAGCAGGCAAGGTGTTACTCACCGTCTTTTTCAACGTCCAAGGTCTGCTACTTTGTTGAATTCCTCGAGCACAGAAGAACCATTAACTCCGATATGTACTGTGAGACCCTCCGAAGACTACAGGTCCATCAAGAACAAAAGACAGGTCCATCAAGAACAAAAGACAGGGGCTACTCACGAAGGGCGTGATTCTGCTCCATGATAACGCGCGTCCACACGTCTACAGGGTCATATACGCGGAACTCTCCAAGTTTAAGTGGGTGCAGCTCGACCATCCGCTCTACAGCCCGAACATATCGCCCTGCGATTTTCATGTGTTTTGTCCCCTGAAAAAACATCTAAAAGAGAAGCGCTTCAACTCGGACGGCGAACGCAAGGACGCTGTGAAGGACTGGGTCTCGTCACGGCCACAGGAATTCTGGGAACAAGGAATCCTTCGGCTCGTTAATCAATGGGATTGTTCTGCTCGGGCCTATGGTGTATACTTTAAATAAAATCTTCATTTAAACCCACATTGTCGTTTCGCACCTTTACATTTGAACACCCCTTGTATGTATGTATATATATATATGCATACACACAGGGTGATTAAGATATAACAGGAGGCATTCGGAGCCTTCTAGCGTGTTATGTACTGGACGAAATATAACAAAATTTTGCCACCATACACATTAAAATATGCGGTTTCGATTTATCAAGAAAAAAAAGTACCATAAAATGCCGATATGAGAAAACCTGGCGCTGCAAGCGCATAATATGTAGAAAAAGAATGCATAACTGCCAATGGAAGCAGTAAATAGTAACACACCAAATACCAATGAAAAACGTTTATTATGGCAAGTGACAAATTTGACTCAAGGTGATCACCAACTTGATGTTCCAATAAGTGCATGTGGTACACGAGGTTTTCGACGGTGACTCGCAGCATATCGGCATTTATTCGTCTGACATGTAACGTTATTTGATCTTTTAAAGTAGGAATGTCATGAACATGTCCTTGGTACACAACGCCTTTCAAATGAACCAAAACCGCCTCACAACTAGAAATTGCCAAGATTCAGATCAGTGTCATCAGTTAATGGGTGTTATCTTATACGGATAAAATTTCAGGATCTTACGCAATATCTTCTGCATCTTCGAGAACGGAACTGTTTGTCGTGAAATTGAATGAGTATTGCTGATAACCTGCTTATTAGCTATCGCCTGATCCATAACGGCAAGTGCAACTTCTTCAACTTGTTCCTACTTGATAATTTTACGTCCTCTGCCTGGTTGCGCACCAAGAATTGCTGTTGTTTCGAATCTTTAAACCATTGTTCGTAAGTTAGTTATGGTCATCGGTCCTCTACGTAACTGTTTTAACCGTCGGCATTCATGCAGAGCAGCACTGGCATTTTCATCCCGTTGATAAAACAGCTTGACTAATAAGGCGCGTTCACGTAGTGACAACGCAATCGGCGGGCGAATTCTTGCAGAATGACATAAATTCCCGCAACCCTTCCTTTTACCTTCGATGTCATGTCACAAAGTACCCGTATCAGCAAGTTACACAGTAAAGTTTTCGATCGCAGCGCCAAAATTTCCCCTATCGGCGTTTTTGATACTAATTATTTTTCCCTTGATAAATCGAAACCGCATACTTAAATGTGTATGGTGGCCAAATTTTGTCATATTTCGTCCAGTACGTAACACGCTACAGGGCTCCGAACACCTTCTGCTATTTCTTGATCACCCTGTATATATATGGGAGTGAGGGAGAAAAAAAAAATCTAATAAATGAATTACAAATGGAATTGGTTCGATATAAAATATCTTAAATAAATACAGTAATACAATAATTTTGAGAATTGTCAGTATCAGGATATCACAATTGTTGTTGTTGTTGTTTTATCTCTCGAAGTTTTATCGATTTTGATTGCTTTTTTAGTATAGAGCTTAATTAATATTTTGTATTGAACTTTTAAAAGAGGGAGATATCTTTTGTTGGAATAATTGTTATAAAAAGGATGAAACAGAACATTTCGATTTGAATAACCCTTAAATTTTCTTGATGCAGAGAAAACAGCAATTTCATTCCTCACTTTGAAATAGGAGCAGATATAAGTGTCTTTCAAATATACTGCTTAATTCATTGAAACTTAGTTGAAATTTCTACTTACTGGGTAGTAGAACTTGAGATGGTAATTTGAAAAATTCCTTGCGTTAAAATTTTGATAAGAATAAATAGATTTTTTGAAACTTTGGATAGATTAATTAGAGAGTTCTTCAAATGATAAGATTTTTTTTTAAATAATTTGATTTCATTTTTTGAAATATTAGAATATTGCTGTTAAATATTTATGAAGATGAAGAGAATCTTACTGGACAAGTAATCACAGAAATTTCTTTAATTAATGCATTTGGAATGTACTATGTTTTGATATTTTGAGCATAAGTAATAATTAAAAATTCAATATATTTTCAGAGAGTAATTATAGTGTTATGTATCTAAATTTATCCCAATATCGGAAAACAATTTTCAACTCAATCTTTTATTTTGATTGCAGGTTCTTAGGGCATGGACTTCTAAGTATGGTGTGATACTTGAAAGGAATCTTGCTCTTGACCGAAAAGAAAACACATCAAAACAGTAGGTGCCAAATATCGATTACTTATTTTTTATTATTATATTTTACTTATTTTTTATTGTAGATGTTTACTGTGATATTTTTTCTTCTAATTTTGGAAATGATATTGTAATGTATACTAGTTTTAACTGAAAAGGAACCATATTAATTATATCATTATTCTGATAGTTAAAACTATTCTTTTTTTTTACTTTAATTATTTTATTTGTAAATAAATTTCCTTTGTTAATTTTTGATGCTCATGAAATTTAATACTGTTTTAGACAAATACTCTTTTTAATTTTTTAAATGGACTTTTCACAATTTTCAAATAGAATATGTATTGAATAGTTTTAAATTTTAATTAAGTTAGTAGTACTGGACTGTTATTATTACTGTTGTACTATACTATTTTAATTGGACTGTAGGAATTAGCTAGTTAATATTTTTAAAATTTTTATTTCTGGGAGGTATGAATCAAAATATTAATACAGTTTTATAAGTCTTAAAATATGAATAGAATATACATAACTTAATTTTAAGTGCAGTTTTAGTTTATTTAAGTAGAATTATTCACAACTTGTGCATCTCAAACTTCTTCATACATATTAGCAGTAACAGAAATAAAATAAAATATAGATATGGGTGGAATATAGAAATCCAGATGTCAAACATTTAGCTTTTTTTATTGATATTGGATTTGATTCATAATTTTTTTTATGCTACTTAGTGTGTAAGATCTCTCTCTCTCTCTCTCTATCTCATCTACTCAGTTCTGATTAAAATATAATGTCATTTTGATATAATATCATTTCAGTTTCAGTTTCATTTTCATATAATGTCATTTTCACCCATGTAGTTATCCAACCAATGTTATTGAAGTTGAGTACTATAAGCTCATATGGAATTAATTTGATTTGTAATGAAAATTAGAATCTTGATCTAATAAATCCAATATAATGACGATTTTCTTTGTTTATTAAAATGAGTTATCTCATTCTTTTTTTTAAAGTTAACAAACAATTATTTTTTTAGTTAAATGTAAAAAGACACTGAATAATATTTAATTATATTACAGTTAGTATAGAACAGATTTTTAAATATTTTTTTTATCTAAAATTTATAGAAATCAAATAGACAATTTGCCTGTCATCTTCAGCATGATGCATCCTTTGGATGATATTGCTCCTGTTATAAAAAGAAAAGTAAATGGTGCAGCTGTTGAGATTAATTATTTCTGTGATTCTTCAGAGGAAATCGTGTTTTGTAGTTCTGATCCGTCTTTTATCATGACTTATAACAAGAAAGGTTCTCATTCTGTCTGGAAATTACGAACTTCAACATTTCAGGTATCTTCTTGATTAGAATTTTTTTTATTTACTGTATTTCTCTATAGAATATTTGTTGATATTTGTTTATTTTATTGTATAATTATGAATTAAATTAGATTCTTGATTTCCTAGATTCAGTTCTGCTCTGTTTCTTCCATTCATGTTAAAAAATATAATAGATTTTGGATATATATTTGAATATGAATGGGAGATATTTTAAATAATTGCATGTGGCAACCAGATTGCACATTTGAGATATTGGCTATATTTAATTTCATTTAAATCATTTAGATATAACTTTATATCTATGATTCTGTCAGATTGTCAGACATTAAAGCTATACTATTTTAATTATTTTATGTTCTGACCATTGTTTATATCACCCTTTCTGTTGGAAGATTGTTTAATGACACCATGGTGTTATTAAAAATATTAATTTTTAGTTTATCCTTCTTCTAAATTGCTCAGTGTTGCAACATGACTTTTTTTTTTTTTTTTTTTTTTGTCTTGCAAACTTTGTTAAAACAGATATTAAACAGAAAGTTTTTTTTTTTTTTTTTTTTTTAAGCTTTCAACAATGGCAGAAAATAATGTGATTAAATCTTTAATAAAACAGTGAAAACAGTTTGAACTGCAGAGCAATCTAATTCTTTGGGAACTAGACAATAAAATAAAATAAATTGCCAAAGTTCATGAAAAATTTGCAAAGCTATTAAATTGGTATCATAAATTTTTTTTTTTAAACAATGTAAAATGTTTTGCAATAATGTTTGCAACAATGTTTGTGCAATAATATTTTTAGAAATAAAAATTTGGATGCTAATTTTTTAATCAATTAAAATTCTAAAAAATATGCCTTTAAATTGCACTTTTCCACCTTGAAATGTGCAAATTTGTTAGCTGTAGGTCAAATAGTGTAGTCTGTAAATCTCTGAAACACACACACACATTAGCTGCAAGATTATTCTGATTGTGTGTGATTAGTGATTTAATTGGAAACTTCTATGTTAATCATTTGGAAACATGTGACTAAAGTTGAATTTATTTTATGAGTGCATATAAAAAAAATGGGGAAAATATATATATTATTATGTGTGTATGTATACACATACAAAGAGAGAGATATATATACAAAGGTATATATAATTGCATACCTACATATCAAACATGCCCTAAATTGCTTTTATATTCTAATAGTATATACATTTATATAATAAAATTAACATCTATTTTGTTATCTTTCAGGTTTCTTATATTTCCTACTATAATATTCACAAATTGATTTAAGAATAAGCAAAACTTTCCCCTTTTAAAGAAATGCTTTAAACTAAATTCAATCTTTGATACTTAAGAAGGCAAGAACTAGTTTCAGTTTTGCAACATTAGCAAATTTTATGTGAATCAGTTAAGCTATAATTAAAAAGTATTTTGAAATGATTTATATCATATCATGCAAGTAGGTATTTTGTTCCTTACAAATAAAGTAAAGCACAACTTTTTTTATAATTTGCATACTGTAATAATATTTAGTTTATTATTTATTATTTTTTTTACATTCTTTTATACAGAGAGAAAATATTGTAATCATTAAATGAATTAACTTCAAGGTTTTGATGAATCTTCATGTTTCAGAACAACTCCCAAAATCTGGAAAACATATTTTTGATATTATGAGCACATCAAGTTAAGTAAGAGGGATGAAAATTAATATATAGTCCTTACATCAAATTTGTAATTTTATTTTGAATGACTATTATACATGGTTCAAACCTTAAGTTTACATGTAACCCAATGTCCATTTAGTGATTCCAATGAAATGCTGATGGTTAAAAATATTGTATCTGCCACTCTTTAAAATTAAGAATCGATAACTTTAAACGCACATTATAGCATTGCGATATCAAACTTTTAAGAGATTCTTTATTGGCCGGGATAGAGCTTTGGATTCGCATCCCTTAGGTTGCGAGTTCGAACCCCGCTAACTAAAAATTCCCCTCATGCTTGGTGGCTGACGCGCGTCTAAATCTGTTGTGGTCACAAAGTCCTCCATGTCGAGAGTAATACCATTGGGGGTACTGGATCAGGGGTGATCGTTCTCTGATTCAGGTCTAAATTAAGATCTGTGTATGCGTAAATGAAGTCCGCCCCGTATAAAGGGTTGTGACGTGTGTAGCTAAGTCGTTCTCTTAGCCCTAGATGGCACTACTGTAGAAACAAAAGGCGCTCCCCCGCAGGCTTAAATTGGCTGTCTTCAAACAGCGGGCTTGTCCATGGCAAGTGCCATAAGAAACAACAACGACATTTTGAATGAAGTCCATTCTCAGTAAGTTTGTCTATCTGTGTTTAAGTCAACATGATAACTACAAAATGGAAAGAACTAAAAGAATAAAATTTAATACACAATTTTGGCATCAAAAGTGTAGACCCATTTTAAATTTTTGATCCAAATTCATTTATGGGTTGAAATTCTGCTGGTTTATTTGCCTGCATGTAAACATGATAATGATGAACTCAAGAATGCAAGAACTTATATCAATGAAATTGTGTGTGATGTGTAGGCTAAAATTATAATTATGTGTCTAATTTTAAACCATATCCATCTAAGAGTTGATTATCTATCTGTTTATATTTTTGCATTCGTACAAATGCAACAACTTATATAAGTGTAATTTGTTATGTGATCATGTTACTAAAATTGTTGTTATCTGTGCAGTTTTTGTTTCAATCTGCTAACCAAAAGATACTCACAATGTCTCTCCCCCTACTCCCTCCCTTATTTTTCAAAATATAAAATTTTCATACAAGAGGCTCTTAAAATAAAAATCTGAGCACTTGTACAACTTTCATGGCTCTATTCAAGGTTCACAATTTTTATCTGACAGGATATTGGGATGAGATCTTTATTAAAAAGTATTTAAGAAAATTTTAGAAAGACAATTCTTGCTGGTTTTATCATTTTATTTAATTGTGCTTAGAATTTTTTTTCCATTCATTTTGCGATCATATTTCGCACTATTCTGTCGAGAAATAATGTTTATTTGCTATTTCAGATCAATTTAATGTACTAAAAATATTATTTTAAATTCATTAAATATCACCTTTGTATGTTTGAATTTATTGAAAACCATTTCTTCATTCTTATATTATGAATTCCATTAAAAATAATTAATGTTTTGTCTCATTACAGGAAGCAGATTTTGCATGTGCAAATATTCAAATGTCTACACCCTGCAAACCTGGTAACACACCAGTGACAAGTGCATCTGTTTCTACTAAAAGTAAACTAAATATTTCAAGTCAAACGCCCTCAGGGAACATAGGAAGTCCATTTCATAATTATTCTAGTCGTGTTGCTTCTCCTGCAACTCGCTCTTTTAGTCCTGGAGTTTCTCATCTTACACACATGGCAACCTTAAGGTATTTGTATAAAAGTTGCATATAAGTTTTTAAAACACTCTTAATATTATTGATCTTTGTAGAAAGTTGATGTATATATTATGTGTGCCAGAAGTCTTTGGCATTTCTTAAAATTAATTAATTTGTATACAAAAGTGTATTTCGCATTGAAATTATTCTTATGGCTAGTTTTTTTTCTACAAACAAATAATAATAATAATTTTAAAAAGACATTCTGAAATTTTCATATAAATGATGCTGTATTTTAAAAGCAGTAAAATTTCATGTTGTCAAAATAACACATTAAGAGTTAAAGCCACTACAAATGTTTATGTTCATGTTATTTATTATATATATGAATTATTTACTAATGAGATATTCAAATTAAACTAGAATAATCTGCACAATCCTGTTTTTTTTTCTCAATAAATGCCAATATATATATATATATATATATATATATATATATATATATATATATATATATATATATATATATATATATATATATATATATTCCTTTTATTTCTCAAAATTTTCTATTTCTTGATATCTCGTAATATAAGTAAATAAAAAGTGTTTTTCCTTTTAAATTATTAAGTTTTCTTTCTTACTATGTTATTCAATAAATAGATTTTCTGATATTATTTAAATTGATTCTTTTCTTTTTTTTTAATTTGGAAGAAAAAAAAAACACTTCTTTCAAGTTTTGTTTAGTTGCTGACCATTATTTTATCTGGGAAAAAACAAAGTTTTACTTATACTATTATTTTCATATAGTTTTTTCTGTGTCTCTAGTACTCTTAACGTAGCTTGAAATAGATCAAATAATTTTGGATAAGAAAGCAAAAATTAATGGAAAAAGCAAATTGGAGCATAATTTAAATAGTGACTAAAATAATAATATATTTAAGGAACTTACTGAATATGCTATGTTGGTGATGTATTTAATGCTATGATATGCATCACATTTAGTATTTTTTTTTTCTTGTTTTGTTTTCTTATTTCTTTCTTCATTCAAATTAATCAAATTTATTTTCAGCCGATCTCAACCACCATCAATCACTAGTAGTCAGTCTCATCCACATAACTTTACTCCATTAAGTACTTCCAGAAGTTCTCTTGCTCTTGCACAAACAAATGATGTTTGCAAGTTTATGGAACCTTTGGCTCCGGACATCTGTTTTGACCATGAATGGTCAACTGATTCCTCTAGGTATGTTTCATAGTTTAATGATATTTATTCCCATCATATATTAATGTGTAATTATTTTAATCTGCAAGTTATTTTGGAAAACTGTTGTTTTATTTCTATTGTTCTGTTATAAGAATATCGGCTATTAATATTTCAATTTTTGGAATTAATTTTTATTTTTTCATTGTGACTTCTAATGAATAAAAATTAATTAAAGTTTTAAATGTTTTTTAAATCTAAATATATTTTATTATAAATAACTTTGGTAGACCTCTAAATAGCAGCATTTAGTTGCATTTAATTATAGCTTCATTTACAAATATAATAAAATGTAAAGTCTTACTCCTTGATTATGAGCATTCTATTTAGAATGCAATGAATTTTTTTTATCAGAAATTATTTTTGTGGTTTGTATATATTTAGTTATTAATTATGTAGTACAAAACTTGTAATCTCTTGCCAAGATGGTTGGAAAAAAGAAAAACATGAAATGAAAATGCAAGATTAAGATTTTTTGGCTTTGAAGAATTTGTGGTCATAGAATTTATAAAATCTTGATTTAATTAAGTAAATTTTAAAAGGTAATGGGTTCACTGTGTAGAGAAGAATATTATCTCTTTAAATGATGACTTTTTTTTTTTTAATCCGATGAAAGTATTTTAAGATATTTATGATGATTAAGATTACCTTAGGAAAAAGATTCATTGATATCATTGAAATTTATTGAGTTTTCTAATTACATAGTAATATTTTTAATTATGTTTTAAGTAAGCTAATATCTTAGTTTCTTATAACTTACCAAACCTTTTTCTTATTAAGTATCTGAAAGTCACATAGCTATCTGAAAATTTTACTTAGTAATTAATTTTATTGTTAAAGCTATATTATATAGCTAAAGAATTTATTAATATTTTTTGTGGCTTCTTAGATTATTAAGAGCAGCTCTTAAGATTATTAGCAGCTCTAAGCTCATAAGATAGCTTATCATGAATATTTAAAAAAAAATTTGAGTTTGGTGACAAGTATACTTCTCACGGCCTTAGAAAGGATGAATTAGTTCTAAAATGTTGAATAAAAAATTCTTTATTGTTAAAAAAATGTGATCTGTAGTGTGTTTATATTTTGCAAATTTTATTGTGTTTTTTTTAAAGTATTTTGTTAATATTAATGAATGGTTAATTTTCTAGCATTGGACATCAAGAAAAGGCTTCAAAAGCATTCTTATCAAAAGATATTACTGGACATAACTTTCTCTGCTATTTTTTAAAAGATCAGCATTTACTGCAGTAAGTAAACTTTAAAAGAAAAGTTTTAGAATTTGTTACATTCTCTATTAAAATATGAAAAGATTTATCACCTTGAACAAGTAATAAGTCTCTGGATAGAAACAATTTATGTCAGAAAAGGAACTATTCTTTCATTTAGCTTATGAATATTTACTTTCATTTGCCATTTATTTTTAATGCAATATCCACTTTATCATCATTTTATTTTGCTTTTGTATTTTAGGTTGGTTAAATTTGAAGAAATTGATGTTACCAAGCAATGGATATTCGGTAACACTTCATCCATATCAGCACTTGATGCAGAAGTCCTCCCAGATTTGAATCTTATCATAATTGTGGATATAAATTTTACATTATCTTTATACACAGGAACAATCAAGGTCAAGAACAATTTTTTGATATATGAACAAATATTTGATGTATTTTTTTAATTATGCAGATTCTTATTTTTATTCTTAAAACTGAAATGAAGTAGTCCACTTTTGTACTTTTCCATGTAAACTAATATCTATATTACTGACTCTAGTGTAAACAACTTTCATGTTTCTTCAAAATAAAATGTAAATATAATTGAAACAAACAAAGTAAGGATTAAATCTGACTTATTTATTAATGTCATGCATCAGCATGTACTCACTTTCTAGTCTGTTTTGTTACATACAGAAAAATGATTTGAAAATTTTGACAAAATTTTTTAATGATTCTTTGGATATTCATTAAAGTTCTACACTTATGTTTTTTTTTTTTTTTTTTTTTTTTTTTTTTTTTTTTTTTGCACTAAGTTGTTTTTAATTATCAAAAATAGAATGAGAATTAAAAGTTTTTGTTTGGATTAGAATTTTTTTCTTTTAAAAAGCATAATTAAGCATTATTTTTTAATTATTGTTTGTAATAATTATTATTAATAATTACTATTTGCTAAAAACTACAAAATGAAATGAAAAACATAAAGTACTTAAAATTTATTTCAATTAATGTTTGAAAATGGAATTCAACCCAGAAAAAAATGCATGCTAGTGGCAGAATTATATATATATTGCCTAACAGATTTATTACAAATGATTTAAATGTATCTGAACTTTTATCTTACATGTGAATTCGAGGCTTCTTTTGTTATATTTGCAGAATGAAATTTTTGAAGTACCTAAATATGATAATAGATTTAACATTGTAGATGCCTATAATTGTTCTAAGTGGATTAAGATTTAAAAAATTTTGCTATTATGTAAATAAAAATAATATATTGTTTCGTTGAAACTGATTTAGACTTATTAAAAGGAAAAGCAATCTAAATTTGGTGAAATTTTTGTAAATAGGAAAATTTTTGAACCTGGTGATTGTATGCTTCTTTGTACTGACAATAGTTTTCTCCATAGATCTGTAAGGTTCATGTAGCGGACATTTTTGGGCCAGCAAGTGATATTTTATCGTTATCAAATCCAATAGCAGCTTCTTATGCTACTCCTAAAAGACCCAGTTTAATTTCATCTACAAGACCACCAAGTGCAAGCAGCACAAGATTTGGTGATGAGGTATGTGCTTTTATGCAACTTTTGCCAATATTTTTTTTAAATATATTTTTTATATATATATTAAATATATTTTTTAAATTTATTTTATTTTTTTATATATTTTTTTTAATCTGAAATTATTTGAAAATCTTTTTAAAAATTTTTTAGAAAGCTATATTTATCAGTTTCTTTTTAATTTACAAATTTCATGTACGAAATGAAACTATTCTAATCTTACATTGAATTAATTTATATCTTTTCAGTATCAGCATATAGAAGTTCAGAAAAACTCTTACAAAAATTCAAAGAAAAGCTAATAGCTATACTAATAGAACCTTGGTACATAAACTATTTATAACTTTATTGAAGTTCAAGTTGAATTTCATTTTAATTTTCATTCTCATTTTCTTACCTAGTGAATCCATTTCTGTCCCTGAGAACCCTTTGGCACTCATATTCCTTTATCTTATATTCGAGGCTTCTTTTGTTATATTTGCAGAATAAAATTTTTAAAGTACCTAAATGTTGTTAATTTTTTGTATATGACTATGAAAAGCAATTGCATATTGCAGTGCATTACTTCTTGCTGTGTTGGTCCTGTGAGACATTTGTTGTTTAAACATAAAAAAACTTTCACAAAAGTGTTAATTGTTCAAAATTTAAATCACTCTTTAACCAACCATTTTCTATATTTTTAACTGGGTTGATTTGAGTTACGGTAAAAGTTCTAATTCATTGGTAAATAGTACTAGTAGGGCTCTAAACAAAAGCAAAACAAAAACTGTTTATGTATATTTAATTTCTTGTTAATTCTTCAGTGAAGAATTTATTTGACTATTTTTTATTTCACTTATTCAGCTTTAGGATTAAAGCATGCATCATCTGTTGCTTTCTAATGGTTAAAATTTTTTCTTGTATTTTGCTAATATTTTTATGATTTTTATTATTTTCAGTCACAGATCTTATCTCCAGTACCAATGATAATAGAAGAACCAAATAAAAATGTGTTAAATGATGAAATGTCATTTTTCCAAGTTGGTCCCATAAAAAGTGTTAGGGATTGCGTTAGAAGTCGAATAACTCTGGTAAGTTTCTGTTCTGTAATCCCCAATACATTGTAAAAATTAAGTGTTTTCCCTTTGTTTTTCAAACAGCAGCATTAAATTGTTTCATTTGATAAGGATTTCTATAAAACTTCAGTTATTTCAGATATGAAAAGTTTTCTTTATTATTTCTTGTCAAGCCCAAACTGACATTTTTAGAATTTTTTATCTTGAATTCATATAATGTTCTGATGTCTTGACCATGTTCTTGTATTTTTTATTTCAGAATTTGTTGAAATATAAATTTAATTGATAAAAGCTAGAGAAAGAATTTTGGAAACATAAAAATTATTTTGCTAGATGGTTAATTTTTGGGGGAAAAAACCAGCTTTTAATATAGAAAAAAATAGATTTCAAACAAATTTAATGTCTCATGGTATTTTAAGCAAATAGATTTATTTTGTAAAATTACTAAAATAAAGAATGGAGCTAAACAACTGTAAGAAAAGCTATGTAATAATAATTTTTTATAACTTTACTCTTTCTAATTTGCATGTTAATATTTTTCAAACATATAAATCAAAAGTTAATATTTATCCTTAATATTTGTGCTGAATTTTTTTATTAATGAGCAGATTTTTCACATGTTCTTGATCATAATATGGTCACAAGCATCATTGAACCGGTTATGAATTCTTTGCGACTTTTGATACTTGTTTATTATTAATATTATATTATATTAGTTAACGTAGTATTAACATATTCCATGTACATAAATTTTACTTCCTTAACTTTTTTTTCTTGTTTAAATATTAGCTATCTTTGACAACCAATTGGTGAAGCAGGAGTATTGGTTGTTCTTAATTTTAATTAAATCATTTATGTATAATTTGGTGTTTATGATTATCACAACAAAATATTTTTCAAGCATCATATTGTAACAGGCATTAAAATCACTATTCAATTCTATTTCGATAGCTTTACACCAATTTTTCTTCCTATGAATCTTTCTAATGGAGTTGAGTCCCATGACTTCATAATGCTATTAAATATGTTACTGTCCAGATAGTCTTATCTTCTATTTGCAAATTGTATGATTGGTACAATAACTTCACTTTCTAATTCCTAGCATAATAAACAGAATTTATCTTTAGCTTACAACAATAGATGAAAATTATGTTATTAAATATTTGATGACACAACGTAAACAATTTGGGCTTTGCAACAATAGAAATCTAAATTTGAAATTATGCAAAACATTTAAAAAATTTCCACAATTTAGAGAAAATTTGTATGAACAATAAATTGATATTAATTGATATTTAAGTGTAAATTGAAGTTAATTTATTTTGTGCATTGATATTTTAATATTTTTTGATGTTATTGCAAAAAAAAAAAAAAGTACCATAATCTCACTCAATTTTTAATAAATTAAGATTTCAGGGAAAGGCGGAAAAAAAAAAAAAAAAAAAAAACACCATCTTTATGAATTGTACATTTTTATCCTCCAAAATATATCTGTACAAAATTTGGTAGCTCTAGGGTGAATGCTTGTATCCTGTAGATTGCTAAAATGCTCATACACACTCTCTTTTTTTTAACATAAAGGAGATAATAAAAAGCATAAAAAATAAAAACGTTTTTAAAAGCACATTTCTTATATGTAAATAGAAGAAATGTGTAATTTACACATTTCTTATGTGTAAATAGTAAAATAGATGTGTAAATTGTAAAAAATTGATTTAAAAATATTGTTCTTACTTTTTAGTCAGTAATTTATAAATTCATTATTATAAATACTATGGAATCTTGGAGTTAGGTTTTATTTACTTATTTATTTAATCTTTATAAGATAGTAACACTGGTATGAAATCAGAATTAAATTAATTTATTAAATAATAATTAAGTTTCAAGAATATTAAACTTCTATGCTTTTTTAAGAAGAAGCAAGGCCAAACTATGTCAAAACTAGCACAACAGGAAAAAGTTTATAAATCATTACAAAATTCCACCTTTATAAGCATCAAGCACTTTAACTAAAAGTGTTTAGTAAAATAGGTAAAAATGTGTGAAGGAAATTAAGATTGATAATTATGTCAATACATTTTTTTTTCTTTTTTTATAACAAAAATTTCTATTTAGGAGACAGCCATTGGATATTACAGATTGCAAATACCTGAAATAACTGTTTCAAAAACAGGTAAATAATAATTTACTTATTATTTTGATGGAATTAAATGATAGATGATAATATAAGCTAGTTATTTATAAAGAAATGGCAAGACTACCTTAAATTTTTCAATTAATTTTTATATCTGTGTTGTGACAAATAGAGTGAATTTTTAAAGAAATGATTTAATGATTCTTAAATGTAATTTCAAATTTACTCTATTGTGTGTGTTTACTGTTATTTCATGGTTTTCTGTAATCCCATTAACAAAGTCATCTTACAATGTGAAAAAGAACTGTATCTTTTATTTAAAATTGTGAAATGCAATGAAGTTTTTGCACCATTAGATTAGGATTTTTTTAAACAAAGTGTGAAATGAATATTACAAAATTAACAAGTTTTGTATTGATAATTGAGACAGTAAACTATTTATTCATTAATTTTTTTAATTAACATTTTAATCAATAAAAATTTTTAGAAATTAGTTTAGTGAATATTTATAGAAAAAAAATGTTCTAATTATTTTGTTCAGTTTTAATTTTTTCATAAAATTACCAAATTCTAAATTTGTATTATGATTACTAAATCAGATTGAGAAAATGATTGATGTAAAGTAACTGAATTATATTTATAATTTTTAAAAAAAATGTTTTTCTTCCTTTTTTGATTTATAATTGATATCATCTTGTTTTTTAGTTTCAAAATGTCTTCAAGCTTTGAAGTATATATTGCCACGAGATGTATATACACAGATTTTCATAAAGTGGTACTGCAGCCGAAATGCTCCAGGACCAAGTGATTTGGACACTAAATCTGAACTTAATGTTTTCTTGATGAGTTTGCTTGGCATGATAGGATTTGACATTGACAGGATTATTTTGGGAGATTGTATTAGAAATAAATCAAATCATCTAGCTCAGATTAAGAAATTAAAGACACATGAAAAAGGATGTGATGATGTATGTATCAATTTTTTGTGAATTTCATAGCTTTGATTATTGTTTTCTTAAACATTTTTATAATAATTTTTGTGAATAAATTAAATTTAATTAATATACTCACAATCTTTACTTAGAAGGTGCTTTAAAAAAATCCAGCACCTTATTAACTTACTGTAAAAATATATATACATCTATCTAATTACAAATTTCTTTTATTATATTTCAAAAATATTATTGTTTATAACAGTATATTTAACTCTTTTATTTTGCCATATTTTTCTTACTATATCAATCTTAGCATAGAAAGTTGTGGTTAAAAATGTTTTCTCATGCATTCAGAAAACTGTTTGAAGTAGAAGCATTTTATTAAGAACATTTTCTTTAAATTATATTATCAGAATATGTACTGAAATATTTTAAAAGTTACTTGCACTTTAGTTCAAAGATTAGTTGATGTGCATGCATGCTGAGTAGCCAGTGTGAGAGAGATTCTGTCATGATTGCATCATCTTCGTTTTTTATACTAATGGTTAAAGCTAGTACTATGACTAAGAATTAATAGTGACAAGTTGGGTGTTTCTTCTGATCAGATAGAATTACAAAATCAAATATTAATTGGAATAATCAATAAACTTACAATATTGAAAAAAAAAAAAAAAAAACTCCCTTAAAATAAGTCCAAAATTAATTAGAAGCCCCGTCCTCCACTCACCATATATAAGTGAAATCTGCCATTTTTACAAAACAAAAAGGCTACTTGTTGCAAAAAAAGTGTTGCTTAAGAATGCAAGTCTACACACTATTAAATATAGCCTTGAAACCATTAGTTGTTTGAATTTGAAGACTTCTTCTTTTTAGCTTGGATCATATTCTGCTTTATAGGTTTCATTTTGCTGGCATTGCTTTTTTATGGAAAAGTTTATGGAACATCAGTGGTTGGCTGGCCAACCAAAGCTGCCTTTTCATAAGGAATTTGCAAGCTTTCTGATAGTTGAAAGCAGTGAACTGTGTTAAGAAATGTTCTTATTTAACTACTAACTATGTTTGCCAACTGTACAGAAAACAGATTAATTGTTCTATGCATAATCAATATCTTACAGTAATGACTAAACAATTTATGTTTGCATATTTCAATGTTTGTAAACCTTCTAACAATATAAAACTATTACTTTTATACTGGGAATGGTCTGTTCAAATTCATAAAAAAAATTCAAAAGGAATTTTTTTATTATTTTTGGAAATTAAACTTAATTTAATAATATCTTAGTTTTCTATATACTATAATTTCACAATAAATTTGGTTTTCTGGGTTAATATATATACATATATATATATATATATTTTACTTTGAACTAAGAATTGCCTTAAAAAAATCTTTTTCGTTTGGAAGATTTACAGGTAATCTCTACTAATTACTTACTAAATTATTTTTAAAATTTTTCTGAAATAATAATTTGCTGTCCTTTTTTTTCTTCTTCTTTTTTTTTTTTTTTTCTCCCTTCATAAATTACAATAAATATTTTATGCAATTGTGCTTAAAAAAACTAATGTGTGCAATTTTAACTGAAAAAGGCTTTTGCTTAAAGTTATTTTATGTGTTAAGTGTTTTTTCATAAAAATATTAGAATTTTTTTAACCAGTGTTGGATTTTTTAGGTTACTTTCCAGTAAAATGAAATGAAAAATATCCCTGAAAACATCTTTTCTTCATTTATGGCTTTTATATATCTAAAATTATCTGCTTACATTTGGTATCGGAATTCTAGTGAATAATTTTGTCTACTTTTCAATTTAGTTCAAAATAGATTTTTTTTGTAACATTTAATTTTTTCTTATTTTCTAATATCTTTTATGAACTGAACGTCATGAGTCATTTTTAAATTTCTTATGAAGAAAATTAATTGTTGGTAGGAGGGAAGGTTAACTTTATGATTAATTTAATTCAATCATATAAGAAGTTAGTTGTGAAGAACTGAATTGCAATCTGTGAATTTAATAAGCTGAATCGAATTTGGCATAGATTATCCGATAATAGATAGAATGATAATTGAGTATGGATATGAAAGAAAATACACTCATTTATCTTTCATTTCATTATTTATGCATACATTCCTTAACAAATTCTATAGAAAAACTATAAACTTCTTAGAAACATTTTGTAAAATTTTATTGAATCTAAAAGAATATCGCTGTTTTAGAAATAGCATGATACTGCATTTTCCAGCAGGTTTATATTTTTGTATCAAAGGATAATTTATTTGTAGATATTGAACTGTTTGAAAGCTATTTAAAATGCAAGTTATAAATTCTGATCAACTGATTAAGATATTGCCTCAGCTAGTTAGTTTTTTTTCTATACTTTATTATGTACAGTGGAATTTTGTTAGCTCAAATGTTTAATATCTACATGTTGCATAGGCAGTACCAATATCAACAAAAGAAGATTGAATTTATAAATAGACACAAACATTAATTTTCCTTTGGTTTTTTTTTTATTATTGATGTAATATATGCACAATCAGTCTTCTTTTAAAAACATCCTTCCTTTCATTGTTTTTTTATAACCCTATTGTGATATTCTTCCCTAGATTAACCAAATTTTTAGATCTTCAGAATTTTGTGCATTCAAGATAAAGAAACTTGTTCAATTCATAGCAAATATACAGTAGAACAGCATAATGATTCATTAACAAATATATGATAGGACTTTTCTGTATATCATGTTTTATGATTTCAGATCTTGTAATAAAGTCTCTGATACATAAACTTTTTTTTCTATGCATTGCAAAAATTGACTAGAAAAGCTTCTGAAATATTTATTTTTTGCTAGCATGTGGCTTTTTGTAAGATAGGATAAATATATTATAGTTTAAACTTGTTTGTATTTAATTTGTGGAAATTTATTTTGAAACTACTTTTTTCTTTTTGCATTTTTTCAAGTATTTTCTTTCATTTATATTGTCTCACTTTCATCTTTCTCTTATAAAGTATTCATCAAAGGTAATTATAATCTGTTTATTCTGTTATTCATTATTTCACTAGGACTGGAATCATTTAATGTCTTCAAATCATCATAGACAATTTATAGAATTCAAATTTTTGGAAGGAGCACCACCTTCATGGAAACAACCACCAGCTGATATTAACTTGTTTAATGATTCAGCACCATTATTCCCTTATATGGCCCATGTCCTCTTTTCATTGCATTTAATATATGAGGTAAGGTTTGCAATTATGTTATATTCAATGTCAAGTTTTTTTGAAATGTATATACCATTTTGTGAAAATGGTTCATTATTTAATTCATTATTACTTTTTTTTAAATTAGCTTTAATTAGGCTATTGGCATGTTATTAGTATATTAATATCATATAACATTGGCATGTAATATGATTGTCTTGAAACCAGTGGCAACACGAGGTAGAATAATAATACCTATGAAATATAAATTCTTCATTAACTATGAAAAGGTCACACATGGAAGGCGGCAATTTAGGAAAGAGTATTTTATTTATGCATTTTTGGGCCCTTGTGATTCTCATTAAGAATACTAATTCTGTCTATGGATTTTGCTGTCATATAACTTTACTAACTGGGTGTTTAATGGTAGACAAGGTTCTTCTACTCTCTGCTTTATGTATTTTATGCAATTATTACCAAATAGTGAAATCTTGGTCGCATTATCCCTTTGTTCAGCTGCTAATAAATGAAACTGTATGATTTGAAGTTATGAAGTAACATGGGTTTTTGGTTAGTTAAATATTTTCAACCCTAATTTCAGATTTTAAAATGCCTTTTTAAAGAAGGTGTTACACACATTTTCCTGCTTTTACCAATTTGGGTTTTTTTAGTGATTGAGTTTCTTTATACATCTATAAAAATTTAGAATTATTGCCTCACTTAAGACTTCCTTAACATTTAAAAAATAATGAAAATGTATTGTCAACCTAAAAATATGCTTTATACAGTAAATAAAAAAATTATTATTATTTAGTGCATAATATCAATTCTATGTAACCCCTTATAATTTAACCTGATTGCTAACTTTTAACTTTGCAATGCAAATTAAAGTGTTCTAAAATTACTTTAAAATCATTAGAGAAATAATGTTGAATATTAATAGGCTTCTCATTTTATTATCTCTGGATTCATTAATATAATTTTCTTCATTGATATTCTGATGAGGTTGAAAGGTTTTTGATCAACAAACATTAATCTGTTCTATTGATATATTTTTGTAGGATTGCAAGCTGGATGTATCTTTATGGAATGATTTGTCTCAAATGAATAGTTTTCTTTCCGAATTGGCAAGGTAAATTGACTAAAATTTATGATCTAAATTAATTACATATTTATTTTAAATATATTATGGCTAATTTGCAATAAGATATATTTATTTTTAATTTGTTTGAAAAGTTAACTGTTATAACAATACAGGAATAGTTCCCTATTCAGAAGCAATCATCCAATTTAAATATTTAAACAAAGTGTTTTTTTTTTTTTTTTTTTTTTTAAGAAAAGAACATTTTGAAATATATATAAAATTGATAATTTTTTAAATAATATTTTACACAATTCTTTTGGTAATTTTTGAAATTAACAGCAGAATTTTTGTATCTACAGTTAATTGAAATTAACAGCAGAACTTTTGTATCTACAGTTAATTGAAATTAACAGCAGAATTTTTGTATCTACAGTTAATTGAAATTAACAGCAGTATTGTTATTTATATAGTTTTATTTCTAGCATTTTGAAGTTACTTATGAAAATCATCAAATAGATAAGTCATTATTAATTACACATGTGATGGTCCTGCATTTTCACCATTTTTTTTTAAACATCCAAAGGGATGCAAAAGTTAATAAAATGAAGTGTTGAATAAAATATATCTGTAAAAAAGAATCAGTGAAATAGTTTGAAATGTTTCTATAATGCTTTTTTACAGTTGACTGCTGTCTGACAATAAGTAATTACAATGATTTCTTTGCCACATACATAATCTTTTTAATCATATAGATTTATACCTCAGAGATAAATTATCTTAAGTTTTTGACATTGCATTATCTCTGTTGCATCTTTAGATGGGTTAAGTGTCATGGTTATAGGCCTAACAGAGCTCAAAATAATTGATCTCAAAAAAATAATTTGTCCATTGCAATGCATAGCATTCCAAAACTTCTTTCAGCTCTCCTATAAAAAGTTAAAATTATTATTTATGAGGTTTTACTTCTGACATTCAGGCATAATAGCATATCCTCACTTGTGAGTGATGTAATCTTTTATTTGCAATGTTTTATCAATCTTTTTTTACTTTTCTATACTACAATTGGCAAATAAAGATATTTTAATGCATTTCTAATCTTGTTCATGGTCTTTTCATAGAGAACTTAGGCAGTATAAATATTTGGATCATTACTGGCAAGACTTTCCTGAGCAGTTTGCGTCTGTTAGTAAAACATTTATAATTCCAGAGAGTAAGTAGATTTTGGATATTTTTAAATCTTACAAATATATATATATATATATATATATATATATATATATATATATATATATATATATATATATATATATATATATATATATATATATATATATATATATATATATATATATATATATATATATATATATATATATATATATATATATAATATTATTTTGATGACAGTGCATTTGAAGATTATTTAAATAATTAAAGTGATGAATCATATAATGAAGTGAGAATCTTTAGAAATCTCTTTTTCCCTATTGAGTCATTCCAAATCAAACCCACATTATTTTAAGGCAAATTGGAACAAGTAAATCTATGCACATAGATTTGGAAAAATATCAAGTTTTAGCCAGATATGTCAAATTGTTTTTAAATTACAACTATGGAAATTTTAAGAAATTGACTCAAAAGCAGAGCTAAAAATTTTTAGTTGCTCTTAGGGCTTTTCTCCTAATTAAGCTATGAAGATGGGAGAAATTTTATTCTACAGCACTTTTTATGCTCTTTCTTGTGAGATACAACATCATATAGTCCAATATACGAAACTTTCTCAAAAACGAATTAAAAATTTAAATTTTTTATAAGTATATATTTTTAAATTTTCAAATTTATTCCATGAATAGTTAGTAGTAGTTAGATGTGTTAATTGTTAAAATAATTTTAAACTGGGGCTTGTTTTTCATTAATTTACTGCTGTCAGTTAAATATTTCAAAAAAGGTAATATTTACATTTTCATGGAAATAAATATGATCTGAAGGAGGAATGATGATTCAGACAAACTTATTTAGAAGATATATTAGACTATATATTTATGAAATGAACTGATAGCTTAGAATATGTTTTACAGAAAAATGAAGAACTTAAAGAAGTAAAAAATATTTTTCTTCGTCCATTTGCACTGTGAAATAGAAAGAAAGAAATATTCATTCTCTATCCATTTGTAGTATTTGTTGTGGATGTTCTAACAAAAATGAATCTTGTGACTTCCACTGAAAGAAATAAGTTTACACTTGAAACTGATGTCTGCCAAACAAATGTGGCTTTATGAAACATCAGATAACAAATATATCGTAAATAAGAAAATAATGATACATTTTTTAATAAATCGAAATAAAATCAAAGAGCTGTTTTTCACACTTTGAGATTACAATGGATAAAATGGGGTGGGGCACAGGTGAAGAGATAAAAGCTAGAATTAGATAGGTCCATCATTCATTCTGAGCAATACATAAATTCTGAGAAAACTCAATCAGCAATAGCAGTAGTCTCAAATCATAAAAACAGGAAACTTGTTAATTGTGTTTAAGGCTTTTCTTCACTGTAGAAACTTGCCAAAATACAATTGGTATAATAAAGATAAATAAACAAAAGGCATTTAATTTTTGTTTTTATATTGTAGCTTTGAAAATTTGCTAAAATATAAAAACAAAAATTAAATGCTTTCTAATTTATTTCTCCCCCAAAGATTCTTAAAATATATTGGTCAAATAAAATTTCAAATACTGAATTGTATAAAGAAAGTTCTGCCAAAATTAAAAATAAGTATGGGTCTTGGATTGATATATACTTAATATTTAGCTGATATGGGCATCTGATGCAAAAAGGAAGACCAGGGTCAGGGAATCAATTCTTTTGAATGCAAGAAAAGTGGGGATATGTTCTGTGGACAGCATTGGACCAGATTAAATGAAGTACATCTGTAGTGACTTCCCACACCAGCGTGGTGTAAGGAGGAATGATAATTATAAATGAAAAGTTTTACTTTTGATTCATTACCATATTCTTTCTTTGGTTTAGCATTCATATTTATTCTGGTAGAATAGTAAATATTTAGGTAACAACTGGGAATCAAAGAATAATTATTTGAATTAATATGACTACAGATATTTAGTCCCCAAGGATTATTTTAAGTTTTGGACTTGGTAATTTTTACTATATTACATTTATTAATACAAAATAAAATATAATTAGGTATGTCATTTAAAACAATTTTTTAACTGGCCTTAGAAATTGGCTGTTGTGACAGCTCTGGAATGGATTTCTGTATATATTTATGTGAATGAGAATATTGTGTAATTCTTTCAGTGGAATTATTTTGCATTAATTCTCCAATTTTTGCTGTTTAATATTTACTGTTTCAAATAATGATTTCTATCAATACAGTTAAACTTTTTAATAAATTGCTAGTATCAAAAATTATCTGTAAGGTTGAGGAATTATTTATTTCAATATACATCTCTATGTATTTGACTTTGTTGTTTATTTACAGATCTTTATTTGATAACATATTTTACTATTATAAAGTGATAAAAAATGTTAGCTCAGTTATTTATCTGAATTAAAAATTGTTTCTATATTTTAGTTTGTTTATTTTTACAGATGATTTACAGAAAGTACATTACCCAAGTTTTTTTTCTGCTGTGCCTAGTATTTATAAATGTATAAAGGAATGTCTTATGTTTGGTGTCACTGAGCCTTTTCCATACATTCCTAATGTAACAAAAATGTTACACGGCATAATTTTGGTAAATATTTTATTTTTTGTGATTAAAGTACTTTTTTTTTTTTTTTTTTTTTTTTACTTAATTGCATATGGAAATCTATAATCCTGTGTATTGATTCCTTTTTGTGACTTTTGAAACTTCTGTATTTCATTTTATTACTATAGAAAATGTATAAAATAAAAAGTTGTACTTTAAAAAAACAAATTAGAAATTAAAACAAAAAGAAACGTTGGTTTATAAAGTTGCCTTAATTTTTTTAGACATAAGATTTTGATATTGTAAGCTTTCAAGCTTTGAAATTCCTGAGTCCTTCCTTAAAAAATGATAGAAATTTTTATACCTCCTCTCCATCTCAAAACCCATAATGACAGTTTGTATTCTTAATGAATTGATATATGTAAAAAGGACTGCCTAACGGATGGCTTTCAGGGAGATTTATTACGAGGAAATAAGTTTACTGTAGTTTTAAGTGAATATTTGTTCTGACTTCTTATGAGCAAAACACACTTCAAATGTTATGTCAGTCATGCTTAATGAAAGTGGATGAAAAATTTCTCTAAATTTTAAAGTGCTCGGTATTCTTTGTTAATTTGATACTTTTGAGTATTGAAATAAATGAAGATTATTTGCTTCAAGTTAGTTTTTATTGGTTACTTTTTAATTATTATCTAAATTTTTTTCTAAAATTGCTAGTGTGAATAAACACTGTTGTTTATTAATTTTGCTCTATATTTTCTCTTTAAAGTAATGACATTTTTAAATATATTTTTTTCCTTGAAAAGTGAAAATTCTATATGTATATTGATTAAAAATTTTTTAATGTAGTTTTTTCTTCCAATTTATGTGCATATTTTTTGAAATGTAAATATATTTAAGGGGAATATCTTGGTTAGATGCTAAAAAATACCTCTCCAATCTAATATTTTAGAGTTTTAGTTATATTATAATTTCATTAAATGCAGGAAATAAGCTACCCTAGATTAAATTCCCTAATTATCTGTAGTATTCTAGTCTTCTCATCTTTGGATTTGCTGATTACATTAAATCTTTATAATGTTTTTTTTTCCCATAGTGTGTTGAAAATACTTAAAACTAAAATTTTCTTTGAGTATGCAGGTAAACATATAAAAGAATATGTAAAAAAAGAAACAATCCCAATTGTGAAACAGTTGTATAGTTAATATGTTATTTCACTAGTTACCAACTTGAAGTACTCAAGTATATTGTTATTATGAGTAATGAAATAGAATAATATTACATATCTATCAATTTGTTAAGAAATAATTCTTTATTATAGAAATTTGAATTGGATGTTGTCTTTGTTTTAGTTATATCAGTTTTTCTTTTATAGATTTATGCTCTTCTAACTTCCATTGAAAAGCCAGTGTCTAGTATAAAAGATTACCTTTTGCAAATATCTGGACTAGGTATATTAATATTTAATTTAATAAACCAGCTTTCATAGACTTTTTTTTTATTTCTTATTTTGTATTAACCAATATTTGTCTATATTGTGAAGGAAAAAACTGAATCCAGTGACTGAAAAAATAATAGGAATATTTTGATATATAACTAGCAGCGTCAAGTATCTCATTTTTTTAAAAATTAGTAGAGGAATGGGGGATTGAACCAATAATAAATTTTTGTTACTCATCTCCCATGCTACCCCTACGATTGTTATTATCATTATGTCTATCAAACTAGATGGGGATAGGGAATCAGAAATATAAATTGTGAAAACATTTCTTTTTTTTTTTTCTTCTTTTTTCAAAAATTTAGAAAAATTGAGTGGGATTTGATTGAATTTGAGTTTTTATTTTTCATGAAGGATTTGAACTGAAAATCGTATGATATAATAGTAATTTGTTGGTTTAAAACTTGAGAGCTGTATGCTAAAATGTGCATGGTATCATAAAAATGGTAAGTTTTGTATAGCATGTAAATGATACAATTTGATAATTGATTACTTTTTTCAATATTAAAAATCAGCATTTAGAGTGATGTTATAATCTGCTGTGTAAGCTAAATACTTCGTTGATAAAATGTAGAGATGAACCATGAGAAAAAAAAATTATGTAAATTTGCCATTTTGCAATGACAGGAAGCACCCTACATGTTTTGTTACAGTTGCTGAAATCTCATCCATTCACTTCTTTCTAACAGTAAAGCCTGTGACCAGAAAATCGCTTGACATTTAGGTGCATTCATTAATCTGTTTCAAGAATTGAAAACTGATAACTTTATATTTTCACTCTTATTATAATTGATACTCTTTTATTTCTTTTTTATTATATTTCAAACTTCTAAAAAATTAATATGCTAATAAATTTTTTTGGGGGATATTTTCAAGCCCAACATATGTAACCAATATTCTCTTGTGAATATCAATATGCAGAAGATGATATAAAATTAAAAGTTGCTCATTAATGTTTATTCATTTTTTTAAGCTAGATATGCATTTTCCAAACACAAGAGTTTAAAACATGATATATAATTTAGAAAAAAAAAAAAAAAAAAAAAAAAAAAAAAGTATGTAATTGTAATGTCTGCTTTTCATCCATTGATTAAGCCAGACTCTATCATAACATCATTAATATACTAATGAATACGTTTTGCATTGTGAAGTTACAAAATATTATAGTAAAATTTCGTTTATATCTGTGTCCTTTATTTTTTAAAACTTTGTTGATCTTCTTTAATCAGTTGTAGGTTATTTGCATTTCCAACATAGATAGATGAGACAGATTCTTAAATGTTTAGCTTGTGATATTAAATTTATTTTTTAAAAAATAAGATTTATAGCAAAATTTTAATGGTCAATAGAAAATTGGCAATTTTTTCTAAATTTATTATTGGAAATCTGGAAATGCCACCTGTATAGCTTAAGCTATTTCAGGGGTGTTTGTGCTCCGGGGATTTTGAACTTCGATACCCGGAAATTTCGGGGATCGTCGTTCAAAAGGAAGTAGGAATAATAATGAATTATTTATTTTGATCTGGGTAATTTTGTTTGCTTTGAAAGCAGAAAACGCAAGGTCAGTGTGTGTGGTGAAAACTTTTCTTTTCTTTCTCCAAAGGCAGTAATAATGCGTGAAAAGGGGGGAAAACTTCTTTTTTGTTCTTTCCTTATTGCGAGTTATGACTCATTCCCCCGGTTCTCGGACATTCTCTTCTGGATTCTTTTCGGCAAGTAGGCGCGGCAAAAAAAAAAAAAAAAAAAAAAAAAAAAAAAAAGGGGAGAGACTTCGTTCGACCAGATGTGCGATCACGTGACTCTGGGTTCAAAGGTCTTATCTCTCCTGGCGTGGCGCCAATAAGTAGAGAAGGAGGATTTTTCGCTGTATTAGCTAGCTAATTGACCCAATCTCCAAACTTCCCGCACATACTGATATCCAGAAGGCTGAGATATTAGCGGATCACTTTGAAGACCAATTCAAGCCAAACAACCTTCCCAACAAACAGACGGAAGATATGGTTCAAAATTCAATAGATAATTATCTAAAACAGAACCCTAATTATAATTACGATGAAGTCAAACCATCGGAAATTGTTGAATATATCAAGAAAACTAAAATAAACAAAACTCCTGGAATTGATGCTATAACCAACAAAATGATAAAAAAAACTCCCAATCAAAATATTAATTAAAATAGCAAATCTAATGAACAAGATTTTCGAACTCAGATACTTCCCTGATTGCTGGAAAATAGCAAGAATAATACCCATACTCAAACCAGGCAAAGATCCCTCCCTTCCAGTGAGCTATAGACCTATCTCCCTTCTCCCGACACTCAGTAAAATATGTGAAAAATTAATTTTAAATAGATACCTTAAATACAGTAAGAGCACAGGAATCTTAATACCACAACAATTTGGGTTCACAGAAAAACTATCAACGACTCACCAATTACTCAGAATGATTGAATATATCCATGAGGGCAGAAAAAATCAGAAAGAAACGGCAGCAGTCTTTTTAGACATAGCCAAAGCCTTTGACAAAGTCTGGATCCCTGGACTAATCCACAAATTAATAGCATATAAATTCCCCAGAACAATAGTCGAACTCATCATCTCATACCTATCCAACAGATACTTTACAGTCCTAGTCAAACAGCATGACTCTTCCAAAAGACAACTCAAAGCTGGCGTGCCGCAAGGTGGCATTCTCGCCCCAGTGATATTCCTACTCTACTTAAACGATATTCCCCAGCAGAAAAATATCATGATCAGTCTCTATGCGGATGACACTGCCATTTTATCACAAGGCAAGAAACCAGCTGAAGCAATAGCACCTCTACAAAATTACCTAAATAACCTAGAAAAATGGCTAACGAATTAGAAAATTAAACTAAACGTAGACAAAACCGAAGCAATAATCTTTTTTAAAAGAACACCGAATTGGACTAAAATCAAACTATATAACAAAGAAATTAATTGGAAAAATGAAGTGAAATATCTAGGCATCACCCTTGATAGGTATCTAAACTATAGAACCCATATTGAAAAGACTAGGGGAAAATATAATAAAGCCTTAAGAGCACAATACCCACTTATATGCAGAAACTCTGGCCTCCCTCTTGACAGTAAATTATTAATATACCTAGCATATCTCAGACCCATCCTAACATATGCATGCCCAGTTTGGGCTGCCACTGCCAAAACAAATCTAAACAAAATCATCAGAATGATTACTGCTGCAAGATGGTTTCACAGAAACGCAGATATATCTAACGCAATTGGAATTCCTCCAGTCAAAGAATTCATCGTGAAACTCGCAGAAAAATTTTACAGTAACATACCTGCAATAGAAAACTCAACCTTACAAGAACTCCCAATATACAACATAGACGACAAGCAAAACAAAAAAAGGCCCCGTTGCTCTCTTAAAATTCTAAAATAAACTCCTCTCCACACCTGCCATAACCTCTCTCCAGTATTATTATTAGTACTATCTTTTTTGCTCTTTATTTTTTTCCCACAACTAAACAATGACTATACACAAATCCCCCAATAATTAAATAAATGGTGCACACTTTTATCTAACAGGAAAGTTTCATTTGCGCTAAGTCATAATCTGCTAGATTTGCAGATGGTGGGGCCTGCGGCCCCAATGAGCTGCAACTCCCCCTACAACAAGCTGTATTAGCTATTTGTCATTGATCGCTTCGCAACTTTTTTTTCTCCGCTGTGTAAAATTTTTGTTTCATTTATTGATGCACGTGTAAATTTTTCGTTTCTTTTATTGAAATATTTTTTTATTTATGTACGCAAGAGAATTTCACTATGAAATTTCTCGATATAAATAGTGATATTATACAATCAGAAGAAGGTGTTCGGAATGCATTTAGGTGGAATTGGATTGAACGGAGAGATGGTAATGGGGATACCATCGGCACATATTGCAAGAAAATAAATGTTGCTGGACAAGCATATTGCGTTTTTTGTAACTCACTGCTGAAGTATGGTGAGGAAGGATTCAAGGCTTTCACAAATCATTCTAAAACTGTGACGCACATAAAATACTCAAAGTGCATTAGACATTCAATGACTTTAAGTAATTATGCTAATTCAAAAAATACTGATGACTTACTGGAGACTGATGCTCGGCCATTGGATATAGTGACAAGAAAAGCACGCCAAGAGATATTAATAACTTCTTTTATCGCCGAGAATTCTCTTTCTGTCAATGTAGCTCCCAATTTAATTGAACTCTGCAAACAGTTGAGCCGCGATCAGACGGCACTAAACTCGTTGGAAATGTCCAGGACTACTGCATGTTATAAGATGAAATATGGGCTCGCAAAAACTATTAAGGAAAATATCATTAAAACTTTAAAGGAGAATCCATTTTCGATAAATTTGGAGGAAAGTACTAGCAATGCTCAAGAAAGTATACTGGCAATATTGGTGCAGTTTTATGACAACAATCAAAATGAAGTTGTAGTTCATCATTTTGCATCTCTAAAGATGGAATCTTGCAATTCAGAAGCTGTTTTTAAAGCAGTTGTTAATACTATTGAAGATAATAATATTCCATGGGCAAACTTAATTAGTGTATTAATGGACTCATGTAACACCATGCTTGGAAAAAAAAAGAGTGTTGAAACCAGACTACGATCAAACAAAGCACCCCACTTATTAGATATTGATGGTGACACATGTCACACAGCTAATAACTGTGCAAAAAAAAATTGCTTCATGTTTTGATAGATACTTAGAAGATTTGTTTGATGACATCTATTTTGATATGAAAAGCTGCAGTAAAAGAGAAAAATTTTTCAAAATCTGTGAATCTCTTGCCATTAAAAAACTTAAGCCCTTGAAGAGACCAGACCATAGGTGGGTGTACATTTTATGTGTTTTAGAAAGAATCAAAGATCTGTGGAATGCTCTTATTGCATTTTATTTTCACTACTTGGATAAAACTGATAAAGGGGATTATTTCTCTTATGTTGAAACTGTATACAATAAAAGAAATATTTCTGCAGCTCAGAAAAAAATTGTTGAAGGGATGTATTCTTGCTTGCATTCCCAACAACTCACAAAGGATGCTTTAGCTCTGAAAAAAAGAATACTAAATGGGTTATTTGTTATGCAAAACAAAACTTTATTGCATACAGCATTATATTCAGCAGTATTACCAGAGTTCAACACATATATTAAATTATTTGAAACAAAAAAACCAGTGCTTTATTTAATACATTCCAGTATTGATAAATTGATGGCAAAATTTTTCTCTTTTTTTTATGAAGCCAGAAAATATAGAGTACACATCTTATAATGATTTATTAAAGGTTGATGTCACAAATCCAGAATTCCATCTACCTAGCAAAGTAATATTTACTGGTGCAGAAGCTTCCACTCTCCTGAAGAAATTATCAAAAAATCACCCAATATCAAAAGAATTCCAAATTTCTCTGATGAAAGCTTATACTAATACAGCACAGCATATGAAACAGAAATTACCCCTTAAAAATTCATATCTAATTAGTTTTACAGCATTAGATCCAGAGCTAAAAGGTAAAACCAGTACAATATTAGCTTTTGAAAAATTATCATCTTTTATGTCCCATATTTTTAGTGATAATGAAAAGTCAAAAGTAGAAACTGAAATAAGGTTATACCAGAGTGATATTGATATCACCAAAGAAATGCTCTACACATCTGATGAAAGTGGAAATCAAGTCAAGTGTACAATTGATAAATATTGGTCTAAAGTTTTTAATTTAAAAGATGATTTCACAAATGATTATAAGTATCCTACATTGGCTAAATTGGTCAAAGCCTGCCTTAGCTGCTTCCATGGCCCATTAGTGGAAAGTGCATTCAACTTAATGGATACACTTGTCATTGACTATAGAACCTCTCTTAAGATTGATTCCCTAGATGCAGTGCAGACTATTAAATATGATTTAATGGCTTCTAAAGAAACCTCATATGAAAAATATGGCTCAAAAAATCCAATGACTGATCCAATTCACAAAGATCTCTTACTGAATATGAACAGAACACTTTATATTTTAAACATATCAAGAGGACTTAAAAACATGTATTTCAGATGAGTCACCTATAAAAGTCTCTGAAAAACCTTCTACATTAGCAGAAAAGCAAACTGCTTCTACCTCTGCATGTGCAGTTCTCGAGGAAATTTCTTCAACTGTAAATGAGGAAAATAAAAGTCAACCTTCCTGCAATTATGAAGTTCACCACAAAAGAAAGATAAGCCCACAAACATCAGAAAATAAAAAAAAGCAGCAGAAATTAGATAATTTTTTTTAAAGAATTAATTCAGGTAATTTAAAATATTTACGTAAAATGTAGTAGTTTATATGTTTGAAAATTTATGGTTATTAATTTTGCAAAAAAAGTAATTCATTGAACTTTTATAATTAGGTCATTCAATACTTCATAATTGTAATTTTTCATTTCTCCCCCCCCCCTTCTCGAAACTCCAAAATGTTGGTAGTAAGTCCGTAAAATTTTCAGGGGATTTTTTGGGGTCCCACAAACACCCCTGCTATTTTGAAGCTCAATTTGCCAAAAATATCTTGACTTCTATATCAAGGGTAAAACTTGATGATGCAGCTGAAGTTCAAGAGAGGGCTACCTTGATTTGGAAATACATACTCTGAATAAATTGCTCTCATCAGTCATATTTTTGTTAAATTTCAAAACTTCCGTTCATCTCTTTATTCCATGTGATTATATGTATTAACTTATATATATATATATATAGCAATCCAAAACTCCATATCTTTTATCCTCACAACTTTTGTGATCACAAGGCCAATTTAGTATTCAGATAAGTTAGTACCTAGACCATATACAAATTCACATGAGTATTTTTTTTTTTTTTTAATTATATAAAAACACGATGATGCTTCGGAACTAGCTGGGAATTGTGAAGTTCAAAAAACAAACCAAACAAATTGTCCAGCTATAAGTAAAAGCTTTAAATAATTGGAGATTATTAGCCATAGAAATTAAAACCAATAGAAGACGTCAAAATTTTTTTTTGAAAAATCCAAATTCGAAACGTTTGAATTTTGATTCTAAATTGCAACCATCTACTTTTTACTCTAATAACATTGTTGAAAATACTTCTGCAAGAAGATTATGGTATAAAGTTTAACTTCTTTTTTTTTTTCCTTTTTTTTTTTCACTTTCTTATATACAAAAGTTAAATACAGTAATCATAAAGAAAAAAAAAATGAACCTGAGATTTTGATGAATCTCATAATTCAGATTCTTCTTATTTGAAATGACATATTTTTGAAAGTATATCTGTCTGTCCTTGAATACGATAATTCAAAAATATTTTGAGTTAGACAGATGAAATTTGATAAATGTCTTTTACACCAAATTTGTAGATTTCCACCAAATTTTGAATTGAATCCTTAGAGAAAATCTAACTGTTTAAGCAGAAATGAATACAATAACTACAAAACTTAAAGAGCTAGATAGATGAAATTTAGCACTCAAATTTGGCATCTAAAATATAGTTCTGTATCAAGTTTGTTCTTTATCATGCATGTGAATGCAATAATTCAAAAATTTAACAACTTAATTTAATAAGATTTGGTTCATAATTTAATGTCTGAAGTATACATTCTTATGTCAATTTGAGCCAAATATTCAAAGAGTTGACCATCTGTGCCTCTGTTCTTTTACGTTGCATGGGATCAACTATGATTTAAAAATCAACTCATAGCGATTGAAATTTATATTGCAAAATAAAAATGTTCTTGCATGATAATTTGAAATATGAGATAACAAAACCAGACTGGCTAATAGACAGACTGGACCTATTCCATCTTTCTTTATAGATGACAGGAAAATCTTCAAATTATGGATTGATATAAACAAAAAAAGAAAAATTGCTTAAAAAAACAATAGCAGTTCTTAAGAAGAGACAATGCCCTAGTAAAATTAGTTTTTTCTAAAGGATGATTTGATTAAATTGGCTATATTTATTGATATTAAATATTTTGGCGTTTAGTTATTATAATTTTATGTGCTTGATTCTGGAATAAAAGGATTTTTTTTTCTGTAATTTTGTTGTTTCATAGGGGTAAAAGAAGAAGAGATCATCAGTGATGCTTCACTTTCTTCTTGCTACACAATAAGCAATAATCCTAAAAAAGCTGCAGTATTACTTATAACAAAACTAGGTATGTTTTCTCTTAAAGTAAAATAAATAAACAGATATATTTTTTTAAATTCTGGAATTAAATTTAATATTTTTAGATTTTTAGTATAGTATAAATCAATATTTGTTATATATTTTTTCTTTTAGGTTTTACTGTAAAAGACATCAACTCATTACCAGTTGGCCTTGCTTTACCTATCAAAGATGCCTTGCTGAACTGTTGGCATGGACCATCGGGATTGTGGTCTAAAGATATGTTTGATGTCATTGGTACTTTAAGATTATACTGTTTTTTCCCCCCATTTATGATTTGCCATATGGATTATTATCACTGTTAATAATAAACGAAAATATGCATGCTGGTGCTCTACAACACAAATCTCTGAATTTAAAGGCTATAAAAATTGGCATGTATGTATGCATGCAAAATGTATTTTAGAAAATAGAAATATGCTCCTTGAGACCAAATTTTTAAAAATTTAATTTAGAAGTAAGAGAAATTTTGTCATTTCTTTTTTCAAAAACTTTTGTAGCACAAAAAAAAAAAAAAAAAATATGTTATTAATTTAATTATCATACGGTTGTGTGTTTAACTTTAATATTTTTTTAAATATTTTTATTGATTATTTTAGTTTGAAAAAACAATAAAGACCAAGTTACATTTAAAAAATTTTATTGAAATTGCAAGAAAGGGAAGTTTGTGAAAAAGACTCATCATAATTAACTTCCACAATTCATTACTTGCTTGCTACATATTTTTCTAATATGCATTAAAAATGCTTGATTTTTGTTGTATTTGGCATTCTTTCTCTACTCTGTATAAAGTTTTTAAACCTTTTTTTTTTTCCATTTGTCTTTTCTACTATTATTGATTGGCAATCTCAACATTATTATCATTGGTAAAAGATTCTACCTCCCTCCCTATTTTTTCTTTTTGCTTCTGCTAATTGCATATAAATTTAGTTCATTCTTCAGCTAATATAGAATTACTGCCTTACCAAAATTACCTTAAATAGATGAACTGAATTTTTTGTAAAGCAATCTTACTGTTATTAATTGGAAGTTTATATATATATTTTTTGCATTTGTGTTCAATTAAAATTTTATTTATTGGTTATTTTTTATAAATAGTCATTTTTAATATCATGTAGTTAACTTAATAAAATATTTAAATTTAATTAAATAAATAAATTTTTAAATTTTAGATTATAAGTTTTAAATTATTTTTAAGCAAATTATAATAAAATCATACTATTAGCCTCCACAATTTATATATTTTAATGAACAATAAATTCTTTTTCACGATTTTTTTTTATAATATAGTTGTTCTGTATGTATGTGTATGAGGAGAAGAGGAAAAACATTGAATATTAGAACCACCATTTTGTATTCTGTTTAATTTTTATTTTAGCATTATAGATTTTAATATAAGAAACTATTATGTCAAAGATAAATAAATAAAATGAAAGAGTAAAACAAATCAATGTTCTTCTTCTAACATATTTCTTATATAAAATGTTGTGATAATTAACTCAAATTCATAAATACTGTCAAACCATTAGTATTTAGTCCCAATGTATTTATAATTATATTAAAATATTTTCTCAATAAATTGAACATTTTTAATCAAAGCCTTTTGAATTCAATAATTTAATCTTTCATAACAAATCTTCAGTGAATAACAACATCTGTTTTTGAAATTATATATCGACTTATTTCATAATCAATATACCATTATGTAAATTGATTGATCAAATGCATTGATTTTTAAGAATGAAACTTGCACTTTTTTCTAATTATAATAGGGAATAAGAACCTTTTTTTTGGGGGGGGGTGCTTATTTACTTTTATGATCGCTCATTTGTCTATCTCTTTATTTGTATAGGAAGACGTGACTTGTCATCGCTGCAGTCATCAGAAAAAAATAGAATTTTGCCTCAACCATCAAAATCCAAACAAGATCATGGGAAGAGTAGTGTTACAAAAGATAATTTTGAAGATGGTCTTCATCATTTAGATCTTGAAGTAAATTTTAAAGTTTCACATACACTTGAGTTGTATTGTATAATTACTGAAAGAAGAAAAATTAGCTATATTTTTTTGTTGAAAAATTGCATTATTCATGAAAATATAGAGAACAAAAATTGTTAATTTTGCATTTTAAAAATAGAAATGCAAAATATTAAAACGTTTGTATTTTGAATTGAATTAAAATTCTGAATAAGTTAAAATTGGGTGCTCATATACTTTGAAGAGCTGAAATAAATAGATTTGTTATAAATTCATAGAATACTTGATATTTTTTATGGAGGAATACTATAGCAGTCAAACTGTGTCTAAACTTTTTGAATAAAACAAGAGTGTCAATTCATTGTTCGGTATTTATTATATCTCCTTTAAATTAATTCCCTTTGATTTCAATATAGTTCTACCAAAATTATTCTAATCCTTAAAATATGCTTAAAAATCGTCATTTCTTTAAGTCATCACAATTTATAGTAATTTTTTTTATTACATAAATAGTTCAAAAGGTACTACAAAGGATCAATTATAATTGACAGTAGTTACTATGCAAATATGAAATGTATTTCTTATTATCAAACTTCTATTTACTAACATTTTTCAATATTATAAAATTTTTTTATAGGTATTAAGATTAAGGTTTGGTCAAGATCATAGAGTGCATGACGTTTTTCAAATGTTACAATCATCTAAACCGGCTCAAATAACATTAGTACAAAGACCTGAAGTCAGGTAATTTTTATACCACATTATGTTCTATGTATGTGTTTATATAGAGTATTATAATTATTATTTTATATAGAAAAAATTAGTTATGGCTTAACATGTCTTGTTCGGATTCCTTCTGAAATATGGATTATTTGTCGAAGTTAAAAAACATGGGAAAATTTGAGACTTTTGAAATGAGCTTTTCTTAATTTTTTTTTATTATTATTTATCTGTTTTTGTAGTGATCATGAATTCATTGAAGAGCAAGAAAGGCATTTATATAATTTGTGCATACGCACAATGGCTGCAACAGTTGGAAGGTAATTTATTTTTATGTCTATGTATAGCTTTATTCCTTGTTGCATGCTTAAAATATGCTTTCATATATAATTTTATTGTTAGTTCTCATTATACTTAGAAATCTGAAATAATGTTTGCTGCACTACTTTATGATTTATATAATTTAATTGCATGATTTTCTAAAAATTCTAATGCAATGTTGTTTCATAAAATTTTATTTATCCAGGGGTATGTTTACATTGAGAGCTTACAATCCTGTAGTAACTGAAACATTGCCTATTCCAAAACTGTGTCTGACTGGACGAGCACCTCCTAGGTAGTTTATAATTTTTTAATAATATATGTAATGTATTATGTATTTTTATAATGTATGTATGTAATTTTTTCCATGTAATTTTTTAATGGCCATTTGTTAAATTTGAGATTTTAATTTCATAGTCGTTATTAAACTTTCTATTTCTTTTTTGGTATCATTAAATTGTATGCTGCTTTAGTTTTTTTTTAAATTTGCATTTTCTTTTGTTTTAGAAATACTACAGTAGATTTGTCACATATTGATGTACCACCCAATATGAATATGTGGCCTCTTTTCCATAATGGAGTTGCTGCTGGTTTATCCATATCTCTTAATGCATCCAAGGTGAAAATAAAAAGGAAACTTTGAAAGAAATATTATATTGGTTTATGTCCTTTATTTATCTCGAATTAGCATTCTTTTTTAGCAGTAATAACAACATTCAATAAATTGAATGATTATTTTATCTTTCAATTCATAATAAATAGATTTTTTTATTACTCTTGATATTTTTATAATTTAAATTAAAATGGTGAAATCATAAATGCGAAATAATTTCTTTTCGTTCATGATGGTGATGCTGAGAATTTACAAAGTTCAATTGGATTTGCATGAACAAACACTGAAATTTGAATGTCTCTTGGATACTAATAGCCACATACTGTAATTATTTTTAATAAAAAAATGTTCACTTTTCATTATTAATAAATGTTTATTTAGCATATTATGCATTGCAACATTATGACATATGTTTTATTAATTATATGTATGTACTGATGATGATGATATGAATTTATGATGTTTAATTATTTGCTTTCATCTGAGATGGACAATATCTTTTAGAATTATTTTTAATTCAAGCAAATTGTCAATGAATTCTTAATTATATGTCTTATTTTGAATGATTGTAGTACTTATATTTTCATTCGAATTTATTTAAACTTCTTTAATTAATTATTGTTTGCCTAGATTGATTCAACTTGGATGGTGTACAATAAACCACGGAGTAGTAGTAGTGATACACCAACAGAACATGCTGGATTTTTAATGGCATTAGGGTTAAATGGTCATCTTTCTAGACTTACAACATTAAGCATTCATGATTATCTCTGTAAGGTAAGTAGCAATTGTTGTGGATTCCTACCATATCAGTTTTTCACTTTTAGATTTTAAAATATTGGATTATATTTTATAGGGCCATGAGCTTACTAGTGTTGGTATCCTACTTGGTGTTTCTGCTGCAAAGTAAGTTCTTCCCTTCCTTTTCTCTTCCTCCCCTTGAATTTATGATATTATTTTCCTATTTAGGATTTATTCTTAAAAATGTTGAATTATTTATTTTAAAAATTTATATATTTTATTTAATATTATGTTTATATTTGATTTTCATAAAAATCTTTATGAATCCAAAATTTTAATTATGTTCATATTTTTCATAAATATTTTGAAGATTTTAAGATTTTGTATTAAACAGTTATGAATGCTATATTATTTAAGATTTTTTTTTCTCTCTCCTTGATTTATCCTAATAATGTTTTTCTTTTCTATTTAAAAAATCAGTTTAGAAATTGCTTAAGAAACATGGAATAAAATAATATAATAATTCATTCTATCACTATCTTGTCTTGCAGTTACTTAGAAAAATAATTTTTACAAAGCTTTATGCTTAAAATAACATGCATAACATTTGATTTAGCTTATAATTCTCCTTCTTTCTATTGCATTGTTTTCCATAAAGGAGGGGAATTAAGCAGTAAAAATGAAGTTGAAGTTTAATTTCATTTATTTTGTGTAATAATGCTCTATTTAAATTTTTTTTAAAAACTTAGTTTGCACCTATAATATTTCAAGTAATACAGATATATTATATAATTTTAGTTGTTGTTTTCTTTGATGGATATATTCATATTTCATATTTCTCCATAAATATGTGTATCTGTTAAATTCTAATTTATCTTAAAGTTATATTGCTCTCTTTGCATGCATAAGAATATATTGTTAACTTAGTTTCAAATTCTCAAAGTCCACATTTTTATAAAAACGCAATTTACTTAGAATCCAACAATTATGTAAGTCAGTTAATTTAATTTGTGGCCCTAGTGGATAGTTTAGTATATACACATAAACAAATATTCACAATTTTTTTCCTTTGATTTTCAAATTTGTTAACCTTTTATTTTTATTATTTAAAAAATACAATTTTTGTAAGTTGTTTTCATGTGATTTCTACTTTACAATATATTATTTTGTAATCAAATCTTTTAAGCTGAAATTTATGAATATAAAGATAAGATTTATCATTTTTTTAATTCCCTAAAAATAACTATGAATTATAATTAATAAAATTTTGCATTTTCTTATTATTGTACATTTGTGAATGCACAGATGAGGTAATGTTTAGCCTTTAAAATGTGTATAATGGATTTTTTTTCCTATTATAGACGTGGAACTATGGATTTAAGTGCCACTAAATTACTAAGTATTCACATTGAAGCTTTATTGCCTCCTACTTCTACAGAGTTAGATGTTGCACCAGCAGTGCAAGTAGCTGCTGTTATGGGACTTGGTCTTTTATATCAGGGATCTGGACACCATCATATGGCTGAAGTTTTACTTGGAGAAATTGGACGACCTCCTGGTCCAGAGATGGAACATAGTATTGACAGAGAAAGTTATTCTCTCGCAGCAGGTCTTGCATTAGGATTGATTACATTGGGTGTAAGTTTGTTATACTGAATTCATTTTTTTATCAGCATCCAATTTTTTGTTCAAATAATTTCCATATTTTCTTTTATTAATTATAGAAAGGTAAAGAAATGTCTGGAGTTGCAGATTTTCCAATGGCTGACCAATTATACCATTACATGGTTGGTGGCCATAAAAGACCTTTAGTAAGTTAAAAATATGTTATATTATTCTATTCATTTTACTAGCAAGCATTAGTGCATTTAGGTGGTTTAATTTAATTGTTATTAAATTTTTTTTTTTTTTTTTTTACTTTGCATGTTGATTAGAATAATCAATGAAGTATAATCTTCAGATAATTCTCCCCACTTAAAAATATCATTTTATACTGATAACTATTGATTGCTCATTCCAGATCTAATGATATGGTAGTTTTCTTTCTAAATGCTTAAAAAGATATAATTATGCATTATTTTGTAATAAAAAAATTTCAAATAATTCAATTTTGGCAGTACTGGTTCACCTTAATAGAATTTAAGCTTAATTTATTTGTATATTTGGAAAAAAATATTCAAAATGATTTCATTTTAAAATTTCAAATAATCATTTGTTTAATTTCTATATTTTTTTCCAAATAAATATGATTGTCATGAAGGTAAAATAATGTTAAAAGAATGATTTTTACCCCTTTTCTCCCCTTTCACTTAAAAAGATAAACCTTAAAATTTCTTAATGTCGCAATAAATGTATAAAACAGTAATAGATAGCTTAAAATAATATCCTGCACATTTAAAAAAAATTGTAATTATAAATAATATGTATAAAATATAGATAGAATAGATAGGCACTGGAAAACATGTATATAAGAATGATTTTTCAAAATTTCCAAATATGATTTGTTTGGAAAGGAACTTTTTTTTTTTTAAATTTTAAGAAAGTAATTATTAAATTGAATGATCTAATAAATTCTATACAAAAAATAAAATTATAAATTCAGAAATCTTAAAGTTATTTTGCATATATGAAGGTGAGGGTATGCCAGAATGGGTAATCAGGTATTTGAATTTCAATGAAACCATATTAAATAGTATGAGATGTTTTCTGCTCGATTTTCCTGTCTTTTAAGATATGAAAATTTCAAAAATTCATTTATTTAAGCTGGTATATTTATCAAAAGAAGTAATCTTATTCTATTGCCAGCCATTTGCAAACACCCATGAAACACCATTTAATATTTAAAAACTGTTTTCCATATTTCGTTAGTATTATATATTTAAATAATTAATTTTTTAAGTAATTAAGTTTTTTTTTTTAAATTTCTCTTTTATATAGGAGTTTATTTTAACAATTTGTAATGCTACCCACTTGAGAAATTTTTGAATCCTTCTTTGATTTGAATCATTGTTTTTACAGACTGGAATCCATAAGGAAAAGCATAAATCACCAAGCTATCAAATTCGTGAAGGGGATAATGTAAATGTTGATGTAACAAGTCCAGGTGCAACTCTTGCATTAGGAATGATGTTCTTTGACAGTGACAATCAGTAAGAATCTTATTTTACACTAAATTCATGCATTGAAAAATGTGTGTAATGTAGAAAAAAAAAGACACAACAGCTATCATTTTATTTATTTCAATTTTTAGAGCAATTGCAGAATGGATGACTGCACCAGATACACAATTTTTATTAGATATGGTTCGCCCTGACTTTTTGTTATTGCGAGTAAGTTATTTGTGATTTGAAATAATATTTAATATTTAATGAGTTTATCATTCACATTCTAAACATTCACTTTGCATATTTTTTTTCTAGACTATAAGCAAAGGTCTAATTTTGTGGTCTTCCATTCATCCTTCTATGAAATGGATTGAAAGTCATCTTCCAGAGGTAACTTTTGTATTATAAATAATGATTTAAATTTTTAAAGATTTAGAGGATTCAATGTGTCTAAAATATAACTAAGTACTATTTACCAATGAATTAAATAATTATTAATTTAGAGCCTAAATTCAGAAATGTTTTTTTACTGAATTGATTATTTTGATTTCAGCATTTTAAAATATTTTTTTAAATATTATCTTCCAACTTACATGTTAAATTATTTTATATATAAATTAAGTATTATATATTTCATTTTTATGGAAGTATAACGAAATGCATCTAATACTATGCAACTTATCTTCTTTTTCTTATTGTGCATAAAAATTCTTATATACTAAAAATATCTTTTATTCCCGCACTTCAATTTTCACTGTTTGTTTTTTATCTCTATTTGCTTATTTATTTATTTTTATAATTCTTCTCTCATAATTGATCAAATATCAATGAAATTTTAATCCTAATCTTATCAATTGATCAATATCTTATTAAAATGCGATATCTTAGTTTGAATTTTTTAAATTTATTTATTTCTGTCTTGTTAATTAATTTGTGTCCTGAAAAGAAGTAACACTTTTTGTTTTAGATTGTTTCTAAACATGCATTTCAAAGAGGTGTTACTCATGCTGATGTTGATTATGAAACCATGAGGTAAGTTTCATCATTTCTATTTTAATAATTTAATTGTCAACTGTTTGACTATACATATTCAGTAAAATTGAGATATATTTTAACTAGATATATTTTCAGCAAGTTAAATAAAGTTTGGTATAGTTAATAATTTTTTTTTTATTTTTCATTATCAAGCCTTTATTATGCCTTATTTTATGTAACATTTGCTATCAGTCTTTTTGATATTTTATGATGCATTTAACATAAATTTGTTTTCATGCATATGATAATTTTACTTTTTTATTTGATTTTAGCCAAGCATATTGCAATATAATTGCTGGTGGTTGTTTTTGTGTCGGACTTAAATTTGCAGGATCTGCTAATGCAGAAGCTTTTGAAATTCTGGTTAGTGTACTGGTATATTTTCATTTACTTTTCAATTGAATTTATTTGCGCAAATAAACATAAGTATTATTTTGTAGGAATCGTTGTATATTTATGTAATTTCCTCCAGCTGATAGATTTTTTATATATTTTTTAAAAGAATCTTTTTATTTACATCAAACTTTTATTTGCAGATGAATTATGCCAAACATTTTCTATCTCTATCTCGAAAACATGTCGGTGAGCAAGCCGGTAGAAGTACAATTGAAACCTGTTTGAATGTTGTTGTCTTATCATTAGCAATGGTATGTACTTTTACAAAATAAAACTTCTGAAATTATAATAGATGTTATTATCTTATTGATTTTTTTGTAACATTTGATATAATGCAGGTACTTTTAGATTTTAAATATAAAAGTCTATTTTTGGTTCAAGACATTTCCATTTCATTTTTTCTGGAAAAATAAAATTTTTATAGCTCTTCAACTTTTTTATTTTCAACAAAAGTTTCATTATGTAATCATAGAAACATTAATTGGAATTGCTTGGCTTCTTTTATAATATTACATAAATAAATAGTTACATAATTGTTAATACCACAAAGTAAAATTATTTTAGACATTAAATATTTCCTTTAAAATTTATGTTTTACATGTTTAAAATAGTTACTTTTATATTGTTTTATTGTTTCTTTTTCATTTTAGGTAATGGCTGGTACAGGTGACTTAGATGTAATTCGTATATGCAGACATTTGAGATCTAGAATAAGCCAAGCAGCTAGTTATGTTCTATATGGCTCTCATATGGTCACTCACATGGCTCTGGGATTATTGTTTTTAGGTGGTGGAAGGTAATTTTTATAAGTATTTTATAAAAATTGAGTGTTTACAAAATGTTTTAAATTGTTTAAAAAATATTTATAATCATGAAAGTTTTTTTTTTTATTGTCTGTGTACATATAGTAAATGTGGATATATTTATTAAAATCAATATAACAAGTATTGAATTATTTTTCAACATACTTACCATTGGAATCTAGACGATTGTAAGCTGAGCTTTGTGTTATTGTTTTGTAGTATCTACCAACAAGATAGATTTCCTCTATATGAAATTGAGATGTTATTCATCACATGAAATAGTTTATCCACTATTCACAATGCATTTTATTTCCTGTTGCTATTTTACAATGCAACACTATCTTCCTTTCTCCCCTCCCCCTCATTTACTTCCACAATAAATTCACACACACACACACACACACACACACCAAAAAAAAAAATTTAAAAAAATAAAAGATTTTACAGGTTGCCATAAGTTGTAGTGGCTCATTTTGAGTTTACCACAAAGTGTACTCAAGAGACTAAGGGTGAATAAATGAATTCAAATATAAACCAGTTTATTGAGAATTTGTGCTTGAAAAAATATGTATAGAAATTTTAAATGCAAAAAATATGTATCCATATTAATAGAATTTAGGCACAGAATTTTTTATATTTACACGCATAAAAATAAATTCTAATTATGATGTAAGTAACCAGTGTTTTCATAAAATATGCACATCTTCTTGATTTTATCACTATTGTGGACAGATCAGTTGTAGATGTTTTATTATTAGCTCCTTTCAAGTTATTGGTCATTTTAGGTGGAAATTCTGCAGTGTTTGGGAAGACGTGAGCTGGTTTAATACAATCAAGAAAAAGTGTTGATTTTTTTACTATTAATATCAGTGATAATTGTTTTGTCAATTCTGCTCAGCACTTTATGGGGACCAGTCTAAGGCTGACCTAATGGTGGTTGCACACAATCTATTTTAAAAAGTTGTTTGAAAAAAAATTTAAGTGGAGGGTTGGTGTTGAAATTATAGGTACTATATACGAATATTGCAAGTGAATTTAGTTGTCACATTTTGTGATGATCATATTTTATAGAATTTCTTTTATTTCTATTAATGATTATCCTCAAGAGCATTTATAAATTCATCCAACTTAGTATTAATAGCATTCTTCATTTTTGAAGTAGCCATTTTGTCCTCAGATATTTCACTTTATACTGTATTTAATAAATTAATATTAAAATATTTTATATTAATTTTTCTTCCCATATTATTGAAGTTATAATTCAAGCATCATTTCATTTTGTATGTGTATACTTTCATTCTTTTATTTTGGAAAAAAAATTAAAATTGTGGGGGGGGAGATTTTTTACTTTCTTATATACAAGATCTAGATAAAATATTATAATTGTCAAAAAATTCTAATCAAGATTTTGCTGAATTTCTTTGTTTCACTTTTCCCTGAATCCAAAAAATACATTTCTGGAAAGTATCTGACAGAGATAATTTTTCAAATATTTTGCTGAGCTTTTTTATATTTATTGTTGTACCATCAGCACATTTTGTAATAAAACTGAAAAACAAATTTTTGGGCCTAATGAATTTTCTTACAAAGTACCATAAGTAGTTTGATCTTTATTATTTTTCCCCCCTATAGATTTACTCTTAGTACCTCTCCTCTTTCTATTGGAGCTTTGGTTTGTGCATTTTTCCCAAAATTTCCCCAACATAGCAATGATAATCGGTAAGTGTTTTTTAATGTTATATTTCATACTTATTTATTAGAATATTGATTAATTTTCTTTTAATCATTTTTATGTTAAAGACTATAATTAACTAATAATCTAAAAATTGTTTTTCAGGTATCATTTACAAGCCTTCTATCATTTATATGTTCTTGCTGTTGAACCTCGTTTAATTATTCCGAGACTAATCGATTCAAACAAACCTGTGTACGTCAATATTAAAGTGAAATTCAAGGTAATTTAATGAATATATTTTTTCTTATAAATTTTGATATATGGGCTATTGAAATACTCATTGAATTTCTTCATTAGATTTACAATCTTTAAGCAAATGATTCTTTTGATTCCAGTGTTTCAATCCTAGTGTAAACATCAAATGCTTTTAACTTTTTACTTTGGCTTGAATATGTTCCATATTATTTTTAATGTTTATAATTTTCTAAAAACTTATGAAGATATGGCAAAGGAAATTATAAAAACTGCTGCAGTCTTTGACTTGCTCTAAATGGTATATAACGGATGGTGCATAGTTTTTTTTTTTAAATATGAAACAGAAATCTTTTAAATTCTTCTCTTTATCTAGTCTTAAAGTATTGGAACCTGTCTCGATAGCCAGCTTTACTGAAATATGTAACAATTAGATCTAAATTGGTACCCATTTAATATGATGATTTATTTAGTATTTAAATACTTTTGCTTCAAACCCTAGCAGGTCTTAAAATATATTTGACATTTATTACAGTGCTAAGCTTGCAGAGAGTTAACAGTATTGATCATTTGGTGAAATCTTTTAATAATTTTTTGCCTCTGATCTCATATTATCAAAATCCATCATAAATTTACTAATTGTTGTGCCTCATGTCAGGTATTTAACTTTAGGATTAAGGATTGCAATTTAAAATATGTTTCTGTGGAAAATCTAGCATGTATATCTTTTGTGCAATCTATCAAGAATGCCATTATTGCATTTCTAAAAGGGAGAGTTAATACCTGCAATCATTTAATGGAGTGTAATTATTTAGCATGGGGGTTTTAGGGGTGCATGAAATGAATCTTGTAATTTTTCTTAAACATCTTGTCCATTTAAAAATAAACTTTGTGACACATCAAAACAAGGTGTTAATCTAGCAAATTAAATTGTTTGTATATTCTAAAAAAAATGTTTTTTATTGTTCTTTTTTCAAATATTTTTGTAAATTTAATTTTTCGTTATTTAAAATTTCTATTTATTCTCAGAAATGAACTTGTTAAATTTCAGGATACTCCATATTATCAGAATGCTGAGTTTAGTGTCAAAGCCCCCTGTATACTTCCAGAGCTGAAATTTTTGAAACAAGTATGCTTTGTTAAAACTTTATTTAAATTGCATTTCTTTGTTTTCTTCTTTATAGTTATTCTTACAATTTTTGCAGAATAACTAGTTAACTGCAGAATTTAAAGTACCTCATGTTCATCATGTTTACTAATACCCAACTTAATTTATTTTATCAAACTCATAATTTTGTAACAAAAAATACTATTTTAAAATTTATTCTTATTTTTTCGATAAAAATACTTACAAATTGTTTATAAAGTGCTTAATTTTTATGATAAAATTTAAGTCATTTAAAGATGAAATTTTTCTTTTAACTGCCTGATGCCTTGCCTATTCTTGTCTTTTCTCATTAGCAGTGAATTTGATCATTATGCATGTCATGACACTACACAACATAGAAGTAATACTATCTATAGTTTGATCAGAAACCTATTATATTTCATTGGCATAAAATTTTTACCCTTAATTATTGTAAATCATCTCTCATGTGATAACAGTGTTTTGTCAGCCATGTAATGTAAAAAAGATCTTGACATTCAATGAAAGTTAAATATAGTATCATTTGAGCAGTTGATGCTATTAAGATGGATATACAGTTAAAAAAAATATTTTATAACTTTAACCAAAAAATGACGGGGATTCGGATTCACATGATAAATGTATTTTTCAATAAAAAAAATGGTTCCAATATTTTAAATCCAATGAATCAGGAATAAAACATTTTAATCTTACATTTCAAATAAGCTTATTTATTGTTTCTAATTTACAATAATATGTTTTAAAAAAAAGCATAGATATTCTTTTCTTAATATTTTATGAAGTGTTTTTATATAAAAAAAATTTATTATGAAGTATTTTATAGGTTATCATTGAAGATTCCAGATATTGGCCAATTGTTTTTGATCGCGATGAAAATTGGGATGTGTTATGGTAAGAAAAAAAATTTTATTTGTAAATTTATAAATTCTTAAGTATTTTTTCTCTAAGGAAAAATAAGTGAATAGGAAAAAAAATTAACAAATGATTAACCATTATTGTTCTGAATAATTTACTGCTTCTAAAATATAATTTAACTTCAACTCTGGCTATTTGATATTCAAATAATTGTTTAATTCATTTTAAAAAGAATATGCACTGTATGTTTTTTTCCCCTCATATATTATTCAGTTTTGAAGAATTGCTTTATTTTTAAAGAGCTTAAGAGAGAAATAAAGAGCTTAAAGAGAATTAAAATAATACTTATGCATATTTTTTTTTTTTTTTTTTTTTACAAATGAATATTTTAAAAAAAAAAATTTAGAGATAAAATGTTAATTTCTATTGATTTTTATTTTATTTAAATTTTGTTGACTATTTGCTTTTATTAATTTAAAATTGGCAAATAATTTAAGACTTAATTTAGATTTAAGGTAGAATTTTTGATTTTTCTTTATTGCATCCACATTTCCTTTCTGTGCTGATAAAATGCTTTTTTTTTTTTTTTTAATGAAGGTTGTTTGTATATTTAGCAATTTTTCTCAACTAGTTCCTTCTTGAGGAGAATAATAAAAGATGTGTCAATTTAACTATAATTTATATATCTTGTACTTTAAAATAGAATTATTTGGAACAATTTTCTTCTGTTCATTAATTAAATATTATATATATGTATATGTAAAACTTTTAATCAAAAGTCAACATATATGCATTTTTTTTTTCTTTCTAAAATGCTTTTTTTAACATAATTTTTTTTTTTAATTTTAGCATCCTCTATTAAATTGTGCCATCTTATTTCAGCTTAAAATTTAGTTTTGTTCTTTATAAAGCTATTTAAATTTTTTTTTTCAACTTTCTATTTACTTATTTCTAAAATGAGTTGAACAAGGAAAAAGAATTTGTTTACTGTTGATAAGACACACATAAAAAATATTTTTATCCTGAAATCTGACATTCCTCTTTTCTCTATTCATATGAAGATTAAAATTTCCACAATTGAAGTTTTTTTATATATATATTTACCTTATTTAAAAATCAGAATTGTTTGAAAGTGTTTTATTTTAAGATATATCACATATTTTGCTAGTAATTTGCTTGAAAATGGAGGAACTCTTCATGTAATGCAGAGTGCTGGATGTTTGCCTTATAGTGAAGATCCTCAAGTTAGTATATATTGACTATTTTAATGAATGCACGTTTAGCATTGATGTGATATGATATTAATATATTGATCATATATTGCTAGAATCCATGTTAAAAAAAATAATTATGTGATTTTTATTATGAGATTCTTTTTGCTTCACATATATCATTATTATTTATATGACTATTTTTGCTGAATTATTTGCTTTTGCTTTTTTTAAAGCTGTGCATGTTTTAATGTTCTGTAATTTAGTGATTAATGCTAATGAGCCAATAATTATGTACAGTATAATTAATCTATAAAACCTTAAGATATTGATATATGAATATAATAGCTTATTCTGGTCAATAGCTTATATTGCTTGATTTGGGATTCACTCTTTTTATGAAACATTCCTTAAAATAGTTACTTTTTCATGCATCGAAACAAGAAATTTTCAAGTATGAAGAATAAAATATAAATAATTGGTTAAAGCTGAATTATTTTGTGATTAATAATCATTTCATATTTAATTTAAAATATAATCAAAATTGGATAACAAGCAAAAAGTTAGAAAATTTTAATTTTTGTATTCGCACAAAATTTGCTGGAAAATATAATAAATAGATGTTGGAAAACATTATATCCAATATTTCATGTGGTAACTCTATTTGTTATTAGTAGAGCTAAGTTATAAAACATGAATGATTTCAGTCTATATCTTCAAAATAATTTAATCAATAGATTGAAACTCAGATTTTTTTTTAATACAGTTCAGTCATGATTTTTAATTATAGATCTATGTCTCTTGCACATACTTTTAAATGTTTTTTTATAGAATCTTTTAACCCTTAACTGGGGAGGTGAAATTTTAGGACTTAATTGGGGAGGTGCGGTCTTAGAGACTGCATTTCATTTACACTCAAATTAAATTTTCTAATGAATGTATTAGTATGAAAAACTGACTATTTTACAGATATTTTTCTTGATATATAGATATGTTTTAGAAATTTTTCGAAATATATTATTATTGAAAAAAATAAATCCGTTGGATCATATATTTTCTTCTCAAATTACATGTTACAGTAAATAATATCTTTGAAAAAAACTTATTACTTTTTATTTTTGAAATCATATTTATTTTTACAGTATATGAAAGTATACAGAAGGCAATATAATGTAAAATTCAACAATTATATGAAAAATAAAAAAATTGACAAAGGGTAAAATTGGCCCTTTTTTTTATCGGCTTGTGTGACTCTCATAGCACGGTTTTCTAGGGCATTTTTAACATACAGGTTAAAAACTAGTATAAAAATCAACCTATAAATTCTGTATAAATATCTCTTGGTATATTAATATCTTTTATAAATTTTTCAAAATACATTATTACTAGAAAAATTAATTACGTTTGAGCATACATATCAGAATCAGTTGAATGCGAACTTTCATCTCAAAACTCTTCTGTACAATTATCCGTATCACTTAAATCACTTTCAGCTTCATTTAAAAGTGTCTAGAGCACTGCTTCGTAATAGAATCAGTAAACTGGATGATATTTCGGGGCCCAAGTTTTAGCGCCATCTGCTAAGCCTTGTTTGTCACTGGGACACTGACAGGGAGGTGCGGTCTTAGAGACCGCACTCAAAGAAATAACTGAATTATTTTAAAAAGCATCCACTGAAATTGGTTGAAAAAATGCATGTGTATTGAAAGTCACAAAACAGGAAGCTACAGGGTCAATTCATTCAATTGAGCTTAAAATAGAATAGGGGTGACTGAAAATCCATCGCTAGTGGTTTCACAGACTGCACGTCCCGAGTTAAGGGTTAAAATGATTCTTTTTTTAAATTGTTTTTTTATTGCAATGATTTTTATCAAATTCTAAAAAGCTCTAAAAGTGTATGTATATGTCCTAGATCATTTTTTTTTAAGATCACAAGCTAAGAGTTTTAATGCTTTTAAATCAATTTGGTTTAAAATTCACTTTCAAAATTTTGTGATAATTTTTTTTAGGGTTTTAGGAGCTTACTTGCACAATCTTACATATGGAATAATGTTCATGCCTGGAATATAAAAGTAAATATATTTTAATTTATTATATGAGTAATATATACCTATTAAGTATTATTAATTATACCAAGTATAGTTATATGTGTAATATTCCTACCAACTATTTTTAAAAGGTTGCTCTAAATTAGCAGTCAATGCTAATAAATCACTAATTATGTACTTCTTACTTATTCTATAAAATTCTGAAACATTCAGTTTTTGATTTAGTATCTTATTTCGATTAATATCTTATGTTTGCTTGATTTGGAAAATTATTACTTTTTACATGCACTGAACAGAAAATTTTCAAGTATAAAATGTAAAACATATTATGAATAATCTTTGAGATCTTAACTTTCCTTGATCTTTATTGATCATCATTAAATATTCCAATTTTAATTTTTGCTTGTAATAATGTTATAAATGTCTCTTGCATGTTAATTCATTTTTCCATGTTAAAATTTTATTCTCGACATTATTAATATGTCAAAACTGGTAATATTTAATTAAGCCTGTTTATTTTTTTTAATTGAAGAATGTCCAGATATCCAATTTCTCATCTGATCCTGTTGCTCTTAAATTTGCTTCTTGCTTTTTGGCTCCAGCTGCTACAAGTGATCAGGTAAAATTCTCCCAGTTATATTAATTTATTTAATTTATATTAGTATTACTTTAAAAGCATTTAATTGATATTTTTTAATTTAAGAATTAGTTTCCCATTTATTATTTGTTTTCTTTTTAACAATCGTGAAAACATATTCAAGTTTCATGCAGGAAACAATTTTAAATTATGAAATTGTTTTGGACTCAGCTTTTTATCTATATAAAAAGATCAGAAACTCAAAGCAATTGTAGATAAATAACTGAGGGACAAGACAATATGTCACGATCAAGGACATATCATTTGAAATTGCCTTTTGATCATGAGATGTTGTTCTTGCAAAAGTTATTTGATTAGTAATGAAATATATTATTATCAAAAAAATTTATTATGAACTTTTACTTATTTAATTTGGGATATTGATTTAGTGAGATTGTAAATAATTATTATATTACATGAAAAATTATCTTTAGTCTTGCATTGAGGAATTAAAAAGAAAAGAAAAAAAATCATTTATCACAATTTTAATTATGTTTAAAAACAATTGATAAATAAATAACTAAGATAAGTTTTTAAAAATAAAGCTTTAGTTTTTTTTTTTGGTTATTTTTTTGTGGTTTTAGTTTCATAACTTTTTTTTTTTTTTTTCTTTTCTTCTTCTTCTTAAGATTGTTTATATATATGCATTCTGCATAACTGGTGATTCTTCCATTCCCAATAATTTCTAGTTTTTACTTTTTTTTTTTATTTGCTTTGTTTATTTTAGGAAAAAGAATGGCAGCAGAAAATGTGTGGGTTTTTATTTGAATGTGCTTCATTGGAAAAAATGGAAGCACTTCCAGTTTGTGTTGCAATGATTCAGGTACATATATATTATTTTCCTAAATGTAAACTAAAATGTGTTTTTTTAATAAATCTACCAATCAAGAACTACATTCTAAATTTTTTTATAGAAAGAATATAATATGTTGTAGTTTTTCTAAGATAGTGGAAAATATTTATCAAACCTTATTTTTTGACCATCTTTCATACACTAATATGAAAAAATTAACTGTCAACATTTTAATGTGTTTTATTGTTCATTATCTTCTTTATTTATTTACTGTTTGACCCAAAGATGTCAAACTTCCTTCATACATATTTTGGAAAGTATGGAATGTATACCTTAGGGCTTTTTTTTTTTTTTTTTTTTTTGCAATTGTAATTAATTAAAAATTAAGTGACATGTTGGCTTTTTTCTACAATAATTTTATTACAGCACAAAAATAAATTTTGCATCTTCTTTAATTTAAAAAAAAAAAAAACTATTTTTTAGTTGATACCAATTAATAAATAAATTAAGTTCCTATTTTGAATCTTTTTTTTTTTTTTAAATGTTTTAAGCATATTTTCCAACAATTTCTTTTGCACAAAATAAACATAAAATCTAATTTACTTGAGCACTTTATATGTGTATGGGAAAATTTAGTTTCTAACAACATGCTGCCATCACTTAGAAGAAAGCTCAAATTAAAAGATTAAGTTAACTCTTAATGTAAACTAAATACAGAATAGGTTAATTTTCAGCATGTATCTGTGTGAAATGAAATAACTATGAAATATGATATTTACTTTAAAAAATGAATGCAAGAAAAAGTTTTCCATGATAATATCTATATCATTAATTCAGTAATCTAAGTGAATCCAATGCCAATTTCTAAATCTTTAGTAATAGATATATACATCTAATAAAAAGAATGTTCTAAATGGAACAAGTAATTATATTTTATATGTTTTGAGTCAATAAATATTTTGATGAATAAAAAATTTTAAATTGTTTTACAAACCCTCTGTCCTGTTAATCATATTTTATAAAATGTTTGTGAAATTTTTCTTTTTTTATATTTTAAATTTAAAAAAGTTTCACTATTTTTCTAAAGAAGTTTAAAGGATTAAATTATGAAAATTTGAATATTATTATTCTATAAAAATGTATAATTTTAGATCTTTTCATGGACATCTTAAAACAAATATGTCAATCTGCAAAAGAAGTTTTCTCAAGGCTGATTTTCCTAAAATAACGATATTCAAAACTTTATAATTTGGTCAGATTTGATTGCATAATGTTGAAGCATTATATTGTCAAAATTGTTTTATTTATTATTTATTAATATTGAATTTTTTTATGTAAAATTATTTGCTGAATGCAATTTTAAATCTGTGAATAAATTCTTTATAATTTGTGTTTTTTAATGGTTCATTTTTTTCATAGAAATTTTTAGTCATTTAATTATATATATTATAATGTTAATTTTTGTTAGCTTTTCTTTTTCTCCTCATTTTTTCATTGTATTTATGTCTTGAAATTTTTATTGATAAAGGAAAAGCATTAATCATAACTAAAAAAAATTATGTTCATAAAAATATTGACATAAGCATTTCAATAGTAAAACAGTGATTTGCTTTCTTTCTAGGTGTCAAAGATAAATAATTTCACTTACCACACTTTTGATTTATGGCAAGTAAAAATGGTATCTGCTTACGAAAAATGGATTAAAAGATATTCTTCTCATTATAATGATAACTTGATGCTTCTCAGACCAGATTTTGGTCTTTCAATATCCAGTTCAGTAGAGAGATCTGCTAAGCAAGCAGTTAAAGGTATATTGAATTTCTTTCTATGTATAATTATTTGCCGAAATTAGCAATAATCTTAAAATATTAAGAGTCAACCTTTATTCGTAAGAAGGATATTGATTTTGATAAATATTCAAATGGTCATAATTTTTGACATAATAATAGTTTTCAATATGCAGGGTATTGCCGAATTCGACCAACAAATTCAGAGTGCTGATAGTAGGTATCAAGAGGATAAAGAAGTAGGTAAAAATCGCAAAAATATAGGAAGTCTGAAAATTGTTAGAAAATGTAAAAAATTAATTAAAAAATAACAAATGATGTTTCAACTATGACATTTTTAAAGAGAAAGCAAATTCTTAAAAGTTTTTATGTAGATAACATGCCGATTTGATGATCCAGGGGGATCGCAAGTTACTGAAAACGAAAAAGTAGTTTAGAACCCTTATTTGCAAAAATATTGAAACTTGAAGAAAAATAAAAGCTGGAAAATGTAATTAATTTTATATCCATTAATTTGATATAAGCGTGTAGTATGAAAACCTGGGAATATTTAAGATATTCAAGAAAAATTAAAATTGGCAGCAGAAATCATCGCTGCAACATCGGTACCGATATTTGCAGAAAGCATTAAGGAGATGAAAAATTACCATAAAACATAGTGTCGCAATTAACGTTTTTAAGTGAAAATCGCAAATCGGGTGGAATTCGCATGCTAGATGCTTGATACTACACAGGAAGGTGCACACTTTTTTACCAGAGTTTTATTCTCAAATGAAGCGTGCTTTACGAGAGAAGGCGTCTACAACATGCACAATGCGCATATTCGGTTGTTTGAAAATCCCTACATTACTATCCGTCGAACTTACAACATAGGTTTAACATTAATATCTGGGCAGGGTCATCTATTGAGGCCATATCTTCTGCACGAATGCCTCAGCGGCGCAAAGTACCTTGTTTTCTTGCAGCACTTTCCTCCGGATTTACTGCAGGGAACACCGACAATTGTACGCCACACTGGTTAATGCAAGATGATGCATCAGCACATTTTAGTTGCATTCGTGAAATCTGACATGTTGCTTGCGAATGAAGTTTAACGACCATCAATTCTGCAATGTTCATTAATGAATACTTGCTGCCTATTTTTATTTTTCTCGAAAACATGAAAAATTTACATCCGAGAAGGCTTCTTCTTCTCAATTACTTTATTCTTAATACTCGCATTCATTGGGTCATTCTCTTCGCCAGATTCATTGTCTTTCCGACGTCTGTTTGTGCAATTTTCATGGAAAAACGTTAACTGCGACCCTATGTTTCATGATAATTTTTCATCTACTTAATGCTTACTATCCCCGTTCAGAATTTATTTTTCGAATTTGACAATACCCTCTGCAAACATCGGTACCGATGTTGCGACGATGTTTTCTGGTGCCCATTTTTGTTTTTTGTCGTAAAAACACCTCACGAATGTATATACATACTTATATCAAATTAAAGAGTATAAAATTCCTTACATTTTCACATTTTTCTTTTTCTTCAAGTTTTAATATTTTTGCAAATAATGGTCCTAAGATACTTTTTCGTTTTCTCTAATTTACAACCCCATGGGTCATCAAATCTGCATGTTACCTACATGGAAAAAAAAAAAAACTTTTAAGAATGTGCTTTCACTTTTAAAAAAACTCATAGTTTGAAACATCATTTGTTAATATTTAATTATTTTTTTACATTTTCCAGTAATTCTCAGACTTCCTATATTTTTGCGATTTTCACCTACTAAACGTCGTTTGGGACTCTATGTTGTATGGTGATTCTTTATCCTCTTGATGCCTACTATCACTCCTCTGATTTTGTCGGTCGAATTCGGCAACACCCTGTATACAAAAAATTTCTGAAGATTCCTTTGAAAACTTTTCCATCACTTTGTACAGGGAAAAAACATATAGGGGCAAAATTTATTTATAAAACATGACTAAGTTTCGAAATTCTGTTTCTCTATATTTTGTTTATTTAAGAATAGTCAAATGGATCTAGTTATACCTCGTAAATAATTGATAAAAAGTTTAATGTATAGTTAATTAAACAAAAGCATTTTTTAAAACTTAAGTCTTAAATGTCTTTTTTTAAAGCCTATTTAATTCTGAATTTCATCAATTTTTTTTTTGTGTGTGTGTGCGCTCGTACGTGTGTGTGTGTGTGTGTGTGTGCGTACGTGTGTGTGTGTGTGTGTGTGTGCGTACGTGTGTGTGTGCGCGCGTGCGTGCGTGCGCGCGCGCGCGCGTGTGTGTGTGTGTGTGTGTGTGTGTGTGTGTGTGTGTGTGTGTGTGTGTGTGTGTGTGTGTGTTTCTAATGCCTTGCAAATGTTGTTGAAGGTATAGATATCAATAAAATAGGAATTTTTCTAGGAATTTTTAAGGTGGTGACTAAGTGATTGCAAATCTATATCTATACTTATAATAAAGCTCAATGTGTGTGTGTGTGTGTGTGTGTGTGTTGGCGCTCTACAGGCCAGGTCATTTGACATACAGCTATCAAATTTGGTACATGTATACCTTAGAGGTCGGGAATGTGCACCTGGGGTCCCTTTTTTTGAAATTTTAATTAGAATTTTAATTATTAATTAAAAACTAACTTTCCCGCCAAAAGAATCTTCCATTTTCCCCACCGCCAACTTTTCCGCCAAAAAAATCTTCCATTATCCCCAGCGCCAAACGAGAAAGGCTTCCGTTGTTTTTTTCTCCCAACAGTAATGAGGCTAGGGTTAAAATTTTTCGGCGGATTATTTCAATCGGTTCTGCTTATTTTCTTAATGTTTGATGCATTTAAAATTAAACATTGTTAATGAATCAATCTTTCAGATTCATTCTGAAGTACTTTTGAATTAAAATAAAACAGAATAAAGGAAATTAAAAATTTCTAATCCGCATAGCGTTACCCCAACTGGCGTAGAAAAAATCACGTATTTGCGTTACGTAACCGGCGAAGAAAATTCACGCATGCGCATTCTGTTCTGATTGTTGCCATGACAACATGTATATGCTTATAGTTTTAAGTACAACGTTTTTTAAGTAGTTTTTTTAAAACCTGTTTTCAACCGTTTATTTTAAACGATTCGTTTTATTTTCTTAGTGTTTGATGCATTTAAATTTAAACATTGTTAATGAATCGATCTGCTCATAATGAATCTAAGAAAATTTTGTTGACCAACTCTTGAGATATTACATAAATTTAAAAAAATATTCTTTAGTGCCCATAAAGTTTAAACGCTGAGTGACTCTATTTTCAGTAATCAGATTATAAAAAAATGCTTTGTTTCAGTAAAAAATATTATTATATTAATTGAAGATAAATTCTTTCCACTTTAATTTAAAGCATAAATTCTACGGGTGCTAACAGAAAATGAGAGAGATACATATTACGTTATGACTGAAGGCCTTTATAATATTATGAATGAATTATATGATAATCAAAATTTGAAGTTTTAAAATATTTTGATGAAGAAGCTATTAAAGTAGAAATTGCATAAAATATTTAATTATTAAAATTTTAACGAACATTAAGATTGGCGAACCGGCTGGTCGCCAAAGGCGGCTAGTATTAAATAAGGAAAAATTTAAAATGTTTACTGTAAAATATAGTTTTATTTCTTTATATGATGATCATTTTCGTCAATGACTCTTTGCCATCTTTCAGGCAGTGCCATAATTCTGTGTTCATAAAACATTGTTTTTTACTGCAAAAAAGCTATTAATTGTAATTTTGCATTAGCAGCATCATTAAAAATTTTACCATTTAAAGAGTTCTACATTGAATGAAATAAATAGAAATCTGAAAATCCAACGTGAGGCCTGTATGTTGGATGTAATAGCATATCCCATCCTAAGTCCAGTATCTTTTGGCATGCAACCAAAATTAACTAATTTCTTAGTAATTATTAAATGGGAATAGTTACTGTATAAATCCATCCATCAAACTGACACCATAATCTTTTTTAATGAATCCTGGGTTTTGGTGTAGTCTGGGCACCCCTATTCTTTGTTGTCTAAACTAATCCCTCTTCTCTCACGATCATTTAAATTTACGTTGTTATAAAAATTTTCGCTTTTCATCATTCAATAATCAGCTGTTTCAGAAAGGGATAAATTTCTTTGCATTTCAGTAGTGAATCGCAAATGCTTATTCATTGAAACAGATGAGTCTCTTCAAGCTGTTGAGAGAACTATAAATATAATTTTTGTATGAAAACTATGCCACCCATGGAAAAACGTTAAAATTCCAAAAGTTCCATCTTTTCAGCCAAGCACTATTAAAATATGTTTACATATATAGTAAATCTTTTTATTCATACTTTTTTTTAATGCATATATGTAATGGTTTGAGCTTTTCTGAATCTCACATGCTGTGCTATGTTAATCTGAATCAATAATGACCTTGATATGGCTCTCATAAATGTTGATTGTTGCATATTTTTGAATGAAAAATCGTCGGTACAAAATCCTGCCTCTTTAGAAATAACACAATGAAATGTGCAAACTGTTCTTCTATTTTTAAATTGGAATAGAAATGATCCTAAATAATAATCAGTACAATGTTCTTACTAATTAAAGATGAAAGTCTAAAAAGCAAGGAAATAATATAGAATCGATGCTTTGAATACATATACAAAACAAAAGAATGTACTAAAATCATCTATCAGTAAAATCCACAGTCATTTATTTACTAGATCAATAACAACTATTTATACTTTTTATGAAATTGTTTTGTATATTTAGGTTTAAATATTTATATTTTTTTAACTATAGAAATCATTTGTCTAGTTCATGTCCTTAAAACTGTTGAATCACCTCACATTGACTCAGAAAATTTGAAACTATATATATATATTACCCATTCCAAATACTTCCTTTTACATCTTTTTATAGAATATGAAGTAATGAACAAATTCTGATTTTAGTATTAAACATATTTTTTCCTCATATTTCTTATGTGGTTCCAATTGGTGTCTTGAATATTTTAAAACCAACTTTCATTATGATATTTTCAGTAATATCTGGTTGGTGAATTAAATACTTGACAGCAATATATTAGTCACCTAATGTGTACAAAAATAATTCTTCCTTTTTATGCTTACTTAGACATTATAGAACAATTTTTATGTTCGGTAATTTTTATTTTATCTTACTATGATAGCATATCTGTTTTTTTAAGGAATGAAGAATTATTTACTTCAGTATATCAATCGAAACTGGACACCTGAAGATAGTCACTTGCCTGATTATCCTTCTGCTTTGGTTGGATTTCTCTTAATGCATGATTTACAAGGTGTTAATTCTTCAAATTTACAGTCACCCAGTAAGTACTCAATTTTGTGTATCTTGGTTTTTAAGGGTGGAAGGGTTTACTCTACATAAGTAAGTATGTTTACATTAATTGAATATATTTTATTACTCACATTTTTTTTATATATTGAATTTAAATATGTTTCTCTTTCATAATGTTGATTAAACTTGCTAACAGTAAAAATTTCTTTTAAATATGATTCTAGTGGAGTTTGCTTTTGTTTATCATCTAATCATTGATTGTTGAAGCAGAAAATGTACTAAATTTTGAATCTTATGGGATATTTTATTTCTAATGAGAAAATTTTCTTAGTATATATGTAGGACTCAGAAATCACTACTATTTTAGAACGCACATTTAATTACATTTAGGACGATTAGGACATTTAGGATATATATACATTAACATAAAAGAATTGAACATTCAGTAGATTTCGTCGAATACGTCGCGTCTCGTCTCGTCTAGTCTCGTCTTTACTTCGTCCAGATCCGTCTGATCTGACACGTCTTTACTCTCGTCCAGATCCGTCTGATCTGCTCCCCGTCTAACCAGCGTCAACTCCATCTAACAACCAGCAGATGGCGCTCGCCAACAAGCGCTCGTCACTACATATATGTGTATATATCTTAATCTAATTTTAATCTTTATTTTACCCATATTAATTTGATTCTAAAATATTATCTTATCTCTTGATGCAATTTTCAATTCCTTTATATATATATATATAATATTCTACACATATGGCAAAGAAATCTCTATCAAAATCTCATATTAAAATTGCTGGAAGAAAAATTTCCTATTCCCTTTGCTCCTGTATCCCGATGTAGACTGGCACATCTTTTATCATCATTTAATTTTTGTATGAAAACTATGCCACCCATGGAAAAACGTTAAAATTCCAAAAGTTCCATCTTTTCAGCCAAGCACTATTAAAATATGTTTACATATATAGTAAATCTTTTTATTCATACTTTTTGTTGTAAATCTATTTGCTGTTTATTTAAGCTTCATGAGTCTCTTTAGATTACTGAAACACTGATTTCTTATTTATTAAGTTTTAAAATAAAAGGTAGTCCCTGCTTTGAAATTACAAAAGATGATATTACTAGTTTGATATTTTTATTCTGTGTTATTCAAAGAATATACTTGAAGCTTCTTACTCAATATTCTCAAAATTACTATTTAAAAATTAAATCTAATACTTTTATATTTAAACACATTCCAAATACTTAATAAATAATTTAATGTTTACTGCAGAGAGTTTCAATAAGTAACAATATTATTATATAAATATGTAATAATTGAGATTTTAAATATGATTATGTGCTCTTGTATTATCTCTACTGAGACAATTAAATTAGGGAATTTTTTTATGAGATAATTTCAACTTCTAAGCTCTTCTCAGCATTATCTAGGTTTCTAAAATTTGGAGGGAAGTGGGGGAGAGAAGAATTGGCACTATTCTATTAGCAAATGTTAATTATCTCTAAATTTAAAATGTTAAATATCTTGTTCTGTTAATGAATTATTGCTAAAATTTGGTTAGAATTCTACAAGCTGAATAAGAAGGAGAAAAAAAAAATATATATGTTTTAAATTAATTGCCTTCAGTTGAGGCATTTGATTATATAATTCAAAACATCTTTGATGCTTTCTCTTAAATCTTGTGTTTCTCCCAATGCTAAAGAAGGATATTCTCATAAAGTTTGCAGTTATTTTAATGATAGATTGATATAAATGCTTTATTAACTTGATGCATTTTTTATACTTTATAGAATAAAGAATTTAATTTTATTTATATCAAGTTGTTGCCTTTTAAGTACAAGTTTCACTTTCACTAATGTTTCTCGCTCTCTTTGTATTGCATCATGTGTAGAAATTTTCCTAATCATCTTAAGAGTTAAATTATAGCTCACCTAATTTTTTAAAAACTATGTTATTGAAGATTGCTTCTTTGATAGCACTTTAGAATTCTAATAAACATCAAATAAACTACTTTTATTCATCAGTAAAGAATTGGACAATGTAGCATTGAATTTGTAATATAAAATTTATGCTGAAAAACAATATTTTGATGTGTAAAAAATTATGAGAAATTCTGTACCACTAGCAAATAAAATTTGATCATAGTTTCCATAAGGTGGAATGTCTATGTTACAAATTTACTTTAATAATTATGAAAAGGTCTTCATTATCAATAAGCTAAAACACATTGATGCAAAATGAAAATAATTTACCTTAAATTTTCATCAATACTTCTTTGTAGTGTTAGTGAGTTAAAGGTATTGAAAAAAAAAAAGAAAAAAGAAAAAAAAAAGATTGACAAACCTTTTTTTGTCAGATTTTTTTTTATAATAGTATTAATGATGATGATTATGATATGGAAGAAGCTGTTACATCCATTGGGGAAGATTTCCTATTTCTTTATCTGTGGGCTTAATAAAACATTCTCATAAACTAGAAAAATAAGTTGGTATTACATGGCATTTGAAATATTATCCAAGCATATATACATTTTGTTATACATGTATGTTTATTGTATGAATTTAAAAAAAAATTTATTAAGTAGTCAAGAGTTTACTTTTAATTTATTCTTATTGTTTTTTTCCAATTTCTTTCAGGTGATATTAGTTTACCATCTCTCTTTAATCACCTTCGCAACTTTAATTTATCTGTGTCATCTATAATGTCCATTTTATCTGTAATATCATCATGAATTGCCATATATTTTGTACTATGACATTTGTACAAATTTGTTGTCTTGAAATAAAAATGTTATTTACTAAATTTTTTTTATTTTATTGTATAAATGGACTTCAGGCTCATTTTTTTTATGTGCTAGAATTCTAAATTTTTGTGCAATTATATGTTCCTGATTCAATATTTTCAACTTAATTAGTAAATTAATCAATTAATTGTAAATAAATTTTTATTTTGTGTCTGTGGCAAAAAAGATTTGAATGCAATACTTCATAAAATTTATAATGACAAATTTTGAAACGTATTAAGGACTTGAAAAGTATAATATGAAGATACAAATTTGTTAATGTACTGAAAAATAGACAGCAGATTTTTAATCAAATATATGGAATTTGAAACAAAATTGTGAAATCACTTGGTACTGAGAATAAGGTATAAAAAAAATGAAGTTGCAATTAAAATTATAAGAAAAAACATTCTTTTAAAATTTGAAAATTATGAACTAAGAAAAGCATAACATTAATACAGTATATAATAAATAAATTTACAATTTACTTAACTCTATTTCTACTCAGCATTTTATGTGCTTCCAAATTTATTTTTATTTCTAATATTTCTTATTTAAAAAAATGTTTTTTGAACATTTTTTTTCTAATAGCAGTGTGTTTTTAAGATTTTTTTTAAAAAATGTTTAATATCTTATTTAATTATGCCAAACTAAGAAAAAAGAATTCTGCTGCCATTAGTTGGTCCATTTGTTACCATATCCTCAAACGAATGTCTGCTAACACTATTATGTATTTTATTATTGAAAACTGTTTTTTATCAAAATTTTTATGTAATAATTATTGTAATAAAATTGATCAATTTACTTGAGAGCTGAAAATGAATGAAGTTGGAATGTTAAGAACACTAGAAATCAAAAGCTCAATAATCTAGATGAATGAAATTTTATAAGCGATCGAGATCTCAATTTAGTGTAAGTCTAGTGTCTGGTTTCCCACCAAACGCGACAAAATCGTGCCAAGCAACCAAAAACTAAAAAAAAGGCCATCATCTTAGATGATTACAAAGAATGATAAAAATGGCTATTAGAGTGTCAGTAAAAGTTTTCAGGATTACCACTTTTCGACAGAAATCGAATTTCCAAAAATTCAATTGTAGCAAAAGGGAATTATAAGCACAGATCTAATCCATTCTACTGAAATAAGTACTGTACCAAAATATGCATACGATTCTCTTCATAATATGATGGAACTAAATACAAATTGCTCTACTAAGTGGAAATGTATATGAAAAATGAGAAGAGCATAGTATATACTCTTGCTAATTTAAAGTAAAATAAAATTTGTAAAAATTAGCCAAAATGGGACTACTATCAATAGATGTAAGTGAAAATGTCATCAAATTTGGACAATTTTTTTATCTATCCTTTAATTAATATTTATATTTCGAAAAATAATAAATAATACTAAAATACATTTAATTTTTGAAATATATTAAATTCTATATAATTTTATTTAAAAATATTATTTAGAATTAAGCACAAGATTTCGATTAATGCAACATACTACTGATGTGATAAATACCAATTGTATAATTTCATAAAATCCCTATCAAATAGAATGCAATTCATAATACTCAACGACATTACCTTTCAGACATTAAATATATTAATAAAAATATGCCTTCTCACTCTCTTTATCTGTAATTTTGAATTTTTTCTTCATAAGAAAACATTTTGAACCAAAACAAATGTTGCCAATAATTTAATTTCTTTTAAAGATTAACAATTTCTAGTACTTAAATTAGTTTAGGATATTTGTTAGCATAAACTGTAACATATCATTATTTGATAAATTAACTATAAATATATCATGCAACTTTAAAAAGAAAAGATCTTTAATTCTTCAAATTTTCAGTATGACATTTATATGTCCTACAGAATTTGACATTTTGTAAAGTGTTGCAAAATGTAATTGAAGACACTTCAATGAATGAGTAATGAAGATTATAAGGAAATGATTCTTTTAAAAAAAGCCCCAGAAGTAGAAATACTAATAACATTTCAGAAGAAAGGGATTGTGTTTCAGGAAAATGTTACAGATTTTTTTTTTTTTTTTATCTTTACAAAAATATGAGAATTTTTGGACAATTTTTACAGGGGAAAAAAAAAAAAAAAAAACTTTTTTTTTTTTTTGTAATAAACCTATTTACATCAAAGTTGCACACTTTCTTATAGTTAAAAATATATGTTAAAGTCAATAAAGTATATAGGTAAGACTAAGTGCCCCCTTTTGTTTTTATAACTTAAATTAACAAACTTTAACAAATTTCATTATAAATGACATTTTTAAATGAAACAATGAAACTTATATAAAGAATTGACAGTGTTACATTTAACTAAGGCTCTTTTGTAGAGTATAAAGAAATAGAAAAAAATATTTATGATTTTTCTTGCCAATCATTGATTTAAAAATTTTATTAGCAGATCTTTTCTGATGCGAAACATGTTTATGGATTCATATTTTTCGATTTGTAATGACAAATTTACAAGAACCAAGTTTCAAAAAGAAACTAATATTATGTGTTTAAAATAAATTCACATATTTTTATTTTTTTTAAGAAAAAAGATGTTATTTCAATATTTGCAAAAAAAGTAAATTACTTTCAGAAAGTTTACACAAATTTTTTTCAATAAAAAATTATGGATGAAGTTACAGATCTTGTAGTTTTTCCAACTAACATTCTTAGTTCCATACTCATGGGCTGTGTTTGCCCTTTCATATGGATTCGATCCAAAATTTGTCACAGATATACTGTTTTGATGTATTGGTCACATGCTAAAATTCATCTTTTAGATTTGTGAGTTATGGCGTTCATATACAATGAACATATATTGACTGATATTGATGGATTTGATAAGAAAATTATGTACACATCTACGATACTTTCGATAAAATTACGTGACAAATTTCATTTATCCAGCGCATTTTTGAATTATCGTGCTCCCATGCAGAGTGGCTATTAGACTTCCCTTTTATGGATTCCGTCCAAAATTTTGGTTCAAAAGTCAGTTACCGAATTTAATTGTTCTAGCTCCCTACATTTTTGAGTTATTTGAGCTTATATGTAAACAATCATAATTGGGAAAAGAAAAAAAAAGTTGGAAGGAGTTCCTGGTCTCATATGTTGATACAAATAGCATATCAAATCTCGAATTCGAATCTTTTGAAAATTAAAATACTTTTTCTTTTTACAGCGCCATTTTAGGCCTTCTAGATGCCCTTATGCAATGTTATTTCCTTGGTCTCTTTTCATTTTTCTAGTCTAAATACTTTTATGAATTTTAATTCAATCTTTTTACAAATAGTTTTATGTATAACATTGTGACAAGACGTTTAAACCCAGATCATTTTCTAAAAATTGACATTTCTCACGCATACACACTAAAATTTAAAAATAATTTTTAAACAAAATAATAATAAAATAGAATTGCCAAATTTGTTTTTGCCATTATCTAAAGAATATCTAATAATATTGAACTTTTTTTTAAAATTATAAAACAAAGCATTTTTTTAGAATTGGAAATCAAAATAACGCAAGTAGAAATTAATTACGGATATTACTAGAATAATGTTCCTAAATCCATTAAAGCAATACTCAATTGTAATATGAATAAATTCGATTGCACGATCTTTATAATTAAATAAATGCACAATATTAACTTTTAAATTACCGCTGAAGAATCTCCAGGAAACAGGTCTCCCCAGAGTTGGGGAGTCTTTGAGCATTCTTGCTTTGCCTATTTAGTATTCTGCCCTGTCTTTTTATGCCTTATGTATCAGAAAATGATAATATATTAGCTAAAATAATTAAATAATAAGAGAAGGATGATGCTTTTAATTTAACGCGTCTGCAAACTTGAATGGCTTAGCAATCGTTTTCAATATGATCAAAATTACAGTAATACTACTGCATTCAATTTCTCTTTTTAATGCTATGTAAAAGTAAGTCATTTGCCTATTTTTGCAACTCATGAAAAATTTATTTATCCATGCACATTTGAAAGTAGTATTGGAAATTTTGCACAGTTGATAAAAATTCAATTTCAGCAGTAGTGTGATTTTAAGGTTGGCATTCAATGAATAAATTGAAGCATAACTCAGGGGCGCAAAGGGGATAATAATTTGCTTTGTTAATTTTATTAAATCTTATTATAATATATATATTCTTTAATTTTGAAAGAAAATATTTATTCCATTATAATTTTTAAAAGTAAAAATTTAATACAGATATCTATTTTGTAACAGTACATAAACATGTATACTCACAATTTAAAAAACATCCACTCATTAATAATCAGTGGGAAATCTTGAACTATACATATAATAGAAGTTATATTATATTAACGAAAATGAAATTGGTAACTGCTCTGTATATTATTGTTATGAATCAAATTTAATTCTTCAAGCGCAGTGTTCAAGCATTTTCCTTGAACCATAAATGCGCAATTCTCTAATTATGATTTTGAAATGTGACGAAAATTATTTTAGCCCAGAACTTTCAAATTTGTTAAAATAACTTTGCATTAATCGTCAAAATTTTTTCGTGATTTTACCAATGTAAGAAGCAATATCTAAATTACATTGTGTAGATTTGAATTAGAAGTAAAGAATATTTTGCATGCTAAACTACAATACTTAAATGATGACACTAAATTGAAAACTGCAACTTAACTAGAGCAAAAAATCCTATTAACACAAAATGCAAAAAACAATAGATTTCTATCAAGGTGAAAGCCCAAAACAATTCTGTTTTAATGATAACAAATTAGAATATACTGTATTGATTTTTTTTTCCCTCCCAAAGATTGTTATGTTCTTTTCGATGATATGTAAAAAGGAGCTGGACTTAATATGGCGATAAACAATTTAAAAGCAATGAATTCTTTTTTTCAAAATTTGTTGTTATTGTTGTTGTTGCTAATCTTCTTGGTCTGCCTTAATCAGACCAAATCCAAAAATCCTTTGACAAGAAGAAAGTCAAAAACGAGAAAGGGAGAAGAATAAATTTCTCCCCAATGAAGTCCTAAACAGTCTAGAATATGTTCAGCAGAGGCCTGATGTTGGCAGCATTTCGGGCAAAGAGGGTAAACTTTTTTACCCTGAGAATAGAAAAGACATTTAAGGTGGCCACTGGCAAGGCGCGACAGGCAAGTGTTGGTTTTTCTATCACAAGGAAGAATTAAGGACTGGCCCGGCTTATTGGCTCTATACCAATCATGAGTAGGGGGAACCATCCAATTCTTCTTATTTAGGAATTTCGCCTGAGAGAAAAGTTCTAAGTATGTGAGCTCAGCAGAAGATGAAGTCGCTAGGCTGCTTCCTTTCTTCGCAAGCCTGTCTGCTATTTCGTTACCAAGTAGATCCACATGAGATGGGATCCACTGGAAATGAATATCATGTTGAAGTGAAATCAGCTGCAACTTCTGAAGGATAGACAAACTTGCTTTATCTCCAACATAGGTCCAATTGTTAAGGTGTTCCATTGAGCTGCGGTTACCAGTAAGAATCCAAAGGTTCTTATAATTATTTTCCTGTAAAATGGTCTTAAGTCCCTCATCGATTGCTAGAAGTTCGCTTCTGAAAACGGAACAGAAGTCTCGATTTCGTTGGCATAGAGAAAAACTAGACTCAGGAGTTACAATATAGATGCCACTACCTGCAAAATTGTCGATTTTGCTGCCATCAGTATACAATTTAATGTCACATTTAGGGATTTTATTAATGACTTCCAAGGCCACTTGTCTAAGGTATTCTGACGCATTTTCCTTTTTATTAATGGGAACAGGAAGGTTGAAATGAAAGTGAACCCTGGTAAGTTCTTCAGTAAGATTCATACAGGAGTGAAGAGAATGTGGCTCTACATTTTTAGGAATTATATTCTGAGACAAGACTATTTCTTGAATCTCTGGAGATTAGTCCAATTACTTAGGTATTTTGAGGTATTGTTTTGAATGCCATAACTGGATAGTTTGTTGTAATATTTAATAAGGTTAGCATGTCTTCTAACATAGAGAGGTTTCAGGTCGGCTTCATAAAGGACAATATCTGAGGGGCAACTTCGTTTCAGAACAGTTATTATACGAGCTGCACTCAGCTGAACCCATTCAAGTTTCTTCAAGTTAGAAACGGAGGCACAGCAATAAATTGGGAATCCATATTCAAGTAAAGGTCTGATGATAGCTAGATAAGTAGTTCTAAGGATAGTCATGTCAAAATTTGAATTATTAGATATTTTCAGTTTGATATGAGCTTCTTTTTATAATCATATTCGTGAAGAAATTTGCGTATTCAATGTGAAATTTTTAAATAGATATGTTCAAAAACATAATATTAAATTCGCTTTGATTTATGGCCATATGCTAAACAAAAATTGTTTATGTGATATTATTAAAAACATGCATGCCAAATACGTATACATACACTGATAGTAAAAATAAAACTGTAACATATCTTTAGTTTATTGAGAGTAATATTTAATTTTAATTTATGTATTAAAATTAATTGGCATATTGAAAATTGCGATTAAACTATTGGTGTTTACAATGGAAAAAAAGGAATCTGATTTAGACGACTTTGCAAATGAATGGAGGAAACAAACAAATGAATAAAAAAGGAGTAAAGATGATTCTAACAACTTAAATTTAAAAAATTATGTATGTTTTATTTTGTTTCCTCAGACTCTCCTATTTGTTTTTTACAATCCATTAGTTGATTTCATTTTTCAGCACATATTTTTAATGTCTCTTCATCCTTCTTGAATGGAAATCAGTAGTTTAATTCATTTATACAGTAGCCATTTCTTGCCTTAGAAATACGCAAAATGAATATATTATCAATTGTAATTCAAATGTAGCTCCGCACATTCCTTTCTGAAACACCTCATTTTATTCACTATTATCTGTTCGATTTAATCTGAAAAAATATTACAGGGTGATTGTTTCATAAAAGAAAGGTGTTATTTTCAGTCACATGAGATGATTATTCTGTCTGGTTTATAATATCGACAGTAATATATCTGGATTTTTGGTTTCGATTCGGAAAAAACCACAGTGGGAAAAACAATAGGATCTCGATATCAGAGAAAGAAAGCATGCACAACTCTACTGCAGTAAATGCTGTGAATGCTACGCATGCGCAAACTACGTCCAAATCTGAATTGAAATGAAGGTTAGATATTTACTCAGCGGAAGATGGTTTATAAAAAGTTTTTAAATTATTTCAAACGTAAACGACGTTCAAGGCATGAACGGGGCTCTAAGAATTTAGTACAATAATGTAACAATTTCAATTTCAATTCCCGCACAATCGTATGCGCATTAATCCAGCTTTCACTGCGCAGAAGTATACCACTCGAATAAGAAATAGAGTTGGTTTCTGTTTTCATAATTAGACATTATTTGCAGAAGTATTAGCGTTATTTTCAATAGTTAAGGTTTGTATAGATTAGATCGCTTTGAAAATTTTGTTTCGTTTAATGCCGTTGTATCTTCTGGTGATTTGAAATAGCATTCCTTAATGTTTTCTTTTTTATTAAACAGTCATTTTATGAAATCCAAAAATTGATTAATGCTCTTCCAGCGGAATGTAGAGTGAATATATTTTTTTTTTCACATTAACAAGGAAAAAATTTACACTTTTATAATAATTTTATTGGTATATTTTAATGTATTTTTTGCTTATGTTTTATATATACATATATATTTATTTATTTATATAAATTTGAGTTAAGCTTTCTCATGGATTAGATCGTTTTTGTAATATTCATATTTATGAACTACTTAATTTTTTATGTTATTTTTCATTAGTTTGTTTCTATAAACAATATTATTATTTGTTTCAAAACAATTGCAATGGTTTTTTATATATATTTTTTTGGTTTTTAAATTAATATTTTTACTTAGCAAAGATTTATTTCTAGAATTTCTAGAAATGTGATTTGAATAGCTAAGAATGAAATGATTTTAAATAATAAGTAATGTTTGATTCATTTTTATTTTAGTTTCTCTTTAATACGTTGAGAAGAACTGAAATTTTTTTTCAGATTTTGCTTTGGAATACTTACAATATGCAGCATCACAAAACATACTTCAACATCTGATACTCAGATATTGCTTCCAACCTGTACTATACTAAGTTGTATGCTGTCTGTAAAATGTATTTTATCCCCTGTTTTAAATAAATAGCTGGAAAAATGGTAGAAATAGGATCCAACATGAAATTGTATGACATAAATCTTAAAATTCCATCCAATAGTTTCACCAGCTAATCATGTTTTTACATTTTTCAGAGGATATTCTTTTTAGTTATTCCTTATCACCAATTATTAATATGAATAGTTCCTATTTGTATCTTAAAAGTTGAAGGATTCAGTGAAAAGTTGCTATATGCATTTAAATAGTTTTCTTATCATACTAAACTTTCAATTATTAAAGAAGAAAAATGCAAGTGTTGCAATTCCCAAATGATGTCTTCTCTCTTTCCCCCAAAAAGCTGCCCTAATTTAAATATTAAAAAAAAGGAAACAAAAAATTAAGTGTTAATATATTGTATGACAATGTTGTTGTGCTTCATAATATCATTCAAATGTGAAATATAATTAAGTTTTAATATTTTATAAAAATATAACTTCTGCCTTTTTAATAGAATTATTTTAAACTAGGAATATTTGTATCTGTGTCATGGTGCTATTTCAAATTATATAAAATAATGTTAAATGTTTTGCTTTAAAACTATATATATATATATATATATATATAAATAATGGCTCTATTTCTATATCTTGAAATAAAATCCCAATTATTCTTTTATATAATTGGAATGATTATTTTATACTGTTTGGACCACCCTTATGTTAGGAATGATCATTTAATGCTGCAAATTAATTATGATACAAGTTTTTTGTTTTTCTTTAGAATCACATTGATTAGCTAGAATTTAAGAGATAAAATGCCAAGTGTGAGTTGTTAAATTTTATAAACTACAAACTTGAATAGGAATTCTGAAATGTTTAAAATTTCAGACAGCTTATGTCCTTGAATTTATCTTTACCATCAGGCAAGACATTGCATTGAGACTCAGAATTGAAATCTATTGATAGCCAGTTTTTTTAATTTAATATTATTTGACTATAATAACATAAAACTAGTTTTAGAATTAATAAATTTTAATGTCAAGTATAATAGTAACACATTTTAATTTTTATTCAGATTATCAAATTTATACTCGATTTTGATATATTAATGCCTGCCTAATATGAAAACATGACCAGTTTTTAACAAAAGCTATTATTATAATTTTTTTTCTTCCTAATTTAGGATTTACACTAATTTAAAAATTGTCAATTTATAATATTTAAATAAATGTTGTGAATTATTTATTATAGGACCCTGTTTATTTTTCTATGATCAATTATTTCATATGCTTTTTACTTATTCTTTTAATTTTTAAGCATTTTCTCTTTGGTGGTAGTTGTAGTATTAGTGCTATAAAATATATAATGAAATTTATTAGTGACTGAATTGCTTCTGAATATGGAGCATTACTTCTTATTCTCTTAAGTAGCATGGATCTTTTCCTTATATTTTGATACACAAATTTATTCTCTATGGCATTTCAGTGATCTATAAAATTGTATGCATTATTATAGTTGACATATTTTTTTCCCTTCTTTTTCTTTTTTCCTTATTTTTTTATTTGGTATACTTTAACTTTTGAAATTTTCATTTATAAAATCACATTCTCAGACATAATACTTGCATTTATTCTTTTGGTGTGCTTTTATTTTGCTTTTTTTAATTTTCAGTTTATTCCCTTGATTTTTCTAATTGTTATAACTGTTATGAAATGTCAAGAAAGAAAGAATTATGTTATAAAAAAAAAGCCTGGCATATATTCCTTTAGAAAACAAAACATTTTTAGAACTAGTAATAGGTAAGCACATATTGTTTGAAAATTTCTCATTTTATTTAATTAATTAAATACGATTTTTTTTCTTTGTTTACTATGCAAGTGAAAGAAATTTGGATATTATATGAATTATTTAATACAAATATTACAGATTTTTTTATGAATAATTTGACATCTGAAATAATTTGGAGTTAAATATTTATGAAAATTTTTCTTCTTTTTTTTAAAGAATGAATGTTTATTTTGATATTAACGAAGATCAACTGCCAATAATATATTCCCCACATTATAATATTCGATTTATGGGATTACAAAAGTTGCATCCATTTGATTCTGAGAAATGGGGAAAAGTTTATAATCTTTTGTTAGGTAAGAAAAATAATTTTTTGCTCTTTTTCTTCCTTTTATTACAAGAATGTTCTTAAATATTAAATTACTATGATTCTATCTATAGGGGAAAAAAAATTCTTTGAAACAATGTTAAATTAAAATATTTTACTTAGGACATATTAATCATGTAGAATTATTTTTATCTATTAAAGGCATTGTCAAATATCTCTGCAACTGCAAACACACTTAAAAGTCTTAACTTGTTTAACACATTCGCTGCCGCTGGCATGTCGCAGATAATATATAATTGTACCAAGCCATCTATATTATTAGATGACACCTTCTCTGCTGCAGTTAAAAGATAGCAAAGAAGGGATCATCTAATTAGACAGAAGGCCCGGATATCAGGTTTGAACCGTGGCAGTGAACGTGTTAAAGTTCTGTTGTGAAAAGTATATATTGAGTATGGAATCTCAGAATGTTTTGTGCCTATTTTTACTATCAATAATTGTTCTGAAGTTAAATGTTGTCTATAAAACATTTTCAATATCATTTAGGATAAATATAGTACTTTTGTAACTAGCAGTCAGTTAAATATAAATATATATATATATATATATATATATGCTTGATGAAAGAAGCATTTTGAGTTTTCATTTTTGGATCTTTTCTTTTATTACAAGTAGACCATGTTTCATCAACAGAAGCTTCAAATTATTTTATTAATTTCTAAATTAAGGAAAATTATCTATTTCTGGTTGCATAAGATCAGCTTTTATATCCTTGTATACAAAGTATAGAGAAGATATTGCAATAGCCGAAAAATTCGAATTCGAGATTTTGACGAATCTCCATGTTTTAGACCTCCCTGAGTACAAAAAACACATTAAAAAAAACTGTCTATGATAAAGATAATTCGAAAAAGTTTTCAGATAGATGAAATTTGGTATGTGGTCTTTACAAAATTTATAGATTTCTATCAAATTTTTAACTAAATTGGGTTTGAGAAAGTTTGTCTGGCTGTTTGTTAGATCATAAGTTAACACAATTAATATAAAATACAGACAGCTAGATGGATGTTAATACACATGTAGAAATGTATCAAATTTTAAGCAAAATTCAGTAAAGGCTTGATCATCTATTGATCTCTGTTTTCGGAAACATGTAAATGCAATGACTTAAATATATAAATTTGGTATTGGATTTAGTGTCTATAAGTCTAGTTTTGTATCTTTTTGTTTCACTCATTTGTGAAAAAAGTATCTAAAATACAAATTTTCAGATTCTATTAACCACATGCCAGGAATTAATTGTTAAAATACTTGCAATGGATAACACACTAGATCCAGTAAAAATACTAAATTGATCCAAAGTTTAATATTTCATAGTTTTTGTACACCAACTCCATGGAAGGCTTTTTTTTTTGTGATAATACTTTAATTAGAGAACATGTGAGAAAGTTTTGGGAAGACCATTCCCATTAGTTTTATTAGGCGATTCCCTAGGAGGAACATGGTAATAGAACATTTGTTCATGAAATTACTTTTTTGGCAAGCTTCGGGTGTGAAGAATGGTAAATAACCAATTTAAGAATTTTTAATTTGATTATTGAAATTGATTTTTGACTAATTGATATTTTATTGAAAATATTGTGAAATTTAGATATTTTTAATAATGTAGTAAAAATACTTTTTGAAATATTAGTGCAATATTAATAATGACATGAATTATTAAATGACAGGGAAAAAATTAGAAATAAATTTGAAAAATCTTCTATAAAAATACAAAGGTAACTTAGATTTCAATTAGTTTGGTACCATCAATAGCTAATTTTTAAATTTTATTGAAATTGATAAAAATATATATTTGTTCAACTGTGGCTTAAAAAGGACTAACTAGTGTTTAAAGATATCGATTGAATTTGAAAAATACTTACTCTTAAAATCATTGCATTTTATCAATAATCATTACATATTTAAACATTATCCAGATTTGCAATTTTTAGAAATCATGTGCAAAAAAAAAAAAAAAAAAAAAATTATCCAATCATTAATTTTATTAATATAGGTTCTGGAGTTATTAAAAAAGATACGTCTGTTGAACCCCGTGAAGCAAGTGATGAAGTTTTACAAGTTGTTCATCCAGCATCATATTTAAATAAACTTAAGGTAAACTAAACAATAATTAATAATAATGTTTTTTCAATGATTTAAATGTAATAATTTTTAAATTATTTAAATTCTTTATTATTAATCATTAAAATATTTCAATGCACTTCTTTGTCTCATTATTACTGTACTTAATATATTTTTAAAACTCAATAAGAAATATTTACATTGTCTTTATTTCATTTTCAGTGGAGTGCTTATGTTGCTCGAATAACTGAAATCCCTTTTCTCTTTGCATTGCCTAATAAGTTGGTACAACAAAGAATTCTGCGACCTTTTCGTTATCAGACGGGTGGAACAATATTGGTAATATTTTCAATTAAAATATTTTTTTAAATGTAAAAAATAAAGTTTACCCCTAGTTATCTTTAAATATTTTGTTTAAGATTTTATTGAATAATATGCTGATTTCAATTAAATGATTAGCATCTTATATGTTTGACAGCAGCATTTATTTTACCTTGTACAAATATTAATTTTTTTAAAAAAAATTCGTTTATTAGTGAAATCTTTTTTAATCTAAATTAAAGTAAACAATGGAATTTCAAAAGAAATATCAATCCAATATAATCATAGTAATCAGGGATTAAAAAAAAGATGAGGAGTCTAGATCCTTGTAACTTTCCTTTATGGGATATAAATAATGAATTTCATTTTTTTTTGAAAAAATAATATGCAAGGTAAAGATTTTGTTTCCTGTACTTTGTATTTGAAAGTGTTTTTAAAGTTGTTTGAGAATTTCTAAACTAAAAAAGATATGAAATTAATATTATGAATTTGATTTTTATACATTTTTTATTAAATGTGAATATTTTTTTAAATTTTTATTTTAAGGCAGGAAAATTGGCAATGGAGAGAGGGTGGGCCGTGAATATTGGAGGAGGATTTCATCATTGTTCCAAACAAGATGGTGGTGGATTTTGTGCTTATGCTGACATCACATTATGCATAAAATTCATCTTCATGAACTACCCTGCCATTGAGAGAGTGCTGATTTTAGATTTGGATGCTCATCAGGTTTTGATATTTTTTTCCTTTTTATTTTAAATTATTATTAATATTTAAACTAAAAATACATAATAGCTACAATTCAACAGATCCTTCAAAAATTCATTTTATGGGTCATATTTATGAATAAAATTTCTCTGTCTCTATGGAACATTTTCAGAACTTTAATAATGAGTTATTATATTCATCTAGTCAGTATGAGTTCATTTATTTGTAAGATTTTCATTGCAGAGAATGATCTATTCACTGACTACAGCCACCATTAATGTGTTGGATCATTTAATTCTTGATAGACCTGAAAATACTTTTAAGTGTAAATAATTAATTATAAGTATGTTTTTAAATTCTTGAGCTGAAGATTTCTGAGAATGAATAGAAAAGAAATGAACTTGGAATTGTACCTCTCAGTTGATGTTTAGTGGAATCCTCCTTTTTATACATACAATAAGGATTCATTTTCAAGAACATATATTATATGATTTTTAATTTGATTTTAGTCTGCTGATATTATTTACTTGTTGAAAGTAGATATAGCAATAATGAATTTGTAAGGAATTTGTCTATCCATCTGTCTGTTCATAATTTTGCTTTGTCCTCGAAATTCCCAAATTAAGAAACAAGTATTACAGAAAGCATTTGAAAGAGTCATTAGTAATTTCATTATTTATGACTTTTATGTTTTTTTCTGAGTGACATAGTTTTTGACCTTCCCATTTTTTAAAATTTTATTTATTCACAAAATTTTTTTATGGTGTGAAATTCAAATTTTTATAAGTGTAATGAATCAGGATCTGCTTTTATATTAGACATCGCAGATACAAGAAATACAAAAGTACAAGAAATAGAATGGCCATAATACTTTTATAATTCTTATTATCAGAAATACTTTGCTTAGCAAAATTTAAAGAGCAAGAAATAATACTAAAAATTTAATTGGTAAGAAACACAATTAATATTGAAGGTAAGCAAGCTAGTCAACTAGGTTGATTTTTTGAATAAATATTTTAATCACATATTAAATTTTTTTCTTAAAAATTAGAAATCTTAAAATTTTTATTTATTAATTTGTCTGCTTTAAAAAAATAAATTAATATCAAGAGAATTTATTATAGTGGAGTTTATTTTTAAAAAATTAATGTTGCATGATGATGTTAATTAATGTTGCATGAATGATTTTAGGGTAATGGTCATGAGAGAGATTTCATGGGAGATGAAAAAGTGTATATTATAGATGTTTATAATGGAGAAATATATCCACACGATGAACATGCAAAAGGTACTGTATATGAACAATTTTTAAATTAAACTTATTATTAGAATTCAAAAGACCTGTTTATAATTGAAAACTTTTTAATTTGTGAAAGCAGCAATAGCATTTAATGTTCTTTTACTTTTAGTGATGAGAAAACAGATATTGGAATTTAGTTTGTTTGTACTGTATAAAATAATTTAGCATGTATGTTTTTTATATTAGTTAAATGTATTGAAACTTCTGTATTAGTTATTGACTCAATTGTTATTAATTCTGTACAGGAATTTATTTAAATTAAACTTGTTTCCAAGTTGACTACGAATTGCAGATTAATAATGATACTATTGTAATAATTTGTAAAAATAGCCGTTTGGCTTTGTTTTTATTGAGAAAGAATACTTAATATTTAGCATTTATTTAGATAGAAAAATAATTGCATCAAAATATTGAAAATTATTATAAAATTAAATTTTATATAAAATTAAAAATAAATTTTGTAAAATAATTTCTAAAACATTTTTTATATACTTTCTGTAACAGGAGCTATTAAGAGAAAAGTAGAATTGAGACATTTGACTGAAGATATAGACTATCTAGAACAGGTTTTAAGGTAAATATTCACATCTTTTCTTTGAAATTTGCAGGTATCATGTTGTTTTACCTCAAGTTTAAAATATTTTCATTCTTCATATCTTCTGTTTACCAATTTTTTAAAATTTATAAATGTAGGCAGTTAATAAGCAACAGAAATATTTTGTCATTTCTATTATTTTATTTCTCAAAATTATTGACTTTATTTTTTTAAGTTAAAATATTTTAGCTGCAAAACTTTTATTATTATCTTAGGAAATGTAAGAACAATTCATTGATAACCAAATATCTGAATAAATAAATAAAAATGTGTATTTAATGACAAATAAGAAAAGGTTATTGAGTTAAATAGTTAATACTTAGTTTTTGAGAGAACAAAATGTTTTCACATTACTTGCTGTAAGAAAAACTGTTAAAAGTGTCATTGTCAAATATAAATATGACATTTGTACAGTTTCTTAAATTTCTGTACACATATTGAATTTGTGAGACAATTGTTTTCACATAAGTTAAAGAATCAGTTTTTGATATCTTAAATGTAGAAAGAGTAATGATAATTTATGTATGTGAAATGAATTTATTTGAATAAAAAATTGACATTTAATTATTATTATTATTATTTTTTATCCTTTAACTCATTATGTCAAGGAGAATTGTTTCACTTTGTGAGAAAATTGTTTATGAGAATATTTTTTCAAAAATTAAAAATAAAAGTTTTGATTTTTTTGTTTTTTTTTTGTTTAGAAATCTATCTCAAGCTATTGAAGAATTTTCTCCACAATTTATGGTATACAATGCTGGAACAGATATTCTAAAAGGAGATCCCTTAGGCTGTTTATCAGTAACTCCAAAGGTATATATTTATTATTTTTTTAATTTTATGTTTAGTAGGGGGAAAATACTCATTCCACATAGAATTTTAAAACATTGTTATGATTAAAAATAATTGTTATAATTAAATAAGCCAAGATCAAAATGCATTAAATTATTCAATTGTTTAACAGGATCTTAAATTAAGTTTCAGATATTTAAAAAAATTATAAATTTAAAGTTAAGAAATGTGAATTGGTTCTTGCAAATGAATATCTTTTATGTTCAAAATACTTTTGATGATGATTTCAGTATTTTGACATTGCCTTAGTTTCTTATTTTCATATCGATTCATTAACAAAAGATAATATCTAAAAATAAACTTTTGAAATTATTTGAATTTTACATCATATAATCGCAAATATAAAAAGCATCAGATCTTAAGTTCAGATGACTGTAGGTAAACATTTTAACATATAATTTGTTTTGGATATAAAAAAAATTGTTTAAAGAACTAAGCAATCAACTAAAATCAATTTTTTTTTCTTGTGTAAACATTTAAATGATGTGGATAAAAGTTACATTTTTTTCTATATATTACTATTGAATAAAATTTGCAAATTAAATAGTGATAATTGTTTCCTCAACATTTTTTAAATATGCATGCATACCATAATAATGAGTATAAAGTAACTTTCAAAATAAAATTTGCAAAGACATATAAAAAAGCAGTTTTAAAATACAATCAAGTTTACAAATAAATCAAATATTTGTTGACTGAATTAATTGAAAACTAAAACAATATTTCAAAACTACCTTCCTTTACTAAACATGTATATAAAAAATGATAATGTAACAAATGTAATTAATTTACATTATATATCATTCATTTAAAAACATTGTTCTAATTTGTTAACAATCAGAAATGGATAGAAAAAATAATTGAATATATATTTTTTGTGCCATAACATCTGGAATATGTTTCTTTCTTAAGCACATTTTGCTTAGTAAGTATAAATAACATTCAGGGCATATTATTATTATTATTGTTCTATCATATTAAGCAAGTAACATAAACTCATAATGTTTCATTTCCATAGTACCCTCTCAGATGACGTGATGCATTGATAAATCCTGTTGTTACACTACTGTTTATATCTTCATTTTGTTTTTCTTATTGAGATATCCAGTGTGTAAATTGAACTTGCTTTATGCTGTTTCTTTGTTATCACTATTTCAAGAAAATTAACAGATTAATATTTCTCTCTGAAGTCTTTTAAAACACCAAAGCTTTTTTTTGTGTGTGTATGTTATGTTACATTTCTCCTCGCCTGCTAAAAATTAAAGCGAGTTCTTTTTTGTATTTTTGAACTTTAACAAGTATAATCTAAAATGTAGTTTACATATAAAATATATTGCCAAATGAAATTAAAAACATAATTGGTAACTCTGGGCTTTTTTTTTTCTAAGATAGAAATACCATTCTTATATTTATATTATTTATTAAATTTCTGTTTGATATTTAGTTTGATAAGTACAGTGTCTTTTTGAATAAATTTGCAATCAATATAATTCACTTTACTAAAATGTGAAAAAAAAATGTCTGAAATGACTGACTTCATGACAGCAAATAGTACAGTGTCTTTTTGAATAAATTTGCAATCAATATAATTCACTTTACTAAAATGTGAAGAAAAAATGTCTGAAATGACTGACTTCATGACAGCAAATATCTACTTGAGTTTAAAAACAGAATAAAACAGAACAGAAAAACAGAACAGAAACCAAAACTTAAGAGTTTTGGTAACTCATATATAGTGAAGTTTCATAGAAAATTTTATAGAAAAGAGCATAGTGTTGAGATAATTTTTACACTTTCCTCCTTTCTCAATCAATGAGATAACAAAAGTTATAAAGCCTTATATGTGTATGTCTTAATTCAAGTATGAAAATTTATACATTATTTGGAAATTTTATATTTATTTCGTATTTTTCATTCATTTATCTTTTTAGGCTATTATTGAAAGAGATGAAATTGTATTTAGATTAGCAAGGAAGCATAAGATACCAGTAGTCTTTCTTACAAGTGGTGGATATCAGAAGTGTACTGCAAAAGTAATAGCAGACTCTGTATTGAACTTGCATGAGAAAGGATTGCTGAAATGATGATAAATTGCGATTCATATAAATTCTTAACAATTTTGTAAATATAATAAATTGTCAAATTTGGAGCCAAATAATTAAATTTTAAAAAATATTGTTAAATCATTCATTTTAGTTTTAATTGGTTGTTTTACTTTCAGCTTTACTTTTATGTTTGTAAATAATCTTTTCATGGAATTATTATATTAGTTAGGTTTTTCATTATGTTTGTAAATAAATAAAATTTGTTGAAGAATTAATGAATAAAATGTTTTATATTGAAATCCCATACAACTCATATTTATAAATTATGTAAGCCATCTTTATATATATATAAACAATCCAGTTTGTATTGTGCATTCAGAAAGAGGTGCTTTGTTTTTATGTTACTTCTTTTGTCTAAACATAAGAAATGTATAACCATTTAAAAAATATATATAAAGTATCGTATTCTGCATGTAATATTTCAAAATAAAAAGCATATTAACCAAGTATTATATAATGCTGTTTTACATAAGCAAACTCTATATTTTTATATGACCTAAAAAATGAGAACACTAATTTTGCTATTATTGTAATATTCAATTTTTTATAAGATCATAAGTATTTAATTCATGCTATTTTCCCACAAAACATGATTGAGTGAAGTAAGATTTAATTTTAGACATAAGATAAAAAATTTTGTGTTTTTAAATAATACATTGTCCAATAAATAAAGTGCAGAACAAATATTTATTGCTAACTTTAACCTTTTCCCGATGAGATGCCTCTATTCTAGATGCGCTCACATGGGACAGAGTGAAGGCGTAAGGAATTATTTCTCAGGATGGGGGTTTTATATCACTAAACCTACCTTTCATGACAAAAAAATAATGTTATAATGTAATTTGTGGTAAAAATTTAGACTATTAGTTCAACTGTCATATACATTAAATTTAACATTTAATAATCCTTTTTCTTTAATTTACATTAAAAAGTACTATGAAAATTCATTTACTTTGAAAGATAATTTTCAGAAGCATCCTATTCAAATAATTCTGAAATTTTAATCAGAAAAATACATTTATATATTTTAAAACATTTAATAAAAACTACAACATAGGCTATTTACAAAGAGAAGAAACAAAATGTAAAATGAAGTTTGAGTGTGGTAAATCTCAAAGTGGAGAAAAGCAAAGTCCTACATTGCAGGCATAAAATGTTTGTTGCATTCTCCTTTCTTTATGAACAGTTTACACAAAAACTATGCACCTTCTTTGGCTTTTTTCTTCCTTTTTGTTCACATTAAAGGTAGGTAAATGCGAGATATTCAAATAAGAACTGACTGATTTTGATGGTAAGCTGCTTTTCTTTTAGATAATTTCCAAATTTGCACAATCAGTTTTATTTAAATTGGAGAAGTGGCGTTTTACTGCCATGTTTTTATCAAAAAGAATGCTGGAGTCCAATATTGTTATATCCGTCGACTCAAAAAACAACTTTTTGTACCACTTAACCAATTTTTTGAAGCATGAATAGTATGCCATTACTGTGTCTCATATGTCTACAATACCCATACTTTGTTATAATCAATGATATACCATGATTTTAATATTTCCTTTCAAGTAACTCTTTTCTCCCAATTTTAACTATTATGCTTGTTAATTATGCCCATGTATTCTTGTTAGCATAAAAAGTCTTTCTTTTTTTCCTTTGAAAGTAATAATGTTCATTTTCTCTAATTCACCTTTTTTTAAAGTTTCTTTCAGTAAAGCTTTTAGACATTTTTTTTTCTGGTTATCAATATTGTCCTGCAAACATTTGTTTTTACAGAATGTAAATACTCTGCAAGAGATGGAGAGTTGAAAAAAGAGATCAAAATACAAATTGTGTCCTTTCTCACATAAGTTATTCATCAACATTTTCACTACTATTTCTTCATGAAATCCATTGCTACTTTACACTTCTGTGTCTTTTCCATAATAAATTAAAAAATCCCATACATAATTGGACATTAATTCACATAACTTACATATTATTATCCTATAATGTGATCTTTTTGATGGAACATACTGGCAAAAGCCAAGATGCCCTTTCTAAGCAAAAAAGGTTTCATTGATGCAAATATTTCCCTCGGTATGTGGGTTCTTTTAAATTTAACTTTCAGATTTTCTATGATTAGTCCTACTTTTCCTAACTTTTTTAACACTTGTGTTTGAGGTGAAATGCAAAAATTTTACAATTTTAAGAAACACATCTCTATGCATACCTCTTTAAAAATGGAGTAACAAACAAATCAGTGGTCGTAAAATGCAGTGCATTTTCAAATTAGGCTTCTTGAAAATACCCATCAGTATTATCACTGTAACTGTGAACTTTTAAATCAAAAGTACTTAAGATGAACGTAGAAGATGATGTTGAATTTCTTGGAACATTTTGAACAAAACTGTTGGTTTCTTTGGCGATCAAATTTAATAGATCATCATCAAAGAAAATATTAAAGAAATCAATTTCTTTTTCAGCATTTACTGCAACATTTGTCCCCAATGTTCCAGTAAATTTATGGGGATGCAATTCCTCAAGAACTTTGACAGGAAATGGAAAGCAGGCACTCAGTAAGCTCAGATTCTGGTAAAATATCTAACAGAATCACTTGCAATATCATTTTCTAAATCCTTAGACCATGAGTCATCCCTCTCATCTATATCACTAATTGGTTTGTTCATAATTCGAATACATTCTGCCTCTGATAAATAAAGTTTTGCCATAATAAACTGGTCAAGGCTTTCCCTATTAGAAAGGGAAGTAGACAAAATACAATAGAACTGACAGTAAAACCCAAAGAGAACCTACATAGTAAAAACAAATTGAAAAGAGATTTGAAACAAGAATATTTCTATGATAAAGGACTCAGCTCTGCTGATGTTTAAAATACCAATGCCAGGCTAAATATGAACAAACTGAAAATGAGGATGCTGAAAACTATATTCATTTCAAAAGTAGTGAACACAGGGATCCATCTGGTAGCCTTTAAAAATGTACCAGCTTAAAATGTGGATATGCATTACCAGTCCACAAAGCTCATCTTCCAGCAATGCATGGGTGGTATGCTTTTGCTATGAGATGTTCGTAGAGAATGTATATATGACATCCCAATTTTAAAGAAGCGAATATTGATTTTTTATAACCCATATTAAACATATTTGGAGTAAAAATTTACAAAAATATAAAACTGATTAAACTAATTTGGATCTTCTCTAATTATAAACAGATACATTGATAAGAATCTATACAGTAAGTCAAGGGGGAAAAAATCTGTTATATTCTGTTTTACAGTTGTTGTTTTTTTCCCCTAGAGAGACAAATATTCTTATTAGTTTAAAGAAAATATGTAAGATTAAAATTAAGACCTATGGTATTAGGACAGGCATCTATAACCAAAGAAAAAAAATTACGGCAAATGTATTTTAAAGTGATGCTAAGTAGAGCATTTTGTTAAATACATCTTGACTAAATTAACAAAAATTTGTTAGATCATGCTTCATGCCATCTTCCGTGGACTATTCACTTGTTGATTCACAAGCTATCATAATTTTTTTTTAAAGTATATTTAGCACAATTAAATACATCATGAAATCAGATTTAAAACTTATTTTAAACTAAAATAAGTGAATTTGTACAGTTTTGAACTTCTTTGTTTAATAATTTCACACTTATTTAATAAAACTATAACTAAACCATATTGATTGAATATAATATAGAAGTCTCCACAGCCTGATTATATGACAGAATGGAAAAATGTGAGTCCACCAGATATTTTTACTACATCATGGGCCTAAATTTCAAGTCTGTAACTGTGAAGGTACCACCATTGGCCTATTACATTATAAACTAATTGCATAATGAATATAAAGAATTTTGCTACATATAAATAATAAGCTACATATAAAAAGTATAATTTGTGTATATGTAAATATACAGACTATAGCAAAGAGTGAAATTTTATTACTTTTTCTACTGTTAACATGACTTTTTTTATTCCTGAGATGATATTTAAAATCAAACATATTTGAAGACAACATCTTTTCTATCTGGAGTGCTTTGTAATTCTATTTTTACAGGGCATTTAAAAATGTAACTCAACATTTCCTCAGTATATCCAATTAGAAAATAAAGTTTTCTGACTTGAAGAGATCGCACAATGATTCCAGTAATGACAATTAAATTATGCCTTCGTTTGATTATTACATCAGAAACAAAAAGTTTATGCCAAGTTCCAAACATGAATTTACGAATAAAGAAGTCTTCTACAGCTGTCTGAGATGCTCTGATTTCATCATCTCCATCCAATAAGTTGGCTTTAAAAAAAAAAAATGCATAAATTATTATTTAATAATAATATAAAATAATGTAAAGATGGAGCTGTATAAAGTGATACAGAACAAACTCAAGATCATTTTGTTGATGGTATTCTTTAAAACTAAAGAAATTTCGAAAAGTGGCAATTTATGCTGGAGCATATGTGTAATTTAAGAATTATATTTAAAATAATTTTATATAAGTACTGTTGCAACAAAATTATTGCTATTTGTTTATTAATACATAATAGAAGTTAAAAATATGAAGGGGCGAAGGAGATAATATATAATAAAATAAATGTAGAATGAAAATTATTCTTAATAATCAAACATTCTTTGGAAACCAAGCATTTTCCTTTTAAAACATCAGAAAAATAAAACATATAATATAAGAAGTAAAATATCATGCTAATGGTATCAATTTCGGAGTCTCTATAGTATAATTTGAGATAAACTATTTTTGAAAGTAAACATAATTCATTTCACTTTTCTCAACATGAAAAAAAAAAAAATTAGAAAAATAAATAAATGGTACTAAATATTAGAGGTTTTTTTATAGCATTATCTTTTATATTAAGGATTAAATGAAAAATTAACAATACACGAGATTAATACAAATTGTAATGCAACTATTTATCTGATTTTTATATTATAGACAACTGTGACTTTCACTCTTTGAAGTAACATTAGGAGAAAATCATAAAATTTGACTTTACTTGTGTTCCAGGTATTCCATGATTTTCTGTGGTGTATTTGAAAGGGCCCATTGAATTGTTCATATGTAAGCGGTTTAGACTGATTCTTGGTGCGTTTGTGCCTTCCTGCTTGAGCTTTACAACATATTGCAGATGTACTTATAGTACGAGTTGCCAATGCCATATTAATAGGCGACTGAAAAGTGAATATATATATATATAGAGAGATATCTAATGAGCTAATAATGAGTTAATAGTATAAAAGAAATTATTAAAAAAATGAAATAAAATCTGAAAAAATTTCTAGTCTAATGTTCTCTCTATATATATGGTGAGTACAAATGATGGACCCAATTTTAAAAAAATCATATTTTCAAAACTACTGCATGTATTACAATAAGTGATACATGAATTTAAAGAGAAATATACCAAGTTTTTTTCACATTGATCAAAAAATGGCAGCACATTCACTGATCACTGGGATTGCAATCTAAAAATGGTGACATTGGCAGAGAAGAGTTTTTGCGCATTACAGTATGCATGGATTTCTTCAGTAATTTTGGTGAAACGTGCATTTAAAAATCATTACAGAAAAGAAGCACCAACCAATAAGAGCATTCAGTGAAGGTATCATCAATTTGAAGAAACAGGATGCTTGTGCATTTGTGTAGCATTCAGAACCATTGACATAATGATGCTATAAAATGTTTGGAATAAACTGAATTACAGATTGGACATGTACCATGTACCAAGAGGGTCACACATCGAACATTTGTAACTGGAAAAAACTTGGTATATTTCTCTTTAAATTCATATATCACTTATTATAATTATGCAGTAGTGTTGAAAATATTATTTTTAAAATTGGGCCCATCATTTATACTCACCCTGTATGTGTGTGTATATATATATAATACACATTTTACATAACCACTTCATGCATAATTTATATTTAGCCAAGTTACTTCCTTTCCAAGTTCTTTAATATAAAAATAATAAGCAATCAAAGCAGTTTTTATGAATACTGAAATTTAAACAACTCTGTATTTGAAGTAAGTTTCTTCCTATATAAATTAAATAAATAATGATTTCATTTGGATCACATCTGCAAAATCAAAAATTGTGGGGTGGAATTTATATATAAGCAAACTGGTTTAATAACCTTTGATTTAAAGACAACTAAGTGCAAATGATAGGTGGAATCTGTTGGTCATCTTTACAAGAAAGACATTGGTGAAATATTCAGCACTGTATTAATGTAATTGACTAACTTTTTGTGCCATTTCAAAATAAAGAGCTATTATACATTTCAATGAATTTTTAAATTCTGAAGGGGGGGGGGTCCCCCTCCACAATTTAAGTACTAATTCAAAGGAATGATTTATATCATGAGCACCCATATTGAAAGAAAGAACTATGTGAAGTATAATTCCTATACCCTAGATTATATAGTGAAGATACAAAACTATCTCTTATGAACCATAATGTTTTGTTCAAACATTACTTTTGATTTATTAGTACATTTATTTTTTTTAAAATTCAAGGAAAAAATATTTTTTATATTACAATTGTTGCCATACAAGAAAAACAATGGTTTATCCATTCTAAAATATAGATTCACAGAGTTGGAAATTATTAATTTAAAATATTTATTTATTTAGAGGATTAACAAGAAAAGAAATTCCGCAAATAATTATTCACAAAGGGTAAAAAAAAAAAAAAAAAAAATCTATTAATCTTGACACCTAATAATAGAATAATATTTAAGCCAGTGTAAAAATGCTTTTATTTAATCTATAAAGTAATGAATCAGATTCATTTCTAATAATTATATATTTTTATGGCTGCAAAATTACGCAGCATTACTTTGCCTAATACAATGGGGGGACCTTTAATATTTGCGCGTCACTTAACTTCAGAATCGACAATTATATGCACATAGAATTATAAAACAGATTTCAATTTTTAGATAAAAATTGCAATAAAAATCATACTAAAATAAAAGTTTATATAGTGCAGAATGAATATCTTACAAACACATTTTTGCAAAGAGCAGCCATGCTTTAAGAAGTATATAGCACAAGAAAAATTACACTTCTCAATACAATTAAAATTCTTTAATTACATCATCATATTTTGAATTAATTATAAATTAACACACTGAATGGAAGTAGAAACAAAACATGAATCCGGTGTTTATTATTGACATTGTGAATTGTTGCCATATTCATTCTTATGAAAGCTTTCTGCTTGAAAACAGCGGCTAATTATATAACTTTATTATATAATAATTGATATAAAACAATTTATTTTTATAAAGTTATTGCTGAAGAAATAAAAAACGAAATTTGATTATTTTAAGTATAATAATATAATTTTTACATTAAACTGTGGAATGTTTCTTAACCGTATAAAAAAAACTTCAATTTTCACTATCCGTTGTCTGTTTATACGGGTAGAGTTAACCGGAGGACGTATTGGAGGATCAAGCTAGGTTCCAATTAGTGCCTGTAGACGGCGCCAGCAGTCTACAGCCATCTATAGGCGCTAACAAGAACTATTCCAATTGCAGGATTAGCTATAATAGGGTTATAAGATTTGGCGAATAAGCACATTTGTGGCGAATTATGCCAATCTTTTTCATTTCCTATTACGCGATTTTGTTTTTTATTTTATTCCGCCAACACTTGGAATCGTCAAACTGATTCGTTTCTTTTACTCTTTCTAAAACTTAACTCGTTTCTTTTACACTCTTTCAGAAATTCATCTCATAATTTTTTATTTTAAATTGATTTTGATGTAAATAAATTCTTTATTATTATTAAAATGTATTTATTTATTAAGAATTTTTTAGGTCATTTGTTAAAAATTATTATTTATTAAATAACTTATTGAAAATATAAATGTATTTATTTATTATTTTTTATTTATTTTATTATTGTATAATTATTTTTCATTTGAAAGAAAACGTCTCGAACAGTCGATAATAATAGAAATATTTTCATGCGAAATTTGAATAAATAAATGCTTTTATGTTATTGCGATTCGAAATAACATTTGGCTGCAAGGACTCTCCATATAATATATAAATAAATTTTTACTAAATGCAAATTTTTTTTCTAATGAAGGAGAACGTGCGCGTGTGAATGCAGAGAAGAATAAATATGTAGGAAAGGAGGGTAGGAAAGTGTAATGTTTGGTAGAGCAATTTTTTAATTTTTATTATTTAAAAACAGCGAAAAAGTTTGAAGTTTTTCTGCAATAACTTTCGAAAATGTTTCCAAATTAAAAAAATATTTTAATTCATCTTTAAAATAAAAGTATATTTAGACATATATCTTTTTAATTATAAAATCTTATAATATTCTTTATTTTAACAAATATTTAAATTTTGATTTTCAGCAATATTATAAATGAAAGACAAATCATTTTCATTTTTCAATCAAAGCTGAACGATTTTTCTTTGTTAAAAAATATGAGATAAAATTATTCATACTTTTAATATAATAAAATTTATAGGCTGGCATGCTATCAATAAATTGCATCTTTCGAGGCAGGTTGTTGGACTTAGAGCTTCCAAATTTGGTTGGCAATTAGCTATTTCTTAGATAGCAATATTAAGAAATCTTGTTTCAAAAATTAAATTAAAATTTTAATAAAAAATTAACAAAATTCCAGCATTTTCTTTATAACTTCGAAATATATCACTGACCAAAAACATTTTAAATTTTAAAAAAATTAATTTTTCAGTTATCTTTTTTTTTTTTTTTTTAATTCCATTCAATATTTTTCTTCTTTGATCTTAGTATTTTTCAAAATACTTTTAAACATATTTTTCATTGGTTTAGTAAGCTATACTTCTATATGAGCACATTGCAGTGATATTCAATACAATTTTATGCGCATATTATTGTCATTTTAATTTTTTAAAGATAATATAAAACTAAACAATTCAAATCTACAATCTTGGCTTTCTATAATATTTTGGATGAAGATTCAAATCTACTTTATTATTGTCATTTCTATTATTTATTTTATTTCATTTATTTTAGGTTAACATAAAATTAAAAATTAGGTATAACTAGATTATCATCTTTTTCTCTCTCTCTCTCTCTTTTTTTTTTTTTTCCTAATAAAATACAGTTGATTTTTTTATTTGACCAGCTTTTTATGGGTTTTTTCTATCATTTAATAAAAAGTAATTTTAAAAATTAACTTTCTATTAGTTTTAATATATTTACTTCTTAGCCCAATCATTAAATAAGTCCTCTATCAACTGCAAGATAATTCTTTTCGAAGGTTATGTTAATTATTTATATATTATAGTTTGCTTAAACAGTAATTCACATAAAAAACTAAGAATTAAAGAAGAATTAAACTGAAATTAAGTATTAAAAAAAAATTCTCAAAAAAAATTCTCATAAACAGTATTTTTATAATAACTTACAATTATATTTAACTTGTTATTTTTTTGCAATTCATGCATTAATTTAACAAAAATTAAATTTATTGCAAATACTTTAATTGACATAATTAAAGTAATACTAAATGAATGATGGACAGACCAGCTGGTCACCGAAAGCAGCTGGTACATCCCTAATTATTTCGATTTCGTTTCCAAAGTATACATCTAACAATAATCATCCTTATAATGTAAATGTGTTTTCAATGTGAAACAAAACCGTCTACTTATATCATTGGGGAACGCGGTGTTTATTTATTAAATAGTTAGCTAACATTAGAGCTCATGTTTCTTCTTCGGCTCTAGCCATGTCATACATGGAATACCTGCTTATTTATGCACCGACTCCTCTTAAAATCAAAAATTAATATATATTGACTGATTCTCTATTTAGCATTTATGTTCAGCTGCCGGGTATGCGCTTATATTGTTATATTAATGTTGAATGTGTAGAATGGACCTTTAATTGTTCTATAAATTTCTATATATCTTTTCTAATCAACTACTATTCTTTGAATAATCTACATTTATTCTCTGAAAATGTAATGAACTTGTTTGTAGATTATTTGATGAAAATAAGCTGGAATGTATAAACCCCTTCAAACCCATAATGGGATTTATGATATTTGATTTTATCAAGTAAATTCTTCCAATCAGACTTCAAATCTTAAGAAATAAAAAATTCAATTAAATCTGCATCAAAAACTATTGTTATGACTTTTTCAAACGCTATCAATAGAAGGATATTGGAAAACCTATCAGGAAAAATGATACAAAAAAAAACATGAAGGAGTCCGAAGTGGAGCAGTTCTCTTAGTTTTCGGAAAGGGGACATCCTACAATGGCAAATTTTCAGGCACTGTGTTTTAATTTTGTTCAATTAAATCCTATTACTCCTTCCAATGATTAATACATTAATCTTATCCGGTATCAATAACATCATGTAATTGATCTTGACCATTTGTTATCTGCTAGGAGAGAACAGATTAAGGAAAAAAATCTCTTTGACGGTAGATCAAAAAGATCCTTATATTTTCTATAGACTACTTATATTCTCTTTTCAAATTTATCACAGAAATTATACAAAAAATAAATATTAAGGTGATTCGAACCTTTAATTTGAAATATCGTAGTATAATAATATTTTAGGTTTTATTTTAATCTATCTTTATATTGTTCTTTTTCCTTGATTACAACAGCAATAAAGTAAATAAAAATGGTGTTTAATATCGCCAATATCAAATACATTCTTGAGTATAAGACCAAGAATTAAGCAGGATCGGTCTTTAGTCGATTGCTTCCAATTGGGCGACGTTCATAAGGTCTCTTTCATATTTCCTGCATACAGGGTTAATTTTTCTTCCTCCTTGCCATGGACCTTAACAAACATAAAAGAATCCTAGTAGTCTTTTTACGAAGGGTATTGTATGTCCGTAACATAAAATTTACAGCTACTTTTCTATTTAGTAGGGGGAAAAAGGGGAGGGGCACGAGAAGGGTATTGGGACCAGACATTTCCGTACGAGTTAAACGTCCAATAAATCATTCTTAGCTCATTGAAAAAAGGAGCTAGGGAGTGATTAGTCTTTACTAAAAACGCATAAGCCTGCTGGCAAGAATGTTTAATGAGAGAATGTACTGGTATTTTAACTAAATTTTGATATTTAAACATAAGGAAAAAGCTTCTGTCTGTTTGTACATGTGCTGACTTTACAAACCAACCTTTTTGACATGTATCAATCAAATTTGGCAAATATTTAGTTTGGTGGGTAAAAATGTGCTTTTCAGAGTGATTAAAATTTTTTTTAATTAATTAAAAATTAAGCGAAATATTAGTCTTTATTCGGGATAACTTTTTAAAAGTTTACAGTAGAAAAATAGTTTTTATAGCATTATAAAATTAAAATATATATATATATCCTTTTAATGATACCAAATTTGTTTATCATACAATTTTTCTTACAATATTTAATAAATTTTTTGAAATATATTTTAAAGTATTTTGCAACAATATATATTTCACTGTTGAAAAAAAAAGCTCAAAGCCGTTTTCAATGTTACTACTATATTTGTATCAGCTTTTTTTTTTCTCTCTCTCTTTTTTTCTATTTCCATTATTGTTACCAGTTTTTTGTCTATCATTGTTTCTATCTTTTTTTAGAATTTACAATTTACAATTTAGAAGAATTCGGAAAGTTAAAACTCTTCAGCAACGAAAATTATTAACTTCTAGTCCACTTAACATGCTATTTACTAATGGATCTGTGGCGAAACTTTTCATGAGCAGAAAATAAAAATTTCAAGGCATTTCTTCTTTAAAAAATAATTAGAATTTTATGCATTAGATTCTGGTTCATTATAAAAGTGGTGTTTTCTATAGAATTTGAATAAAGAATTTTTTAAATAAAAGCCTTTTAATGAGGAAATGTGAATTTATGAAATTATTATTCTGCACTGAATTTATTCAAAAACAAGATATTTGTTCTTAATTCGAATTCTCCTGTAATCCTGAAGGGTTATTTTTAAGAATTTTATTTTAACTTTTGCGAGCTCACAAAAATATTTTTTTTTTTTTAAATTAAAATTTTTTTTTTCATTATGGTAGATATGGATATTCTATCAACATTTTTATTTATTAATCACCATTTTAACAAGACGCATTTATCCATATGTCATTAATGGGAACATTTGGAATAATATAGTTTTTTTCCGTGAAATAATTTGCAGAAGGGGGAAAAAATCCCATTCCGATTTCTTTTTTGAATGAAAATATGATAGTTGAATGCTTTGTGAGGAAATTGAAGAATGCCTTTGGAAATAAAATAAAATTAAAAATAAAAATAAAACCATGAAAATTTTGAATTTCTGGCTTGTGATAACAGATAAGACGCATTTCAAATTTATATATTCATCTACGGATTCTCTTGACAGTTTCAGTTTCTTTAGCATTTGTAGAAAGAAAGTTTTCCAACTTGAAATTAATTACGATCATTAAATCATTAATTATAAAACATACTTACGCTCATTAAATCATTAATTATAAAACATACTTACGCTCATTAAATCATTAATTATAAAACAAACTTACTATCATTAATTCAGCAAGGACGCTTAAATTGTTGGGCTGTTATATCGATTGGATCTGAAATCAGCTGGAATTCGGATTTATATAAAAAGTTCGCAAAAGGAAATAAAAACAAGAAAAATTGCTCCCTAATAATAAACGACAATAATGATCTATGAATTTTCAATTATTTTTTATGTAAGTCCTAAAAATTATTTATTTCTGACAATGTCCTTGCATTTCAATTTTCTTTTTGTACCAAATAAAGAATTTTCATAAATCTTTGTTAAGTCACTGAAATAAATAGTATAGTGACCTATTTACTTATTACAAATAGTATACAAATTTTTGTCCATTTGTTGGCTAGCTTATGTGCATTCATGAATTAAAAATTAAAGCATATGTTTTAAAGTATATATAAATTTACGAGTATGTTTGGTTTATTAATCCGTGTGAAAAACACGTTTTAATCATTTTCTATTTAGCGTTAATTTTTATTTGTGATTTCCATTCTATTGCTGAGTTATATCTATAGCAACATTTTATTTAATACTAGTCACCGAATAACTGCCTAGCCAACGTTAATGGCAGCTAAAATTTTCAATTAAATACTTTAACTGTGTCTTAATAGCTTCTTAAGCAAATTATTTATAAGCTTCAAATTTTGATAGATAGTCTATAATAAGTATTATATTAGAAGACTTCTATGATTCTATTCATTTTACAATGCATTTTCCTTATTTTTTGCCAACGCCACTAACCATCGTGGATGCACTTTGATATTTTTAGTCTTTTAACAATACAATCTAATTTCTAACCTTGAGCAAAACAAAAATTGGCATTTTTCTTCATATTAAAAATATTTTAAATATAAATTTTTCAGATTTTTTTTTTTTTTTTTTTTTTTTTTTTGCAGAATTAGATAATTATATTGCTTACTTTCCTGAGATCAGCTTTGCCAGTCATAATTTTTTTAAAGGGCAGAATAATAATTCGCACAGTAAAACGAAACTGAACATTTTTTTGCAAATTTAATAATAATTTTGGTGTTCATCAAGAATTCTTATGCTTTTGTATAATTATTCTTGATACGCTTAATATTTGCTCAGAATTCTTAAGATTTTTGCTGAAAAATGTGCCTAAAATATTTTTAGAAAATTGATTAAATATGAAAAAAATATTTATACTGCAAAAAATTACAATCATTGAAAAAAAAATTTCTGAATATATAAAAATAACATTTATACTGTAATATTTTTGAAAGTTATCGAGGGGAAAAAACATCAAGAACTTGCTTAATTTTAAATTAATTGACGACGGGGTGGGTATTTGAACGGAGCACCTGGACTCGTAGGTCCTTAAATTAATTAAAATTCTAAATGAAATTTTAAAAAATTGCTCCGAAGTGCACATTTTATCCGTCCAACATAGTAAGTGCGTACTAAGTTTGGTAGCTATATGTCTTACGGTTTGATTAATATAGCGTCAACACCCAGATATACAAACGCGCAAACACATAGTCATCTTTATTATTAGTAGAGATCGCTCTACTAATAATGCGCTTTATTATTAGTAGATAATGCATTTCATGTTTGTAAAGATGAAGTTTTGTTATGGAATTTTTATTCACCCTCTTAAGTGACACAGTTCAAAATTGCACTACACGTTTGTACTCTCTATGACTATACATAATTTTGCTAGAAATTAACTTGTCAATTTACTTAATTTTTAATTTCACATGAGTAGTGTCATCCGGTACTGAATATGAGGAAAAAAACAATTTATTTTTAAATTACATAATGCATATAATCTGCACTAATTATAAAGATAAAATTGTGTGTGTTTGTATTGGAACTGTTCAGGGAAAATCGTTTAATCTATAACAACCAAATTTTGCACGTGTATTCAGTGCGGAAATTTAAAATTTCTGTGGGATTTTTTGAATTTTCAGTTAATTAAAATTTGTGAAATTTTGGTGTTTTTGCAATAATTTCTGAAAATATTATAGCAGAAAAACAATTTGTACAGCATCTTAAAATTCAAAACATTATCTTTTTAATGATGAAAAATTTTTTGCCAAATAATTTTTTTTTTAATTTTTTAAAAGTTTTTAAGTTTATTTTACAACATTGTATTTTATTACTGAAGAGAAACTGAAACTATTTACATTGTTTCTCCTAATACCTCATCTTAGCCTTTTCCCACTGATATGACCAAGATATGAAGGTTTGGTTTATTTTCCCATGTTGAGTTGACTTAAATATGAGGCATGCTTTTAATAATTTTTCTATATATATTTTGTTATATTATATAAAAAAAAGTTCGCCCTTTTGTGACCAAAACTGAGTGAATTATGACAATTTGAATATCACTGTTTTATAAAAACGCGGAACTCCATTGACTGCCTCGAAGATACAAAATCAGTGCCCCGAGTTTCCCCAAGATTGATCAATCTAAAATCATTACATTTTTGATTGTCCTAAAATAAGGATATTCAAGGCTTTATAACTCGGTCAGATTTGCCGCAAAGATGGAAACGTTAGATGGTCAAGATTATTTTACTGAATAGGATTCGTAGGTCTGAAGGATCGTATAAAATTTAGACTTCATAATCGTTTACAGAAGTACTTTTTTAATTGAAATAAAATAAAATATTACGTCATTTAAATCTTTTAGAAAGCAAAATGAAAAATAAAATTTTATGAAGAGGCCAAAGAAAATATTATTGAATTATGTTTTTATTTAATTCATAAAATATGTAAATATTCTGTAATACAAATTAGATATTAATTCTGAACTCATATATTTTTTAAAGACGTGTTTGGTTTTTAAAAAATGTATTTATTGAAGTTTTATCAATTCCGGCTTCAATTTCAAGTTTACATTTTACGGGAGCTCATAGAAAATTAGAGAAAGGCATCGAAGAACGATCAGAATAAGGAAAGGCTTCTATAATAGTATCGGTGATATGTTTATAAAAATTTGAAGCTTAAAAACATTTTGCTTGAGAATCTATTAGGAGAGCAAGTTACATAAAATACTTAATTGAAAAGCAAATGTTAATGCTAGGCAAACCAGCTAGTTGCCAAAGGGTAACTAGCTAGTAACAATGATTTAAAAATTTAAAAAAAATCAATTAAAATTTTTTAAAATCTACTTTTAATTCACTAATTTGAATATCTTTTAAAAAGTTTTTTTTTTTTTTTTTTTTTTTTTACATAAGTTATTTTATATAACTGGTAAAAATTGTCTAGAAATAAGTATTATAGAAAATAATTTCAGAGTCGGCCTCGCGTTTTCTAAGACCAACCCTGTAACAAAGGTACTAGAAAGTATTATTATAAAATATTCTTTAAAATATTTTCAAATATTTAATTAAAATATGAAAAGAAATTACACAGAAATAAAATTGATATCACTGAATAATTAATATTTTGAATTTTAAAATGGCATAAGAATGACTTCTATGCAACAATACGCTCCGAAGTTATTGAGACAAAGGGTTAAAACGTCAATAAATTTTTAAAGAAAAAAAACCTATTTGCAATTTTAAAAACTTAAGTGAACATTTATTATTCAAATTACGAACCAACTTTCGGTCGAACGGTCTAGCCTTCAGAAATCTCGAATATGTTTTTGCCTTATAAATGTTCTAACTTAATGCAGAGACAACATCCAATCTATAAATTTAATCATGTTAAAATTTTTGTAAATAATGCAACATCCTTTTCAGAAAAATTAGACATATCAACCGAATGAAAAATTGAGCCCAATAAAAAAAAAATTAATAAAAGAATAAATAAAAATCGATATTTTAACTTGCATTTATTTTTGCAAACGATTGCCTTTATTTGAGAAGCTACTTTTAAGCGATTTCTTTCTTTGATGAATACAATACCAAACAAGAAAGGGGAAAATATAAAACTCATGTTATTAAAATTTTTTGGTTAAAAATCTTCATCATTAAGCAGATTAATAAAAATAATAAAAATTTTGCTATATGCTGCCTTCCAAATAGCTCTTCTCGGTCCTTTTTAATGAATATTAAATCAACAGAATAACGTTAGAGTAAGATACTGATACCCGTTCTTAATTTCAGTCTTACTGAAGAATAATATAATTATTAATGTGTTTATCTATATGTTAACATGAGTTACAAGACAGACTGCCGCCCCAAAGCTTAACATTTAGCAAACGTGATTTAGAGGATAAAAATGGATACTTTTAGGCAATTTATCAAAATTTACAACTATAATTTTAATTAATCTCTCTCTGTCTCTCTCTCTCTATATATATATTTATACATACTATATATTGAAATAAAACTCATTCGACATGGTTGTATAAAAAATGGTTTTGTCCATTATTGCTATCAAACATTAACTATATTAAAATGCAGCTCAAAACAGCGAACTCAAAAACTGACTAAAATACATCGATAAAAAAGTATTAAATAAGAAATAAATCGTAATAATAATTCCAATATTCTTTATCAAGTGTTTGTAATATTTATATGCTACAAGGGAAAAATAGATTCAGTTTAATCAACTTTACTTAAAAATCATCCGTTCAAAATGGATATTCACAGATCAATGCGAATGTCAAATACTTTGTTATATCATTTGTGTAAACAAATAACTGTCTGTTTAAATATTCCTTAATTTGTCTTTTTTTTTAATTCAATAAAAATTTATTCGTTTGCCTTTATAAAATGAAGGCATTTGTTTGAAGGAAATTAGATCGTGAGTTCACTGAATTTTCCCATCTCCAGGCATGGGTTAAAGTGTAATTATCAAGTTTCGCGTCGGAAAAATGTTGATTATGCCATAAAAAAGAATCATTATCCATCAATCACTCACATTATAAGAATGAGAAATATGCATTCCCTACAGCTTTTCTGTTTACCAAGTTTTCTCTAAAAGGTAATTAAATTCCGTTAATCCTACAACTGTAGCACATATGATACTAGACAAGAGCGCATCTGCTTACCACCACCCGGTGGTTTTGTTGCCGTAAGCAAATTGGGGTAGCTTTTCAAAAGCAGCAGAGATAGATAAGTAGATGGAAGTGGAAAAATCAATTACAGAACTGTCATAAGTATCTATTTTTCTTTCTTTATGCTCATAAAAGCATCGGTTACTGCGCTATCTAAGAAATACTTTTCTTCTAATAAGCTTTCTTTGAGAAACTACATTTAAGCAATTTTATTTTGATGATTAAAATGCTAAAGAAAAATATCAAAATAATGTTTATGAAAATTAATTGATAAAAAACCCCTTCATTTTTAAATAGAATAGTAGATGAATAAAAATTTTACAAGATGCTGCATTCCGGTGGATATCAAATCAAAGAATAACATTAGGTCAATATACAGATATGCAATTGTAATTTGAATCTTACTGAAGAAATATATAGTTGTTCATATATTTATCTATACTTTAACATGAGTTATAAGACAGACTGCCGACTCCAGAAACTGAAAATCTATCAAACATGCTTTAAAAGATGAAAGCGTGTGCTTTGATGCAATGCATCAAAATTTCCAGTTATAATTTTAACTAAACAAAATGTTGATGTTTTCCTCTTATAATTCCCAAATATATTATTGTACAAAAATGATACTAACACCATTTTCCAAACTTAATATCAAAATCCTTTTATTGATATCAATTTCATTATCATACAATTGTCTTTTTAATATAAATAAACTAAAAAAATATTTTAGAATGTATTTCTACAATAATTTTTATTATTGTAATAAAATTCATTTCATTCCCAAGACTGTCAAAATTTAACTAATCAAGTAAAGATGAATTTATTCTTTTGTCATTAATTTAAACTTGTTTTTTCTATCACTCAACATTACGCGTTTGTTTGTATGCAATATAGTGACTACAAAAAAAAAAAAAAAAGTATGACAGCAATAATATTATTTGATAACAATAATCTTTGAAAAAAAAATGGAATAGTATGTTTGCAGTAGTAGCTGAAAAATCTACAAACGAGGTAAACAATTCAGTATGACATCTTGAAACAACACAATTTCTCGTACCCTTCAAGATATTTTATTTGTTCAATAAAAATGCTTAGGTAAATTAACACAGCCATATTCGAAATTTTGTTAAAATACCATTTTATCATTCAGATTTAGTATTTAAAACTTCAAAAAATACATTTGGAAATTATGAAATTTTCTTCTGAAACATTAACAAAGGTTTCTTTTATTCGCAAAATAATTATTTTTCTTCAAAAGTAAAATTTTCTTTTAAAAAAATGCTGTAAAGAAATTTAAGTGTGAGTTGATTAGTGATGGCATTCAGGTATCTAATTTTAAGGATAAATATCCAGAATGGATATCTATTTTTCAATTAATTGTATTCATATAAAAAAAAACTGTATGATCTTATATGCTAATGTTATAAAGAGGCAGAAAAAGTATAAAGATAAAAGAGAGAAATGGAGGGAAGCATATAATTTTTTTATTTCATAAAATTTTTAAAAAATTAATAAAAAAACAAAGAATAACACATCATACATTTAACATACTTAATTTAAATTCTTTTTAGTTACAATGAATAATAATGAGGTAGACGATTTTTTAAAAAGTAATTTTAACTAAATAAAAAAGAAAGATTTTTTTTTTATTTATTTAAAATGATATTGGAAACTAAGTGAAAGATACTGTTTACAGTTTTTTTCCTTCCAATTTTCAGGCTGTGGTTTAAGCATTAATAAGAATCATGATTTAGAGGTAGAATTTGAATTTTGAGAGGAGTTGCATAGATTTTCAGCTTTGATACAATATCTTGAGAATATATTATATCATATATTCCAGTTGTAAATGATTGTGCTTTCTCTTTGTTCATTAAGTTTATTTTTTTTTCCTGTCAAGTTCTCTTTATCTCTTTAGAAGTTCCCAATTATATGATACATATCCAAGTTCAACTGCTCTTTCATATGCTAAAAGATTTTTTTCTTCTTTTGTGAAACAACGGCCCAGGAAGTTCTTTCAGTTGCATTTAAAATGTACAAAACTACTTTGATTTTTAAAATACTGGTTTAATACAAACTCCTTCATCAAAACAATGATCAGAACATATTTTGTGATCCTTCTGATATTATTCATTCTCTGTCCATCCTTTTTTCTGTAATGAATAAAATCTGTCTTCAGTTGATTGCCATCTCTTTTCTTTTATTGATCCAATTGATATATGTAAGTTAAACCACTCAGACAGTTTTAACCTACTTGTGTCAGTAGTTTAAAATTTTTACTGAAGGTGAATTGAATCAATACTAAATTATTTTTGGAAATTAGCCTTTCTTTACGTTTTTGTAATGGGGACAATGGAAGTTGATTTAAAGTCTCCAAGTGACTAAAGTCATATTCTCCAAGTTATTAAATTCCTATTGAACAAATGAATTTGCAGATAATTTGATGCAGAGATTATGATTATTTTTATTATTGATTCTAAATTGTAAATAATTTTTTTCAATTTAACATAAACAGTGTTAAAATTCATTATTCCATTGTAATTATTCATTACTTTTAAACAAAAAAAATTATTTTCCCATTTTATTTTCCTAAAACATTTTTTTTCTATATCCTCATAGAAATTGTCTTTTTTAATAATTTAGTCAAAACCTTAATTCTAAAAGATAAAGTAGGTATATAAACTATATAAGTTTTATAGGTTTTAAGGATTTTCATCATCCTTTATAATTTTTTTTACACAATATCTCAGAACTATTCATCACTTGGTATTTATCCACTCATTTGAATCAGTTAAAACAATATTAGTATAGCATTTTTTAAGGTGGAGTAAATCTTTATTTTGTGAATGGTTTGGTTAACTAATATACATTTGTATATTACAATAATGAATGCTTGTGAAGCAAATCATTTTTATTTCATGAATTATTATTGAAAATCAAAATGAGAACAAATTAAGCTTCAAAAAACTAAGAAAAAGAAAAATTTCTTGAGAAAATGTAAGTGTTGAATAAAATATGACTTAAATATTATACAAAAATTAACAAATGATATTTTACAATTTAATTGAAAATTCTATTGACTAATTTAGAATACACTAATATTTTTATATTAAATTAAAAAACAATTTTTATATTTTGAAATTAAAAATTACATTCCAAATTTTCTTTAAAAGTTTTAACTTCTGTGCATTATTATAAAAGTAGAAAATTCAACATTTAGAACAAATTTATCCACAATATTAGAATTTTTAATACAAATTTTCTTTTAAAAATATTATTACACCAATCGTATAATTAGAAATAATTGATTCTATTACCTTTTCAAATTTAGTTTGGCTACTTTCAATCAAAATTCTGATTTTTAGCATTAAAAGAATTAAATTGCTGTATGCATAAATAAATGTATTAAGCATTTATGAAAAAAAATTAATAAATTAGAATAAGAAATATATGTATTGAAAAAGTACTTTTTAAAATCATGTAATATTAATCAGCTTATGCATATAATTTTTAATTCAATATAAATCTTATTTTAACAAAACAAAAATTAGTTTTTATTAAATAGAAAATATTGAATATTTTGATGATTCCTTTAAGGATTTTTGGTTATCATACTTTCTTAACAGAGAATAAGCCATATTTTATCAAAAACTTAGCTAAAATTATATATATCTTTACAATGCATATTTTTACAAGTACGAATTATTCAATTTGAAAACCAATTTTAAAGAGTTCATCATGCACATTATCAACATTAAAAAAAAAAAAAAGAATGGACAAAACTGCAAGAAAGAGATTACAGATTTTTATTATTGCAATTTTTAGACCACAAAATATAAATGCTTTGTTGCTACTATAAATACTAACAAATAACAAAATCAAAGCATGCCTGCAGTTATAAAAAATGTTTTAAATGTTCTATAACACTAATTTATTACTTAATTAGGTAAAAATATATATATAATTTTTTAAAAACATCATTTAAAAAAATTTTTAGCTAATTTTTAAAAAAACATTTAGTTTTGTACAACAACAAACAAACAAAATATGAGCATTAAAATTAATAGTATAAAAAAACTAAAATACTTTCCAATGAACACAACCAAATTGCAAGAAATAAAATTAAAACTACATCGAATTTGTATTCCGAATAAAGCATCATTTTTAGCTTCCATTAAGAATTTAAATGAAACTTGTAAATTCATTTCATTACTTTGTGAAAACTTTAAATTTCCTTTAACAAATCAATAGAAGTTAGAATTTAATTATGAGTTAACATATTAGTTTCTTGCCATTTAATTAATTATAAATAGAAGACGCCTGTAGAAAATTCAGCTTTCCCATTGTTCTCAGCCACAGTCAATATTAATTTCTAGTCAAAAATTAGATTCATAAAACGTAATTATGAGCAAAAATAAATATATTATAACACGGTATTATTCTTTTATTAAAAAAGATCGTGCATAAATAAGGTCTGCCTTCATCATAGATCCAAACGACATTCGTCCACACTCCACCCTATACATTCCAAAAATGCGCTTCATTCTTGGCGGGTAAAAAAATTTTCAAATTTTGGCGAAAAAAGCTTTTCCGTAAGCAACCATACATCGATTCCCCCATTTCCATCACTACCGGAATGAAATCCGTCCTCCAGTGCTGCTTCCCCCCACTGCTCCCCCCTTTCAACTTCAAATGGGGGGTTCAAGCGTCCTCCGGTTAACGATTCTCTGTTTATACTTACTGCTGCATTGAGTGATCCGCGTATTTATATTCTGACAGTTTCACCGCTATATTGAATATAGTGAAAAAGCGTTGCTTTTTCCAGATATCCTTATTCTTAGATTTACAAGACCACATTTTCCTTTTCAACTATATTTAATTTGAAAATGGGTAAGTTATTTTCATTATGAAATGATATTGCTAACAAACCGAAACTTTCATATTGTCACATCGATCATAAAACTTGAACCCTGCAAAATAAAGAAGGGAGAAAAAAGTTTTATGTGTTAACCAATAGCAGATAAATTTTTCAAATTTTTCTTATATTGATTTTTATGGATCTATTAGATAATGGTTCTTGTTCTGAATGAGAGAATCAGTAATTATAATTTTCTACTTCAGTTTTGAAAGCATATTATTAGAAAAAATTAAATGCGTTAATTATGAATTAAAATTTACATTTCTCAAAAGCTATATCTGTGGATATTAAGTCTAAGAAATGTTTGATAGAAAATATTTTTAGTTATTGCAGACTTGAATGTTTACAGCAATTTAAATGGTTTTATTATTATTATTATCTGAAAATTTAAAAGTGATTTATTTATGAATTTTTTATCAAATGAGCGCTTTCATAAATGGTTAATATTTGGAAAATTCTGTCAAACTATGTTCCAATAAGGAAAGTGGGAAATTACATTTACTGATAGCTGTGCCTTTTTTAATTATTTTTGACCAAACTATTATTAAATTGTTTTACAATTAAATGAAATCCTTTCAAGCAGCTTTATATTTTCTTGTATAATTAATTAAATAATGAATATAAGGAACATTGAAAATGCAATTATGTTCCAACAACCAGCCTGTAATTCTTCTTCACCAATAAAAACATATGTAGTTATATTAGTTAATAGTCACATAAAAAATTCCTGCTAATTAATGTGTTAACTAATTTTGAACTATTATGACTACTGTTAATCATAAACTGTAAGATGTGAGTTAACTTATTTTAGAATATTGTGGCTATTTACTTATTATAGATATTATTTGCCTTTTATAATCTGTGATTTTTTTAGATGAAATATCTGATCAACTTTACAAACTGAATCTGGGGATAAAAGAGAACAAGACTTCATCAGAGATCCAGAAGATTCTTATGCAGATCAATAAACAGTTTTCTACTGAAGGTATATCTTTAAAGTTTTGCAATTTAACCTTTATTATTTTTTATTTAATTTTATCCTTTAGGGTGAAAAAAAATTTTCAGAATTTTTAAAAATTGTTTTTAAATATAGTTTTATACATTTTTTTTTTTAATTTCATGCATGAAGTATTATTCCTGTATTAAAGTTAAGGCATAGTATCAAAAATAAGTTCAAGGATTTTATAATCATACCTATATATATATATATATATATATATAAAATATTTGGATTATTTAATATAACTATATAGGGTGAGTTTATGTAAAGCATAGTATAGCATTGCTCTTAATAAAAGTTTTATAATTATTTGAAGATGCTTGAAGATTTATTAATTTCTTTACTTTTCATATTTGTGTAATTTAAAATGTGTTGTATATTTATAGGCTGTGATAAGAAAGCTGTTGTAGAATATTTGATAAAAAATGGAATTGTTGACACATTTTCTCTTATATTGAAATCCAGAGAACGTTTTTCTGCATCAACTTTTGCCCTTGTAGCAGAAATCTTAGCTGAAGTTGCTAAACTTGGTATGCAAAATATTTTTCCTCTTCTTTATATTTGAAAGGTGCAAATCAATTAATTTTGTAGACAAGATAATAAAAGGTGGGAAGTATGTTTATTGATTCTGTAATTTTTTAACATCCTATAAATTATTTCCTAAGTTATTGTCATTCTGAAATAAAAAATAAATTCAGTATAAATATATTTTTAAAAGTTCTACATGATTAACTTTATTTTATGTTGCTGTGTTAATAATATTTGATACTTTATGTTTTAAAATGTCAAAAATTAAGCATAATATAATTTAAAATTATATTAGGAAGATTTTTTTTGAAACTTTTTTTTTCAGAAAAGAGCTAGGTTACTTGATTGGAGAGGTGGCTTATGTATAGCATTACCATGCCAATGGGGTTTGTTTTGAATTCTGGATAAGACTTAGTTATTGTGTGAGATACAGAAATAACTTCTTTTGCTATCAATAATTAATTATTTTTAATCATTATTGTTTCAGATTTAGGAAGGCAAACTTGTAGTGATCCAGCTATTGTTGTCCCTTTATTGGAACTTATGTCAAATAATGACACTAATGTTGTACTTCAAGTCTGTCGAGCTCTTGGAAATATTTGCTATGATAATGGTAAATCTTTTAATAAAAGCATTTCTCCACTTTTTAAATTTGATATTTCGTACACATTTGATTCAGTTTATCATACAAATAATTATGAAGAAAATTATTTAACCATGCACAATTCAGTTGAAGAAACATAAAATTTAATTAATTTCTTAGCATCCGAGAGTTTTAATCATTAAACAAATTATATTAAAACAAATAATATTAAATTTGCCAAAGCATTTTTTATCAGTGTTGTCCTTTATATATGTCCCTTAATTTGTCCCTTATATATGTCCCTTAATTCCTGTATTATATTGACGTGCTATTATTAAAACAGATTAATCTTAAAAAATAATTGCATATTATTTCAGCAAAACATTTCTTTTTATAGATTATTTATGATGTAATTAATTTTCTACTGAAAATTCATTGATAAGAAGCGATAGGTATCTTTTCCTATTTGTTGGACACTTGTGTTCATCAGAGAGATGTTTGAAAGCAGATGCAATCTTCAATATGCAGTCACTCATTTCTGTTTTGATAATTGTTTTACTGCTAGAACTGTTACTAATATAATGATATTTATAAAAAATTTATTTAATGAATATTTTTATGATTTGTATAAGTTTATTAAATTCAAATTCAGTTTTTATAAAATTTAATTTGATGTGTAATAAGTTTATTTATATATAATAGGTATTTAAATCTTTAATTAAATATAGTGATATTACATATGAAGAAAGTTAATAATAATAATGAAAACTTTTATATTCATATGAAGATCAGCTGTATGGAATTTGATTGCATAGATTTCTGTTAATTATAGTGTTTTAAAATTACAGAAAAGAAATTAGTAGGTATAAATAATTTTCTATGATATGTTGAAAAAAAAAACCATATTAATTTGGGAAACAACTACTTTATAAAATACGTTAAAAATCAAATAAAATCATACTTTTCAGTTTTAAAATTATATTGAAACATACAGTATGAGCAGATAATTTTTTGGTCATTTTCTTACTTGTTACTCATTTCCTTTGTTTCCAGATACTGGCATTAAAGAAAGACGTCTTTCTTTCAATAAAACTAGAAAGCATACATATTATATAGAATATTTCAAATTTTGGATAAAATTTCCAATATGTTGAAAGTTACTTATTTTATCTTTATAAAAAAATTTAAACAGTTATTCAGTTAGTTACATTTCTAAAATAAATTTGTAAAACAAATAAACAATTATATCCTTCAAAGGAACAAAATGATTCTGTTTTATCTATAACTGAATAAATTGATGAAGAAATGTTGCTCTATTCTTCTCAGACAGAGAAGAATAGTAGTAGTTTACAGATAATATTTCAGTTAAATTGTTTTCCTTTCCCCCCCCCTTCTTTTTTTTTTTTACCTTGATTACAAAGTAGTGTGCTTCTTATATCTTTTATATTTACAGTTTAAAATTAATGCCAACTTTTTATATTGCTTTAGAGAAATATTAGCTGTTTATCGATATATTCTAACACAATCAATGATTTTAAATTTGTGAAGAAATATAAGATAGAGTTGTCAGTTTCTTAATTATTATTATTCTTCCAGATGCTGCTCGCAGTTTAGTTAAAGAAAATAATGGAGTGAATCGACTTATACAACTTTTAAGAAATTTATTGGAAAAAGAAAATCTTCCTGAAAATATGAGAACTATAGCTTCTGGCTGTTTGCTAAATTTGACGGATACTTATGGTGTGTTATATTGCGTCATTGTTTCTATTAATAAATTTTATATTAATTCATCTGTATTTTAATATAAAATTGTATCTTTAGAAGAAATTCAGGATCAAGCTGTTGATAATGGTATTCTTGATGTATTATTGCAATATCTAATGAAGTTCAGTTCTGACGAAGATGTTGTGACTCATTGTCTCTTAGTTCTCAGTTGTTTAGCTGATAGTCGTAAGTATATAATTATTTGCTCCTAAGTGCTGCTTATTTCTCTCATGGAATCTGAAGCAATATCTTTTTTTTGTATTATAAAAACAAAATAATAAACTTTGGTATATTTATTCTTTATAGATAAAGGTCGAGCCAAAATTCTGGATAAATCTGTGTTGTCATCACTTCTTAGTTTGCTAGAAAAACCTCTTAAAGATGATATTATGGATTCACTTTTAGAGTTATTTGGAAATCTGTGTGAAAATGGTAACATCAAATTTATATTAATAAATTTTTTATCACTAATTTACAGGAGTTATAGTCTGCTAACATTTTAAAAATAATATTTAATGAATTGAAAACCATCTAAAGATTCTGTATATGAAAAGTCATAAAATATTGCAAAATAAAGAAATAGTTTTTTAAATTTATTTATATTATTAATAAATATAAATTTATTTATAGATTTTTTTTTTTTTTTTTTTTTTTTGTTATACTAAGAATGAATAACATTTACATGTTATTCGGAGATAAAGTTAGAAGAAAATGTTGTTAAAAAGAAAATTTCATTAAATGGAAAGTTATTGAATGAAAAGTCTATTTATTCAACATTTTATTGGATGATTTTTAAAAATTATTTTTATATGTTTTTTAGATTTAGCTAAGCTTAGTTTAGCTCAAATGGGGTTATGTGATAAACTTGTTGAGATTGTTCGAAAACATATAAGTTCTGGAAGTGTTGTGACTGGTACCTTCAATATTTGTAAAACTGTCCCTGATCTTATCATTCTTATACTCACTGGTGGTAAGTATATTTTTGTTTGATTTAATTATTTTAATATAAAATTTATTATTTATTTTAAGTGTTCTAAAATGAAAGAATGCTTGTTATTTTATTAAAGAGAAAATGTGGAAAGATTTTTGTAAAGTATTGCATATTGTTTCTGTAATATATCTGTTGCTCATAACTCCAATACGTTTGTTTGTATTTAAATTAAATATTTGTATTTGGTAATGATCAGTGATTAAATTATATGAGGACGGATAAATATAAATGAGACTTTTTTTTTAATTGAAATATTACTTCTCAAAAAACACCATTGTTATTTTTCTTTAATTTAGCATCTAATACCTTTTTCAACATCGTTGGAGTTTCTTTATTTCTAGATTATAAAAAGGGGCTGACCATATAAAAAGTTATTTTTGCAATAAATTCTACTTCTTCATTGATAAAACATTTTCTACTCCTTATTCTTCATTGAAGCCTCTAAACACTTTGTAATTTGAAGGCGCTAAGTCTGGATTATGAAAAGGATGTTTGAATATTAATCCAGCATAATTTTTTTTTTTTTTTTTTGTGCTACACTAACTTTATAGAGTTTTGCTTTATCATGGAGAAGGAAAACATTCCAAATTGAAATAAAAATCCTTTGGACCAATATCTGATTTCATTTAACCGTAATACATTGCACTAATTATTAACCCTTAAAGGTAATTGTGGTGAATAGCATATAAGCCAGTAACAGCTCTTCTACCAGAGCAGCTGTTTTGGTATAATTGTTAAGTTATTGGACTGCTAACCCAAAGGTCCGAGGTTCTATCCTAGCACATCGTTACTGCTTCATTGGTGACCTCGGACAATGAACCTTCAACCTTCGTACAGCTGTTGTGATGCCATCTACCTGCAACCAAAGTCGTCAGACTCACTTGATGCAGCAAACTAAAGTTGTCAGACTCACGTGACCCAGCAACCCAAAGCCGTCAGACACACTTGGTGCATCAGCACCCACACACGCTCGCCATAACGCTTGGCGCTATTCAAACTGGGTACAGGCCCATTTAAAACAACAGCTACTAATAACTCAATACATCACCACTCAACAACCAAATCATTAGTCTCACTTTCGACTCACTGGAGGGAGAGTACTGTGGTGAATAGCATATAAGCCAGTAACAGCTCTTCTACCAGAGCAGCTGTTTTGGTATAATTGTTAAGTTACTGGACTGCTAACCAAAAGGTCCCAGGTTCTATCCTTAGATCATTCACTTACCACTAAAAAAAATCAATGTACATGTTACCTTATGAATCCAAATAAACAATAAAAAAATTCAGTAAATAACCTCTTGTTATGGAGCCAGATTTTCACTTTTTTTTTTCCTCATGCATCTTTAAATACTTTGAGTCATTTACATATTTGAGACCTCAATAAGATGTCAGTACCAAACTAGACATTCAGCCTATGTTTAATTCCAAAAGGTTAATATTTTCAGTGATTAAAAATTTCATGATTGTTAATTATGCATAATTGCATTAGATACTTTTTGTTTATTTTTCATGTTAATAAATGAATATATAATGTGATAATATAATGATGGTAAATGATTATTTAAATTTTGAACAGCTTAAAGATATATGTTAAATATATCTTTAGGATCACCATCTAAAGATATATTAAAAATATGTTTTTAATAGAGGTAGAACATATATCGACTGCAATTAAAAAGTCCCATTTTTAAATGATTTATCCTCGTATAATGAGAAATTTAATTTATTAAAAATTCAAATTGTTTATCTGAGGATATTTTTAATTAAATTTTATTTTATATAAAATTTTTCTATAACAGTTTCTGCTGTCGGTATTATCAAACTAATTTTACTCAATTATTTTCTTCATCATATATTGAATCTTTATCAAATTATTTTAATTATATAATTAAAATTGACTTTTATGTTATTTATTATTAACATTTCTTTGAATGTTTTTTTCCTTCTGTTTTTTATTAGATGCAAGTATGGAGCACCTTTGGAAAGATGGTCAAGGTGTGGTTTATAAAGAAACTCTATCATGGTTGAAAAGTAATGATGAAAATCTTCTAATTGCTGGGGCTTTGGCAACTGGAAATTTTGCTAGAAAAGGTGTGATATTTAACTATATTCTTCTGATATTCTGAGTTTGGCAGTTAATACTATTTACGATTCAGCTTACTTTTATTATATTAGGTATACAGATTTTTTTATAATTACTTACTTACATGCAAAGGAATCTAAATATATTAGTATTAGAAAGTTTCGATAGCGACTTTTAATTCTTAATATATGGCATGTATGTGAAATGCAGAAGAAAACAGTATTTGCAGGAACTTTTATTTCATTATTTTGTTGTTGAGAAAACTGTAGCAGAAATGCACTATTTTCATCTGTTACTCTGCATAGATGTTAATTTTTACGACCATTTGTTTCAGTTCATGCAGAGCATGAATTGGAGAAGGTACTATTTTTAAGAATATATTGAAAATCATTTTGGGAATGAAATTGCTTTAAAATAATCAGATTTATTTCATAAAATTTCTTTATTACTGATTGCTAGTGAGTATTATAATATTTGAAATAAAATATTTTGATTAATTTTTTATTTCATTTGAAAGCAAGCAAATGTATTTATTTATTTTACTAGAAAAAGGAGGACACATTCAAATATATACATCCAGTATATTAACTAAATTAATATTTGGTTCTAATTTCTTTGCATGTTTTTGCTTCCAATAATTTGAATAGTATTTATGCATTTGTTTGTAAAATTGAATCATTTTTTTTTTTCCTTCTTAATAGACAGTCACTGTATTCAAATGTTAGCTGATGGTGTTGTTGAACAACTGAGAACACTCTTAGAAAAACATTCTGGCAAGGATGGTGATATTAGGATGCAGCATGCTGTACTTTCCGCTTTAAGAAATCTTGCCATTCCTGGTTAGTTTAAATTATACTAATGTTTAAAGTGATTTTATTAATTGATTCTGATTTGTTCTAACTTTTTAATAAACACTGTTAAATACCTTAATATACAGTTAATGCATACCATAGTGGAGAAGCTCAATCCAAAGATCTATTAAAATCTTATTTTTGCTCCATCTATACTTATAATAAAGCTCAATGTCTGTGTGTGGTGACGCTCTACAGGCCAGATCGTTTGACCTACAGCTACCAAATTTGGTACATGTGCACCTTGGAGGTCAGGAATGTGTGCCTTTTTTGAATTTTTAATTAGAATTTTAATTATTAATTAAAAACTGACTTTCCCGCCAAAGAAAACTTCATTTGCCCATCGACAAGTGAGTAAGGCTTCAGTTTTTTTTCCCATTCTAATTAGGCTAGGCTGAATATTTTTCGGCCGATTATTTCAAACCATTCTGTTTATTTTCTTAATGCTTGATGCATTTAAAATTAAACATTGTTAATTAATCGATCTTTCAAATTGATTCTGAAGTACCTTTGAATTAAAATAAAACAGAATAAAGGAAATTAAAAATTTCCAATCTGCATAGCATTACCCCAACTGACATAGAAAAATTCATGCATTTGCATTACCATAACTGGTGGTGAAAATTCACGCATGTAAATTGTGTTCTGATTGTTGACAACTTTTTTCAATGGATACGGACTTGATTTAAATTATTTTAGGTTAGATGTATGCTTTTGTAATTAAATTGTATTTATGGTAGTTATATATTTTTTATATATACTTATATTTTTAGGTATATAGTTTTTTAAAAACCCGTTTTCAATCGATTATTTTAAACGATTCTGTTTATATTCTTAGTGTTTTATGCATTTAAAATTAAACATTGTTAATTAATCGATCTGTTCATGATGAATCTGAGAAAATTTTGTTGACGAATTGTTGAGATATTACATAAATTAAGAAAGATATTCTGTAGTGTCCATAAGGTTTAAATGCTCAGTGACTCTGTTTTCAATAATCATATTATAAAAAAATGCTTTGTTTCAGTAAAAAATATTATTATATTAATTGCATATTAATCATTTCCACTTTAATTTAAAGCTAAAATTCTACAGGAGCTAACAGAAAATTAGAGAGATACATATTAGGTTATGACTGAAGGCTTTTATTATGTTATGAGTGAATTATATGATTGTCAAAATTTGAAGTTTTAAAATATTTTGATGAAGAAGCTATTAAAGGAATTACATAAAATATTTAATTATTAAAATTTTAACGAGCATTAAGATTAGCGAACCGGCTGGTCGCCAAAAGCTTCTAGTTATTAAATATTTGTAAATAAATTTCTCTTTATGCCAACTTAATTAAAATTCATTCAATCCATGAACTTTTCCAAAATATAAAAGATACATGAATTAATGTTTTATTCTATTTATTATAATATGATATTATTCTGTAAAATTTGGAGAGCTTGGGTGACTTCAATTTTCAATGAAGATTAGTAAAAATATTTTATATAAGAATAGTGAAATAATTAATTATGCTGGGTTTTATACAAAATTAATAAAAATATTGCCCTTATTAAGCATTATAGATATTTACTATTTCTAAGATTTCAAAATACCACTTATTCAATTTGAGAAATTGCAAAAATAATTAAAGAACAAAAATTAGGCTCCTACTTCATTCTTAGCATGCTTTAACATTAAAATTTTTTAATCCATATAGCTTTACAAATACTTCATCACTTTATTTGATCAGGTCTGTTAAATGTTACTAAAATTTGATTTAGGTCTTCATTTGTAAAATTGTTTTTTTTTATCAGTGCTTAGAATTAAAAGATATTTTATAATCATTTTTTCTTCTTCTTTTTTTTTTTTTTTTCCTTTTCTCTTAAAGCTCAAAATAAAGCAGCTATGGTGAAGATTGGTATTGTTTCTAACCTGATTGATATGATGAATGTTGAAACATTCCCTGTTGTTTTTAAACTTCTTGGGACACTAAGAATGTTACTTGATAAACAAGGTATGTCTGTAAGTTATTATGTAACCTTAAATTATTTTATCACATTCTCCAAGATATATATTATAAATTATTGTTTTTAAACTGCTTTTAATATAAGATTTAGTTAATATAAGAATGTGCCCATTTAAAGAAATATTATTCTATTAGAGATATCTCAGATATGATTTTCACAGATTAATTAATTAATGAAAGCTATAGTAGAGAATTTTATACATATTGGCAGATTGCTTAAGAAGTATTCTTCTTATTATTAAGATAATTTGGATGTAAATATATAGTTATATTAAGTCTTGCTTCTTTAAAATAGGGTCTTTCTAATAATCACAAAACTAATTACTTAAATAGGTTTGAAATAGAAACAAATATTGATCTACTGACAGGCCAAAATGGAGCATGACATGGAGCAAAAATTAACTTCATAAAATAATTAATTTTGTGAAGCATAATGACCACGAAATAAAATAAGTGCAATTAAATTAACTGTAAATGAATAAATTTTTACAAAAAGTGCTTGAGATATTAAAAATATTGTAGTGTTATTATATATATAAAATAAAATTAATCGATCTCAAGAATCATAAAGTTTGATTCTGAAAATACTGAAATCTACATTTCCATTGAAATGCAATTGTAAATACAAAATAAAAATTATTTTGAAAGAAAATATTATCAATAATTTACAACTGAAGTAAGAATATAATGAATCAGTTGACCTCAGATTGTTACTTTTGTTACAATCCTGCATAGAAATAAAATGTAACTAAATGGGAAATTTGCCTCTCACAACTACATAATGTCCACAAACATTCAAATTGAAACTAATTCATTAATATCAGATTGAAATAAATGGTGTTCTACTAACAGAAAAAAATGCATTGCAAAAAAACAAAATTTAAAACTTTTGAATAGAAGCAAATAAAAAAATAACTTTTCTATCTTATAGGCCATTCATTGACATTTCAGTTTAAAGAAAATTAATTATTATTCATGTTCATAATCATTACTCATTCACACACATATCCCCCCCCCTCCCCACCTACCGCTATAACAGAAGTTAGCTAGATATCAGAAAGGTGATATGTACATTTCTATATGATTATTATATAAAGAGATAGTTTCAGTAATCAATTTTGATTCAGTTGATATTGTATATTTTTACCATGAAAAATTCTTGATATTCCAAGCATTATTATTGTCGTTTATCTACATAGGCAGTAACATTAAAAGAATGAATTTTAATTCCTTTGAAGAATTTAATTTTTTGAGTGGTGTTCTATGAAATTTTAAAATCAATTTAAAACTTATGATTTCAAGAATTGAAAGAATTTCTCCTCGCTTTTGCAACTGTGTCATGTGCATTTAAAGGCCTCTACATACACTGCAATAATTTCAGTAACTGTGATTATATTCACAGCAAAAATTGCTCTGCTTAAAATTTTTCCTGTGATTTATTTTTTTAATAAAAAAATTAATCAGTTTTAAGGAGACTATGACTTAGTCATAACTGTTTGTTAGTAAGGATTTTATACTACAGCTTTTAATATTCTTTATCAAAGGAAAAAAAAAAGTATTGTCTGTTTTTTCCATGCTTAACTTCTTTTTTTCAGTTTGTTTGAAATTGTGGGAAATCATTATTTATTATTATTTATTGTTGAAATGTACCAAATAGTTGTATGAAAAGATTTCTTTATGTATTTTTTGTTCATGAATATTATATGAAATGTAACTGTAAAGTAAAAAATTAAGAATATTTTTCGTTTTTTCCAATTTTAATACATTTGAAAGTAAAATAGAAATTTTATTTAATTTAAAATTTTTAGAATTTAAATGATAAATAGAATAACAAATTTAAATTCTATTTATTTTAAATTAATTTAATTTAAAGTAAGTCCACTCTCAATGATTTTTTTTTTAAATTTTAATTAAAGACTTTCATATATGTGTGTGATTTGCAGATTTAATGACAATAAAAAATTTGAAACTATTTTATTTAAAAAAAATATATGTGTAAAAATCTGCAGATTTTCAAAAATATTTATCTGCAAAATAGTGTAAAATGCTTGTTTTTGTTGCATATTTATTAAAAATTTATTTATTCTTCCATTTACATATATTCATGTTTCATGCAGAGGATGTTGCAAAAACAGTTGGTGAAAATATTGATTTTGTAAAAAGATTAGTAAGCTGGTGTGCTGTGGAAGATCACCCTGGAGTTAAAGGTACAGCATATTTTGATCAAATATCTTTTTTCCAATTAGGAGAATAAAGCAATAATAAAAATTAATAATATTTTTCATTAATAGTTATAATATCTTAGCAGCAGCAATAATAATGATTTTTGCATTGAAAAGTTAATTTTCGAGTACTAATGAATATTTAAGAGTTTTTTATCATCTGTGCTATTTTTACTTGATACTAACTACCTTTGGTGAATAGCTGGTTCATCAGCATTAAAATTTCCTTTTAAGTATTTTATATATCTAGTTCTTGATGGCTTCCTTAACAATGCAATTTTAAACTTAAAAATCTATTAGACATATAAAACATACTATTTTAAGAACCTTGCTCCATTCCATTCATCCTGACATTGCATCCATTCCAAACACATCAATGTAATTTCCTGTCATCTCATTCAAAATATAAACTTTAATTTGAAAAGAAAGAAAAAAAAATGTTTCAGTTTCAACTGGTATAAAAACTTACATGATGAAACTAAACATTTTTATTTGAGATATAAGAACAAATAATAGAATCTTTAACAGTGGGTTTTTATATATTGCAGAATATTTTTCATAATTTGTGTAATAATTTGATGGATTATTTAATAAAAAAATTTCTTTGATACAACAAAAGATTCTGCGCACTAAAATAAAATTTTTAAAAATTAATTTTTAAGTGATAAAAAGAATAAATTATTTTATACATCCAATTATTAATGAGTAGCAACATTTAAAAATGGCTGCACATTTTTAAAATTCATCATTGTTTATTTATAAAGTTAAACTGTAATTTCAAAAAAGTTTATAAAGAACGTACTTTAAATGAAAACTTACCTATTTTGGAAAAGTAAGTCAAAACTTTATATTTTCATCATCACCCTTTAACAATGTTGTTGTTAACAATCCCTTTAACAATGTAACTTTTTTATTACATATTTTTGTAAAGAACACTTAAAATGTTTTTAAAATTTGGGGGAAAATTATATAGCAAAAGATTGATATAACTGAGGAGGTAACTTTTTTCCATTCTATGATGATGTAAAAATCATTTTTATCCTGCGCTATTTTTTAAAGTTATCATGGGAAAACACTAAAATTTCACTTAATTTTTAATTGATTAAACCTTTTTAAAAATGTCTACAAGATATAAATTATTGCCCTCCCAAATGTAGATGTCCCAAGTTTAGTAGTTTTAAGTAAAATGGTTTGGCATCTATGGTGTCTGTACATATACATAATTGTTTATTTGTAGTAACAACAAACATTATCAGTTTAAATAATTTCTGTTTATTTGAATTTTTTTTTTTTTTTCATTTTTGGTTGAATTGGGTAGATATCTATTTTTGATAAGTTTATGCATATGTAATAAATCCATTTTTATCTGTTTTTTAACATATAATTAACTTTAATTTTCATAGTCTGAACTTAATCATCAAATCCATTGAAATTCATGAGCCACTCAAAAATACAGAATTGGTTATTTCTTATCAAGTTGTATTTCTATTTTTGGGTATTCTGTGTTTTGAAGTTACTTAAAAGGGTTTTTTTTTTTTTTTTTTTTTTTTTGTAAATTATTTAAATTCAAGGTTTTTATGTGATGTTCATGTTTATAGATTTGATGTTCACTTGATTGCATCAATATACTCTTAATTTTTCAAAATTATCATAGAATGACGCTATTAGTATTTTTTAAAAATCATAAAATAATCATTTATCATCTTTTACCAATTTAACAAAATTACAATAAAACAAACTTTCTGATGTTTTCAGAATGTCTGTCTTCTTTTTCATTATTATATAATTTTTATTATTATTAATAATAAATCTATTAACTTAAATAATATGATGCTTATCAGGTGAAGCCACAAGATTACTTGCATGGATTGCAAAGAATTCCAAAACACCATCTGTGATGAAGAATCTTGTGAAAGCTAATGCCTTACCTCCAATAATCTCAATGATGAAATCAGAGCATGTTGTGATGCAAAATGAAGCTTTAATAGCCCTTTCCTTGGTTGCTGTGAGTTGTTTAAGTAAGGGATATTTCATCTACTTTTGTCCCCCTCCCCTTTTAGAATGTAATATCTAATATTTAATTGCATTGTAATTTTTTTTATTAGTTTGTGCAATATAGAAGAAAAAAATTCTTATTTTCATTTTAGTAGAAATATTTCTAATAAATACTATGCTTATGGAAATATAGGAATTTTAAAGTTGTTAGTATTCACTAGAGAAAACGGTGATTAAAAAGACTAAATTTGTTATTTCTTTATTATTGTAATCGTTTTCTGAGGTTTTTATCTTTTGTTTTATAGGATTTCACTTTTGATAAGATGCTTAGTATTTCTATTAAAATTTGGTAAAAAAGTTTAAAATAATTTTGAATTCATTGAAAAAAATTAATGACTGATTTTAGCATTATGAACTTTTCCAAAATAAGATATTTTTAGTGAACTGTAATATTGTTTTCTGTCACAGTAAGAAAAGCAGTTTTATAGATAGTTCTGATGGATGCTGAATGGATTTTTGAGTCACTGACATCTGGCCTTGGTGATCATTTGGTGATGAAATTGAAAATTCCATAAATCACAAAAATTTTGAGGACAGCTCCCTTTGGATGTGAATTTCAGTGCTTCTTCTAGAAGTTTCTTTGTTCTATCACAGAAACTATAAAAAAAGTGGTAGTCAGAGCTGAAGTCAATATTGAGTCAATCAATATTAAATTAGTTGAGAGTAGAGGACAAGTCAAAAGATATGAGTTGTGAACTGAAGTCTCTCTCCTGCAATTTCTCAATTAGTACATTGTGCTGTTACAATGTTTATTACCAATTTGTTGCTTGTGTACAATTGTTTACTACAAGTACATATTTTGTGTACTCTTCAGCTGTGTTTTGGTATTGTGAATTCATGTTTTCATGGAGAATAAAACACCTGTATCTATTATCGAGCCTATTGGACTTTTTCATTGTTTGACCCTTGAATGGATTTCAGAAATATTTGATTACAATATATTGATTATTTAATGAATGATATGAATTCCTACTTTTTTTTTGACATGAAGATATAAATATTATTACCGATGCTTAAGTTTAATGCATCTAAAAAATTCATTTTCTCCGTAAAATGGGTACATTAAAATAAAATTTAGATGTCATATAGTACAATATTAAATCTAATTCTGTATTTCTGGTCTTCATCTGTTTTCTTAATTAATGTATTTGAAATGTTTGTTGCATAGAAAATGTACCAGGAAAGAACAGTTTATTCTGTTTCTTTCATTCTATTTTTTGACATGAAAATGAGTATTGTTATCATCAGTGTATAATTAATTTCATTAAAAACATGAATTTACTGAATTGCCATTATCTAAAATAGCTACAAAATAATTCATTCCAGAAAATTTTCAAATTGCTAAAGATAGAAAAGATATTAATTTTCTTTTCTTTTTTCATATCATGTTAGCCCATTCACCCAAACTGTTTAGGAATGTTTTAAAAGTTGGTAACAAAAATGTATAATGTTACAGTGTTAATCTATCTTCCCTCATGAAACAGGCACTTTTAAACAGTTATAAAATTCGAATTTAAAATCATCTGAATTTTTATTGTAATTTTCTCTATATTTCAAGACATACTAAAGACAAAATAAAATTCAATTACATATGAATGCATATATACTAGAAGAATGTGAATGCATATGCACTAGAAGCGCATGAACAAAAAATTATAATTTTTATATCCTCCTGATTCAAAAATGTTTTCACATGGAAAAAATTACAAGCAAGTTTGTTTTGTTTCTAGGCTTTCAACAATAACAAAGGCTGAAAAAATATTTAGTACTACTGAAAATTTTATTGAAGTGCTGTGCAATTAATATGCATAATATTCTCATTATGCACATCTTTACTAGGTGACATAGAAGAAATTGCAGGATCAACTGATCTAATAAATATTTTGTATCAAATATTGGCTGGTGATTTGATTGTTATTGAGCTCACCCAAAATGCCCTATCTCTTCTCGTTGTACTGATGTGTTCAGGTGAGCAATTTATTAAGTGTTTTTAAAATTACTAAATTATTTAAATAAGCTACAATCTGGAAATCTAAACAAAAATTTCAAAAGAATGAGTTACAGAACTAAAATATGTAAATAAATTGGAATTTTTATGTCATTTATAATGCATTTAAATTTTTTATTAATGAATGTTTTTCCCCCTTATTCATTATTATTTTACAACCTTCTTGTATAAGGCTTTCTTATGATACATTGTATCTTAATTTTTTTGTAGTAATGGAAGTATTTGTAATTTTTTGTTAAAGAAAATATTTTTTGCTTTTTACTATTGTAATAAAACAATGTTTATATTTTTCTATTGTTATTATCTACTTTTTTAATCAGATATATTTCATAATTCATGTTTACAAATATTACAGGTTCTCATATTAATTTCTAGATAGCACTATTCAATTGTCATTGGGAGTCAATTACTCTACTAAATTTCCAAATTCTAATACGAGGAAATGTGTAAAATACTTATTACAAAATTCTGTCTGTACAAACCTAAAACTGTCTTTTTTTTTTAACAATTAAATAAAATTGTTAAAAAGAAAAAGTAGAATAGTGCTCTATTGTTTAAGTGTTTGAAAAAGTCGAGGTGTGATCAGTCCCAGTAGTTCTGATATGGAATAAATTTTATTCAAATTCTCTAATACTTCAAAGTACATTTTTGAAGTAAGAGCTTTTTAAAAAATATATAACTTTTTATTTTATCAAAACTGATAAAAAAATACATTATAATAGTGTATTATTGATTCATAATTTTATTATATTATATTTACATTTATTTTACATGTGTAATTTTTCTTTTCCAGCAAAATTGAGAAATGCTGTTAATAGCACACCCATACGAACAGATCTGAAAGTCTTAAAAAATCACAATGACAAAAAAATTAGAGATCTAGCATCAAATGCAATACAGATGCTTGAGACTAGTCATGGCCCTTGAAAATATTTGTCAATACTGCAAATTGAAATTAAGATGTTGCTCAGTTCATTCTAAATAGGTTATGCTTATATTTTTTTATGTGTTTTATATTTATTTAAGTAGGTATGTTTAAAATCCTGAATCATTTATAGTACTGTATATGAAAATTGAACCTCATGAATGTAAAATACATTCTGTCAGTATTTTTTTTAGGTTTAAATGTTTTCAAGGAAATTTGTCAAGTTTAAAATACACTGTATTGTGTTTCAACCAGTTTTTTTTTTCGAATATCTTATAGACAGAGTAATTTTGCACACTTTTTCTTATATTCATTGTATTTAATTTTTCTGTACAGCTCGAACTCTATCATTTCTAGATTATTTTAATCATGATGTGCTCTATAAAACTTTTCATCAAATTAAGATTAAAAATGAACTTTTTGATAGTTAAAAAATGTTTTATGACAAAAAAGTTTTAATTCTTTTAAATTTTTAAATCTTTTACTTAGTGGGGAAAATTATAAAACCTACTTAAGCATTAAAAAGAACTCAATTGCTTGTTGTCATTAAAACCAAAATAGCAACTGGAAACATTGTGATCTTATAAAGTAAATTTATTTAGATGTATACAACATTTATTAAATTCTGTGTGAAATTTTTTGCAAATTTAATTCTGAAACTTCTATTGCAAAAGTTCCCAAACTATGGACTACAATCCATTAGTGGGTCATCAGTTAATTTTTGATGGTTCTCAATGAGATCTTGAGTATAAATGCATTATGCCAAAATATGCAAAAATGTAACGTGGACTTAAAATTACTGCATGCACATTTATTTATTTGTTTGTTTATTTTTTGTAAAATTACATTTAATAATTTATTTTTTTTCTTTTTGGTATATGAAACCCCTTTTAGAAAAAATGTATTGTTTCTTTCTGAAAAAAATTTTAAAATTCCTTGTACCAAGAATAAGGTGGGTCGCTGGATTCAGTTTCTAAAATGTGGTTTTCTTTGTTTAAAGTCTGGGAATCCTTTTTTAATAGAATTAGTTTTTTAATTTCTTATCCATTTATCTATCAAGCATATGTTTTTTAGATTAAAATTATACTAATATAAATAATAGTCAATATATTCTGAATCAAATTTATCCATTCTTTCTTTTTCTTTTCTATTATTTTTATGTTTAAAAATATTTTTCAAACTTTTATATTTCTGTTATTTTGAATAAACTTATTTAGAAAGATTAAACTATTCTCCACTTAGATTACAATTTTTTGAAAACTTTTTTAGATAATAATAAGTCATTTGATTTATTTTATTGATATATTTTGAAAAGTTTACAAAAAAATGTTATTTAATTTGAGAATATTTTTTCTGTATAATTATACAGTAGTTTTAACATTGATGAGGTTTGATTATTGTACTATGAGTTTATTTCGAACAAGAAAGTTTTTGTTGCTAGTTCTTTTAATTAGTGATATTGTAATTAAGACTGAATGTTATATATATAATTTCTATTTTTTTATGCATTTTTACTACTATATGTATTTATGTAAAAAAAAGTACATTCTTAAAATTTATTGTTATAATGATTAGTTTTAATATCCATTTTAACTGGGCAAAAGATTTTTGAAAAATAATTAGGTCAGTTTGCAGTCTTAATAGATTACAATTTACAAATTGCAATTTGGGAACACTTTTTGCTTTTATTTCCATTTTGTGTCTGATGTTAATGTTTCAAATCCTTCAAATGTTTCTATGTTAATAAGTAGAATTGCTTCTGTGTTGATATGTGTTGTATGTATTGAAACTGTGTACCATGCTTTCTACATCAATTATGTAATTTTGTTCTGTCCTTTATATGTGTTTATATTTACCTTGCAAAGCTCATGTTCCATGTCTTGCTTATATTGAGGGCTTCCTACAGTAAATCCAATGCTTTTATAATTCTAATGTCAGAAAGATTATGTATGGCTTCTATTAATTGTATATCAAGTGAGCTTACATGTTTTATAAACTAGTCAATCTACTTAATCTGAAACATCATGAAGATGTTAGTATTGAAATTTTTCTGAAACAAACTTCATAAATTTGGCATGAAAATGTTTATATTTTGTTCTAAAGATTTATTATTTGTATTTTTCTTGAAGAGGAGTGCATTTATATTATTAATATCTATACCTTGAAATTTTCCTCTCTTAGCTCAATTTTACATTATTTTTTATATACAATCACTATTAAAAGAAAATTTGATTAGATTTAGTGAAAATCTGAGTTTTATGCATATTTATATGCAAACATTAATAAAAGTTAATCCAACTTCAAATTTAGAATAAAAATAAAATATTCTATTAAGATTAGTTTTATATATAAATGAAAGTTTGGCTGAATTTCATGATGTGAAAAGAAATTTGTTTGGCAACTATGTATTTTCTCCAACTAGAACCAGATGTGGAAAATAAACAGTTTTTGTTGTTTCACATTTAAAAACACCTTTGAGATGTTACTGTCTGTAGTTATTTAAAAATATATTTATATAATTTTGTTAATTTTTAAAAGTCTGTCCTTTAATTCTTCTCTATATTATCCTATTTCTTATTGTAAAACTTTAAATACTCTTTTGAAAGCTTAAACTAGGCAATATTGAGTGTATTTGTCCTTTCATAATGATTACTTTTTAAAAGTTGGATCTAGTATGTATGCAATAATTGATATATATTTTTAGTTTATGTGTTTTATATGTAACATTATTTAGTGAAAAGATATTTAAACTTATTTTGAGCTAATGGCTTTGTGGAAAAACATATGCAGTTGACTCTTAGTAATCTAATCATAAACCTCTTTTGCCTTTCCTGCAGTCCAATGTTTTCAGAAGTGAAAAACATTAAAGGGAAAACAAGTTATTGCATGCAGATTTCAGTGACGGCATGAAGTAGACCATAGGCTTTGAATTATATTTTGTTATTTTATTATATATAGTATAATTTTTAAATTTTCTAGTAGCACACTATATTTTATGATTTGAAGCAATATTTTTAAATAATTTAATACCATACAATATTGTGCAACAGGCTGTGCTGCCTGTGTTTTCAATATTTTTCATAATATAGATTTTTTTTTAATTAGATATTTTATGGCAATATATGTAGGATTACCAGGAGTTAGTTGTTTGCATAAAATAATGACTTTTTCAGTATTCTTATAAATTTTTCTTTCTTTTTCTTCTTTTCCATCATCTTTTGTTATTCATATAAATTAATAACTTCTAATCATAATACCTCATCTTCATAATTTGCATATATAACCAATAAATATTTCCATTGTTAACATTTTTGTAAATTTTTTGTTTTAATTTCTAACAATCATTTTATTTAACACTTTTTATTTTTTTAAATAATTAGTTAAAAGAAAAATGCATTATTATACATACAATTTGAATTATGGAGAAGATTATATATTTACTAGTTCTGTTAAGAAAATTATCATGCTAGAACTTCAATTTGTTAAAAACTTACTTTATTTTTTTACTATTTTAATATAATTTTAGAAAATGTATTAAAAGTTTCTATTATAAAATATGTAAATGTATTTTTACTCCTCAATTTTCATCTTATTAATTGTTGTTTTGTCAGTATTATTGCAACTTAAGGATTCAATTGTACTCTTTAACAAAAGTGGAACTGAAACGATTGAGTTGTCAGCTCTTTATTTTTTTTGTGCGTTTATGAGTGAAATCCTGTTAGTAAACATTGCTTAGAAATTAATAAAAGCCTTCCATTTCTTTTGGCTGCTAATGCCTCCTAAAAATCTGTTTGTTATAGTTTTATTTATTATTTTTATACTTTTAATGCTTAATTGTTATTATATTTATATTATTTTTATGTAATTTGTTAAAGATTTGTGCTGTACATTGACACTAAATCTATTATCAAACTGCTCATATGAGATTAAAAATAAGTAAAGGTACTCGTCACAAGTGATATCTGTTAAATCTATGATAATTACCAATTTAACATTTGCTTTAATGTTTTAATCTATTTAATCATGTTAATGTGTGCTGTGTATGTTGTGTGCAATATTCTCTTATTTTTTTCATATCTTTATATTAAATAAGTATTTCCTATTTATAATTAATTATTTCCTATTTATAAAAAATATAATTATTATAATAATATTTTTTTAAATAATTGGACTGTTAATCCACCTGAGACCTGATACTGTTATTTTTATTGATGTCAGTGTTGTAATGAAAATCAGAATACTGTAAATAATATATGCATTATATACTTCACATTTAAATATTTTAATATGCATTCAATGTTAAAAATTCATATCAATGCAAAATATTTCAAAAATTAAGCTCAATATATTAATTAAAGATTATAAAAGGTATTCTAATAATTATATTATTTTTTTTAAATATTTTAGACATATTATTTTTTTAATATATTAAAAAATTTTGAGTGCTGCCCTTTTCTTTTCTTTTTTTTTTAATGTGTAGTAATGGTTTATAAATATAATTGTAAGAAAGTCGTTATTCATCAAATTTCTTTATTATTTTGTTTATATTCTTTCTTGAATGCATAAATTATTCTGCATTTAAATATCTCTCTTTTTTTTTTTTTGCTTTTTTTTTATATATTGTTGATTCAAACTTTTAAAATTGCAACATTTTAAAATTATATATACTTGTTATTATAATCATCTAAATCTAAACTTTTGAATTATCATATTTGGATTAATCGGCTTGATTGTCAAATAGTAGCTAGTTATCTATGGGGGTTCAAGGGCCTATTGGTAAAGTCTCAGCTTCAAAGCTGAAGGTCTCTAGTTCAAATTCAATATCCCTAAAGGTCCATCATGCATACAAGCTTGGTGAAAGTTAAATCTGTTATCAAGATTAAATGCCCTTCAATTAAGTTTGGAGACAGAATGTCAACTCAGGTCATCCTTGTCTTTTGACTAGAATTTAAATTTATGGGCCTAATGGCCCTAATGTTACTTAATATGACTTACATTAATATAACTAAAATTAAACCAGGGTCTCAGAAATTTTTTTAAATTTTTGTGTTTATTAAATATAAATGAAATAGAATAAATTAACTATGTGCTTTTATTTGATTTTCAAGAGTTGTGGCCTAAATATTAAAATTAAGTGTAATTTAAATTTCAAAACATTATTTTTAGAACATATTTCATATTTTCAAAATTATTTGCAGTTCAACATGAATCAGTTTGTTTTGCAGTTGGCTGATTGATTCACAAGTCAAGCAATATCTTGAAAAACTTTGTATTAGAAAATTTAAAGTGATTTTTTTAAATATATTTTTTTCAGTTTTGTTTAAAATTACATTTAAATTTAAACTTTAATTTTCTTTTTGTGAGCAAGATGCAGGCCCAACTTTGTTGAAGGTGATATGCATTTCAGCTTTTTTTTTTTTTAATTATTTTAGTAAGTTGTGATATTAGTCACTTAAAAGTTTTTTTATTTAAAAATTAAATTAAAATAGTTTTTTGTTTTTAAATTATTTTTGAGGTTTGGAAAGTAGGGAAGGTTCCCAAACTTCCACTACCTATAGGTCTTAATCTGGCCTTGTTTATTGTTATTGTAGAAATTGCTTCTGATTAGTTTTAATATTGGATTAATTTTGTAATGTGTATGCAATTCTTGTTGTTCATTGTACTGACATATATAATGTTTATATTGTAAGTATTTTTTTCTTGTCATTTTAATTATATGTATATAATTGGGCTGTGATAATAAAAGCTTTGTTGATAATTAAAAATGATGTATATATTAGTATTAAGGAATCATTCCTTATTCTATCATCATTCCTATTTCCGTATTGTTGATCATTATTCGTGCTGTAATTATTGTGTACTAAGATTTTTGTGTCATAGAAAATTAATCTTTTAGCATTTCCTCTTGATAAAGTTTTTTTTTTACTTTGTATTTTTAAAATACTGTTTATTTTCTGAACAATTTGGTGGTACAGTTATGTATCTATTGACGAAGGACTAAGCGACGGATGATTCGAAATTTGTTGTGGTAGCATTCTTTTTTTGATGCAGTAAATCAAATTTAAATTCTTAAAAGTAGTTTAAATCTATACTTTTAAGAATTTATATTTAGTTTTCTAATATTATGCATTTTTATTTTCATATATAGCGATTTAATAATGATTTATAATTCATAGATGTCCTCGAAGGGGCACTCTACTTTTCACAGTCCAAAAAATACAAAATAGCAGTTGGAAACTGAAGCAAAAAATTTATTCAACAAAATAAACTGAAATTTTTTATGGCCATAAAAAATACCAATTTGAAATAATTTCTGTTGTTGTAATGTATCGATGCTGTTCTCAATTGAAGGCTCATGCGTGGTAGTCATTGAAATGCTGCAACTTCTAATTTATTGCTCATTTGATACCTGTTTGCCTAACTTATCCTTTTCCTTTCCTAAATAATGTAATAATGAATTAATCGAAAAAGTAATGTTTGACTTGATGTAAATAAATGTGAATATAGAAACGGAAACGAAGCAATTAATAATTTTTATTAAAAATTAAATTTTAAAATAACTTTTTATGATTATATTTAATATGGTCCATAATCTCATTTATATAAATAAAGGAAATTCATTTAGGGATGGTATTTTTATGTTTATTTACGGAAAAAAAAGTATAATATCATATCTTTAATTATTTTTTTGTTTCATTAATTGCCTTCACTTAATATTTATTTTTGAAATGTAGTTTCGGGGAAAAAATTCTGCAGAGGAAAAACATTTATAATTCTCTTTTTTATACCTCTAGTGTTGATTTTTCAACAACACTTACTTTCTATCTTTCTTTCCCCCCCCCCCATAATCCATGCATCAGAAACAAATGCAATGTGATACTGCTCGTGTGCAGTAACAGAAATCTGTACTGAATTAAAAGATTATACTTTAGAAGAAGTTTCCTCCTTCTGTTACATAAAGCGAAATGTACTGTTTTCCACTGCATTTCATTTGAAAATTATTAGCTGTAAAAGGTATTGCATCAGATTATTCATATATTTAAATATTATGTGCAAAATTAAATTAATGATTATAATTAAATAATTATATTTATACACTAAAGAAAGTTAAGAATTCTGCAGTTCCAGAATGTTTGTACAGTACACTCCCGATTATCCGCGGAATTGGGTGGCGCGGCCACCGCGGATAACAAAAATCGCGGATAATCCGAAAAAAGCTAAAAACGGGAATAGCAAAAGAGAAAACAGTCATTCCAACTTTGAAAAATCGTTTTATGTATAATAAAACGTAAAATAAACAGCAGGAAATGTTTAACAAACGCTTACTATTTTAGTATATCACTCAAAACTAACCTAAATGAAAACAAAAGTGCTTTGTACTTACGAGAGGCGTCAAGGATACACAGAAAAATTAATACATATGTACTGCTTTAATACTGTAATGTATTATGTAATTACAAAAGCATAACTGTAAAACTACTCCTTTTTGAAGAAATCAGTCATTTGTGTTTGCTTCTTGCTTTGGAACCATTTTCTCTTTAAAAAAAAAAAAAACTTTGTGTGGCAGGCGCGGATAATCGGGAGTCTACTGTACTCGGGATGTACCACTTGTTACTATTCAGAGATTTGTTTAATGAATATTGAATTCTCAAAGTTATTTCAAATTTTTTTAAAATTAATTCAATGCTACTTAATTGGTATTCAATCTAATAAGTGTATTATTTTCAGATGCAGTTATAATTTGGAAAAAGTAATTTAGTAACCAATTTTATGTTCAAATAAATTTTAGGTGGCTTGTATAGAAATGACGGAATTCTTTTTTGAAATTTGACGTCAAAATGTAGTGTTACGATTACAAAATTTTGGTATTGGTTTTAACTTAAATATGTTGGTGTTTTCTTTGAGAATTTTTATTCCTTTTTAAAGGATTTACAAATTTAGTGTATATTAAATAATAAATGCTTCAATAAAAAAGTTGTTTGTCTAATTGTATAAAATAAACAAGCAGAAACAGAATATTTTCATAAAGCAAATTGACAGTATTTTGTTTCTTTAATTTTTCTGGCAATCATTTTTGGAAAGCTCGTAATATGATAATAATTATCTTTGCTTTTAATTTAATCTGTCTGTATCTGTCTCTCGAACTGCCATTTGTTGATTAAGGGCAATATTTGTCAAGACAATATTTAGCTCTTCTAAATATTAATAAGAGTAAGAATTTTTATTTAGATTTTTATCTTTTATGGAGGTATTCATATAAAATGATATTACAAATGCTATTTTATAGAAAAGATCTAGTGTACAATTTTTTTATGATATAATTCTAAAAATATATGTTATGGATTTAATTTTTCTTGTCTTTTGTGTGAAATAAATAAAAAATGACATTTTTTCTTTAAATCGACAATTAATTGTCAGGCAAAAATGTTGGCGAAGAATTTTTGTTTTCTATTAGTGCGGCAATCGTCAGATTTACGCTGAATGAAATTTTATTTCGTGAAATCGTCAAAAATGGCTCATTTCTCAATGTGAAGAAGCTATTGCATTCTATTCTCATCTGATTTTGATTTCTGTTGAAGAGACGGAAAGAGGATTGTGATAATAAAAAAAAAATTATTATTTAGAAATATTATAAAAATTTTATCTACTTCGATCATTTATTTTTGTATTCCATACATATAAAAAATTTTTGATTGGCTCAAATTTTTTTAAAAATTGAGTGTAACTACTTCTTTTGGGTAATGGCATTTACTTTTATTCCATTTTTACTTGGAGTGACATATAGCTATGCTGTATCCTGTTGTTGAATTTATTTTATTCTTTTAGATTTATTTTACAAAATTTTCTTTTCTAATTTTAATGATATTCAATGAAATGTATGTATGGATTTTAAATTAACTCTTTGGAAGCATCTCAGTTGTGACTTTAAGATTATTTTGTGTGTTAATGGAGTTATGTAGAATATTTTTTGTTGTAATGATCCTGCTTAAATAAATCCTATCATTATAATTTATAAGAAAAAAAATTGTATCATATATTTCTTCTCTGACATTTTTTTTCTAAGTAGCACAAGCAAATTTGTGAGCTAATTTAATAGCATATCGTGGAAAATAAAATTTGTATACAACATTGCTCATCTTAATTTGAAGCATTGATTTATTCAGCTTTTGCACTCTGTAATTAATGTTGTAATTTACTGTAGAATAAAGATGTTTATAATGAATTTTTTTTGTATAATTTCATTTAAAGTCATAAATTTTTTATGATATACTCATACTTTTATGATTGTCCGAAATACCTTGATATCAGTTTTAATTCTGCAAATATTGATCCTAGATATATCCGTTAAATTAAAGAGCTACCAAAAGATGTATATATAAGGTAACTCTCAAGTTATTTTAAATTTCGTGTTGAAACAGGTTCTATTTTGCAGTATACTACGTTGTAGTTAATATATAACCATTATAAGTCATAAATTTAGTGTAATGTATTTCGTGTTCTTGTGTACTGGTTGATGAATTGTTCAAAATGTTCTTTAACATTGTCAGTACGCTTGCAATTGTTCAGCGCACGAGAAGTAGAAGTTAAGAGTTTTAATGATCAAACTAATGGAACTTTTATTTTTCTGAGTTTGCAGAGAAATCTTCCGCGCTTACTTGCATTTAATTTCAATCTAAAAAAAAACTTAAACAACGGCTGTCTTCATCTACAAGATTGTTTGAAATAAGAATATAATTAGCATAGATGAAGCCAAAATGTTTAAAAACTTCAAAATTAAACTGTATATTAGGTTGGACCAAAAAATTTACATGTTTTCCTAATGAAATATCACAGTACCGCATAAAGGTTTTGAATTGGTGAGAAATAAAATGAAGAAAAAATAAAGATTATCTTCTTCAGTCGCATAGTGCTTAAAAGTTATAAAATAGCGGAAATCGACTGTTTTTCATTATTTATTTATTTTTTAAATTTTCTTCGTTTGTTTCTTATAGCATTAGTTATTATGAACTCAACTTCTTAGGTGTACTAAAATGTATTTAATCAAATCGATCCTATAATTTAAAATACTTTCATACCAAATATTTTTTTAAATGTGAAATGACTTTGATAGTTTGATTTTCACTATCATTTCGTCGATAAGTTACGGCAGTTCTATAAATATGCATGGAAAATGTAGTTTAAGTAATAGTGCTGATTATTATACTGTTTTTAACATAATAAAATAAAAAAATAATATATAACAAAGCTCATCAGCGCAATATGTATCGAAAAAATAAATTTATAAAGCTACTTTAATTAAGAAAATTGATCTAGCTTTATTAAAAAGATAGTAGCAAAATTTGGGGTGTTTAGTCAGTTCCTATGTAATTTAAATTATATGTTCAGATTACAAAATACTTTATAATTATATATGTATAAATTACTTTACCCACCACCACCGAAAAAAAAATATGCTTCTTCATTCTGGAATTTCATTACTGCTTAGATTGTGGCATATAAACATCGGTCAAATGTTTTTTCATCTAAAGTGAATAATTTTTTTTCGTGACGTTATAAGATTCAAAAGTAACAAAAAATTACTGAAGTATTTATTACTGTCACGTAAAATCTTAAGAAAATGGTGATAAGATGGTAAAATTATAACATTTTACCGTCTGAGTACGAAATTATATCTTTTTTAATAAAATTTAAGTAATGTAATAAAAAAAATCGTTATCGGATTTTTAGTTTGATAGGGACTATTTAGATGTGGAGATTGTTTTAAATAAATAAATTTTTCTTTGAGAAGTCACTAATTTGTGCTTTGTTTTTATTTAGAATTTAATTTGACAATAAATTTTCTAGACTATATTTTTCTTAGTTCTTTACTCTCATTAAAAAGAAAAGTCCACATTTCTGAGACTAAAACTTAATAATTATGAAACTTTGAATAATAATATTTTAGATATATTTCAATGACCATTTCTATATATCTATACCATTTTTATGATTGTTTCAAGGAAAATTCATCAATCAGCTAGCGACTCTTGCTCCAGATGGACATTGATTGACTTAAAATAATGAAATTCAAAACTTCATACGTTGGTCAGTTTTAGATGCAGGTGAATGGATTTTTTTTAAATTTAAAATATTAGAATATCAAAAATATTTTTGAAGTTAATTTAATAGAACAGATTGACTATATAATCATTCTGTCATTATGTAGTCAAAAATTTAGATTTCTTCAGTGGACTATTTGTTAATTCAAATAGCAAAAAAGTAATTCTTTACACACTTGAAAAAACATTTTTCCATTTTTTTTATGCTATTGCTTTTACTTTATGGATATTTATCGAGGCTCAATCGAATAAAAATTGTACATTAAATGACCAAAATATTAATATCACCGTGCGATACAGCACTAATCATGTTTTGATTGCTGCAGACATTCTTTCAGACATGGATCCCAAGACCGGATTTGCAAATTAGATAGGTAGGCAGTTGCCTAAAGGCTCAGAGCTCTCGAGATTTTTTACAGCATTTTAAAATGTATTTAAATCTGAACTTTCATTCAATTTTAAAAACCTTGCGATCAAACTTATTTAAATTGAAAGTAAGTATTATTTGAATTAATTGTGGAATATTATTCTAGTAACAATCCGAAATAACTGTCATTAGCAAGTTTGATATTATATTTTATTATAATTCTAAAGACATTATAATATAACATAAGTTCTACGTAGCTTTAATTTTTTAAAAAAAATGCCAGTCTCTATTATTAAATTTTAATAAAATTGTGTTAAAAATTATGTTATTTTGCGCTATTTTTTACAGTGTTATTATTATTTTGCTATTTTTTTAATTTCAACTGCATATTTTTTTATACATGATATATTGAAACTAACTTTTTAGAAAGCGATTATAATTAAGTGCTTTGTTTTTTTAATTTGACAAAATTTGCTGCTTAATCTATTACATAAAAATTAAATTAAAGTCGATTAAAAAATTATTTGGATTTGAAAGTGAAGGGGGTCGAAGAGGTGTGAAATTTGTATTGCTAAAGTTACTAGAATGTTTACACCGGCCTTCATGCTGCTGAGGAGGTACAAAGTTGCTACCAGTGCGGAAGAATATTAGACCATTTTCATAAAATGTCAACACTTACTTTTTTCGTATTGAATTCTGGTATTTCGGTACGATGAACAGATCTCCCTGATTTACTTTTCAAATGCATTCAACTCAGATTCTACCTTCAACATGATACAGTAAAAATCTGGATGGTCAAACCAGATCACTCATCAAATGTCCAATGACGGTGTTATTTAACCCACATCAGCTGGAATCAATTCCTGAAAATGTCTCGTATACTCTTCAATAGAGACCTCATCCCCCTCTCTCCTCATAAAATTGTGAGATTCTGTAAGACTGCAAAATGTAGATCTTTAATGTGAATCTAGCATTTTTACTGAATTTATCGAGCAAATATATATTTTGGAGGCTTTGGATCACATACCGAATTATATTGATGTAAGTCAATGCGTTTGCTTGCGTGCGAAAGTATAGACAGACAGACGGCCAACCCTTTAACACACTTGATTCAAAATTTGATAAGAATCCACATATCTAGATGCTAAACTGATGCACCATGATTTAATCTAGTTCTTTACATTTTGCCGTTATCGTTCTCACTTGTAAATGGACAACCGGGCAGATAGATTTCCTCTGAATTGATTTCATTTTTCAGAAGTTTACAAATTTCATTTAAAAATCCCATATGAAATTCAACTAATATCAGTCAATAGTTCTCTAAATCAGAGCGTTTTTTTAAGTATCGTGTTCACAGAAATATCTGAAATGTGATGATTACAACTTTTTCTCCATACTTATTATATGAGAAAATAAAAAATAACAAAAGAAAAAAAAATTGCAGTGAATTTCTTGTGTTCGCCTTCTATTAAAATCATTTCATTGTAAGATCTGTTTTTGTAGCGTATGATGAAGATTCTTAATCGTATTGTTCTTCTATAGGTTGCGTTTAATATTTTTGATGTTGTACACAATAATTATCATATTCGTCTTTTTCCTCAAACGATTTTCGCCCGCTATTAAGCTTTTTGCTCATAATTTGTTGGTTCAACTACACTTATTTGATGACTTTAAGTGTGAAAATAAAAAATATATATTAGTGGTTTAGGCAATAAATAGAACCAACTCTTTTGGAACTCACAGTTATGTCATGTTCCAAGTCATTTAAATGTTTTGTTTCTCGAAAAATATGTAAGCTGCTATGTTTGCTGATGTTTCTGATTAGAGGAAAGTTTTTCAAGTTAATAATGGTATATTCTGATTTTTTTTTCGGTTATTTACTGTGTATTTTCTGTATTGATATTTATAATGTATGAATGCTCGTTAATTCTCAACGAAACTAATCGTCAGACGTATGTCGCTAGATTTCTATTTTGGATTTTGGGAATATACCCAATGAGAGAATTTTTTCAAAAATTTGGGTAGAAATTTTATTAATTAAATAACCGTTACAGTTACGGTTCTCTTTCGTCATAACTGTGAATCATATCTTTGCAAGAGAACTATTTTTATATCTTTTTAACTTTTAGAAAATTACATTCGAAATAAACAGATTAAAAACTCGAACTATTTTTCTTTATGTTTTCATGAAATATTAAAATTAATTTTGAAATTTTTCGTTATTACCATGAAATCAATTTCGTTGTTTCAACAAATCATTCAATCCGATCTTTTTTACATTGTTTAAGTTATGATAAGAAGTTCTTTTTGAAATATTAGTTTCAAATTTTTATTTTCGTTTTGATTTTGTAGTTAATGTAACATGCAATAATTGTTTGTCTAAACTTTTTTTTTACTTTTTAGCATTTTTATCTTTCCCCTTAACCAAATGGCGTATCATGTGTGTGTTTTTTTCAGCTATAATTCATTTAGTTATAAAATTTTTATTTTATTTTAAAAGTTTTAATAATTATTTAATATTTCTGAAGTAATTTGTCATCATGATTTCATGTTTTTTTAAAAACAAAGCAAAAGATATATTAATTAGCTTTGATTTCTAACTACATATTTGTTTAACTTGTGCATGTTCTTTAAAAATTAGGTCTAAAATGCTGTAAATGCTTTGTGTGTTTTATAAAATAAAATGTGTTTATATTAAAATTTTTAAGCTTTAGAAAAATTTCCATTAAGATTTTTACTTTAAAAGTAGCAAGTAATAAAGTAAAAAAATATATACATTTTGAAATTTTTACACATTGCGCTTCTTTTTTATTATAAATTTTGAAATTAAAATATTTTATTGATTACTTAGTTTTATTCTTGACGTTCATATGGTAATTAACAGATTTTTTTTTACTGTATTTATCATAAAACTCCTTTGAAATACTATAAACTTTCGAAATATATCTAATATAAGCACTTTCTTACAGATTTATTATTATTTCTCAATTTAACCAATAAGCTTTTATATCAAATGCATTTTGCATCATTTCTGCATTTTAATTAATGTTCAAACTATAGGGAATACACCTTGAGCATCAATATAAAATGAATAGTAGACACAAGGATTCTAAAATTGTATGGTATAAATGTCAATATCAACCTGAAACATAAATATTTTGCTCAAGGGAAAACTTAAGGAATAAGAGTTTAAGAGATTTAAATAAGTAATAATCGTGATTAACAAGTAGCTCGAAAAGCTGGCTAGTTTTCTATAAATAGTAAAATTTTATGTGTTATCTATCTGTCGGCTTTTTATGGGACAAATTATTGAATATTAAAATTACCAATGTGGCATAAATATACTTTAAAATATCGAAATGTGCAATTTGAAGCAAATTTTAAAACTTTTGGTAGAAGTTTAATTAATTAGAAACCAAACGAAATTTTGCCATTTTTCCGGAAAAGTAATATTTTCAGTGATAATGATTTAGGTGACTAATCTTTACTTTGATTTGAACAAATTTGAGAAAAAAAAATTTTGATATAATTTGCAACAATACTTCTTCAATTGATTCGATTATTATTGTAATGAAGCCAAACAAATTTTACTGTTTCAACTTCCAAAGAGTAAATTTTATTCATTGCAAAAATATAATATGAATATTATTATTAGCTTCTATATGTTAACTTTAAATTTAATATGCTATTTGTATTCAATGAAGCCAAAATGAATACTTTTTTTGATATTGTGATTTTAAATACAAAGTGGCGTTTTTGGAAGAATACTGTTTTTATTATAATTTACAGTGTAACTAGCATTAAAGAATTTTTTAAAATTAGTTTTTACGTTATAATTAGAAGTATTACTTCTTTTGGTTGCAATAAAATAAAATTCATTTTTGTGGCTTCGTCAATGTTTTTCAACTGTTTTTTTCATCTTTTATTTGAAACTTCTATTGACTCGATTTTTTCCTTTTTTTTACATCGTACAAAAACTTTTAAAAGTCTATTTTTGTTTAGTTACAAAGGACCCACTTTTCACCTCTTTTTGCTCTTAAAATTTAAATATTTATTTATTTATTTCAATTAGCTTAAAGCACTTTGTAACTACCCAAATTATTGCTATAATATAATTACTGTAATTTAAATTATTACACGAGAAAAACTGAAAATTTTAAGAACTGTTATCTATCTGAGTTAAAATTATAAATCTATTTATACGTGTGATATCTTCGCTTAAAGTATAAATAAAATAATAAACAATGCATAAAGGGCAAACGATAATTTAAAACAAATAAAAATTGTAGTATAAATTAATAAACGCTACAGTTTATGGAAACCAATATTATATGATTGTGTAATTCCTTTCTACATAACAAAAATTTACTAACTTTATTATTGTTTAAATTGTGCTTGATATATATTAAATAACTAAAAAAAATGTAGACTATTTAATTAGAAAAGTGTAAAAGCATGTTTGTTTCAGTTCCACAACTTTTTTATATTTGGCAACATTATAAAGCTTTCATTAAAATCGTTTGGTTTTATACATTTTTTTTTCTTCCTAGCTTTAGAATTTAGCTGAAAGAAAAACTGAACGAAAAGCGGGCATAAAATCTCAAAAGAATCACCTCAACTCAACTCAAATATTAAATATAATTTAGAATTCTTATTGCTATATGTTCGCGAACCATGTAATATCAGCTCTTGTAAAAAAATAGAAAAATCTTGTCTTTTTTTTTTTTTTTCCCTTCTTCTTCTTCTTCTTTTTGAAAATGCAGAGTTAATGAATGTACTTAAGCATCACTGAAAGTTCAGAATTCTAATTTTTGACTAAAATCTTCAACGTTGACTAGTCAAAATATGTTTCACCTCTCCTTTCTGAAAGATGATTTTTTTTTTCATTGGACAAACTTTTTTTCTCAAAGGAAACTATTGAATTTCACTGATGAAGAAATTCGACGGCTTAAGGACATATGAAAGTTTCCTCAGAAGGTGTGGCATACAGGTATGTAGTCAATGCTTTATTAAGATTAACAAAATATGTTTAATAAATACTTTTACTATTATTTCTAAAAGTTGTGGCAGAATTCTTCAGGAGGCAAACTATGGCTGTTACAGTGTAAAAATTGCTGAAATATTTATTATTATTATTATTTTCATTTAAGATGAAATTTGTTGCTCAATGAATTTGAATGGCGTTAATGAAACTTTTATGATGATATTGATAAGTTTTCTTTGTGAATATAGTGCTGTTAAAATTAATATTGAAATCTGAGAAATGTTTACATACAATTTATCGTTTTAATAATTATTAAATATTTATTATCATTTATTTATATTTATGGCTCATTTAGACTTTTATGTTTATGATCATTCCCGTGATTTTACTTAATCTTTTCTAAGAAGTTATACATATTATTTCAAAAGTGCTTAAATGCACACAATAGTGATGAGCTTTGTATTAAGTGAAAGCTTTCTAATAATGTAACGTAACGTCTAACTAAGCCTTCTATTAATGTAACGTCATAGAAATATAACAGGCATTGCGCATGACATTTCTAACATCTTCTTGTATTGTGTTGTTATGTTGTACAAGAAAGAATCTTGTAGAATTCAAATTTTTATTGAAACATTTTTTTACTTTTATAGTATAATTAAAATTATTATTAAAAAATAGCACATTTGTATAAAATAGAAAAACTAATTTGACGAATAATCAAATTAGAAAGCCTCAGAAAATTACTACAAATAGAAAAATCAATTAACATATTATTGAAAAATGCAAATATACACATTTAGTCTTGATTATTGATGGAAGAGCCTTGATATGCAGAGTTAAATATATCTTCTAACTTCAATAATTCTCTCATTTATTCACATATCTGCAAAATTTTTACTTGATAATTTAATTAGGTTCTTTGCTCATCAAATATGAAAAATTAATAGAATCGCAGACAATCTACAGTCTATAAGTCAATCAAGGTAATCAGAAAATTGATAGTTTTGAAAATTGATAGCAAATTGATTGAAAATCGATGGCAAATCAGTTTTATAAAGCAGCATAAAGCGAAAATGCCATGTGTATGAGTCACATAACTTCATTAGATTTACAGTGAGTTAAGATTTTAACAGTAATCGAAAGCAATACCGTGGTAATTTGGTAACACTTTGTTGCTATTAACGACTACGATCGATCAATGAAAATTTCAAAGGGTCCATTTTTTCCACATAATCGTTGATATAAATAGTTGGTGGTGGAGTACACCTTTATGAGGTCTTTCAGGATACAAACACATAACCTTTGTTCATTTCTGTTTGCTGATCCTTGCACTAAATGTATGTCCGCCATCTTAGTAATGTTATGCAGTTACTTTCGCTATGTCTTGTGCAAGAGTAAAGATCACTAGATTTCATTTAAGGCTAAACAGTCTTTTTTATGGGGGGGGGAGGGAGGTGTATATTTACTCGAGGACCAGTCTTAGGAGACGCTTTGGCGACAAAACATTGGCGCGACTTCTCTGGTTTTTACTATGCTAAAACCAAAGTTCAATACTGGTGAAATATTTTCTCTACTTCATCCAGTATGTGTTCCCCTTCACACTTTTCTATACGATTTTGGACTGTTCGTGTGATATTCTCCTAATATTCAATTTTGTTTACGAAGAAGTGAGAAGTGATTATGCGTTGAACCATGTATTCGTGTTATGGCACTGCAATTAGTAAAAATTGTCGACGAATGTCCACTTTTAGGAAAATAACTTTACATGAAGGTTGAGAAAATCCTTCGTTTCTTCTAGTTATCTTTCATGTTCCTTAAACAATAACTGATTCTGAGAAGAGGGTGATTTCCGGAACGGTCCACCTCCTCCTGAATCAAAATTGACCTTGGAACCGTCCCCTATCAGTGTCCGTCGCAGGCATTAATGCGCCGATTATCAGCGAGGCGTTGAGTCCACGTGCGGGTTCATCGACCACAGCACGCAAAGCAACGCTGTCGTCGGTCTTGCGCGACGCCGTTGCTTATTCTGCTAATTACAATTTCACTACCTCCCCCCGAATTACTGACCGAAACGAGGACCCGTTCTCCCTCTAGTATAAATGGAGGAATGTGACTGTCCTAGTCGACCGAAGCGAAAAGCATGGGGAGAACTCAACTGATTTCTTAATTTGGTTATTATCATACCTTCAACGCATAATGTTATTATTATAAATATTATCTCCCCTCTCCCTCTGTTCAATTAAGAATAGGAATTTTCAAAAAATTTCGCACTGGAATAATACACAGATATTCAGAATGGGCGCAAAACACGGCCTGTTGATATTGTATTGTTGATTCTTTATGTAGCGTGATCACCTAGTATATAATGACACGCCATTCTTTGTAAGAGTTATCGTTAGATTAATTATGGAAAATGGAGGCAGCTTCTAATGTTAAATTACCTCACAACGATTTTGTTAAAGATATTTACGTTTAAGTTTATTATATCCATACCGGAACTTGAATGCATTAATTTCATTCGTTTGCATTTTTTGAGTTGGTCTCATGCTATCATTTTGTATATCCAATTGATGTATTTTTAACAGAATAAACTGAAGATAATTTTTTTTTTTAGTTGTTTCTTCATTACAATGGTTAAATATTTTTCAGTTCTCAACTACTTTTTGCAGCCATTTCACGTATTCAATTTAAAAAAGTTTCGTCCTAAAGTTTTTAGCATAGAATATTTTTTTTCCAAATAAAAAAAAAATAAACTAAGTGAAATGTGTGATGTCATACAAATATCCTGACAACATAATATTCAAAAGAGCCTCATTCATCGCATTGATAATGATGACATTATTTTCTTTCATCAGTATATATTTCTAAATAACAGAAACATAACAAACGAGAATAAAGAAGATAAAATGGTAGAGTATTTACTGTGAAATATTATACTTCAATATGGGTAGGCATTATTCCCAGACGAATGCGAACATTTTGATCCTCATTGAGAGCCAGTAAATACCTCTGACTGAATAATACACTTAATCATTGTAGAAATTACATATGCAATACAAGCATATTTTTAATATGACAACGTGCCATGCTGTCTTACAGAAATGATTTTATATTAGCTTCTCACTAGTAGTACTTATCGACAAAAAGTACTTGGCAACTAGTATCATAATAGAAAATTTTCTTTGTGTCCCTGAATATGCTTATGTATGGACAGATTAAAATTGTCGTAAATTTATTATTGAGTTGCATTATTTTTTATTTTCCAGAAATTATTATATCACGAAATAAATTGAATTGTTTGGGAACAAAAATATTTATTTTTAAATACATATGGTATCTAAATTTGAAATAGAAGTCAATTTAGTTAAATTTGTGCATTGGTTAGAATTTTAAATTTAATTTGTAGGATTTAAAAAAAAACACATCTTATAATACTATAATCTGTTTATATGATTAAAATAAAACAATTAATTCGAACATTAATTAACTGCAAACAAAAATAAGCATTTTTCTTTATAGAAATCTGTGCTGATTTCATTGAATATAATAAATAAAAGATGGATTTAGGAATTATTTCCATTTTTTGATATCGAAGAATTTGAGAGAAATAGGACTTTCGATACTTCCACAATCTCCAAATTCGTATACTTCAAGGGAAATATCACATTTAAAAAGTTTTTTTATAAAAATCAATTCATGAAGTATAAAATTAATAACGTACAAGCTAATTAATTCTGTATGCAGTGAAATATTCAGACAAAGGAGATAATGTACTTGAAGAATGCAAAGATTAGTGACTTTTTCTCATTTAATATCTTTTTTGGTGAAAAAAAAAATTCACTTCACTACATTTTTTTTGTCATGGCCAAAGCAGGAAAATAAATTAAATCAAGGTTAGGTTCTTCACATCTTCTCTTTAATAACTGGGACCATAATTTCGTTTATATTTAAGGATCTGATATCAAGAACTATATCAATTTCAATAATCTATCTTGTTGATTTTTAGTTTAACGGTCATTTTCGCATTACAAGGATAAACAGAGATAGAAGTCTGCAAAGAGATTAATTTTAATCCAAAATTGCCGACATTCAGCTTCTAAAGGTATCGTACTCAAGAACGTCTTATCTAATGGACTAATTGGTGCATCTCTAATAAAAGGCCGCTTAAAAATTTATTATATAAGTTTTATTTTAATTTTGTGGCAAAAAAAATTATTTAATTTATATTTTAAATGTGTTAAAATAAAAATTTGATTAGGACTTTTAATTTGAGAGCAACCAAACTTATTTAAGCTTTATATTAGTTTAAGGAATATTCATACAGAGTCAATAGATGAAGAAATGCGTAAACTATACGTGTAGTAGAACTTGCTTATATTATTAGTGATAAAGTGGATTTCTATTGGAAAATGTTAAATCGTTATCATGACAGAAAATATTTATTATTATATTAATATACACAACTTCTATTATTATTAATCTTATGTTAAAATAGGCAAAGGATACCCAATATAATTGTAATGCATCAGATCTAATTCTTCAATCATACAATATAACATCAAATGAATAATTTTGTATCAATTAAATAAATATTCAGAATTTTTGTAAAATAAAATACAAAATGTTTTCATCTGGTTCATCATACTTATTTAAATATTAAGTATATTATTGCATTTTTGTATTAAATAGATATATAGAATAAAAAATACTTTTTTATATATTGTAACGTTTAAAATTTGGTCATATATACAATTGAAAGAGGGAACGGAAACTATGTCTAAAAACTTCATTTTGTAAAATATGCTGGACTTGGAATATTATAAAGCTTTAACCAGGAAACAGTTGGTTTGAAAATATTTTTCGCTCAGATTAAGAATATTTTCAAATCTTTATATAGGTTGCACTTTACCTAAAACAACGATAGAAAGCAATGTTACATATTGTGAAAAAAAAAATTACGAATTAATGAATTTATTATGCAGCAATTAAATCGGCATTATTAAAAAAAGGATTGTTTACTCTTTTAGAATAAAAATGTTATTCCTTAAGAATTAAATAAGTGTTTACTCCTGCATATCTCCACCTCAGATATGGGGATAAAAAGCTTCCTATATGGGGGTTGTATCTCGCTACCTAGTTGGGTTAGAAATGGTGGGGGATTGGCTACCCTTTTCAGAATAACGGGACATGCCTCCGACGGAAGGGGTTATAACCATGACCGGTGCAGGATTTTAGGATAGTTCCATTTTTAGCCATAGTTCCCGTTTATGCTATCACGACATTCGATCATTCAATTTTTCTGAATGCCTTCGAGAGGGCCGGAATAGCCATTTTGGTTACTCTTTAAGAAAGTGAATAAAGCATTTTGGTACGTTAATTATTCCACGAATTATTGACAAATCGCTGATCAAAATTCCAGAATTTATTCTTCATTTTTGTTATTCAATTAAATATCTTAAGAAATAATTAATGCTGAATTAGCGTTGTTAACATAGAAATCGATCCTTGAATGACGTATATTAATTTCAAGTTGCTGCTATTCTCTGTTTACGAATTATTCTAACAACAAACAGACACATATATTTTCTTCTTTTTTTGTTTCATTTTATAGATTTTTTCCCAAAAAAAGTTTTTATTAATAAGTATGCCATATATTTACGAATTTTTTTCAATAGAGGTTTCAACACTATAAGTTAATTTATCTGTCGAAAATGCTTTTTATGATATAATCTCATTATTTCAATGTTAAATAAATAAGAAATTATATCGACAATTTCCTCTGTTTTAAGCAAAATTTTTCTCCACGATTTTCATAAAGATTATTTTAATTATATCCATTCATCGCGACGGTAAGTCGTGAAAATATGCATTTCATGGTTGGCAGATCGCGCATTTGAATTTGGTGATCCGTTTAAACGCTTTTCTTATCCTCTCTGATAAGAAAAATCAATTTATTGTAATATAAAACCTCTAAAACTGAAAGTGGGTGCCAAACGGGAAGATAAAAAGTTAATAGTTTGCTTTATTTAATTTTCTAATAAATTTGAGAATTACCCTATATATTGCAATTTCATTGCGAATAATCTGAGATTTTCTCAATTTTTTTTTCTTCACTGCAATGATTCTTGAATTTTTAGTACTTGGAACTCAAATTTGCATGATATTTTGAAATATACTTCCCTAACTGCGATTCTTGTTGATGTTGAATAATTTACTTCAGAATGCTCTTTATTTATCTGTTTCGAAGAAAACAAGAGAAAGTTTTAAGTATGAATCTTTTATCTTAATAGAATGCTAGTTTGTGGTTTTAATAATTTTTTTTCTCGATTTGTCAGATTTTTTAAATATTTGTTTAATTTTCTTAATTTTTATTCCTTTCCTCTTTGTAACTTCGCGCTCATGAGGTAGGAAATCATTTTATTTTATTAATTCTTTTCTATGAGCTTTCATAAACTTTGAAAAAGACGACAAATATTTAATCCAAATTTGCTTAATAGCGCACTAAATTATTTTTTTAACATTACTTTATAGTTTCTTTAAAATACTTCACATACTCTGCGCTACATATAAAATGGATGTTCTTGAAACCTGACTTGCTCAGTCTTGAAGAGAAAGGCAGCTGTTCGAGTGGCGACATTTTGTTCGCTGTTCATAGTAATAATATTTCAATCAGCGTTATATAGTTGTGGACAATAGAATAGCATATTTTTGCTTAACAATCGATTACCACGTTTCAACAAGTGAATTTTTTCCCTCAGATTCGTGTTCCATAGAAGTTATAGTTCCTTCGCCTACTGCAATCTTACCTCAGGTTAATCTTCCCTCAAGAGGGTCTTAGATGAAATTCAAACCACATAGTAATCCATAACGGGCTCGTTTCAAAACATATGAAAAATATTAGAGTAGTGAGCGCTATTATGAAATCCACACCGCTATGATTTAAGACATTCAGCAGATCTTCAACGCATAAACAGAATGCAAAATGCAATTTTTCATTTATAAATATCATGAATTTCTGTACAGTCACGAAACTTTAAATGATTATTATTTCAAAAAGGCACATATTTTAAAATTTTTCTGATATTTTGCAGCATACTGTACTTTGAAAAACAGATGGAAAAATTTACGAAACACTCACAACTATGCAAAAAAATAGCTGATAGAGGCATAAAAGCACTTTTAAGATGCAACGCTCAGCTATTATATTTTGAAATTTTATTTGAATTCTTCTGCAAAAAGTAAATATTTATCTAAAATTTATTTTTTTAAATAAATTATCTTTAATTTTTAACTCAAAATAATATAATGGATTTTTTTTTTCTTATTAATAATTCGAATTTAATTTTTCGAACAACTTCATTTTAGAATATAGCCAAAACTTTACAAAACTGTAGACAAATGTTTTTAGAAAGAGTTTCATAAACTTGGAGCCTCGACCACCCGTGGTGTTATATATTGTGAGGACGTGCCCACTGATATTACATGCATTTGTCAATTTTTTTTTTTTTTTTTGCTGTAATGACATAATGACATCCAATTTTAAAGAAGCACTAGGGCTATTTTGAAACTGACCCCAAATTTTGAATCTCGATCAGACGACGAGGACGACATCTCAGCTGACGCCTCCTCTCCAAGCTTCTCCACCACATTGGCAGGATTTCATTTTGGCATGGATTTAGTGTGCACACCAGGTTCATTTGCACGTAGCTTCTTCAGTGGAATCGAATTTAAAACTTGAAATCCTCAGTCCTAAAGACGAGACCTTAGCCTACTGGGTTCATCAAAATTAGAAATAAAAATTATTAAAAATCATCTTATAAAGTTTCCTTGACTGAATTTATTACTGTCCATTTTTAAAAGAAATTATGTATTAATCTCATCCGCTGCACATAGCTATTTTCTTTAAATTAGCTTCAATAAAGAATAAAATTAGTTTTAATCTTATAAAATGTATATCATTAATTAAAAATAAAGTTTAAATGATAATTCTTATATATTTTCTTAAAACAACTTGTTTTATAAAAAAAATATAAGGAAATCGTCCTGAACGATGAGGTGAGGAGAATAAAAACCGTAACCGTATGCCTCAACTGCCCCGTAATTTATTTCCTATTACTTATGTAACTGATTCAACAGCTGAATCCGAATGGCAATGGAAATGGAGTTTTATGGTAGCATTTTAATACGAGCTTTGAAGTGAGAAGAATAGCAGGATGGCATTTTGAGTGCAAACGTGTCCCACATAGCGGATCATACGCCCGCGGAATATGTCGAGCGTTTCACATCCGGTCCACTTAAATATTAAAAGCGCGCATGTCTTTAGGTGTCTGAAACGCATCCGTCAGATGAGTTCTTTAAAACATTGCCGTGGATGGGAGGGACGACATTTTTTTCTTTTTCCTTCATTTTAAATATCGCGGGATCGAAGCTTTTCAACAAATGCGTGAAATTATACAAACGCAGGGAAAGAAAGCGGATTTGTACTTGGATAGATCGGCTCTCTGTGGTTATTTTGCACTTAAATCCCCAGGGTTTAACTGTCTGTGCCCTTTCCTGTTTTTTTTACATATTTATTTTTTTTTTCATTAGTTTCCGGATGGTTGAAAGAATATAAGAAGGAAATTATTTGAACTAAGTTAGTCGAAAAATTCAGCCAGTATCGAGTAAGTTGATAAATGGACAAGTTATTAAATTATTAGTAGTAAGATTAACTCAAAAATATAAGTGCTGTGAACAAAATTGATCTGCAACTTGTTAGAGAGTCGTATAGGGTATACGATTACATATTCTGTTTTAGTAAGCTTTTAAATATGAAAAGATATGATTTTTTTCCCCTTGGGGCAGAATGGTAAAGAAATAACGAAGGATAAAAATGCCTATAGAAAATTAGTGTTTGTAATTTTTTTTTTTTTTTTTTTTTTGTTAGAGTGTGTTTATGCGTCTAGAAAGGGATGAGGAAGGGAGTATTATTTACTTCTTATGATACATGGGCATAAATGTTTATATTTTTATAATGTTATGTACTTTTTTTATTTCCAAGTATCCCATCTTTTATTAATTTTTAAGAATAAATTTTTCAACAAAAATTAGTGATTGGTGTGAATAATATGCATATTAAAAGTTGATGTTTCAGATAAATTTTTCAATCTATAAAAATTGGAGGATTTTTTTTTTTTTTTTTTTTTTTTGCTGATATATTATATTTTAACATAGTACAGGCAAATAAGATTATCTCATATATTAAAACTTGCTGAATAGCAAGGTGATATTTTTAATTTTATAATTTCATATCTTCTGGATAATTTTATTTATAAGCGAACAATGTGTTCTTAAATTTCAGCTTTTCCTTTTCTTTGGATTATTATCTCATTTTTCTTCAGATATGTCTCTAAATTCTGATGAAATATTTTTAATTATATTTTTTCTGAATGCGAATAAATGGAATAAAGGCTAAAGACTTGTTAAATGTAGAAGGTGTAAATTTTTATTTTATTTATATGAATTAAATTGATCTTATATAAATTAAAGTATTTAATATTGTTTCTTGAAAAAAAAAAGTTTCTTTTTTTTTTTTTTCAAAGAAAGAAAACAAAGAAAAAGTTTTTTGATCATAAATGTTTTATAAACTTTAACAGTCATTGAGGCATTATGGTACTGGTGCTGACATCTGTTGGTTGCTTGATAAAATACAAATGTAGTTTTTTACGGCTGTCCTTGGTGGCAAAAGAGAAAGAAAAATAGCAGGAAAAGTTGTTCAGGAGGATGGGCTCTATCACTTTCAACAAAATGGGAGTTATTATATTTACATCATTGTTAAGATGTATTCATATGTTCTTTAAAAAATTGTTCAAATGTTTATAAGCGATATAAAAGCAGGGAGGGCAATAACCCTAAACGAAACATTATGAATAATTGACAACGAAATTAATTTAAAGGATCACAAAATAAAATATTTGCAAAATAAAAAATTATTCAATAACTTCTTAACATCATTAAGATCACAAACGCGCGCGCACACAAACTTCCTGAAGGCAATTTTTTTGGCTATTAACAAATGAAATGGTTTTAACAACATATAATTGGCTATAAAACAAATAATCGGTTATAATTAAGGACAAAAAGTAAATAATAGCTTAGGTAGGATAAATGACGAACGGGATAAGACACAACTTTTTCACCGTTTTTGATAATCTTGATAAGGGTTAGTAAGATTAGTAAGACTACAGCTGCAATGCTATTTTTTCACCCATTAATCACACATAGCTTTCCAAAGGAGCATAAATGCTTTAACGCTTTTTCTCAATGGCGCCTCCGAAAAATTTGTGCCCAGGATTCTCTAACCCCTTATCCTCCCATCGCTAAAGCTGCAATTAAATCTATTACTCGTTTCCGGATTCTTCATCTAGATATTAATTTAGAAAGAACTCAAAAGAATTGCAACAATGACAAAGAAAAAGGTGCGATATCAGCGTTATAAATCTGCAAGTCAGATTGTAGTGCTAACATTTCAGCTTTTCAGTTTGTTTCTTTTGTTAGACCTGGGCAAAAAAAAAAAATTAAAAATTTTAGTTAATGTTTTAAATTAATAAATGATTAAATGAAAAGTTTTTTTTTATTGAATTAAATCCCACTTGAATCTTAAGTTGCCAATTTTGAGAAAATAAGAAACTTTGAAAAACAAATCTTTTTTTTTTTTTTTTCACTTTATGATAAGAATTTCATCAACAATGTTTAAAAATATTCTGTTATCACTCTGTTTATCTTGATGATATCTTTTATGCTATTTATAATGGAAAATAATTTACTTTAAATCATTAAATAATATCTCATATTATGACCAGATGACATAGCTCTTAATTTCTATCCATTTCAAGAGCCGAGCTCATTAGTAAAACAATATCATTTATAAAACTTCCATACCACATTGGTGTAGGATTATAGGATGAATCTTTCTTAAGTTATTATTATTTAAATTAAGATAGACTAAGATATTTTATAGCAAAATAATTAAATAGGAGAAATTTCATTGATTTTTTTTTTAACTTTTCCCCATAATTTTGATTATATTTATCTTTAAAATAGTTCTTTTCTAAATTACTTGACGAACTTATGTTTATACCCAATATATGATGAGCGAAACTTTTGGAAATAAATTTCATAAACGCTTACTCATACCGTCAAATTTACTTTTCAAGAATCTTCTTCCTCGTAAATCAGATATAAGCTTTTACCAAAAGTTTCTAGCTGCGATTCAATACACTGACTATTGAAATATAAGCCGCTGATTAATATTTCGCTTTTACACAAATATTTAGAAACTAATGTTATTGGATTAAATTAAAATGCAACTGAACTTCATACGTATTTAAGAATAAAGCACTCACCTAATTAACACTTATTGAGCTGAAAATACAAATTATTTCAATACTCAAGATTAATGAGTAGTTTCTTTTGGCCTGGTTTTACACAACAAATAAAATGAAATAAGCAGAATTTATGTCGCTACAACTATTAAAATACATAAATTAATTTTTTCTGTGATTAGCCATTTAAAATATTCAAATTTCAAAATAATTTTAGTTAAGAATCTTAAGAATGCTGAATTTAAGTGAAAAAACATTTGAAATTTTAGGTATCAGTTACTAAGAGCAAAAATGAAATTATATGATATTGTAGTGTTACAGTTTGTAATATATATGAATTTCTCAAAGGATATTTTCCTAGGTTATTGAATCCTGGAAATAATTAAGAAAAAATATTAATTATGAGAAAAAGTAATAATTTTCTCCGCAGAAGTAAATACTTTACAATATCGAGACATGACAAAATAAACAGGAATTAAGAAGATTAAAGGATTAAATTGGATTTATATCTTAACTATATATACCTCAATAATTAAAAGATACTTCTTAAAGAACTGGAATTTCACAAACATATCTGAAACAGTTCTGAGTGTCTATCCATTGTTTGTTTTAACTTGTAACAGAAATGTAGACAGGCTATAGTCAAATCTCTTTCAAGAAAATATTACATTTAGGTGCAGTTGTAAAAGAAAGTTGTCCCCCTCACAAAGTGCTCTTCGCTAATGATTATTATCTCCGCTATCAGTAGCTGTATATTCAAATATAATAGAATATTAGAAAGAAATGCTTGTTGTATATTGAAGGAAAATAACAATCGAAATCTCGTCATCTATTACGATATATGACGTCCGCTCAGAAAATACTTCATAATATTTAAGCGATTTGCATGATAAAATTTCTGTCTGGTATAATGAATCTCGAATTTTTTAATGTTATATAAGATAATTGCACTAATGAAATTATTATCGTATTCTGATTTAACGGACCATAATGGATTAACATGCTAAGAAATTAAGCATGGTGCACAAGAACTGATATTTTTTTAGCTAAAATTTCGCCTGATTCATATATATACTAACAAAATGTCTTTTATCAGACCAGTTTAGAAAAAAACAATTCTTAACATGTTAAAGTATTCGAATCGTTACGACTTTGCCTTGGGCAATATTAAACCAGCGAGAATGAATTTCCTTCTCATATATGATGCCATATTATAAGGATTTTCATGTTTAGTTTCATCGTAACAATTCCAAAATATATAATTTTGAAACTGTTCCGCTGACTTATGTCCGTTTGATACATTTATATAATTTTAGTGTCAATACCACTAATTGAATATAATTCAACCAGAATTTGCAAATTTGAATTATCCTATACATAAGCACATTAGTAAACAAATAATCTTCAAATTGATCCCTTTGATCTAAAATTTAATACAGATTTACAATTCTGATTATTAAAAATATAGTTTAAATTCCATCACTTCAAATGCATTTCAGTTCCATCAAACTTTTAGATATCTATTGCACCGATAAATTATATATATATATATATATATATATATATATATATATATATATATATATATATATATATATATATATATATATATATATATATATATATATATATATATATATATATAATGACTCAGTGAAATCTATAATCAGAAAACTTATTAAAAAAACTTGAGATTATTTTTTAAACGATTATTGCACTTTCTCCTTGTATACATCAAAAGCGAGAAAGTCAGGAACGATAAAAGAAAGCTCCTAGACATGACACTATATACGGTGATATTAAGCTGCAAATTTAGATTCTTTATTTGAGTATAAAGGGAACCAAAATAGAAAAATACGTAAATGGTTTATAATTACTGGAATTATTACACATGCTTTTTAGTAGAGTCCAATTTTTTAAGCTATAAATTATATTTTAACAACAAATTTTTGAAATAATAAAAGGAAATAAAATTTATATCACAGGATATGAGCAGTTCCAAATCTTTTTACTTGGAATTTCGCAAGAACTGATGAGATTTTTTTTAATTTTAAAAATTGAATCGGAAAACACGTAGTGATTGTATTCAAGAAATTACTCTTAATTATGACGTCATTAAGCACATGAATTAAGTTGAAATATCATTACACTGACAGAAAAACTATTTGAATATTTTTTTAATCAAATAATTTTTAATTTTAAAATGTCATCTTTATGAATTAACTAAAATAGAAATAAAATCTTCATATCCACTATCCTTTGCATAATTACTGTTGATATTGGATTGATTAGAATGCTTCATTGAAAGTTATGTTTTTGTATATCTGATAAATTTTTGAAAGAGTTCGTTTATGTCTTTTCATAAAAATATCTGAAATAACATTCTTTCCCATGTTTGCTACACTGTCTAAGAAAGAGGAGAAATCCTCCAATTAGCTTAGGCCGTTTCCTCGAGGTAACTATTTATTGACTTATAGTGATAAAATTCTAAGTCCTTTTATCTTGGTTATTTTATATGTAGAAAAAGAATTTTTTTATTTAAAATTTTAACATACATTTCATGAAATATGATTGACTAGGGAACTATATAAAAATAGAGAATTCGTAATTTTTTCAATATCACATTTACAGACTCAAACAACAAATATATATATATATATTTTATGATATTTAGAGCGTTCTTTCAGTCAGAAATATTTGCTTATATCTATTTAACAAAAGATATTAGGTTATGCTTAGAATGTATACAATTAGGATTAGAAATATAATAATAGCAACTGATTTATATGGTTAGTATGAAATGAAATCAGAATATTCTCGTATTAGTTTTAATCTTAACATACTACCCAGTAAATGTTAGTCCAACCAAAACTAAGCACACGTGCTATGATGTATATTTAAAATGTAATGCACCATATCAATGAGCAGAAAATGTTGAGGGAATGTTTGGGTATAAAAAAATTGCATCATGATGGATGTTATACCACTAAGCCGAGATTCAAAAACAGTTTGGTTCTATAAATGAAAAATACTGTATGGGGCATTTATTATTTAACTGTTGGAAAGGATTTTTACTGTACAGACCACTCCATCCTAGCCGTCAATCAATATAGCAGTTCATAGTTTCAGGTATTCTACGGTTTCTACGTTGCGAGAAAGCGATATTATACAACGTTGCCAATTATATCGAAGATTCAAATTTTTTGAACAAGCATTATTTTGCACCAGGTGTCATTAGATGGTTACCACTAATCGATACCCAACCTCCCATTTTTCCCCCCTTATTACAAAATAAAACATGTAAGTAAAAAATATGAAGTATTGTTACATTTTACAATTAAAATAAATTATGGATCTTAAAATTTTATACAGTGATTCTTTCATAACAATCATTTCTATACTTAAGAAATTTGTTGAAATTTTAAAATTCTAATCAATTTTTGAAATAACATATATAATTATTGTTTTCTGATGATGATTCCATTATTAGTTTCATATTAACAATGCATAACGATAATATTTTATTTTTCCATTTTTTATTGTATTAAAAAATTTTCATCAAGCAGAATATTGTATATGTAAGCAATTTGTTAAAATTCGTATAAAGAGAGAGTCCAATTAAGGAATAAATATAGATTTACTTATCAATTTATTGGATTCTGTATTTGCATGGAGTATTGGCATTTTACAGTAGTTCAACATTATCCAAATTAAAAAATAAATTATATTAAAACTAAAAAATAAATTATAACTGAAATCAACCGCTTGTAGTTTATTCGAAATGAGAAGAATATGAACTTAAGAAATTTAATTCCGAATTAAAGAATTTTGATGTTGATTTTTTTTTAGTATGATTAAGTATGAATGATGTTTTCTCTTATTTTACAATAAAAAAAATTTACACTATAATGTAGTATTTACACACGTTTTAATATGAAATGCATCATCTTTTTTTCCTTTCTCACATCTGTATTATTTCTGTGTTTTGGCTGTATTAATTGTAAACTGTGATTCCTAAAACACCATACAATAGAAATGATTAAAATTTTCTTTTTGTTGTTCTTCTTTGAGTATTTAGTAAGGCGATATGATTGCATTTGAGTTTTGTACCAGAAATATAATATCTCATTGTAACAACAAGTTATATTCAGGAGAAAATTTAAGAAGTATGTGAAACATTTATTCAAAGGCTAATCACAGAAATCAGTATCGCTTATACAGATTTAGGTTTAAAGGTTTATCTTAGAAATCAGTATCGGTTGATGACTATTCAAAGTAAAATACTATTTTGTTCCAATTTTTACTGAATATTTTCTTTTAGATTCACTGCTATTTATTTGTCAAATTTATTACTGCACCATATTCCCATTTTTTTTTTTTATAAGAAATATGTGATTTGCTTTGAAAGTACAATAAAGAAACATAACAGACATTAAGAAGCAAGTGCTTTAATATAATCCATTACAGAAAGTATGGAAATTATTTACGAAGTAACGGATAAATTATATTAAAATCTTCAAACTATCATACACAGAAATTGGAATGTATACAGAAGCAAGATTTCTTTCCTTAAGTCACTCCAAAGGCGTTATCAGCGGCGTAAAAAAAATGACACACATTCACACATAACATGCACACGCGCGCATTCACACTTACCGGCGTTAGTCATTCACACATCCGATGTGGAAAAAAAAAAAAAGCAATGACAAAATATACACAGTTCAACAAATATAAATTCACTGTCCAGATGCAGTGTAGAACTTTGGCTATAACCCTGTCACATATACTCCTTCTCATAGATGGCGCCACAAACTTCATCTCCCATCACTGCAAGTCGGATGGTGATGCACTAAAGATGATGACTCTTCTTTGCTCCCAAAGCACAGTACGATAGCTACCGTACGTGACAGTTTATGAGTTCATTTCTTTTGGACGGAAGTTAGTTCATGTTGACGCACGAGGAGGAGGCATTGGAAAAAATAGTCAGTAGGAAGAAATTGCGTCTTAGAAGAAGGAACAACAATTGGTCGGAGGGACGTGCTGCCCGCAGCGAGGACTAGCCACCAGAACTCATTTTTTAAATTATTATTTTTTTTCCCGCCTCTAAACACACATTTTTTTTATTAGTTTTCCCTTATTAATATTTGACTTAGACGCTGATCACAATCTCGGTTTCTTTCACAGCTTTCCAAAAGAAGCAGTTGTCTGAAATAGTAGATTAGCGCATAAAAGAGCTTCGAAAGAGTCATTTTTCCATTTAAATCGGAACTTTTACGCATTTAATTTGAAATACAGATTTAATTATTGAAAAAAACTAACTGCGCAAAATACTTGAACATTATATTATTGATTTATTTACAATTGCAATAACAGGTTGATGCTAATAGAAACAATGAAAACTTTGTTATGAAAACTGACTAGTTATTCAAAATATCCAAAAACATTCGGTTGCTTTTTTTTACAAAAATTAAACAGACTAAAGTAATTTTCAATACATTAATATTTAAAAAATTCAATGCATTTGTTAATTATGTTTTTAAATGTTGCCCCATTAAAAATGAGATATTTTAGCGGACTAACATTTGCGTTTAAAATATCAGTTCCGAAATACGCATAAAACCTGGTTATTTTCTTTTAAAAACCTGGCTTCTTTTAAACAGTGAAGCACGAGCTCAGAAATTTCAGACAACTTGTTGCTTTTGGCAAGAGTGCTGTCCAAGAATTGAGAGGAAGAAAGGTTTGCATCAATGTCTGTGAGACTGTTCTAGCCTGTGTGAGTAGGAATGTTCCCGCCTGTGAGGATGACGGAGCTCTTGTTGATGTGGGCAAACACAATGTCCCTGTCTTTGTGGACAGTAATGCTCTTGTGAGTTACAATGTTCGAGGTAAGGTGACTGACTGACGATGGCGACTTGACACTTTTGCGGCGACGTCAGGCTCTGGACCTCCTTGCCAAAGAACTGTCGCCACCGGAAAACGGAGTTTAACCAGTCGTTGGAATAAGTCTTGCTTTTTATCTCCGCTTCAGGCGTCTGTAAAAATTTTTTAAAAAAAAGTTGTTAAATTTGATCTTAAAATAACATTATTTTTATCAATAATATATCAAATGCAAATGACTGCAACAGTAATTTGATATAAAGACTCATATTTTAAATCGCATAAAACAGCTGATGTTTAATCAAATTTGTGGCTATCCAGATAGTCATAAAAATGAGCATAAAAGGTCTTTAATTTTAGTTATTTCTATGAGTAAAGAAATTCTTAGATTAATTTATTGATTGATTAGAATAATTTGTCATTTCTGATATTGCTACAGTGACTTTCTGTAATTTTAAAACGAGGTCAAATGATAAAGTATCAAACTCATCCAAAATTAAATTAAATTGACAAGAATACAACGCATGAAACAGATAGTTAGTGGTTCTCAAATTAAGAGTACAGACTATCGTTGGAATTCTTTTACCCATCGTTAATCAGGGTTTATATAACTTGTTAAATCTCTAGTCAGAGATAAGACTCTTTCTATATATTTTCAGTGTTCTAATAAACATATTATATGCTAGATGTTTTTCATAAATAAGGTTTTGGCTGAGCAAATATCCTATTTTGACTGTTGTAGACCTTTTTATAAATTCTTTCAGCTTGATATCGATTAACATTAATTTTTTTTAGCATGATAATGCTTATGGGATCCTATAATATCTGTAAATTATATTTTAAATTACACATGATACAAAAATCGTTCAAAACATTTAATAAACCAGTCCATTGAATTTTAAATAGTCACATTTGACAAACAGTTATTTCTGGGAGAGTAGGGTTTTTCTAAAGAAAGTATTTCTCAAAATTTAAAATAGATTTTTAATTAAAAATTAATCTGAATGATAACGTTTTTCTTCAGAACACATTACCCCATAAAAACTATTTTTACACTACTTTACAATTTTTTAAAAATAGCTTTTCCTTATTTTAATTTTATTTTTTTATAATTGAAAAACTGTATTTACTTATATTTAACAATACATTTTACTGTATTAATTACTGAAATTATAATGCTCACGTACTGCGGCGATATTAAATACATTCGTTATCTGTATTATATAATTTAGAAGACATCTTAAAAATAAATTAAAGATATATGAAGGCTCGGTCATATCGGAGGCTTTGTCAGTAATGGTTTTAAACAAAAGATTTGAATTTTCTTTAAATTATTTTTAATTACGAAAACCATATTTGAAGTATTCCTATTCTCTGTATTTCGTACAATCCTTTTCCAGTAAAAAGAAATTTCCGCAACTCCAAGCGTATATTATGCAGGAAGGAAGGTTAAAATACTTATTTATGGAAAGATAAATGATTATAGATATCAGAATTAATGATAAATTCTAATAAAATGTTCTGAATCAAAAACGATTCTCTCAACTATTAAATATTATCTAGAAATCTGAATTGAAAAGTTTTAAGAAGCGTTTATTTCAATAGTAATTTGCTCCATGCACATTAAATAGGTCAAGTATACCAAAAAATTGTTTACAAACTTAAAAGGAAGATAAAACATACAAAGACAAGTCATATTTATTAAAGAACACGAGGTCTCAAAAGCAACTTTTTTTCAAAGAATTAACTAAAAGGATAGAGCAGATAAAATTTTAACACTGATTCAATGGAATATAAATAAGAGCACAGAAACCCATGAATAATCGCAATGCAAGTTCCATGGAAAAGAAAGCATCACAAGCTATACGCATCTTGACAAATACGATGATAGCAATAGGAAGTAGCATCAACTTTAAATACATTTAATTTGAGTGTTCAAAATACTAGTTTCTCATGTTGTTATTCATGCAACAATGTTATTTTATTGTCATGAATTTATATATCATAGATCCGTGTCGTGTACTTTATTCAATGTATTCTTTTCTTTGACTTATTATTTTTATAATTACTAAATATTTTACACTTGCGAACCCATGTTTTATTTTAAAACTTACTTGTATTTTATATTATTGATCTATCCTTAAAGTTTGTAAATGAATTTTTGGGACACCTTGTATATTAATCCTATTGGTAATTTTTAATTATACAAAAAGAAATTTAAGTGTATTGGCAGTTTTCTGTAACTTTCCTAGGCATTTCTGGATTTGTTTCTCTTTTTCGTATATATTTTTTTAATTTTAGAAAATTCTGTAGTTATATAAAAATGATTTTCTTAATCTTTTATTTTAAAAGTGTTGTATATATTATAAATAATGAAATTAAATTATTAAAATAAAACTAAAAGGGATCCATTCATATGCAAACATTAAAAAAGCAAAGGCATCTGTTGAAGAAATATTTCCTATTTCATTCGTGATTTCGATTTAAGAGGGGAAAAAAGGCAACCAGGGTGGGAGGAGGTTGAAATCGAGTTGTTTAATAAGTATTTTACCATGAGGTGGGGATGTGGTTGTACTAGTTGTTGCTGGATCCTCCCCAGTTCCGGATCCGGATAGTAAGCGACGTACCTCCTCCGCAACCGCCTGAAATATGAAAAGCATTATTAAACAAATTCTTATTTATGTATCAACACAATATTAATATTTTTTAATGTTCATCACATACATAGTGGTTTAATTATGAAGAAAAGTATACGCATTTTTCTTGTCATTACCAGTATAGGTGAACCTGACAATCTGTATGATCTAGAACTAAAATTTATTGCCAAATATTTATTTTCAGTAATTTCCAAACATTCATTAATTTTCAAGTTCAAAGAAGTCTTATTATTAACTAAAAATATACTTAAAATTCAGTAATTTATATCGCTTTCTCAATCTAGATCAAAATGTTTTTAAATTTTGGTTACCAATTCTAATTGGGAACCAAATAGTATAGATGAATTTTGAGGTTGTGAAACCTTTACAAAACGTGCTTTTGATCAGGCAAAAGCGCAAGCCATTTGATTTTAAATATTTTATCAAAGTATAACAAATAACTATATGTAGCTAAATTAATAACTGGCTTATATTTATACTTCATTAGCTTTTTTTTATTCGGCATAAATATACCGATAAAAGAAGCTACAAAGGAGTCGCGGAATTCATTCATTTATTATTTTTTTAGCAACAAAACAGCTGTGAATAAAGAAAGTTTTTAAATCTCTGAATTAGTTTCATATCGTACAACTTCTAATAAAAATAACGCTTTATTGAATGAGAAAAAAAAAAATACTTGCACTAATAAATACATTTTCAAATAAAATAGTATTATAAAAATTTTAACAATAAGTAACATTATTGAACTATTTTTCATTGCATTTATGAAAAGGAGAATAGCGTCTCAATCAAAAGGCGGAGGGAAAAAATTTGAAAGCGATTAGAAATACTAAATAATACCGTAGAAGTTTCTTTAACAATTAATAATAATTGTGCGAAGGAAAACGGTTAACAGAAATTAACATTGCTGGTTAGATAACATTATCAACAACAGCTTACATTTATAGTTTATATTTTCCTTGTAAGCATTTGTGTGATGGAGATGAGAAAAGGTACTTACGTCGTTAGATAGTAGATGAGATAGAATAAAGCTATGATTAAGATTACTATTAGCAATCCACCAGCTATTCCCGCTCTTTGAATCTCTCTCTCTCTGCTGGCTGTGGAAAGAAAGGACGAAATATAAGTTACAGATATCTTTAAAATTACTTTTAGTGCTAATGGTCAGAAATGGCTCATTCGTTTCTCGAAATAAATTTGAACTGAAACAGAGAAAAACACGCCTATCAATATATCATTTACTACATGCGGCACACATATACGATATATGCGTTACATATATCGAAGTGTGCAAGTTTTTCTGTTATTGAGATGGCATCTTAAAACAACTTGAATACATTAATTCGTTTTTTGCTTTTTTTTAACTTGGTTACTTATAGCTGTATGCAAACGATATTATTATACATTGCAATCGATTTTTTTGTTAGTCGAATGCTAGTTAAAAAAAAATATATATATACTAATTTAGCGAATATTCAGTAATTCTCAAAACTGTTTCAGATACCAATTTGATATTAACAGATTGTTTCCACCATTTTTTATTAAATTTGAAAATTAAAAAATTTTGATTTGAAAAATTTAAAATAATTTTATACTAGAAAAAATTTCTCAGCTTTCGAAAAATTGTGACCATTTGACCATCAGTTTGTAAATTGGTGCAATAATAATAATTATGATAGTAATAATAATAATAATAATAATAAAGAACAAGGAGACGAAAAGGCTTGCCAATGCATTCGAATACAATTAATAAGTTAATAAAAACTACTATAGCAGATAAGAAAATAAATATCAAATAAAATTCATGTGTATTGCATTTTTCCACTAAAAAGATAGGAAGCAAAATATATTGATTTTTAGATTAAAGAAAGATCAAGAAATTATCATTAAATTTAAATTATGTAATTAGCTAATTTCTTTAAACTTAATTTTTTTATTATTCGTTTTTTTTATTTAACCTTTTATTCACTTTATATTTTACAAAGAAACAAAATAATAGTAATAAAAAAGAAGGAACATTTTATTTTATTCTGTAAAGATAGATTTTGAAATAGAAGGCATAAAAAGAATGTTAATGTTAAAAGTGACAGAGAATCATGAAATAAAAAAAAAATCTTGCAAAAACTAACTTGTTTCGCTCAATAATATGCTCGTCACTTGTGAAATGGCAGCAATTAAATAAATTAAAATTAATCTTTTAGAGCATGGAAAATAAATACAGTTATTAAGAACTAAAGGCGATGTTTGTACTTTATGATATATATATTTTTATTTTGGTCAGAATCTGCAAAATTTAACATTATTAGGAATTATTAACATTATTGAATTATCTTACAGGAATACTATTTATTGCAGTATTACTTATTCTCGTGACACGTCTTAGCAAAAATTTATTCAGATCTTCATCGATCATGGCTTTGCCCATTATTTTACCTTGTGAATAAAATAAATTTTTGAGTATTTTTAATCGGTTTTGAAAAGAGTTAGGAATATGCTGTATGGAAAGTGAAAAAAAAAAAATTGAAATTCGTTGATTCGAATTAGTTGAATTCGAATCAACTAACTCGAATTCGTTGGAATTTATGGACCGACTATTCAACTCAAAGGGGTTGGAAATTATATATGAGTGCTGGGGGGGGGGTATTTTTTAATCTTTCTTTTATCATTGAGTATAAGAGAATTCAAATTAGAAGAATTATCATCTTGTTATAACGAACAACTTTTGAACTAAATGTTTTTGATAGCTGCAATGGCTTAGAAGTTAGGAACTGAAAAATTGATTTCAACTCTTTGATTTTCATTATTTTTTTAATCTAAATTTGTGACATCACACTGAGAACCTCAATTTCAATCTTCTAGTCATAACTGCTATTATTAAATTGAAGATGGAAATGGCGGCTGCGGTGGGCTAAAATTTTCTCTTCCTTGTGTACCTCGTCATACAGAGTTTACCTTCATGTTTGCTGATATTTTTTTTATAAATTTTGCTCTAGACGAAATTGGCAATATGTCAGCATTATTGAAAGGGAAATTCATTTCATACATCTTTTTTAAAATACAGTATTTTCTTTTAAAATAGAAAATCAATTGATATATTCCATTTACAGAATTGCTGTTAATTATTATAACACTAGAGTGCAAGAGAGATAAATAACGTAACCAGATACTTTTTACCGACCAACCACTTGAGAGAACATCAAATGGTGCGTACTTACGGAGATAGGAACCGTCCAAATCTTTGAACTCACAACGCTGCCCCATATAACCATCCGCGCATCTGAAAGGAAGGAAAATCAAAATTGAAACACTAGTAATTTAATACTGGTAAGCTAAATAGTAAAATTGTATATAAATAGGTATTTAATTGAGATCTGATAATATTTTAAATGAGCTTAATTTGTGAATAAAGATTCAAATGAATTTTGGAAAAAATACATAAAATAAAATTTGTAATTTATAAAATAAATAAAACAATTGGTAAAGAAAATAATCGTTTTATTTATCTATATTTGATGGAAAGGAAATAAATTCAATGATTAGATACTAAGGAATTGCAGATTTTGATATGCATGAAGTAACTGTGAGAACAAGTTGAATTTTGAAACATAGGGGAGAGGGGAAGGCTGCTTGTTTGCAACTGGTAACCTTTGAACACTATATTTTATAGTGCAGCAGTTATAAACGGCTATATTGTATCACTCTTCTTAACTAAAATTAACGTCAATTAAATGAAAAATTTACAGACAAATGAATTTGTTTACATAAAAGTGTATATCTTTGGGGTAATGAAATAAATTAGAGCGTTGAGAAATTTAAATTTTTTAATAAAGGAAACGTCCCACTAAAATGCTTCCGTTTATAAGTTTTAAAGTTAAAACATTCCTTTAAAATGTATCGGAAAATTGATTTGCAAGCATAGTATAGCAGTGGTTAGTTGCCTTTACAAATAATAATAATTTTTTCTAAATACGTAACAACGGAAGACAAGTGATTTATTTCATTAAATTGAAATTAATCTAAAATAATATCATTATATTTTGTTCAGTTGTAGGATACAGAATTTTTTAAAGATTTTATTATTCTCAAACATACAATTCATGTTATTTCCAAAGAAAAAAATTTTTTTTATAAAATTTCTATTAAAATAGGAAAGATTTTTTTAACAATGTAATGAAATATTCGAATGTTGTTATAGCCGACAAATAATATTAAAATTACATGATATATATAGTATACCTTTTAGTGAAAATATCCATAAATGTGGTAAAATCTTATGTTTAGGTGACTTTTTTTAAAATATCGCTTTCTTTTAGTATAACTTCTGTTATTTATCAATTAATACAAATATTGTTTAAATGGACTGTAGAGTAAATGATCTATTAAAATCTATGCCATAAATTTTGAATCTGCAATGAATTAGAATTGTAAAATTCTAAAGAAAGAGTAATATTAACCAGTTAAATGCGTTCAACGTGGTGTATACACGTCAATACAAACCATTTTAGAAGGTCGGTGTAAAATTTTTTTTATCTAATAAAATTGATATCTTATTCGCTTTCTTACGATTTTTTTGCAAAATTTATTATGCAACCATTTGTATTGATTCGATGTATTTATACATTATTGCTTCCCTTTATAAAGGGTGACTTGAAAAACTTTTAAAAATAAATCCCGCGGTTAAATGGTAAGCAAAACTATTAAAAATTATATTTCATGCCAGTACTTTATTCAAGGTTTGATAATACAAATAAGATAAAAGGAAGATATCAATATGCACACTTACTCGCAATTATATAGGATGGAATCTCTTATCTTGATTGCGAAGCAGGTAGCTCCATTGAGGCAATACCACTTGGCATAGGCTTCGGGGCAAGCGTATGTCTCGAAGGTAACGTTGGGACGCGCTGTCGCAATGGTTGGTCGAGGTTTAGGTGTCGACCTTGAAGAACAGCACGCTGAAAAATTAAGTTTGATAAGTAATTAGACAAACAACGCTCATGTTCAAGAATAAAATAACATATATTCTTCATTGGATTGAAACTCAAAATTTAAAAATAAATCTAAAATTCAGACGTCGAAAGCTGCTCCTTTTGATTTGCATTAAAAGTTTGAGAAGACAATTAAATGATTTTTCCGAAAAAAATATTAAATTTGAAATTATTAATATATCAGATTACAGCACAAACAAAAGAAATTTTTCCCGAAATTTCAATATCCATGTCATTATCAACGAATAATGCTTTAAAATCTATAGTAAATTTAAAATAGAGGATAAAAAAAAAAAAACGGAAGGGGAAAGAATTCGAATGTTTCATGGGAAAAATGCTGAATAATTGAGGCATTCAATGGCATCCCTTTCTTGATAGAACACCGACACTGAGTTCGCGCCCCTCCCTCTAATGGTAATATCTCACTGGCTGTATTTATATAGCGGCACCAGAACAAATCTATCACAAACGCACCAGAACCAAAGAAGTAAACAAGAAACATAAGCGATCGACAGATACTACCGCGCAGCCCACACACGAATGTCATCCCCCTTTTTTCTCCACCCAGAATCATAAATAATAATGAACACACACACATCAAAAAAAAAAGTGCAATTCAGGATGAAGAAGAAAAGAAAAGGGGGGAAAAAAGAAAGAAAGAAAGCGGTCATCCACCAGCGATTTCCAAATGAAGCGATCACAGTCCGACAATTACAGGGCGCACGATCTCTTTGGAGAAAAAGAGAGCCCCGACGTGGCTGGGGCCTTGGGGGGCGTGGTAGCTGACAACAACCGAAGGGCGACGCCTTTTTGCGCCCGCTCTCTTCTTTGCAACCCGCAAACGAGACGCGATGCCTCTCACTTCGGTTCTTTTTTTTCTTTCTTTTTACAGTTCGACGTGGAAAAAAAAAAGCAAGAAAGAAAAAAGAAAGAACTGGACCACCTAGCCCCGTCAGCCCACCCCCGAAGAAAAGCAGTACCTGCATCGAGACCGGATTCCTTGAAAGCAATAAAAAAGAATAAATAGCACAATGTGCATAGAAGTAACTGTTGCTAAGAATTTTAGGTAGGTGAGGGGGGAAAAAGTTCGATAATTAAAAACATTGACGTATTTGAAAAGAAATTTAAAAAAAAACCTTCATGAAATGATATGTTAAAATCGAAAGCTGCAATTTATGATACACAAATTTTAGCAATTTTTTTGTAAAGCGTTAGAGCAAAATGATATGCAGATATTAAATACTAAAAGAGGAATCTATATATATATATATATATATATATATATATATATATATAACTACTCGGTAAATACTAAGAATTACATAACAGTAATCTAGTTAAATGAATTCTTTTCAGTTGAAAATTCACAGAACTCATTATTCATTCATCATTCAGTCATAGAACTATCGAGAAATTATCTCATGGAATGCTGTAAAAGTTTAATAATTTCATTTAATTTTAAAATGATGAAAGAGCATTTTACAAAACAATATGAAAACAAAATGGCAGTTGTTATTAATTCAATTAAATTAAGATTAGTAAGAGTTACAAAGTTTTTATAATTTAATCCACACTTAAATGGCAATGAATTGATTGCAATGATAAAACTTTATGGATAAATTTTATTCTTGTCTCACCTTTCTTTAAAAGGAAATTTACAAAGGATTTTTTTTTCCCTTACATGTGGCAATATTTTGTATAACAGAGAATAATAAATGCCTCTTATTAATAATATAAGAGCTACAGATGATTCAAAATAATGTTTGTTTTTGAATAAATGTCGAGAAAAAAGGAAAAATATTATAAGTTTGATGCATTAGAGAATGCTCATTACGCTTTCTCCTAAGGTCTAATTCCAATAACGAAATTATAATGTTACGTATTTGATTGATCATAAATTTCGCCTTGCAATCGACAAATAATTTTCTTAGGAAAACAAGCTTTAAAAAAAAATTAAAATTAGCAATGCTCAGGTTCGAAAGATCTAATTTTTTTGTCCAAAAATTCTTCAATTGAGAAGAAACCGAGACACATGTACAGAAACTGCACTGTTACCGCACTTGAACACCCGTGCCGGAAAAAGGTGCCCATGCTTCCGGCGTGGTTCTTTCCCACTTCTATTACTACAGCTTATTCACTAATATTGTTTGAACTAACACTGTCTTTAAAAAAATTTCCGGAAATCTGTTAACAAGACAAAGAGTAAAATGCACCAAGACCAGTAAAATATTTATATTTTTTCTTTTGTAAATTTCGAGCACATGAATACATAAAAGTTAACAATTAACCTACCGATATATAAAAAAAATCAAGACTTAAATCTTTTATTTCAGTATAATTTTTTCCACACTTATTTCGGGAGAATGTTCTTGATTCAAGCACAAAAGAATCTTAAAGTATTTTTAGAATTTCATTACTACTTCTAAAATAAGCTTTTGAAATCATTCGATTTTATTTTTTCGTTAGAATTTTGAACATGGAATAAGCATTTTAATATATTACCAATTTAATTACATTATAAAAAAGCTAAAATTGTTTTTATTCCAAACAAAATTGTAAGAACTATTAAATATTTATATAATGATGAAGCGTTATTTGAATAGCATATCAAATTGCCAACTCTTTTGAAAATTGTTCATATTAAGATAGGCGGATTTGATGATATTTCGTATAAATAGTGAGAGATAATGTTCTTTCTCGAAGATAAGAACCAATTTTTAAAAATTCTTTGGTCAGGACTGGTGTATTCTTTTCAGATGACAGCCAAAAGAGAAAAAAGAACAGACGTTATCTTTCTCGAACTCAGCAGCATTCGTTTGTCACCTAGCCGTTAACTTTCACAAATTCCAACAGCCATTCAAATGGTGCGGCATTCAACCATTATTACCGTGTCCCCTCTATCGAGTTTATTTAAGGTCGTAAATTTTCTTCGGACTTCAAAACATATCTTTTCGACAATCACCGTGCTATTGGAGGCGGCGTCTTTATTGCGCATTTGTTAGTCCAGGGGTCAATTCTTGGTGTCCTCAGGGGTTAACAAAGGGACATGAAGTATTGAGGTGACCGCCTCTCCAATAGAGACGTCAGATGGACCCCTAGGGTAAGCCGGCGGCTCACCATAAGGTCCTTAATGGAGGCAACCGCAGGGAGTATGACAGATGGAACTGTGTTTGCGAAGATGTCAGATTCCTACCGCCTGTCGATTTTCTTACCAGGCCACCATGTAGCCACTCTTTCTTCCACGACTATTGTGCTCCTGAGCTATTTGTGCTGTTGCTTTTAAAGGATGATCGCTTTTTCGGAAGGCTTCCGAAATGAAAAGCTCCATAGATTATTTTTTTTTATCCCTTTTCGGAAGTTTTGATAAAATTTGAAGAGTGGTATGAATATAAAACGGTGACAGCTATGTAGTCTGCACCAACGAGATCTAACAAATCTGGACACATTTCTAATTGCATATTTTTGGGACGACTGCATAAATTAGAGGTTTAAATATCGCTCAGACAATATTATTGTAGATAAGATTGTTTAAAGATAAAGCTTTTTCTAATGTGTCGATATCCACGTATCTTGCTTAAACGAAATAAAAATTTAGTACATAAAATATTTCGGAAGAAATCTTAAATTTTTGATTATGTAATGAAATTAAATGCCCAAAATTCGATCGTTTTTGCAAATTGAAGTTTTTTTTTTTTAAGTCATTTATTTTACAGATTCTGAGCCTTGACGTAGGCAAATAGTTAAAATCTACTCTATCTCACACGTACGCATTTTTTTAATAAAAATTATGATACTCATGTTATGAATGAGATATATTCTTTTATATCAAGAGCTTTAACTTTTGCAAAGAAAGGGAAATTTTCGAATGAAGAAAAATCAGAAAGGATTTGGTATTTATTTTTATAATATACATGTTCATTTCAGATGCTTTATCTTAAATTGTCCAAAATAATATTTTCATGGATTTAACGAGTAAAATACTTCTTTTTTATAGCAAAAAAAAAAAAAAAAAGTTAAAAGTGAAAGGAGAAATTAGATTAATGTTTTTTTAAAAAAGTAATGCAAATAAATAAAGATAAACAAACAAAAAGATGCTATGATGCATTTTTATTTTTGAAATTTAAATTAGGTATTTCATATATTTTGCATGTCTCTTTAAGTTTAATGCTTTGTAAGCAAAATCATGCATTAATTGCATTTTCTTCAAATTTTTGTTACATTACAGTTTTATAAATATCAGATTAAATTTTCAAGATGTTTAATTTTTGCAACTTGTTCATAAGATTTTTGTAAGTCTTGGTATAAAAATGTTTACAAATCATTAATATATGATTTCTCAATATTCTCTTCTCTTAAGCTGATTTTTTTTAAAGTTCACTTAACCGTTTCCAATTAAAGAAAATAAGTACTAACAAAAATTTTAAAGAGGCAGGAAATATTTGAAATTTTATGTTCAAAGAAAAAAAAATTATGCTAATATGTTTTTTATGTGTTATCTGTTTGTTTATAAGTGTGTAGGGGGAAAAAAAGTGTAACACACAAACACACATGTAATAAATCCTCTGCTTAACTTCAGTGCTTCATTTCTAGGGGGTAAAATCAAAATTATAAAAGTTAAGGTACTTTAGTTGCAATAAATAAATCATTATTTAAAAACCATTAAATTAATATCACAAAATAACGCAAAAACGAAACTGATTTCTTAAAAACATATTTTGTCAACAAAAAAAAAAAATCGTTTTCTAGTTAAAATTGATGCGCAGTTGCTGCTGGAAAGTCTTGTCCAATAGCCGATTGTGAAACCCCTTTTATTGAGTGAACGCGTGAAAAGTCCATCCGACGATGAGACAAAGCACTGTCAGCGGCAGCGGACTTTCCAAAGAGAGCGAGAAGGTCGCCAGCTGTGGCAAGCCAGTCGAAATTCTTTTCGGGCAGGTAGGCCACAAATAAAAATAACGAAAAATGAGGGCCACCTACGGAACGAGAAGGAATGTGCCGACATTCCACCCGTACGCACAGATACAGACATACGCACAAAGTGGTACCCGATGACGAACGAGACTATCTATTTGCTCCCTTTCCCCTGCGGGTAAAAAGCGCCAATAGAGGGGCGGTTGAGAGAGAACCGATTACCCATCCGTCTGTCAACTATTTAAAAGAAAACTCATTTTTCTCCGACCTTCCGTCAACGGCCGTGAAATAAGGTGAGAGGGAAACATTGGTCAACGGGAGAGCAGGGCCGGCTTTATTACCCAGTCCATTGTGCCCACTTTGACACTGTAGTCACAACACCGATCTTTCTCAACAAGTACGGGGCAAAAAAAGAAAGAAAAGAAAAAGAACACATAAAAAAAATCACTTTGCGGCGATGTTGCGGATAACTCCATTTAAAACGGAGTTTTACCGAAATAAGATGTCACTGCCATCTCTAACAATCAAATCATGTTGACAGCGATACAACTTCCTTGATGATTTTAAAACAAGGTGATTTTATCCATTATTTATCTTTCAAACTAGAAATTCTTTCGACATTTCTATTTTCTTAAAAAATCTCACAAGAAGAATTTTTTTAACGATAATTTTGTTAGCATGTTTACGTTGGTCCGTTTCCCACGCATTTTCTTAAGAAATTCTTGATAATCGAAATGGATAACATCATGAAAGTTGTGAAAGAATAAAATAACACTTATTAAAAAATTTAATATGAAAATTCATTAGATTTTTTTCCCTTCAAAAACGGACATCAAAAAATAACCCTTGGAGCCATTTGCTGGTAGTTATTTCATTAAAACCGTTTCCTCCTGTTTACTTATTGTTTCCATAAAAGAAATTTTCTTTTGTAAATGATAAAAAGGATTACAAAGGAATATCAACAGAAATATGATAAAAGATGAATTGAATGGATAAGAATTGGTTTTTATACAAGAATGAGCACAAGAAAGTGCATATGTTCAGGTTAAAAAAATTAAAGCACATTTATATTTAATATGAAACTATTTAGAATTATATTTCCATTTTCAATCTTTTACATCAAAAATGGCATAAAGATTCTTATATAAACAATCTTCTATTAACCTTATTGATTTTTGATTTTTCAGAGTGTAAAAATCTAATACCTCATAAAGTTATAGCAAGTATCCCGTCATTTTAAATAGTTTCCATTTTAAAATTCATTAATTAAAGCAAATAATGGAGTTGAGTAATTTATTTTGTACAGCTTATACACAATTTCAGAAGTTTTAAAGTTTATTTTCTAGCATACTTAAAAAATTTTCAAAATTTCTACGATTTTAAAGATTACCATAATTTAAAGATAAAAACATTTTTGCATTAATTTCTGAATATCGTAGGCTGTTGGCCTTTCCCACGCTTTTCAAAATCTAATTACTGTAACTTCAGCTGTCTGACACCAATCTGGATATAAAAAAAAATGAAATCACGTGTCTCATAGAATTATCGGCAATTTTCTGTAGTTTCTCTTTTATATAAGAATAAATAAAATAAAATAAAACTCGCTTTGAATGCGTTGTCAAACTTAAAAATCGTCGCCAAGATGAAAATTTCTGTCTAATTGTATCATTATAATAATAAAAGAGGGAAATCAACTGAAATTATCATGTACATATATATACATTATTATAAAATACTGATAGATTTGTAAGTAGGTATGCAAACTAAAAATGAAGCTATAAATAAATAAAATAAAGCTGATGCAACAGTAGAAAAAAATTATGCCGAAAATTATCTTTGTTCCCCGTAAATTTCCTTTTGCAATTCGTGAATCCATTCTATTTGAGTGACGTTTTCCTCTCCTACCAGAAGATCGGTCAAGGCTCCCGGTCTCGATTTTGTAAAATACAGCGACGGATTTAGGTGAAGCGAGAGCCTTGCACACAGTGTGTGTGCATGTTCCGCTCCATCGAAGCCTCAATTGGAAGATCTAACTGCAGGAAGTCTTCCATTCTCTTACGTTTTTCTAGAGCAGACAGTGATGAGGAAAGAACAATAATTGCAATTAAAATGCTTTTAGCATAATTTAATAAATTTAATGCGAATAAGAAACTCTTTGGTATTTTTCTTAAATCACGATGTATAGTTCTTTTCAGATGATAGTCGAAATATGAATAAGTAAAAGAAAAGGGAAATATTAAGTGTAATGAATAACTTACAATTGAAATGATACTTACTATTACTATTTTATTCTGTTTCCAATAAGATTTATTTTTATTTTTTTACAGTGTGCAGTTGCTTAAAAATAAGGCATGGAAAAAAAAAAATTGCTACATAAATTTCCAAATAGGATCGGGTAAGTCGTTTTAAAATTTTTTAACTTTCCAACTATTACATAGTAAATTTGACGTAAAAAATTGTTATGCTAGTTGAAGTATTCACCTTTACTACTTGTGTTATCCAACTGCAATTCATTGAAGAACGTAATGTTCAACGTTATTCTTGTGCAATACATTGATCTTCAAATATTCCTTATAAACATACAAACATACTTTACATTTTATATATTATTGAGAAATTAGACATTTAGCGAATTGTAAATACCATTTTTTTTATTGAAAAAATCCTATTATTATTTACAACTAAATTATCATCACAAGCTATTAAATATTTTACGGTATATCGCTCCCTTATTCTTTCCGTTCAAGGAAATGACATATAAGCACAGATAATAATATTAGATTGACAGCCGGTCGTTCTTTTTTTAATGCGTGATCCGCTGCAACAAGTCAATCACGCAAAATTTCCCCACACACTTGCGGTGGCCGACCGCGCGGAAAAACACACACACACCTCCCCTCTCGAATAATGGATCCTCATGAATATCTTTTCATCGGAATTGCTCATTAATAGTGTAAACCCCTTAATGAACTATTAGAAGTGCAATAAAGGAAGGTGGCCAATTAATATCGCCCCGGAATCAGCAGAGCGGATGAACTGCCTATAGACTCATATTCATTACGAGATGAAGTGAAAAGAAAGAGGGGGGATGGGGCACTGTTACCATCTGCGGCACAGCTGCACCGGAACAACAGAAAAAGGAAACGTCTTCCAGACAGTGTGGCCAATGCGCACGGCAGCAGATTCCACCATTGTACAAATCATATTTATTTAACCTAGAGATATATAATTCTTCCTTTACCACATCACAGGTGGAATAAAAATGAATTATTTGTATGTAAAGATTTATGAAAAGGAATTGGCGGGATGCGAGATCGGGAAAAAAGTAATAATGTAATGATGGATGTGGAGGAAAAAAAATTTGTAATGATGTATTTAAATATTATGTAAATTATACAGATATTATGGTAATTTAGCAAACTTAGTATATATTTTCAAAAATAATTCTTACGAAACTGATTCGCAAAATTTTATTATTATTTAGTATTTAAAATAAAATTTCTTAATAATAGAAATTTTGAGAAGCTCATTTTTCTTGCTTTAGCGAAATTAGTGCTTCTTGTCACAGAAATAGATTATAAATCAAATAAAATCAATCAAATTTAGTTCAAAATTAGTTTGAAGAAACTAATTTAGTTTTAAAATATCAAACATGCCATCCTTAAGAAATCCTTATAATCTCATCCTTAAAAATGTTTGAAGTCAACATGGACTTAAAACATACACAGAACACAATATTTGGATAATTTTATTTGAATTATTAAAATTTATATTTAAATTAAGTAAAAATTATTAAAATTTCGATAAAAAAAAGGATACACGCAACTATTAATGAAGTTTAGCTTTAAAAAATTCTTATAATTGAATGATGAAAAACGTTACTTTAGGGCTTTATTGTCTGTTGTTCATTATTTTCTTTCTTAATCTTCTATTTTAATTTTATTATTCGCTCCATTCTACAGATACTTGATTTTTGAGTCGATAAAGATTTGACATTTTGAATGTGGATCAGATGACACCTGAGTTGGAAACACACAGTTAAAAATTACACATATACGTGAAGGCGTTAAAGTCGTGTCAAAATCCCATGTGTACTAGTTTTATTAGCACTGGGATTGGCGAACTCGTGGCACTCACGAAAGTGAAATCCTTTATACATGCAACCACGACTACATGCCTTAATGATGTTTTAACGCATGCTTTTATTATCTTCTTCATTTATGGATTTAATACTAAAACCCCTTACGGAATTAATTCACGAGCAATATTTAAAAAAATTAAATAAAAAAGAATATTTAGTCGTGTTTAAGAACGTTTAATTACTTGAGACCAAATACTGATTAGCTGCATAGCTTTTAAGAATTGCTTTAAATTCAAGATCATCTCATAAAACATTTTTTACAGAAACAACTCTGGAACATTCTGCATTTTGCTTATGAAAATGAAATCTTGTTAATGAGATCAACGACCCTCATTTACTGAAAAATCGTTACATGAAAGAGTAAAATAAGTCCCATAAAAGTTATGGAAGGAATAATTCTTGCCGCCAGTAATTTTCGTCATTACATCAGGTGCCAACACAAAAAATTAATTTTATATTAGATAAAAGAAAGAGACCCAGTTAGCTGCAAGGGAGAGCTACTAGTTGGTCGGCATTCAAATGACCAGAAGTCGGGTTCATCGAATCCGTATACACGGAAGGTCAAGCGACGGTCGACATGAGAAGGAAAAGAGTTGTTTACACAAATCCAATCGGAGCGGAACCGCCCCTCGCTATGCCCTCCATCTACCTATTGGACACGCTTCTCAACGCTCAGGGCCAGAAAAGCACAGATGGTTCCGCTCTTCACTTTCCATTTTCAGCAATGAACACACAGAAGCGGAAAAAAAAAAAAAAAAAAAGAAACATAAGCAGCATTATAGTTAAAAAGAAATCAAACTTTAAAATGAAAATATGATTGTAAGTTTTAGCTCAGATTATGAAGTTTCCTGTCTATTCAGATTTATAAGTTAATAGATCAGAATTTATACAAGTTACAAAATAAGACTAGATCAGAGTTTTGCAAACTGCGGTATGTGTAATGAAACATTACATTATTTTTGGTAGAGCAATTTTGTAGCTATATTTTTAATTAAAAATAAATATAGGACACGGTTGCAAAGTGAGCCAGATTTAAGTTTCAAACTGATGAAACATAAGCCGGAACAGCCCAATATATTGAATTTATTTCAATGAAAAAGATTCATTCGTCTCACTAATAATCGTTTAAAATAAATCTTATAACATTTGTTATTATGCATGTATGTTATCCATTATTTGTTACAATATACAGCATTTTTATACTTTATTATAATGCAAAAACTCATGAATATAATTGAATATTAATAATTTACTCTTTCTTTACAAGCATTCGATTTAGAATGTGTTGATTTTTAAACGGAAAACGTTTTCACTGGAACATAGATTTTCAATTCTTATTTATGTGGTACAAAATTTAAGAATTTTGAAAACCTCTGCACTAGGCAAAAGATTTTGTAAAAAATTACGAAAGCTTAGTGCATAAATATATTCCGGGTTGAGATTTACGGAGAACCAATATTTTGTAAATAGAATTCTTGAAGAAGACTAACTAAAGGAGATTCTATACAAGCTTATTCTCCCTTCCCTGTAAAATTAGCTAAATATTTTTAAGAAAAAATAAAATATTAGAATTGAAACGTATAGTAGTATAGTAAAAACAATAACTTTAACTCTCTTTTAATATTTTTATGTTACTGAATCTGTTCGAATTTAATACAACGTATGGTTTCCTTTATTTTTTCTTCCAAAGTCAGTAACAAGCTGAACATGTAATTTTTCCCTTCTTCCTATTTTCAAAAACTAGATTGTGGGAGAGGATAAAAAAAAAAGTAATAATAAAATCACGATCCTTATTTTGCCAAAGGTTGAATCGAGCTGTGACCTGCGCCTGTTAACACGAAGCGGGCGCTTTTGAAGTTTGTTAGCGTATCAAGGCCAACAGCACGCAGTTCTGATGGCGCACCGATCGTGCTCGCGACTACGTTTTGGTATTCTCGCTCCCTTTATCGTTCTATGCTAATTTAAATCAAGTGCTGTTACTTTGTAAGCTTCCTGTATTATTCTGCTTACGCATGCACTTTTATTTTATTCTATTATTTAAGAAATGATTAAAATAAGGAAGGAAATAACGCATAAACTTTGGAAATTTACTTAAAATTTAATATCGAAATATTTAAAGAAAATTTTTAAGAATTTCGAACGACGTTTGTATGTTATTTAATCTCCAAATTACGAAAGAAAATTTCTATGCAACAAAAATTTTTGTCTTTTTTTTTCGCAACATTTGGCGATTATTATTATTATTTCGTGAAGATTTAACAAAATCAGTCAAACCGGCTGTCATATATATAAAAAAAATAGTAATATTCGAAAAGCAGGGATCTATGAAATAAGTAAAATTCGTCTATTTTTCTGCTCGCTGATGAAGACATTATGACTGCTGTGTGTTCCACGAAGCATGACATGTTAAGAAATGTAATAAAGAGCTTGTTAAAAAATATTAACATCATTTGATACAATATTCAGGAGATTACAGTTTTCAAGAAAATTTTACAGATAATGTCATTTAGTGTTATAAAAGTGTGAACATATTTATGGAAAAAAAACATGATCTTCAAAATATACCTGTATATAGAGCAGAACTGCCAACTTTTTTATTGTTTAGGATATGAATTAATGTCTATAAAATAGATAGCTACATTTCCGTGTTTGTTTATTTTTCCTCTCATATTAAAAAATTCTTTTATAAATTCATGCTTTAAGATTTTTTTTATTATGAAATTTTAAAATTAATCAATGTGTCTTCGTTAAATAGATACTTGGTTGTATTTGGCACAGGGAGAACCTTTATGTCGGGATATTCACTTAAAAGTAATTTCAATAAGTTTTTATATCTGTTTATTTTCCTGAGCTCTGAATTTCAGTAATAGTAGACGTCCTTGGAATAATTTACATGTTTTATTCTGCATTAGTTATACCTTCGCAATTAATATAAGAAAACAAGGAAACAAACCTGTATCTTGCAATTAATAGGCATATTTGGGAGATGTGATATGTTTCAATAATTTTAAACTTTGGAGCTGTTCGAGAATCGCTTCAGATGTTTTTGAAATAACGTTGTTTCTTTTTTTGTGTTTACGATTTATTTTTATTAGTTAAAGTATAAGTTCTGCTAATATATTCAATTTGCTAAAATCGCAAAGAAAAAGCGAATCAGCTAGAAAGTTATTTTTCAAGAAATATGTAATAACAGTTCTAAAATTTTCAATTTTCATGATACATTAATTATATAATGATAAGAATAATAAAAGGAATTACTCGCCGTCTAGTTCTTCTTTTAGTATTATTACTAACAAAAGAAAAATTTTTCTATTACGCAATAAAGAAAATTTATTATTTGAATACTATATTACCGCTAAATCCTTTATTTCAATTAAAAATGCATTTTGTTCGTATTAATGATTAATGCACCTTTCTCAAGTTTGTGTCTTGCGAAAGGTCTAGAGAATGGGGTACCGACAAAACTATCATATTAAAATCTCATATTCAAAGCATAGAGTTCATATAGTTCCAAATGGAATGCTACTAAATTTTTTTTTAAAAATTAGACAAGATTTAAAAAATTAATCATCGAAAAAAGCAATAAATTATTATAAATGAAATAACTGAATATAATGCCAATGATGCAGAAACCATCTCTTTTATATTCCATATAAATGCCCAACTCATTAATCCAAGATGCCGCATCTCCATAAAAGTGTGCCGACATTTTGTAAAACGATCCGTGCGACATATGTTGCGCAGATCATTACTTCATTGAGCTCTTAGCATGATCATATCCCAATTACGAGATCATTACCAGGTGTCGAGGGAAGAGACACTACCGCAGGAAGCCGAAATGACCTGTGAAGTTAGGAACAACTACATCCTTTTTTCTCCATCTAATTGGATACCAATGGTGGAAGCATTCCGCTACATATCAAAACCCTTGAAACTGGGGGGGGGGGGGTACAGCGTTCTCTATGGGGATGTAACATAAAAGGCAGTCGTAAGTCGGGTGCGATTAGAGACGGGAGGCGGGCTGCCGTGACATACGCCACGGATAATAATACTCACATCGCGTGACGGCCCCTCTCCCCAGCCTTTCTACACCACCCCCTTTGCGTGTTCTGTTTACGAAACCTTTTTCCTCACGCGCCACCTCATCTGCGCCCTTTACACAAGTAGGCATGGCTGTAAAGAGCCGTGTTCTCTACCTTCGAGAACTCGTTATCTCTTTTTTGTTCATTTTCGCAAAGTCACAGACGTGGCGTGGAGAAAAAGGAGAGCAAGTCCAGGTTTAATAAAAAAACAAAAACAAAAATATGTACTCGTATTACTACTACGCTCGCTCATATTGACAGTGCGAAGTTCATGAATAGTGTACAGATGAGTACGGTTTTGACGGTGAGTCACTTCCGGTTTTGTGAGGTTCGCCCTTGGAGAAGGGCGGTTGCTTTTCTTTTATCGTCTTCATTTTGTTCCCCATCTTTTATCATTTTTTTTCCAAATGAAGTATTCTATTTTCCCTGTATATCAGGTACTTTTATAGATGAAAAGTGACACTTCTCCCACTACAATTCACGGAATATTAAAAGATTTCATTGACAAGAACTGGTAATGCCATACGACGTTCTAATTAGCGATGATCAAACAATATAAAACACTTCTTGATAAGTAACAGGTTTTGTCGCTTATGCCAGAGCTGAAATGATTCCACCCAATCTGGACCGATCTCAAAAATGGACTCTTTGTCATAGGAAAAGAAAATTTGAATATTATAAATAAAGATTTCGTCGTACCGGAATCTTAAAATTCTCAGAATTTATTCTATAATTCAAAAATGCGAATAATGAAATCCAAGTATGGGAAAACTCCTTGATGTGTTTATTTGAATATAGTAAAAGAGAGTTTTTATCCCAACAACACATCCTTAAAACTTGAAAACTAAAGAAAAGAGGAGAAAATACTATTTCAAGATGGTTCTCAAGAAATTTAGCGATTTATTCTCCTTCCTATCAACTCCTTCATTTTAAACAATGACTTTCAATATTTTGATTTCATTCATAAAAAATGCTGTCTTGAAACAAAATCTTTTTTCTAAAGAATACTTTTGTTTTTCTATGATACGAATAAAAATTTTCTATATTCAGATTTTCTAGCAATGGACTCAGATTTGCTTTGAATGATATCAGCAAATTCATCAGAGAGAAAATGGGCTGCGATATAGAATAAAAAATGTAATAAAAAGTCTAAATGCTTGTTTGCTAAGTGCATGTTGCCATTACTCTCTAATTCATAAAAGCTTTCCGTTTTTTCTAAACATATTATTAAAAAAACTAAAAATTTCAGATTGGCAGAGGGAGGGGAAAATTTTACTATTGTAAAAAATTTTTGATACACTCCATTCCAAAGGAAGTTTTTGATACCAGGTGTTTAAGAATTACTGCGCTTAGAATTAAAATATTAAGCTACAAATACTTCATGATTTAAATAAAAGATTATTTTTGCGGAACTTTTGGACTATTATTATTGTATGATGAGCAAACATATTGATAATTAACAGATATCATTATAATAAGCGTTTGTCAGGACTTTAAATTCAATGCCTGAACTTTTTTTTCTCTCTCTCCATCTTTGCAACAGATTTCATATCTGTTCCAAGGAGCAAGATGAAGAGGGGGGATGGGGGTTATAAAAAACTCCCGCTGTTTTGGGATTTCCCCGTGTGCAGACAGGCAAAGAAAGGTTGTTGTTGGGGAAGCTGCTGCAGGTGGTCCCCACGAATAGTCGCGCGACTGCGTGCACACGATGCTTGCACGCACGCCGATAAAGCGTCTTAATTTGCCGCGGCAGCAGCTGGTCTGCACCCGCCCGACCCCCAACTTTGCGCCTCCTATCGTATTGACACCTTCCTATCGAGGAGTGGAATCGAGTTCTTTCACGTTTGCACTCCTCGTAAAAACGCATTCAGAAAGAGCTAGAGGTCTATCAAAACCCACTAAACATTGCTCATAAAATGCGTGCACTCAGAGGCTCTTTACAAGAAACTACTGAATGTTGGTTTTTATAGAAAAACATTTATGTTTTCAATTCACACTCTCACTTTCTTCCTTTTATTTATTTTGTTCCAATAGACTATGATATAGCTTTGAAATGGGATGCTAATCTAGAAATCGAAGAGCGTTTTATGAAATTGCTCATTTGAGAAAAACGGCATATTAAAAAAAAGAAGTCATATTAACGTATTTATATCAGTTCCTTACTTACAGATGGGACAGAATATTTCTAATGTAAAAAATGAAGACGAGCCTTTAATAGCAATTTGAGAGAATATAATTTTAAGATTTTTTTAAAGTATGTAAAAAAAAAATACTTAATTTTTCCAATCTTCAATATTAAGATTCCATTTCTATAGAAATGCAATTTCAATAATTAAAATTTTCATTTAAATATATATTTTTTTTATTTCTCAACTATGTTATTTTCTTTGCTATCTAAAGAGAAAACGTCTTCCATTTTGAGAATACGTTTGTTGCATTGATTCAAATAAAAGTCCGAAAGGCACTTGAGATGTTTCTGAACTTCTTTTTTTATTTTTGTATGAAATTATAGTCGTACTATAATAACTTAATAGTAGTATAAAAATTTCAAAATGTCATAATTCATGGACGCGTAGAGCCTGGGTACTATAATAAAGGGGTTAAAAGTTATAAATCCCAAAAATGATAGTAAAAACATATCATGCAAATGATGATCCATTTCCATTTGTTTTTTAATGATTAGCTTCTGATATACAACTTTTTTTTTATTTATTAAGAAATTTAATTTTGCTTGTTTATTAACAGAGTTTTAGACGCATTGATTTTCCAATTGAAAATGGATCATTTTTATTGATATCAAAAGATCATTCTGCATCACCGACCAAAAGTAAGTTATTGAGGGTAGAAGCAATGCGCAATGTAACAGGAAACAATATCTTAATTGTTGAGTAGCCATAAAAATCACAGAAATATCATTTATCGAAGGTTTTTATTGCTGGATATCCATTAGCAGCGCATTTCTGAGTACACATTATTTTCATGGTAGCGTAGCGAGACGGACGTGACCGGCAGCCGAAGTAGCCTACCAGATGAAGCGAATAAAACAATGAGATAATCAGAAGGCAGTGGGTGGAGATACCTATGGCTTCGTCGGCAATCGATCGGGAAGCCTCATACATCGCCTCATTTCGGATTCCGAGCCCACTCTTTACATGCTGAAGACCACCCGAGTTGGCAATTGAACGGCTGAAAGAGCTTATTTACACTTGATCCCGTCCTTTTTTTGCCTCTTTTAAAACCACAAGTTTGTTGAACACTTTTATTTTTAAAGACACAATGCTAAGTGTTTGCCGATCTGTCGGTAGCCGCGTTTCAGAGCCCGGATTCTGCGTCAGAAACATTGCGATTCTTAACCTATTGTTTTTGTATGGGTTGCAGCTGCGAGTTTTTTTAGGGCACCAAATGTAATTTTTTAAGAGATACAACATTTTATTTACTATAGAAATTTAAATAATTATTTTTCAAATATTATTTTACTGATAAATTATCGCTAAGAAAAAAAACGAATGAAACGTAAGTGAAATTTTATTAATTAAACTGTTTTATAATAATAAAAGCATTAATGATTAAGTTCTCTTTGACGGCTAACTTGATTATGTGGGCTATATTTTATTTAGATTTAGCTTCTGGTAAAAAAACTGAATTTTTTTTTAACTTGATAATAAAGAAAAATATGATATAATCAATAGCACCTGAAATTGACAGCACGAAGAAAGCTATGCACCATATCATTGGGTCTTGTTAAATAGTCTTGAATGTAATTGTACGGTATTTTAAGTTAATTTTAAAAAACTGAGGACAAAGAACGTCGTAAAAACTTTTCCGAAAGAAAAAATGTAAAAGAAATGACACACACACAAAAAAAATCGATAAATCCGAAAGAACGACACTCATGAGGCCTCCTGATGCTCTCTTTCGAATACTTATTTCATTTATTACTTTAAGTCTTCCCCTCAGATTTAAAAATCGGTATTCGATTTACTGTTTAATAATGCTATAATTAAAATTTTTAAAAAAGTTGTTTTATAGAATTGTTTCTGTAACTCTAAAATGGTATAAAAAATTGCCAAAAAAAGGCATATTCTGATATTCATCGGTGATGCGGTCGCTCATAGTTTTCCATGGATTGTCACTTTTTATTAGTACTCTTTATAGTTATATTTTATTTAAAAGAAGAAGAAAAAAGCAAATGCGTTGATTAAAATTGCGACTACTATTTATTACCTTGCTAGGAAACTTTCATTCACTAGCTTGTTTGGATTGATTTTGTCATTTTTTTTATTGCTACACTTATGAAGATAGAATAGGTAGGAAAATCAATATGTGACAGAAGTATATATATATATTAAACATATGAGTTTGATATATTCATACTTGATATATATCTTCATAGAATTAAATTTTGAAAATACTCTCAAATATCTGTAAAATGGCTAGATTATTTTTTCCTCAATCTGGAACATAAGTCAAAAAGCAAACTGAAACAAAGAAGTAGGTGGGACGCATTCATTTCCGAAGCAAGTCATATTTCGCATAATTTTTTTAAAAAATATCAGCTAAAAAAAGCATTAAAAAACCGATTACACTATTTTACTCAGATTCAATTATTAATACATTTCCATATTTACATTATAAAAAATTATCACGGTATTTTATTCAGATTCGATTAATTACGTTTCTGTACTTACTCTACATAATAAGAAACAGTGAAAAAATTTAAAAAAAAACATGTGATGGAATTAAGGCAGATCTGTTCGGCACTTGCACTGGAGAAAGGGTTTTCGAGTTAAGGGCGCGCAACGGGAGTAGACGCGGGCACGCGCTCCGCTAGAGCGTGACGCGAGCGGAAATAGGGATGGCTGTCCCCGATACGGCTTCCTCCGCACACAGGAAGCGACACCCCTAAGCATTGTGCCCGAGACCCCCCGACCTAATGTATGTCACATCGCATCGCCTAAGGTCAAGGACAGCATCTTAGATGGTTATTGCGACTCCCTCTGCGATGCGTTGTTGTAAATATGATAGAAATGGCTTTAGAACACAACCATCTTCACACTCCACTTGATCCTGTGTGGCATCAGCGATCCGATGTATAAGAAATGCAAGAGTACCGATTTAATATACGATTTATCAGGTACATGCTTTGAGCCTCTACTGGTATTAGGAATACTTTTTCCAAGAGTAAAGATTTTTTTTTTTTAAATTTATTGATCAGTAGTTAACTTTAACTTTAAATTTGCATGACAGAAGTAATTACAGTATTACTTGATATCCGAGTCCGAAGTTTCTTTTAAGTACTACTCTATTCTGAAATTAATGGGAACAGACCGGGAAATTCTGCTTGCTCCGCTGGTGTGGAGCGGAAATTTAGAGAGTGGGTACGGGCTCAAGTGCTTTCTTCCTCATCTGACTGCAGTTACGATGTTCGATTCGAAATAACCTTCGTGTTCTTCACAACTAGACTATATACAATTAATTTAACTTAAATTGAACCATACTTTGAATTAAGAAATTAAATTATCTTTAATCTTCAAGTCTTTACTAAGGGAAAATTTTTAATCCGTGATTAGATTTAATATTCATCACAATCAAAGTATGAAGTTTTTAAAGTGGAATCAAAATACAAGCACTTCTAGATATAAGAGAATACCACCACACAATAGTTAATAGAAATATAAATAATGCAAGTTTTAAAAACAATTAAATAAATTTATTTTCTTCAAAAAAGTTTTATAAAAAAAAGGACCTTTCTATCAGAAAAATAATATGTTCAGTAATCTTTAATTAATTAATTAAAGATTACTGTAATTATTTTTAATAAAAATAAAGAACAATAACGGTTTTTAATCAAAATATATTAATGCACATTGTGAATTAAAAATAAAAACAAAAAGAAATTTACCGACTCTGTTTTACAAGCAAAATTGATGAAAACGATATTCAGTAATTCTGAATATAATTTTTAAAAAATCATTATCGATTCGTAAGCAAATATGAGTTCGCGCAAGGTGTTCAAAGTATCTCTAAATCTCCCCCGCTGCCTTCCAGTAAATCCAGATCTCATGCAAATATTTCCCATGAAAGAAGAAAGAATAAAACTATTGATTTATCGCTTAGCGGTAAGATAAAAATATGTAGCGGATAATATTTCTTCCTTGAAGAGACAATGATTTTGAAGTTGTCGAAGTGAAAATCTTTCTATTATTCATAACTGGGACAACCAACACCAGAGCGGCTTATTTTGATTTTTTTTTTTTCTTTCCTTTTCTTTCCATCCTTTTCTTTCTTTTGGGTGACATCGAGTGGTTCAGGAACACTGCTCACGTGCGTGGATACGCATCAAAGAAATTTCGGAACAAAAGGGGGTGTGGTTCTTGTGTAGGTGAACACCGTTTTCTTTTCCTTTCTCGCTACCAAGTAATCTCCTTTCTAAGATTTGACTTTTTTTAATCAAAGAACTTCGTGTTTCTTAGACCTCATTTTCCATAATCTTCCTTTAACTATCTTTATAATTAAAGCTCCGTTTATATAATTTTATGCACGGAAAATTCACACTTCTGAAAATCTAAGATTTACTAATTCATGCAATTATACAAACACATTGTCGATTTTATGAAACCAGTTTTAATAGCTATGGCATTATTAGTTTCAAACTTTAGATATCGTATTTTCTTTCCAGATTTATAGGGACTATTTATGCCTTACATTTAAGGGAAAGAAGACAACCAGTGAAAAAAATATACAAGTAAAGATTCAGAGAAACTCTTATTAGAGCATTCAATCTCTTAACAATGACTAAATTTTTCGTAGGTATAAGCACATTTCTTTTATTTGACAAAAATTATTTATATTAATTTTGAAATCTACAAGGCATTTCAGAGCAACCTATCTGTTGTAATATGTTTCCATTTGCATAAATAGGTCATAAGATTTCATCTAAGGAAGGAAGTAACCATTTTTATATTTTAGCCACCGTGTTCATCTTCATGCTTTTTTTTTTATTTTACCACAAATAAATTTATAAAATTAAACAGAAAATGTTAATGCATTTGTATTGCCTAAAACAAAGAGTGAAACTTGATTTATTAGTATCGACTCACTAACGCCAAGTATTTTTTAAAAAAAATTATTTCAATTTTCTGATGTAAGTTAAAGATTAAAAATTTCTTATTTTACTTTCTTGCTTATGCATAATTTTTCTAAAGAAATCATACGTAAGAGAAGTTGAGGCAGATATACTGATATTCCGCAAGGCATATTTAAAGTGAAAATATTACGGATTAAAGTAGGTTCGGAACTAAAGTCGGACTCTGGAGGTGGACTACAAAATCCAGATCAACTTAAGTTTCGAGCAGTTTTCTGTATCTTCTGAAGTTACACAATGCGTTTGTACGCGTTGATCCGCCGGAGCCGACTAGCCATCCATCGTGAGGGGGCCCCGTCAACAAGGAGGCTGCCAAGGAGGAGGCAACCTGGAGGTGCAGAAGAGGAGGAAGAATAGAGAGAGTATCGGGTGACAAAGAAGTGCCTGTGTGCGCGCGCCAGATGTCGAAGGAGACGCGTGTCCGGAGCACGCGACCATCTGGTAGCACGCGAAGGATATGTTTACGCGTTACCTTATCTCGCCTTTCGAGGGCCTCCCGTCTTTTTTGCTCCAAAAGGTGCACCGCGCGGAAAAACAAGTCGAAGCAAAATCGATCATATATGGAAAATTTTCATTTCAGTTTTAATGTGTAATGTCTGTTTTATAGGGGGGGGGAATCATCTAGAGACGCTTTGTGGATATAGAAAATTTACTTTAAATACAGAAAGAATGATATCGACTTTCATAGCAATTCTAACATTTCATTTATTAAAATAAGAAATAACTGTTGAGTTCTTCTGTTTTTAAAGGAAATTCGCATTAGAAACATTAACGAATAAAAATCTATTCCAATTGTTTTGAATGTATCAATAATTTGGATAAATTTTATCGTCAATAAAATATAAAAACTTCTCACATCTGTCATTCAGATGGCGAAAATACGCCAGCTGTAAAAATGAACAAAATGATATAAAATACCAAGTACCCCGCTATCTTCCCTTTTTTAAAGATTTTTTCACTTTTTAATTAGATTCTAAGATGTCTTTTTAAAAATGTTTTTGCACAACAAACTGTAAAACATGATTTATTTTTGCTTCCTTCTTTACAAATTTTGCATAAAGTAGGGAGAGTAAAATTCTTTATTCTATTATTTTTACTTAAAAGTATTTCCTTTCCTTACTTTTAAAACAGTACTTAAACAGTAATTGTCATTACGCAAGATATTTCATAATCGTTTCTTTTCTTAAATATTATATACATCTCTTGCGTTTTCAAGGACTCAGTTTAAGAAAACAAATCTAAATGAGTAATGTTATTTTTCCAATATAAATTGCGTAAGGCAGCCTCAGCAACTTTCTTTCTGTCGGAAAAATCACACTGCACATTGAAAACAGTAATGAATACTCCGATGGAGAAAATCATTAATAACGAACACAAATTACTGTTCTCAAATACGCGGGAAAAAAATCATCAGATTTCCGCACAAATTACAGTTTTCAAGAATAAAAAAACAATTCTGTGGAAAGCGACTTTGTTCTACAAGTTCACTGGATAAATAAATAAAAGTCTTCAAAGAATTTAATTAAAATCTGCAAGTCAACAAATTCATGCAAAGTAGGCAGCATTCAGTTATGAAATTAAATTAGACATTTGGTTTCAAAAGAAACCAGCTGAAGTCAGAAACAAAGGGGCAATCACTTTCCACTTTTGCTTAAAAAAAGAAATACGAAGCAAATGAAGTCGCTTTCGCGAGGAATGTTTTAATCAACAGTCTGGCAGACCTCCCCTAATTCAGTTACCACTCAGAGCTCGTACGGAATCAGAGTTGTATTAAAATCGTCGGTTCAGCATAAAGAGAGACGTGGGAAAATGGCCTTAACGGAAGAAAATAGATATCCGTTCCGGAGTCTTGGTTCCGAATTCACGAGCGCTACTTTTGTTTTATATTATGTTATGCATCAATAATGTTTCAGTTTCCTTTTTTGCGCCTCTCCATTATTTATTTATCCCCCTCCCTCCCTCTTACCTCAGCTTAGAGAATTTATCGTTTTATAAAGGAATACGAGATGAATGAGAAAGCAACGGAAAAAAAAGGGGGGAGGCATGTTTTGTTTATTTGATTTAAAAATACACGTCCGTTGCAATTTTATTTTGTGTAGGAGAAATGAAAAATTTCGCTGGTTTTTCATCCTACAAATAAATACGCTTTATTACAAATTTTAGAGTTAGAAATTATACATTTGATTAGGGGGTAAATCATATCATCACATGAAATATCTTTTTTAATATTAATAGCAATTTTTTAAACTTTGTCCTTGGCTTCAATAATATTGTAAAGAATAAAATAGATTTTATATATATATATCAACGATTACATAATGGAGTACAGTAACTGTAGATCATTTCAATATTTTTTTTAATAAATTATGCTTTTAAATGATTACACATTACTATATCTCTTCTGTGAAGAAAATAATAATAAAAAAAATGAAGAATTCGGTAATCTAAATTCTAATATTCAGAATTTTTTTTTTTAATACTTAGTCAGGTGATTTTTTTTTCTGCCGTTATGCTGTTTATAAAGTTTACAAGTTCCTTCCTTTTTATGTTTATTTATTTATTTATTTTGCTTTGAAAGAAATGTTAAATTATTTTTAACTAATAACGAGATGGCGATCATTCTTTTTTTTAAATTAAAATTTCTTTGAGACAGCGACGATTTTCAGTCGAGATTACATTTTTCTCTTTCTCTTCCACTCTTCAACAAATGAGTTCATCTTTTTTATTACATACGAGAATATCAAACAGATGTGAATTTTAAAGAATAGAAAATTAAGTGCGCATAAAATAACTAAATTTTATTTGTTATTATTTAAGGGTTAAAGAACTCAAACGGTAATCCCTGTTCCAAAGAATTTTAACCTAAGAAATAAACCCTATATGTTTCTTAGCTTATGATGTGCTCAAAAGTTTAATCTCTGTCTTTTACACAATGTCCATGATCAAATATAAAAAGAGAGAATGCTATAACTTTAACCGGAATTCTTACTCTTAATAATATACTTTTAACATATAAAGGAACTTTTATATTCATATTTATCTCTTGGCTCTTTTTTTTATGGTTCATCTTAATTTTTTTTAAATTTTTATTTTGCATTTAACAACTAAGCAGTTATCCAAAACCTAGAATTTATTTAAAGGATTAAACAAATCCTTGGCATTAAACTTCTAACATTAAAGTTCCCAGGGGAAAAAAAATAATATTTTCTTTACAAATATAATAAAATTAGCTTGGGAACAATTTCAACCTTTTTCCAACATGTTTTTTCTCCAACTCTTGTAAATTATCTTAACTGTAAAAATTAGTAATTATTTGTATAAAATCTTCACTACTTTTTTAATTACCATTCTAAACCAATTTGAATGTTTCATATTTATTTTATTATTTTCTATAAATCTTTTTTCCCCTGATATAAATCTATTTTAATTAACCTTTTCTTTATTTAGTAATTGAATAAAAAGAAATAATCTCACGAAAGAAGACTGAAGTTCCATTTTTTTTCTCTCTCTCTGTTTATCTGCAACAAATATGCACTATTAATAGAAAAGTTAATGTTTGCAAATGAACGTCGTAATGTACAGTTGATGAGGAGTGCGGGCTCTAAGCTTCAGCGATCAGCCCGGTCATTCCTCCTCGTAAAAAGCGACCACTGAATTACACCCTCTCTCCTTCTCCCCCTCACTCCTTTCCTTCACTTCTGTACTGGAGGAAAAACTCGCCCGAACAATAGAATTCGTCCCCTCCTTACCTTTCCCCTTTTTTCTTCAGCCGCCTTGCTTTTTTTTTTCGTTAGCAACCTTTTCCGCATTCGCCTCCCTAATATGCAGCAACAAATACAATCCCGCATTTATTTTCCTGCTATTACGCACATTTCATAATAAATTAGTCCCGGGCGGATTCAAATGCTTCTACTCTATCACCATTGCCTCGGTTGATTATTTGCTACTCATTTTCTCCGTAAGATTTATGTATCTTTTACAATCCAACATTTAAATAGTTTTATATTCAGTTTGACATAGATTGGGAGGAGAAGGTTGAAACATTTATTGCTCCAAAGATTTCATTACTAAATTAAATAGTTCAGAAAAAAATATACTCATTTTGAAATATAGGTACATGCTACGTGAGGTAGAAATCTTTTTAATTAATATTGATATTTCAGAGATCATATTCAAATTTTAAATGGGGATAAAACCTTAATACCTTCTCAAGATTTCTTTCTTCATCCCCCCCCTTCTAATATACAAACAAATTTGAAATCCCTGTCATAACGAGGAAAAACAGTTTTAATATTTTTACAGCATAAAAGTGGGGAATACAACCCATTTAACATGGAGAATAAATATTTAAAATTGTCATTTCCGAATATATTTTTATCACTTGTCATACAAATTTAAATCACTTCTTAAATATTGATGGCACAGTTTCGAGGTTTTGATACAATTGAGAAGAATAAAATCAATGAAATAAGCCCTTAAAATTAAAAAAAGGGATAATTTAAGTGTATTTTCTTTTCGTATTATATATTCTTTTCAATGAAAAATAATCTAAAGGGTTAACACAACTTTCGTAAAGTTCGAAAAAATAGCAGCTTCAGTTTTATCTTTCGAATTATCAAGGAGAGATGCAATATTACAGTTCATAACAGCAGCTTACTCCTAATTATGGAGGGTTTTTTCGAATAAATTTATTCACAAGTTGTTAAACAAGTAAATTAAAAGTTAAAGGCAGGTAATGAACAATTTAAAGTAAAGAAAATAATTACATCCAATACTTTTGAAGAAAATTCACAAAAAAATTTTAAGCGATAAATTTCAATTAGAATACGTTTACTTTAACCCACTCTCTTGCTAATTCAATAAAGGAAACTTACCAGTTATCGTAAAACATGAGGTAATGTACAATATAAACAAAAGTCGAGGAACCATTGTAGCGTAGTAACTTCTGATCTGAGGCCGACCAGGTCCTGAAAAATAAGCATAAGTTATTAGCAAATGTTCAAAATGAATCACAAGATTTATTAAATGGTAAGGGGAAAATGTAATTACTAAAACGTTGAAACATTCGATTGGATAGAAATAATTAGAAGTTTTATTTGAAATTTGATGATGACTATCTATAGAATTTCTGAAATGATTAAATTTACTCTAGTAAAAAATTACTTAAGATAAAAACAAATTAATCTTCAGAGGAACTGAAAAAAATCACTGCGAACAACCTCACTTTTTCTATTTTCATCTGATTAATTAATTTTATTTTTTCGAATGTTCACATTTGAAACTCCAAAAATTATTTACAAAAAGCTTAGGAAGATGAAAATTTAATGTTTATTTACTTGTTTTATTTATTATTTTACTTTTTTATTTATTTTATTATTTTCCCATTTTAATTCCATTTTTTTGTCACTTTTTTGCGGAAACAACGAGGCCTTTCAAACAAGGACTATATCTTTCCTAGATATTAAGAATGTAGCAGAAACTGCAGAAGAGTCGTAAATTATCTCAACGCTGCATGAATACTGATGGCCTTTTATTGACTACAAACTGCGGGTATTAATATTAGGGATGGATTAACAGCAAAGAACTATGGCATACTATCAATGTCATGAATGCGTGCTGCTCCATTAATTTAACAATTTTCAGCACTATTTACTCTCGGTTTTAATTTTCTCATCATATTTTTTGCTCCAAGTAGATCGATACAATTAAAACGATTCACTTGACTACATATTGATAAGCATGAACAAGCAATTTAATCAAGGACATACTTCAAAGAGAGATAAACATTTTTTTTCCTGCTAATTGTTGAAATATACTTATTTCTCAAACAGCATTACTGATACAAACAATAATTTTCCCAATCTCAAAGCAAAGCATGAGACATTACGAAACTTCATTCTGTATTGGCTAATAGCAAGGTGTTTAGAATACCATCACAATCTTTCGCATTACTTTTTAGTGAAAGTTCTTGATAGAAAGGAAATACAACGTATGGGACGACATATATGGAGATGCATTTAAGGCTTAACCGATGTGATCCTGGTTAATGATCTGATAGCCATAGCCACCTGATTTGATTTAGTGCATTAATTAAGGATTTTTTTTTAATTTTTGGATTATGTTTAGGAATTTTTATTTTTGCTAATAACTCCTCATATATCAGCGCTATATAAAGTTTAAGAAAGCTTCATCTTTAATAGATTTAACAAACCTTGTATCAATTCCGCATATTCAGTATATATGGAATGAAATCGAATATAACCTATTGGTCACGAAGGTGAGAATCAAAAGATCAATGTAGCACGAAATTTAATTGATAGCCCTAAAGTAGAAAATGTAATTCCTCATGTTGAATCCTGTATTTGAGAAATATGTGAAAGTGAAATGAATTGAGAGACTTCTATACATATATATTCCATACTTAGTAGAAATTTGTAATCTTCATCCGCTAATAACCAGGATGTCTAAAGTTTACTTCAAAACATTTACGAAATTCTCATCTCCATTGTTTCTAGTTTCTGTTCATTATTTCATACTTTTCAAGGCTAAAAATTTAGAATAAACAATGGTAAATAGTCAAACTGTGCGTTCATTTAACTTAAGAGTTTCCTCGTTTTTTTCTAAAGACAAATGAATAAAAATATTTACTTCTCAAACATATTAGATAAGGCTTAGAATCTTTTATTTATTTATTCATTTTTGTAATGAGCGAGTACTGAAGCAGAACGTTTGTCCGTATTATTGATAAAAATTCACCTTTATATTTCATAATCGTAATGAAGTTGAGAAATTCGGGAGAAAACATGAAGGGTTGAGAGCGCTAACTTCCTCTTAGCGGCCTTGCAGAAGGAGGCAACAGGGAAAATAATAGTACAGAGAGGTAGCATTCATCTATAGTTAAAAAAAAAAGTAATGAACAATATACTTTTCCTTCAAGTCTAATCTGATTGATTCGATGCACGCGGAACGAAATATCACAGTTCAGAGCAGATTTGAAAATATTCCTTACCTTCTTATGATTTGCATTTTTTTAACAAACGTAAAATTAGGAATTTCAATAAAGAGAAACAGGCGGAGCGAGAGAACATCAAAATATAATACAAAATATACGGATTACAATAAAATGCATGATGAAATTTATAATTTTTTATGTAAAGCACTACAGCTGAAAAACTATGCATGGAGACGCGAATTTACTTAAAAGATGTGGTATGGATATGGATTTAATAGTACATTAAATTTGGTTGTAAGTCATAGTCATCATTAGATGGTGATGATTAGGTAATTCTCCGAAAATAATGTGCCAAGAATTACTGAGAATAGGGTTTCTATTTAAATGCTTTTCTCGCTCGATGAATGCTGTTCGAAATTCCACCCTTCATCATTATAACACCAATCATTCCAGGATGAAGCATTTATCTAAAACAAAGTTGTTTACTCAAAGCCAGCAAACACAGCAGCGTGTAAAAAAAATTTTGCAATAGAAATTTTGTAAATTAATTTTCAAAAATATCTTACTACATGACAATTAATAACCAGTCTGACCACTTATAGGTTGATTAAAAATTTCGTTTAGTTGGCTTCCAAAGCCATTATGATTCGAAGGCAAAATGCAGTGAATTTGGGTTGCCTGAATGTTTCAGGTAGATGTGTATTAATTGAAAAGTAACAAATATTGCAAGTAAAATCGATTTTTTTTTCTTAAATAAAGATTGGAGTCTATATAAACTTCGATCTTCTTTACATTTGGTCCACACTAGCAATCGACTTTGACAACCTTGATCTACTGAATATCATCAACTTTTCATTACCTGAGGTAATATCATATTTTAAATATATTAAAGACTTAAAAAAATGCCTCAAGTATATGTGTTAATTTCACTTTTTCTGCTATTTTTAAAATGACAGAACGATTTCTAATTTGACAGGATATTTCTAAAATCCCCGTGTAACAGAATATTAATGTAGACTACTTAAAACTTTATCTTTAGTTTTTTTTTTTTTTTTTTCAAATGATGGTTGCTTTATTAAAAAAAAAAAAAAAGTTACAACGTAATTATCAGAACTGTATGCGATACCTGCTACGTGTCTCGCCTTTTCATGCCAATTTTCGTAAAGCGCTTTTCAGCATCAAAGAAGGGAAGAGAGAGGGGGGGGGCATCCTATCAAGCTTTGACGAATCTAAACGTGATTAGTTGTTGAATGTGGAAAGCGTAAAAGAATACTGTAACGGGCCTGTGGAAAACGAGTCTACCAACCTACGTAGCCGACACGACACTGTTATCTGCCAGAAAGACTCGCCTTTCTGCTGCTGTCATGAAGAACGTTGCATCACTCAGGTGTTGCGCTACTTATTTTAATGGTCACTTTTTTCCCCCTCTTTACTTTCGAATAATTATGAAAGGGAAGTAAAAAGTGCCAGCCTTAAATTAAAGTAATATTTTTATCACTTCATATGTTTATGGCATGGGGTTCAGAGGCTGAATTTTAAGAAGCTGTGTTGTTTTTCTTGGCATGGCAGACTAAATAGATATGATATGGTTTAAAGCTTTACAATTTTTGTAGAGAATATAATAGCAGCTATTAAGCAGTCATTTATTAATTGTTTATATAAAAAAAGGGTTTTTCTTCTGATTTTTTTAGACAATTTTTATTTTTTACAATCTAATTTGATATTTTCTGCTTTTACATATATATATATATATATATATATATATATATATATATATTATAATTATATATATTATAATATATATTATATTATATATATAGATTATATATATAATCTTTTTTTAAATTCTTTTCTCCTACATCGTAATCAATAGACATATGCAATACGCAAATATCTAATCTTAGCATATGGCGAAGCTTATATATATACCTCAAAAATTACAAAATATAATTTATTATTCACTAAAATAATAAGAAATAACTTCCCAATTTCCGAAATAAGAAATAAATTCTTCCTCTAAAAATCGGAGTAGAATTTTATCCTTTCTGTTCAGAACAGAAAATACCCATGTTCTTTAATCAAACAAAATAAATCATATAAATAATTTCCTTCTATATAATAAGAGATTCTATAACTCAATACTGATGAAAAGTTAACCTTATTTAATAATTTTCATGAACTCAGAATAAACATTTCATATCATCAAAATCGTAATCCTATGAAAAAGATTTGCATCCACGTACTTATACCTTTCAGAATTCCAAGGAAATTCTGTAAAAATTTTTTTAAAAAAAAATACTTATTTTAAAGAAATGCGATATTTAAATCTATTAAATAGAATCTTTCAAAGTGTGGGAATCAAAATAAAGCTTTATATTTTAATATAATTTGAAGAGACTGGGATGAGAAATTATCTTAATGGTAACAAGTCTTTTTTTAGATTAAAAATTAGTAAGATATTTTATTTAACATTTTAGACAAATAATTTACATATATCATAACCTAGTTGAAAATATTGGAAGAATTAGAAACTTGTATCATTCATGAATACCATATTTTAGCTGAATATTGGAAGAAAAAAGGGGGAAATCCAGTTAAAAAAAATTAAGACAGGATCAGCCACAGAGTCTGACGATTAAGAGTTATTCAATCCCAAAATTCATAGTGATTCTTTTAAAACGATTTATTTTCCGTTTCACATTCCACGCACGTCGGCGACTCATTATTTGATAAACCCCAAACAATAAAAGAAAGAAAAGAAAAGAAACCGCTCGCATGTTCTTCTCTGTGGCGAAATTACTTCTTGAAATCTCCATTAAATCCAAGCTCCTCGACCACTCTATCTTCTGTGGAATGCAATTCAGGAAACCCCGATCTAACATAATAGAATTACGTAAAGAGACCGACGAGCGAATAAAAACAAAATCACCAGACTTTTATTATCTTGGTCAGTGTGTCGGATACCGAGAAAGATGTCCGTAACCGATTGTCCACTTCATGTACGTATTCATTTTCTGACTTCGATCGACAATTATATGCCTTTTTTTGCCAACAAAGTGGCCGAGGCGCAACTCGTTCTGAGGATCGGTCCCGTGCGGGCTACAAGGTCGCCTCCCACAGCGTTCTCCGACCTTACTCACGTGACCTGCATCCCCAAAGAGATCCGCCCGTTGCGCAACCCCATCTCCTCCAAGACGCGATTCTTTTCAATATCTACCTTCTTCTACCACTCAGAATTACGTAGTCATTTTCACTTTCTTTGGAGTCCTTCAAGCGGTAAGTTGTCTTTGACGCACGCCTGGGTTCTGAGACCGGACAGCAAGTGGCGGACATCAGAGAGCAGTTCACAAAGAATATTTTTGTAGAGGTAATCAATGTCGCGTGCATGCAAGTACTTGTAGCAGCGTCGAATACACTGCCTAAAAAGAATTAGACAAAGGACACTTTCTTCACTATTCCAAAGCATATTTATGTATATGTGTAACAGCATTTCTTCATATAAAGGGTTTATAATTTTTGTCAAGAGTCGTAGCATCTAAATACAATCAACATCTTTCATATAAAGGGACTCTTTTTTTTTACATAATTATTGCAATGTTAGGGTTCTCTAAGCACATTTTTTTTAAAAAAATTGTTCTCTTTTTCCACCAACAACAGAACCTCGAAAAAAGAAACTTTAAATAGTTTGTAAATAAAGTTAAAATTCAATATTTGGGATCATGCTTATTCTGTAATGAAGTATTAGAAACCACATTTCTAAGTTATATAACCCGATTATGGCTGGTATTAAACCATGTGAGGTTCCGTAATGAATTGGATCTTCTGTTTATATTTTATTATGAATCGAGTAAAACCAATAGCACTCAAAACAAAAATTTGAACACATACAGGTCACTTTCTCTTCCAACATTTTTTTTTTTTCTTCCTAAACGGAATTATTCACCAAAAAAATTACATATTTAGAAAGCTATATTCTAAATATTTATTTATTAATATCCTTTATTAAGTTATTTTAAATTATTGACATGTAATATTAACAAATCCGCAGTTGCGATGCCTACGTAATACGACATCTAAGATAAAAATATTAAATATATTCTCGTCTGAACTCAATATATAAAAATGTGAATATTTTGGCGACAAAAACATAAAGGGGACATTATTATATACCCTTTTTATTCTAATTCACACCTTTTATCTATTTATTTTAATTTTAATAAAATTGGTTATATATTTAAGCAGTGAAACAATAAGAAATATAAGATCAATATTTTTCAGAAAATGCAATAACAAGTGTTCCCATTTACCCAGTTAGCTGCTGAATTTATTTTTAAAGTCCCTCAAGTCCTTTTTTAAAAAATCAAATGATGGCGCATGTACACATCGAACGTAATGCAAATGGTTGCATAGTAAATTTTGCAAAAAATCATAATAAAGAGAATAAGATTTTAGATAGAATAGATAAAAAATTAGATAAAAATTTGCAATTCGAACACGCCAAAATGAATGCGTGAATTGATATGAATACACGTCAAATGCACTTCACTGGTTAAAAATCTACTCACCATCTATAATATACAAATATATATACATATCTCGGAAAAGGATATTTTTATGAATATAAAAGTTTAATTGAAAAATGCAGTAAATAATGACATAAAAAGTATGTAAGGTACCAAACTTTAGTTCTTTAATAAACAATTACAGAGAAAGAAAGCAAAAGAAAAAGGGGGGAAAACGATAATGAAAGCAAACAGAAAAAAAAAATATATATTGTATATGATTTCTAAGAAACCCTTCATTCAATTTTTCTCCAAGAAAAATCACAGCAATGGCTTACTTGATGAAAGTGCATAAATGCATGGCACGTAGTAATGTGAGAGGTACTAAGACCATGCTAAAAAATCTAATGACATATTGTTATATCAAAACTTCGGCACACGTATGAATCATATCTGATTTACTCAGTAGAACTGAAGTCATTGTTTATGAATAGTGATTATTCTGACGTAGGAGATCTGTTCTAATTCAGCACGTGTTCAAATTGAGGGAAATTTGGCAGAATAATGCACATATGTGAATATTCTAAAAACGGAATTCTACGATACTAATATTTATAAAACAACCTTCCTTTTCTTTTAATAATAACGTTACTTTAAGAAGCATTTTGACTGCCATTGTACATGATTTTTTTCTTAAATTAAACAGAAGCGCAAGTTTTAGTTAAACTTCATTAAAAAAATTCTGAGTAACTGTTGATCGGTCGGAATGTTTCCAATGAATACGACTTTCATTTCAAGTTTCAGCACTTTTTGCAACATTTCACGAATTCTCATCTGTCGAAGTTTCAACAAGATCACCCAAATCGACTGCCGCGAAAAATGGCAGCATGAAGATGTATTAAAAAAAAAAAAACTTTATAAGAAAGAAAAATACAAAGAGTATTTGAGGCAACACAGATAGAATTACAGTTCCCATGCCTTTTTGTAGATTGTAACGTATTTAAATCTTTTACGAAAGTATCAAAATTTTCATGAAAAATCTGTTCTTTATAATAAATCTTTATAAAGCAGGATTAAAATTTCAAAGCCTATGATTGTGTGGAAGTCAATAAAATAGATAGGTTTCAACCTTTGATTTTTTTTCTTTTCCTTTATAATTTAATTTGCAAAAGTCTGTTTAACTAATTTCTTTATAAAGGAGCTTTCAAATGGAAAAATGAGATTTCGTTAAATAGAGACTCAACTGTATTCACGCATATAAATACAAAATTAGGTGGAAAGGAAAATAGTAAACAAAAATCCATTCACTTTTCGTTATTCAACTGAAAAAAGTGAAGGCAAAAATCGTGTTGGCTGCAATTAGTCAATAGCTTTGAAAGAAATATTTCATTACGACATTGCGGGTTACAAAATAAGTGATTTATCGATTCGTTGGACCATTTGAAGGGGAAAAAAATCGTGAAAAACAAGACGAAGGTTACCAATAGAGAAAGAACGCGACGTTTTCCCTTAACACTTATCTTGGATGAAGCAACACCGATATCAATCCCGTTACTTGATGACACGTATGCTCTGAGTGAGGCCCGGAATTACGTGGAGCGATGTCTCAGAAAGCGCCTGCGGGCAGAGACATCCTTAGTCCATTTCTTGTAATAAAATGAGAAACAATTTTTCACATTAAGTTTTATGAGGAGAAAGTATTCTCCCAAGGTCGTCATATAGAGATTCAGGGCATGACCCCAACCAGTTCTCGAATACCTCTGCAGCACGCATTTTCCTGTCATAAACACGTTTTTTACATTGTCACAACTTGATCGCTTAAACTTTAGTTCCTCGTATCTTTCTTTTCTTTCCCTCATTATCTTGTTTTCACTCCTCCCCCCCTTCCTTTTAAAAACAGGTGATGTTTAATTTTGTCTACAGAGCAATCTTTCAGGAAGCAAACTATTGAAAATAATGTAATAGCACAATGTAATTCTTGTAAATTTTATTCTAATTCTAGAATTTTTTTTATTGAGCATTTTTTCGTCGACAGTCTTTTTTGTTTATAAATCCCATTTCACTTTCTCTAAAAGGACGAAATTAAAGCATTGCATATTTGCAGAAAGTGAAACAAATTAATAGAATAACAACGAAAAATAAATTGGATTTGGAGCGGTAATTTAGTAAAACAGTTGATTGATGAAAATATTTCCAATCAACATAACTGTTATAATTGTCCTTGATATTTTGCATCACAGAATTTAATAGAAGATTTTGATAGAATTTTTTAAATATGAATTAGTTAGCAAATATGGTCTCTATTAATGCGCATCGTCTCATCACTTAATTTAATTAATGTTTTGTACAAAAATATACTCATTGATATAAATAATTTTCTCTACTAGTAATAGAATCATCAAGCTTCCTGAAATTAGGAGGTAAATAGCCTTTTTAAATCTAATCAAAATAGTAATAACTTTACCCGAAATGCAACAGCTGTCAGTGCTTCACAGAGAGGCAGGGATTCAATTATATTTTGCCACCTCTCCCGAGATCGTGGAGTTGCAATTCGGCTCCTCTACAAAGACATCAATCAATCACACAAAAGTGTCGGCACTTGCAATGAGAGTATACCAGTCCAAGAACTTCTATTTGCTTAATTATACAATGGAATTTTGAAAACACTCACTTTTTTTTTTTATTTCACCATTCTCCAGTATATATATATATATATATATATTTCTCTCTTTTACAAACGCAAATTACATGGCAAGCAACAAATCTTGAAAGTGAGGAAAAAGGAAAATCAAAGCAGCAAAGAAAAAAAAAATATTTTCAAACTAGATCTGAGTTTAAAGTTCAATACAACCAGTTTCATACTTTTGATAGAATTCAGTCGGCAAATTGCTTTGTGAAAGTTGGCAATTTGCTTAGAAACTAAGAAATGAATCAGTTATTTTGGAAAACACCTTCAGTGATATTTCAATTTTGCTACCTGTTATGTCAAGGGTGGTTAAGGAATGCGGATCTCAGGAGACAAGACGAAATGCTTTATCGTTCACACAGGGTGGATCTTAGACGAGTTGTGGCGAGAGAATGACTCAAAGAGTCAGTGGACTTAAATATTAGGCGTTGCTCTGACCACAACATATTTCTTAAATATCTCATTGTCGTAATATTATAATTTTCAAATCAAGCCAAATATTTGTAGAAATTATTTCTAACAATAGTTTTTAACCAAATTTAAACGAAATAATCATTTATATAAAATCTAAGAGCACTTCAAAATTTAAAATTTTAGTTAGAAGAGAATTATAATTACTTAATTAATGAAGTCTAGTTATTATATAGATATAACTCATTCAATTTATATGCGCTTCTCAAAATGAAAAAGGCAACTTTAATTGTCTCCGACTGATTTTACATTACCGCACCATGTAAACTATTAATATAAAAATACTTTAGCTTCAGTTTTCCATACGAGGGAATCTGCTTTGAATATTTCACCGGTAAATGCGCGTTGCGCTTCATAAAAACCAGCTAGTTTAATTGCCACTCATAAATTAAAAAATAATTCCCCGTCTATTTTAAGTATTATTTGAAGACTTCAACTGATCCCTGGATTAAATAAAAGCTGTCAACTGCTTTAAAAGTCTCTGCGACGCAAATGAATATCATGCTTTATAAATGAAATGCATCTTAAATGAAAGAGATAAAATAGACAATTGGTAGGCTAATTAATTTTTGACTTTCTAAAACAAAACGTTTGGCTTTTCTTTATGAAATAATATTTGATTTTCAGAATGAATATGTACGTGGGAAAAAACAGGAACAAATGAGCCAACAATAATTTTACGCAAACTAAGATATAAACGCAATTGTTTAAAATTATACAATGATAATATGCATTTCAAATTCAAATCTTGCTATTTCAGAAAGGATAAAAATCTATAAATCCTCCATTGAAAAAATAAACGCACATAAAGAATATTATTTTTTATTTTTTAGAGCATTTGTAAGAAAGAATTTAATAAAAATCCAAAATGAATATGAGTTTTTGAAGAGATATATAAATTAATATGAAACTTCTCAAAATTGAAATAGGATCTAATCCACAATTCTCTGAAAACAAATTATAATATATTCGTTTTTCTATCTTAGTTTTTAAAAAATTATTATGCTAATAATATTGTGGAAGATATTTTCATATCCCATTCTTCAAAATTTTTAAGTAAAATGAATGGATGAATCTTTAAATTTTGAACGGATAATTACTTTCTAATATCTAAGCTTAGCACATCATTATTTATAAAAAAAAAGACGAAAAAATTAATTAATTCCAAGCAATAAGAGAGTATTGAACATTAAAACAAATAACATTAAAAGCACGATGGAACACAACATGAAAAAAGGAAAGAGAAATTGTCACTTACTCTCTTAGATATTAAAAAGCCGAGCACGTGGTTGAATGACGATTCGAGAACTGACCGTTAATCGGTTTTACAAACTAGTCGATGTCTACCATAAGATTACACCACTAGAACACCGCATGATGTCATACTTCCGTCGTTACACATTAAGGTGTTGCCCTTCTTACAAGCCGACTTCCGTTTGAAATTTGGGAAACAACCTTTGCCTCATAGAGCTCTAGGGAACGGAATTTCGGAAGAATTCGACTTTCCTTAACCAGGTTCCTGTTACACTCCTTCGTTCTTAGACCAGCTTTTGATATGGAAGTCAGAACTGGATGATCTAATCCTTTTACCACAGATTAGAAGTGTTGTAACTGCGATTTGTCATCTTTATTCCGTTCATATGTTAATTAAATGCTTTGAGCATAGTTACGACGACTATTTTTAAAACAGATGATCCACTATTCTATTTCAATAGCAAGATTTATTTAAATATACCTTGATTAATATAAATAATATTTATTTGACAACAATTCAGTTAAGCGGTTCATTTTCGATTTGAAACAGGTTGTTTGAAAATAGGAAAGAACCATCTAAGTAGGAGATTCAAATTCATATACTAAAACATTTCCAGACAGAAGAAATAATTTAATATGGTTTTGAAGTTTAATAAACTCTATTGCAAGAAAAGAAGGGTTTTTTTTCTTAATAAAAAGTATTTTATTCTTCATTTCATAATTATTTTTTTAAAATAGAAGAAAAGCATGAATGTAGTTAAGCAATCTGAATACCTACTTCTATTTTATGAATTTCAGATTCATTTAGATATAATTTACTGTTTGAAAAAAAAAAAAAAAGTAAAATGTTGAAAACCAGACCATTTATAATAAATAATATGTTTGAAAAAATACAGCATTAAAGTATTTTTTATTACATCACTATCCCCAAAATTTTATTATAGAAATATTTCCTTATTGTTGCTCGATGACTCTTTTACAAAATAATAAATTATTCTGATAAATCTTTACACAGTTGAAAGTGGAAGGGACAAGTAATTGCAACAGTAAACTGTCTAAAGATCCTATTCCGTGTTATACTTGATACAAAAAATGTATTTAATATCGTCACAATTACTGAAATAATTAAAACTATTTTTAAAAGTTTTTAAATTAGAAAAAAAAAAATTCCAAGGAAATAAGACTGATTTTATTGAAGAAGCTTATGCTTTTAAATTTTAATGGCTTTTGTATTATAATATGGGAAGAAATTAATAAGGAAAAATGTTAAAAGTTCAATTAATTTTTAATTAAAAATTTGAAAAGTCCTCTTTTAGAGAGTATTCATTACCAAAATGCCAAGGCTGTAGTTTTGTATTCAACGATTTGCACGGTAAAGTATTTTAAGCGACTTTTAAAACATACATGTTACATAATGCACTTTATAGATATTATTTCAACTTACTAGTATGAACATTATTTTGTTAAAAATTATATAGATATTAAAAAATAGATTGTTTATAAGTGTTTTCGATTGAATTTTTTTGAGAATAGAAAATAAAAAAATAAAGCATATCAAAACACGTAGACTATTTGCAAACACTTTCTAATATGAAAAAATATATCATCCTTAACACCAGTAAGTAGTCGCAGAGAGTTAAATAAGACAACATCTTATTTATAGCTCGTTTTTCAAATGTAAAAGCATTCAAATAAAAACATTTTCATAAAAAAAGGAGTTTATTCATGTCATCGTAAATTGCGCTACAAAATCCGACAGTTAATGACGCAGTGAATGTGAGGTCAACCGTGTCGCCATTGTCAAGGCGTTGGTTTGAGTTCCCAATCCACGATTCCGCCACATTCGATGTCGCATTTTGAAAGGAAAATTCATTTTTGAAGGATAATCTGTGTGGGATTATGCAGACTGTCTCTGTAAAAACGAGTGAGCTAGTAGGTCATTACCAATGAGTTCCACGGTAATGTGTGCTCTTAAAAAAAAGAACCTCCACCAACTCAAGCCGGACTTGGATTGGAACAATTTTCTCAGAAAGGGCAAAGATGGTGAAAACGATAGGAAACAGAGCAAAGACCGATAAAAGAGTAAATCTGCCGTGGGAAATTCTCAGACAGAGGAAGGGTCAGTTGGTGGAAGATTCGAGTTATTGAAAATTTGAAACTTGGCCGGAACAAAAAGTAGTTAAAGATCTCCATCAACAATCATCTTTTTTTCTTTTCTTGGTTAAAAAAAACTGTGTCGATTGCGTATGTGATTTATATATATATATATATTGATGATTAATTTGGCAGTTTATCAGTCTAGCATATGAGAGAGACATTTAATACACTGCTAAAGACCTTAATTCGCAAAATACTACCGATTTTAGATTGCTGTTTTGTGTTTCAGCAACAAATTAGATATTACTCTAAAAGTTTTTAAGAAATTTGCTTAGAATATATCGCTGATGTATTTGCTAAAAGTGACCATGGCGAAAGAAAAAGAAAGAAAGAGTTAATTCGTTCTTACTTTAAAATATATTAGCTTAATATGCGCATCAATAAATTTCCAGTATATATTGATGATATATTGAATAGTGACATTGATACACACATTTCAAAAAATGCATTTTAAAACATCTTGAACTTGTTCATTCGTTTTTCTTTCGAGTTGGTCATTTTCGAAAATATATCGATGATATACAATATTTACACATATGACACTCAACATGTTGATAGCAAAATGTATTGGAAACATGCTTGAGTTTGTTTGTTTTTTAATTTTTATAATATGGTAATTACAAATTGCAAAATCTATTTTTACAACGAAAATATCTCTTCAAGATTTAATATTACAGATAAAAAATAAAGCTAAAGAATTTAAATAAATAAATATATTTGATTACGTTCATCTGAATTGCTTTTCTTTGAAAACCAAGATAAAAAAATCACCCAATTTGATATTAAAATTCGATTGATAGTAAAAATATAGCAAAAAGAATCATAAGAAAATAATAATAAAAACCTCTATCTTTTCAAACAATTATGAACCTAGCATCAAATGATAACATTGTTTTACCTTTTTTCAATCTCGAGAGATAAACAAGCCTTTTGAGTTTTCCTCCTTATTACAATGTAACAATTCTAAGATATTTTTTAATTATTTTTTCCTAAGTCATTTCGCTCTCTTTCGAATGAAATTCTATGAGGCGAACTAGTTTTTTTTTTCTTTCTTTATTGCGCCAATCACCGAAAAGGTACACTGAAGAACGTTTTGTGCCTTTGAAACAACATCAAATTCGCTTGCAGGTTTCAAATGTCTACTTTCATTTACTTTGCTCTACTTTCCCCCCCCCCCTTTCTTTCCTTTTTAAATGCGGTAAAAAAAAAAAAAATCGAGTTCTAAATGCAGAAGCGCATTTAAAAAAAAAAGACACATTGACAATTATAGCGATATTTATTTATATATTATTATGACAATTAAAGGTTTAATTTTCAAAGGATTTTTTAAAATTTTATTTTCTCTGATGCTAAACGTTATTTTTTTTTTAAAATATCAAAATTATCATCAGAATCACTTTAAATTATCGACATCATTTAATAACCGAAATTAATGTATGATAAAAATATTTTTTCATAAAACATTAAATGGATGGAAATATTCCTACATTATTATTAAAATCAAATTAATCTGGTTTTATAAATCTACAGAATAACTGCATAAAAATAGTAGCAATTGTTTCATTCGCCTAAATAAATTTTAAAAAATACGTTTTTTCTTCGAACCATTTTTGTTATTTAAATTCATTTTTATTTTATTTATTTATTTATTTACATTATTGCTGTCTTCCAACTAAATATTACAATTAATAATTCGATATATTAAAAGGTAAAGTAGGAAAACGAAAATGAAAATAAATTTGGATGGATTGATGAGATGAGTAAAAAGGCATAACTATCATTTAGATACGGTTTTGAAATATTCAGAATCATAGCAACATCTTTTCTATTTACTCAACGCTGTTCGTCTTTACCATTTCCTTTCATTACAGTAGAATCCAGTCGTAATGATATTTGAGGTAAGCAACCTGGTAATAATGATCCATCATACATTTATGGTAAAATGGTCATAATATTTTTAGGTATTTTAGGTAATAGCTCAGGTATCTCTAGCACCATTTCATTAATTTTTATCCGCCTATTTTACAATTAAGAAATTTATGCGCAGTAGCCTATGGAGTAGATTTAAAATGTCATTTAAATTTAACAGAATAAATAAAAAGGTAATTAAAGCTTATCCGAAAAGTTTTGTACATATGCGAACTGAACATCTAATATGCAACTCTGAATCAACATTTTCAGATTTTTGTCTTATTTTGCAATTTTCAACTTTCTTGAATGCGAATTATACAGAAAATATTGTAATCGTCAAAAAATTCTTCACATTTCAGACCTTCCTGACTTCGAAAATGCCTTTTTTGCACTATGTCTGTTTGACTGTAAATATAATAGCTCAAAAGCGCTTTGAGTTAGATATGGCATATAGATAAAATTTTGTTTTCAAACGGTTGGAAAACTCGTGTGTGTGTTTAAAATACAAATATCTAAAGCACAAATTCAAATTTTGAGTACTATTAACTGCATGCCAGAAATTAATTGCCCCCCAAAAAATAGCGTAGAATCACACAATAGATTTGCAAAATTGCTAAATTTTCGTAAAAGATCAATATTTCGTAATTATTGTTCGCTAAAGCCATGCAAAACATTAGTGACTTTAAAAGTCCACAATTTTATGCAAGAGTAAAAAGACAACACATTTATTAAAAAAATATGCGAGAAAGTTTTTGGGAGACCATGTTCACTGACTGCCAAAAATTATGACTATTATATAATAAAATCAATTAAAAAACTCTAAATTGATCAATTAGCATACTGTGACACTTTCAGCTATAAACCTACATAAGTTTATATTTCTTTATTATTTCATTTAATCATTGAATTCCTATTACGTTTTGTTTCCCCAATATAGTAATTAAATAAACCCAAAATTAATTATTAAATAGCAAGTTAATAGACGAAATGCGCAGCAGAATTAGATTGACTACTGGTTGTTACGTGATGATCCTACTTTATTTTGACGCGTGACTTAAAACATTTAGGATTGCGTGACCTTAAAAAAACAATACACGCCCATTCGTCGAATTTACCCCAGACGCTGGACAATTCCTCTTTTTTATATTTTTATTTTTGGATAGATACCCTGTCTAAATTCACTCCTTATTTAGTCACCTACACATTGGTGACATTCTACTGCTACTACTCTAGCAACTTTTTCGCCACATTTCTAAACTTTTTTTTAATTTGAATTTTTGACATTTTATACGTGGAAGCTTTACAGTGGTTAGAATCTAAAGTGCTGTCTGTTAATAGAGAAACAGCATTTAAATTAAATTATGAAGCTTCAAGAATTCACTTTAAATTAAAAAAATAATAGTTTGAAGCACATTTTATTAAATTGATTTAATTCTGGATAGAGAGTAAGGATACTAAAGGATGATTATACAAATAAATGAAAAAGCACTGAATTTATAAATTTGGAAATAATGTGCATATTTAACTTTCATTTTTAATTTTTTAATAATATTTCATTAACTGATGCTATTTTCTTGAGGGAAAAAAGAGAAATGCATTGAAAAAAATAATCTAGCATAACGATTATAGGAAATGATTTTTGTAAAACAATTGTTCCAGTATCATTAGAGGTAAAAAAAAACTATTGTTTTCGGACATTTAATTAATTTACTTCAAAAATATAGAAGAGAAATAAAATCTAATCCTTCCGAATTAAAAATTGACCATACAAAATTGAACTCTAAATAAATAGCATTTATAAACAATTTTAAATTTCAACATCATCATAATATTTAATGCAAACTTAAAAATGGCAAGTGATATAGAATGAAAATCATTTAGAAATCAGCTTTCTCGAAACTTCTTTTTGAAACAATAGCAACGCTACAGGATTCAGTCTTTAGGAAATAAAAAATTTCATGAAGTGCATTTGAAAATGCTCATGTTTATAAGATTGCTGAGATCCAAATTTTTTTTTTGCCAATATTAGGAAATCGAGGTATACAAGGCATCTAAACATTAAAAATACCTCATAAATACCTTACTACTTATTAAATAAGATTGTTTTTTTATCTGAAATGTGCAAAAATTGATATGCGAGTAACCAAAACACGAGACATATCAAGAATCCTTTATAACTTCCGATGACCATTGAAATTTCCGAAATGCCATAAAATGCCTTCAGAGACGAAGACCTGAAGCGAATCATTAGGTATTCATATGAAAATAACTCAAGAAACGAGCACTTTCGTAGCCAGGCAATTCATTCTGGAGCTGAAGTAGTTTTTCCAGATTTCGAACGAGAGTTAATTTTCGGAAGCCGACTCGCTCTTCCCCACTCCCTGAAATTCCATTCGGGAGATTCGATGGCACTGCGCAAAGATGGAAAAGATCGATGTCCTCAGCTACAGATGTTTTCACCCGATGTAAACACGCGGTCGGTGGAAGATACGGCGAGTGTCCAAGGAGGGGTAATGAACCAAAATATGTGCGTTGAGGGCAAGAGGGCCGAGCAGGCCAATTTTCACGCTTAGTTGCGGACTTACCGACTTTAAGTAGGTGCAATCTTTTCCACGGCCCACTTGTTTCGATACTATCACTATTGTCTTCAGCCGCCATGAAAGCCTCGCCACCTTCATGTCCAGTCTGTCCATTCCTCGGTCTCATTCTTTCGATCTGATTCTTTTATTTTTTAATTTTATTACTATTATTTTTTTCTTCTTCAGTCCGTCCGGGAAGTTTCGTGGCAAGGAATCTATCGAACTCCATTGAGGAACGGGTGACATCCAGCTGGCGTTTGTTCGTGAGATTCTTTGGAGGAGGGTCATGGGTCAGCTCAGGAAACTGGAGCACTTTCGAAGCAGCACATCATGCATTTACAGGCTTTATCTTATAGGTCCATTGTTTGTGTCCATTTATAGGGGCACTAGGAAGACCGATTTGCAAGCATCTCTTTCTCTCTCTTTTTTTAAAAATCGGAACGACTCAAAGAGAAAACAAAATGTGGGATCTGAATCGTGATGGATTTCGCATGAATCTCTATTCGGTACAGAACTAAAAGTTCCAGTGGAACACTTTTTTTAAGCTTTAAATATCAACGGACATTCCTCCCCCCCCCCCCATCTCTGGAAAAAATGATATATTATTGTATTCAAGAAAAACATTTTGGAATGTTTGGAACTTCCGGCAAAATAACGCCACTAAATATATTTCGTTCCTAGTTTCATTTATTCTTCAAATAGTTTATTTAAGTATTCAGCGTAAATTATAAGAATAAAAACTGACGGTATTTATTTCGATAATATGTGACTAGAGGAGTTCAAAGGCAAAATATGGATTAATTTTTTTCCTGAAATGAAATGGTATTTTTCTTGTTCATCTGAAGAGTCTTCAATAAAAAAGCATTTTTATCGGCTGAATTTCTGTTTAATATATAACTTTTTGATCGGTTATGTTTATCCTTTCATGTCATGGCAAACCCAACTGAAAAATAACTTCTAAATATCTAAAATTTAGCAAAATTATCTTATATTCTTAAGCACATTGAATACCGCGATTTTAACTGTTTTTTAAGAAAATAAGAAAGCAATCTTATAGTTTGCTTAGAACTTGTTAATGCAATTAGTGGCCATATATAAACACACAAAAAGCATTATATTGTGAATTAAAACGTTATATCCCCCCCCCGCCGCCACGAAATTCATTAATATTTGCAACTTAAACGTGCTATTAAATGTATATCTAAAAAAGGGTAGCTACTAAAAAGCTTTTTATAGTTAGTTCTATAATAGTCTTTTGCAGTAGATGAAAGATATTGCAAAGGTAACGAAATTCTTTTTAATGCAAATACTAGAGAGCTATGCATGAGCATAGTTGTTACTACAGTTTTACACCTCTATTCATTTTAACATGAAAAATATCGATTCAATTATTTCAAAAGCATGATTTGTTTTTATCTGTTGATAAATTGTGTTTTTGATTGCATAGTGAGAAAAACTGTGGCCTTAACCTCGAATTTTTAAGTTGTAATTAAAGGACAAAAAATTCCTTGAAATGATAATGCTGTCAAATATTACAGAAATGTCGAAATTGTAATCCGTTAATACATCTTTATAAACACAAACAAATCATGCATGAAATTAGCAGCTTGCTTGGAATTGACGAAGATTGATTAACATTGTGAAACATTTTTCCGAGCTGCTGAACACCTAAAAAACAAATTTCTAAGAATTCTAGACAAAATATTAGTGTTGAGTAGACATTTACCGTCATAGAAAAACGTAAAAGTTATGCAATTGTATATATTAATTACATCAGGATACTTCTAGTTTCTAACTATTTTCGCTTTAACCTCTTAACCCAGCCTTCAATATAAAGTCTGAAAATTTCAATTTCCTTCAATAAAATTCTGAAATAATATATATATATACATACCATTCTATTAGTTTTAGTTTATACATATCAATCTATGAATAACAAATGCTTTTGAAGTAATGTTTAAATAATATCATTATTCAGTCATTATTGATCAGTTTAATATTGTTATTCAGTCAGGTGATTCTATTCCTCTCATTATTATTTCCCAGAGTAATAATGATAAGATTAGAGAAGAAAGATGGATTCCGCTGCCATTTCAATTTTTTTTTTTTTTTTACAAATTCTAAAGAATTAAGAAAAATCTTTGAAAAGACTTCAGATGCCGAAAGAATTTGTTGTATTGCATGATTTGGTAAAATAAATTAATAATTCCGGAAAACGAATGATGCATCATTTAAGAACAATATATTAAATTAAATATTTTACGAAATAAAAAGATATTTATTATCACTTGATAAAACTGAGGGTTTGAGAAGAGAAATATCTCTTCATCGAATAGTCGTATTCTTTAGATAATTTCTGAGAACACCAGAGTTAATCTAGAGAAGACATCAGGGCTTCCTAAAGACGAGCTATCTATCAAAAATTTAAAACAATAATGATTTAATTTAATAGGACAATCAATTGATAGTTACTTTAGTTGAAGTGAATCGTTTTATACCGTTGTTACAAAGCACTTCGCGTGTGAGATGGCGGCTCGATTTCACAAGTAATAGCGAAAACAAATACTTAAAGTGGAAAAGACAAGACTCAAATAGAGCGTTAAAACGATGTAATCTCATGCAGTTATCATCATTTTTTCTGCATGCTTTAAAAAGACTTAATGAGCTGTGTCACGCTAAACAAATATGATAAGTGTATAGTTATTGTTTTAAAATAATGATTAGTAATGAAGCCTTCGGCAATCCGAACATTTTAAAGTGATGCGAAAATCAAAACAAAGCTAGCACAGTGGAAAGAATTTGTAATTATATGTAAAATAAAAATAATGTGAATTTATAAATGGCTTAAAAGGAAGCGAAAATTTTGGGTATTTTGTCATTTTTATATATATATATATATATATATATATAAATTTCTTCAATGATTTTTGTTAGAACATTCTTTAGAGATCAATAAAAAATAAATAAAAAAAATATTTATTACTATCGCTTATGTCACATAGTTATTATAACTTCATAGAAGGAAAGAAAATCATTATTTTTATTAAAAGTTGAACACCTAAAATTTTAAAGCCTAAAATTTAGAATAAGCATAAATTTTAAAGAAAAACCATAAAACTGAATATATTTTTGACTTTTCTTTATTTTCGCAACTTGACTTTTCTATATTGTGAATGAGCACTTCAAAATAGGTAAAAATATTAGAAAAAACGGGAGGGAAAATTTTAATATTTGATCTGTTAATCAAAAAGTCTTAAATATTTTTGAAGCACATAAATTATAGTTAAATATAAATTTGTCACTTAATGTACTTCTTAATCAAAAAGGTCATTACTAATTAATATCAAAAAATTAATAGTTAATTAAAGTTAAGAAGTACATTTCAAATAGCGTTTTCAAACTACTACAGTAAGACTATTAACCAGAGGAAAAGAGTTAATTGAATTAAATGACAAATACAAATAATGAGGAACTACATTTAAAGGAAAATTATAATTACTAAATAAAATTTCTAAATTTTCTTAAAATAATTGTAATTTATTGACAGTTATGAAAGACTTGGTTATGAATTGCAAGGAAGATCATAACAATAGACAGCAAAGATTATGAATTTCATGTGATTTAAATTTGATTGCAACTTGGGTTCCGATTGCTTCCTTTTATGGATTAAATTTTAACTAGATGAAATGTTATGTAATGAACAGTTACAAGAAAATTAGATTTACTATAATCTTTACAGTAAACACGTTGATTTGCTGCATTGTACTTTAATAATACATCGATAATACTTCCAATAAGCAACCATGAGACGTAATTGCTACTACTGTTTATGCTTATATGCCACTGTAATAACACTCACTCATAATGAGCAACATATTCATAATTGATATGTGAATATTAGGTATTGAATCTGAATTATGAAAGTATTTTGAAAATTTATTTGGCTGACATTATATGAAATATTTTTTTTCTTAATGATGAAAGAATGAAAGAAAATTGAGTAATTCTTAATACGTCTTTAGAAGCATTATTTTTTACATCTATCCCTTCTATCAAATTGTTAGTAGAAAATTATAGGTTAATCAAATATGATAATGATTTAAGAACATCTTAATAAATCAATTCATATCATAGAACTGTAACTATAAGAATTAGTTTTCAGCAAAGAGTGCAATCATTATTTTTAAAAAATTAAATAAGAGAAAAAAAAATGGCTTTAATTTTTTTTAAAAGTGCATTTTATGCCATTCTATTTCCTTTTTAAAAATTATTTTCATGCAACCCATGATATTGGTATTTACCTTATGAGAAGATTAAAATTCTGTCCTCTTTAAATGGCTGTGAAGACAAAATCGTTATTTCCGTTTAAAGCAACTATCTTCTTCTGGTACTTACCAAATTGCTGTATGAATGTGAGGGTCTTCCACCATGCTTTTCGCACCGCGGGCTGAGTCCGGTATCCGGCATCGGCACGCCGGGAACAGGTCGCTCGAGCAGCGGGGTTGGAGCACCGCCGCTCCTCGTCGATACAACAGATCCGGTCCATAGTTAATCCATGGCAGCAGCACAGACACAAGAGAGAATAAGGCGGCTGTTCGCGCTCACTGCACGCGATAGACTGTCGTTCACCTTGAGCAGTGGGGGACGGAGGAGATTCGCTCGCCAACTTCACCGCCAACTCCCCTCGCTCTTTCGCTCTTTAATCAAAAAATCTTCGCTCTCGGTTTCTTTTTAGTTTTTTAATTCCCAGGGTTTATTTTTTTTAAATAGTTGACGGGGTTTATGGAATACAAATTTCTTTTCAAGGAAACTGGACCAAGTTCCAATTTCTTTTTAATTTTTTTTTAGTAAATGCCCACGGGAATTAACTGTCAACAAACTAGGCACAGTGGAAATAAATAGTATTATTGCACGTTCTCTAATTTTTTATGTACTTAATCGTTATTTGAGGATGACCAAGGTTTGACTCTTGATTGCAGCCAAGACATGACATATATTCAGATTTTGAATATATATAGTTTTTGCCTTAATTTAAATCTGTTCCTATTAATGTGGTATGGAGATTTAAGGATAAGAGTACCGCGTTAGGAGCCATCTTCGAATTTTCTGCGCAAAATTATAACACCCATTCCCAACAGCCTTAGAGTAGTCTCAAATAAAAATTAATTCATTATACATATTAAAAAGAAAGAATTTCTTGCATATTGTATGAGTTCTGTTATTTCATCATTTTGATTAGCCATATGTTGTATGGAAGCTATCTTAATTATTCAATACCTCAACTAGCATTGATTATGTTTTCAATTTTCACTTAGCTTGTATTATTGTTGACTGTTTTGAAAATTTTTACTTCATTTTACAAGAATTTTAAGCACTCTAAAGCTGACACTGATCAAATAAAATTATTGCTTAAAAAATGTAAAACACTAAATAAAAATTAAAACAAAATCCTTATCAAAAAGGAAAAGAAAAACATGGCAATGAAATTTCCTGAAATTCATTAATAGCTGCCACTAATATTATTGCGAATTTTGAAATAAATTTTTCAAAAATTTTTTAGAGAAAGCAAAATATATATACTTATACTACTCAATACTTATTTAAGGCTCGATTTTTATTTTAATAACAATTTTAAATTTACCGCTTGAGATAAAGAAATGAGTAATAATTCTTAATTATGTGAATGTATTAATTATATATTGCTGGGAAACAGGTTTAAAAACACTTTATGCTATTTTCTTTTACTTTATAGTGATCCTTCCCTTTTGAAATAATTGTTGAGCTATTAAAATTTCTTTAAGTCCGAATTTTGTACTCCCTGATAGTTTTCCTTATATTTACATTCCTATCCCTATTCGCTATTTATTTGTTTACTATTTCTTATATTTATTACCAAATAGCTAATATCAAGCTTTAAGATTTCTCGATAAAGAAATTTCATAGAAAATTTATTTTGTTGAAAAGATTCAATCTTAAAGATCAAGAATAAATTGAATCAATTTTCAGTAATATAGAAAATTAAGAAACATCGGAGAATTGTGAATTGCATTCAGTTGACTTTTGGCTAATAATAAAAAGAATAAAGGGAGCGTAAATGATAATTAATAGTGAGATTAAAATTGAATAAAATTGAATAAACATTTGTTTCATGTTTATGCATAAACTATTTCTTTAAAAATATCAGGAAAGCGTTCAAAGTTTTAAGAATGAAGTTACATACTTTCGAAACAAATAGTGGAACAACAAAGCTAATTTTAATTCTTAAGTATGAAAATAATCGCAGCATTTTTTTTTTTTTTTTTAAAGTGGAAATTCACTTACCAAATTCGCAAAACAAGTCAAAAACTGAAGCCTTTGATAATAAAAATAAAACTTCTAATTACTTTTGCACCAACAAGAACTTTTGCTGAAAATATCTCAGGAAATGAAGCCAGGGTTAACTTGAGCTTGTATATATTGGGACCCCATCCCGCCCCTTTCTGAAAGGGGACTTTTGTCCTGCCTTCTAGTATCCCACCCTAAATTCAGTTTGACCAGTCACATTTTTTCGGAAAAGTTCTTTTATCATAGCACAATGGCATCATACTTTCTCTTTTAAAGGGTATCTTTTTGTAATGGTCCCTTACAACGGGGAGTGGGGTGGGGTGGGCGAAAGAATTAGAAATTTCTCATTTAGTTATTGGGCAGCATATACACATTAAGTAATCATTGCTAATAATTTATAATATTAGAGTTTCAAGAAAGCTAAAAGATTCGTTCTAATTAATTAAAGAATCTCAACGTTTTATTAACTAAGGAATAAATATATAAATAATAATAATAAATAAAAAATATTAAACATCATTAAAATTTTTAAAGAAAATTCTAACTTCTTTCCAATTGGGGTAGGATAACGTTTTTAGCTTGATTCGTTCAATCTTTAATTCATTTTTATACTCTTAATTATATAGCATCACTAACGCGCACATACACGCACAAAAAACGAATTTATATCATCTAAAGTATAAAGAAATCTTTGATTATTCCAATTAACGGTTACTGAATAAGCATAATTCTAATTTCATTGAAATAGAAATGAAAATTCAATTGCAGATTTTGTATACCATTTTTTTATTAGTACTCGGATATGGTTCATAGCTCTAACTAATTTCCTCAAAAGCATTTTTTTTTTTTTGTCTTAATAAGTAATTATATGTGTATATAGAGAAAGCACTTAAAATGAGATATAAAGAGCAAATCATTGTATGTAAATCTGAACAGTTTCAGTTTAAAAATTCTATCATACTATTATTAATAATAATAAAAGGAGATTTCAGTGGCCTAGTGATAAAGTCGCGGCTATGTAAGCGACTGTAAGCATGCAAAGAATTACCATGTAAACAGGCTTTGTACATGTTAAATTCAGAAAGCACAAATATGCTCCCGCTTGTATTGTGCGAAAGTTTGGAGAGAGACATACCAGTTATATTCCCGTTATAATAGTAGCGCTTGCGTTCAAATGCATTTGCGCTCATGTTATTGATTTACTGGTGCTTAATTATCATTGGCAGGAAACTTAGTGAACATCTAGAAAGGTTATAAAGAATGCATTTTTTACAATCTGATAATAAAGTGATTTATTGATGTGGACTCTTTTTCATGGGATAATCAACTTTTTTTCTCATCTGAATAATTATCTTTAAAATAAGCATGAAATCATTGATAATACTTTTTTAAGAAATAAGCAATGATTTGCGAGTACTTAACCTGGGAACCCATTTTTAGTTGCGGATACTGTATCTCAGATCTAAGCGTTTTAATGCTGTACATGTAGATGTTTCATTCATATGTTGATTGCACGCACACAAAATGATGTATTTAAATGTGATATTAAATGAACCAGAACCGAATAAAGTGTACGATAAATAGATTTTCCAATTTAGAAAGTATAATATATTTTGATTTGACCAAATTTCAATGATATTTTTAGCATTTTCTTATTGATAATATATGCTTTTTCTTTCTTCTGAAAACTAATCAGCATTTATTTTTTAAATTATTAAATATAATTTCAAATAATAGCATTGAAAACATTTGAGGAGAACCTGCATGAGAGCTCTTACTTTATATAGTTTTGGATCCTACAAAGTTTAAGGCCTTGACTTTTATTTTGCATTACCGTTGACTTTTATTTTGCGAGAACTGTTTTTATTTTCTTATTTTTCAATAACTTTTAATGATTCGGTTTTTTATTTAATCGTTTGAATTTTTTTAATACTTGATGGTGAGAGATTAGTATTTTAAATCTTTCGATCCAATTTATAGAAAGGGAAACAAGAAATCTATGCCATTTGGTTTATTTTTAAATGTAAATCTTCCAAATCATGCCGGACACCAGACATTTTAAGAATACAATAACCATCCGTATTTTTCATTTATCTGTTAATATAGAATTCTCTGAGATACAGAATGAAAGTCTTTCATACGTTTAATTACTTTAAAAGTAATGTCGATTCCTTCATACCGTGTCACTCAATTAGTATCTAGCCCACACAAGTGAACAGTTATATTGTTATACTAGAGAAAGAATGACATATTATTGATGTCCCTTAAAATTTGAATTTTAAATACCTTCCTTGTATTTTGTTCCATTCTGTTAAATAAAGCAAGATGTAAAGAATCAAAGTTAAACAGCAAGATATAACGATGAAATCTGCATTAAACTGAAAATTATATCTCAATTAATTAGATAGTATTGTGCACACCGAAATTATGCCTTTTCCATATGGCATAATTATGGATGATAAATTTTTAGAAGCAGATTTCTCTAATTGTATTTATTATATTTAAAGAATTACTAAACACGGTATTAGTGGCTATTTTCGGAAGAACAATAATTAGGGCTATATGCATTTTCCCACGAGAGCTTCGTTTCATTATTAGGAACACAGAATATCCTACTCACATCGATTGATTGATTGTCAAATGTTGTGCGTTGGCAATGCACCATATATTATGGAGAAAGATAAAGCTTATAATGTGACAACTATTGTAATGCTTCAGCGCATACAATACTAGCAAATGAGTGAGCGCAAATGCGGCTGAGCACATCGGACACATAACCCTCCCCTAGCCCGACACGGCTCAATTAAGAGGTTCTTACTAAATAGTTCTCGTGTTGCTTCAAAATAGTATTGAATGTAACTAAAGTAAACTGATCTATTAAAAAAAGATTAAAAAATAAAAGAAAAAATTCCAAAATAAAACCAATAAATAGGCATATATATATATATATATATATATATATATATATATATATATATATATATATATATATATATATATATATATATATATATATATATATATTTCTTATTTCTAAAGTGAAGTAAAAAAAGTTTCTTATATATTGCAATTATTATTCTTATTATATACATCAAAATCATTATAAATCATTATAATTATAACTAAGAGATACATTGGAACATGCGAAATAATCCAAATGATTGAAATAGCAAAATGAAAATGATTACTTTTTATTTTTGAGTGGCACGAATGTCATTCCAAAGGGGGGAGGGTGTTCCTTTCAAAATTATCAATATTTTAAAGGATAGGAGTGCTATACAAACATTATATACAGAGAATCCAATTAGAGATTTTATTTATATCTGTTTTGACAAGTGACATACATTATTTACAACCTAAAAGGATAAAGAGATGATCAGTCAGGCCTTTTGAGAGAAAGTCTTTTATCGTCTTTATAAAGAAAAAGGATGTCATTTCTGCTATATAAAAGACCACACACGAGTTAACGAGTTTTCAGTGTAATTTTTCACTTCTAACTAATGGTAGAGTAAATACCGGGCATCCAAAATGTCACGATGTCGCCTTTTGATAATTTCTTGTTTAGAAATTTTGAAGCCAGTTCGAAAATTGTGAAAAATCCTTAAATAAGATGTTCATTGTAAAAATGACTTTTATTGCTTAAGTACTTGCTTATTAGAGGATATGATGAACACTTGTTTGACGACTCCGTAGACTGGTGAATACGCCCACTTTTGTCCCCTTATGTTGATCTTCTGAAGGGAAGGGGACGTGCCATTATTTAGGACAGCGAGATAATTCATATGGAAAACCTCTATGCGCCGGAGAATACACAAAATAATATGTTTGACTCCTTCTCTTTATAGAAGCTAGCTTTCTTCTTGTGAGAGCTCTGCAGGGGGGAGGGGTGTAGATGACACGACCACACAGTGTTAGAATCAGGTGTTGGTAACTCGCAGGCCATATAATGATGACATATAATTTTTCAAAAGTTAAAACCAAGTTTCTTTTACTTCGAAAAGATGTCTTGATTTTTGTGGCAACAAAATAAAGTATTCCCCATGCTAGTGATAACTTAAGATACGTGTGAACAGAACAGAAAAAAAATCAAATAATTTTTAAATAGACAGGCTTTATAAAATTAGGTTTTATAAACATGCTTTAGAAATAACGCGTAAACACGAATATGAGATTGCAATAATGTCTTCTACTTCATTTATTTTTTTTCTTGTGGATACGTCATTATTTGCAGTAATAAAGACATTTTATGAACATTGAAATCATGCACTAAGTTGACTCATCTGTAGACATCGTCTTCTCACCAGGACAAAGCAAAAAGCAGAGTTAAGTTGAAATTTTGCTAGTTAAGAATTCAAATGAATGAACTATTCTAATGTGTTCCATAAATAAACCCGATTCCTCATTAAGTTTCGCGTGTCATGATAATTGAATTATTTCATACTTTATTTTTACTCATAAAGTATATGGATCATAATTGAATAAAAAGAGAAAGATAATCCATTTATGTTATCTGTCAGTGACATAAATTTTATTTCGACTGGAAAAGCTTTTGCTACTCAATAAGATCATCAATATATGGAATATAGACATTTGATATAAACACCATATGGATGGTACTTACTACAGATCTCATTATGTAATTCTCATATTTTAGACTAGGGCACAAAAAAAAAATTGCCTTGGTGGTATGCTTTTTAGAATATATGCAAGAGAATGACACGTATAATAATATTAAAAAATAATATTTGGTAAAAGTATCTACTTTTTTCTTTCAACACTTTACTTCATCTACATAAATTAAACTGATATTTTTGTCGACACAAAGCATTTATCTCACTGCATTATTATTAAAAGCTAATTTATATCGAATCAATGATTAAAAGGTTATGCGAATATAAGTTGTATTTATATGAAGTTCATTCGCCTTTATACTTCTGCTAATCTTTTTTAAAACTTTTTATCTAAATTTGTCGTGCGTGTTTTGATAAGCATGTCAAGGTTTATATTCTTGTGAATCTTTATGACAGAATTCTGATTATGGATTCAAGATTTCTTTGGTAATGTTTTTAATTCAAGGATTTTTCTTTCGGAAGTTAATCTGTCCTATTATTTTTCTTTATAGTCTAACTAGATACTTTGATCATTTTTGAATTTAGATGTTATAAATTTGCTATTTTGCAAGTATATATTCATTCTATGCTCACAAATTTGACAGTCTTAAAGTATGCATTCTGCATTGGATAGTGTAATAGGAGGCTAAACGCTATCCGCACATTTGTGCTTATTACACCTTCAGTTATTTTTTGCTCAGGTTATTGAAGTTATTCAGTTGAATAGTTTAGATTATGATTGATAATTTGAATTTTTTTATTATTTGTGGGAATATTTGCATCCAAAATTCATTGTCTTTTAAAATGGGAAATAAATGCAAATTTTCTATGCGATTTCTAATCAAACCCGGAATTTAATTTTCACTTTCCGTTCAGTCATTCTTTCGAAATATTTTCGATTTGAATGTACAAATTTGAAGCATAAATACTGGAAAGCGAAATGTCATAAATATAGGAATTTCTAAATTTGAAAAGAAAACTAAGTTCGATAATTTCGTATTCACAACTTTTAAAACTGCAATGTTTTGAAACTCTTTTTTTTTGTTCTATTTAATTTTATATAGTACTAGTTAAAATATTTTAAAAATAAAACAAATTTTACTTCCTCCTCGAGGCGGGTAAACCGCCGAGCTACTATCTTACTTCAACACTAGGTATGTCTTGAAACAAAGCTACATTTGTGCAATTCTAATACAATTTCGTGTTATTAAGAATTACGATCTCGTTAGCTTTAGTAAAATATGAGTTTTTAACATGATCACCAATTGTATAATTTATAAACATTTTTTTTTTTTTTTTTTACTTTCTTATATTTGTAATAAAAAGAAAGTTTAGTAATCGTTAAAAAAATTCGAACTTCAAGATTTTGACGACTCTCGATTTTTTAGATCCCCCTGAGTTCGAAAAACACATTTTTGGTAAATATTCGTCTGTCTCCCTCTGACAAAGATAACACAAAAATGATTTGAGCTAGACGGTTAAAATTTGGTGACGGTCTTTATGCAAAACTTGCAGATTTTTTCATCAAATTTTGAGTAATTTAAAATCTGTACTGTAAACACCTGTCAAATCTGAGCCAAATCCAACTTCGGGTTGACTTCTATTTGTTTTCACTTTCAGAAACATGTAAATGCGATATTTCAAAAACATAATGACTTAAATCTATCAAATTTGACTTGGGGGTTTTGTGACTACAAGTACAGTTTTGTGTCAAATTTTTGCTTCAATCGGTTGAGAAAAATAAAACATGTGTAAAACACAAATTCGATTTTTGGATGCTACTAACGCATGCCAGGGATTAATCGCCAAATAACTCGCCAAGGATCATTCAATAGATTTAGTAAAAAAGATAAATTCACTCCAAATGTTAATCTATCGTACCTATTGTATGCCAGTACCAAGTAAGACGAGTATGCGAGAAATATTGGGGAGACCCCGCTGGTTTTATAAATAAGTCTAACTTTATAATCTAAAAAGTAACATTACATTACTGCAGTTTCTTACAGAAGGGGAGTCAGTCGGTCTGACCCGTCCCTGAAACCACAGATATAAAGGACACAGGACTTTCCCATAGCGGCAGGTAGTTTAATCCGTCCAGAGGGCTTCTCCCTTATGAATTCGAGGATAAGGATGTACACCTTAGAGGGCGGAGCGGTGAGTCCTGCAGAAGCGGGCTAGTGTATCGCGGTAGTCAAGCGAAAGGAGTTGGCCTTTGCTCCCGGAACTTGACCGGAGGGCGACTCACTGATGGGTGTGCCTCCCTAACAGCCTGGATATATACTACGTAACAGGAATTCCAATCCCGAGAAGGCGGTCACCATTTACCCATTATTACTTACTCTCTCTCTGATTATTACAGAGCGACGTTATTAAGGCCTGCGCGCTTTCACAACAACAAACAGGCTCCCTGCAAATGATTCCGCTCCTTGCAATTCATTTAGGGGACCTGTCAGCCGAAGAAAAAGCAGAAAGAAAAGCAAATCCCTGGTCTGCAAAGAATTTCATTGACACAGAAATGTCATGAATTTCCTATGTTACAATTTGCAGATCCCCCCAAGAATCGATGTGAAATCAGGGGACAACAGAAATCTGGGGATGATGCTGGATTATAACATAACTTTCACGTGCACGTGATTATAATATAAACTTTCACGTCAATATGAAGGAATTGTAAAGCAGATTTATATAAATGCTGGGGACCGAAATCCTTAGTAATATTAGAGAACAAGGCGTAGGTCGCTAATATAATATACAGTAAATTTAGAGTAGCCTAATTTCATACCCAAAATCAGAGAAATTGATAACAAAATTTTGATTATAATGGCCAGAATATATTATGATAACATTGATAAGGGCTTAGCCATATTTTTTTCGGTATCAGTAGATTCGACATATGTTGCTGTGTGTATCAGATTGCAATGAATGCATTGAATGATTGCAATCAGATTGCAATCATAACCTTTTCGAAATTACTAAAGATGCAGAAATTTCATTAAGAACAATATTCTATTAGAAGTTAATGTAATTAATACATGTATGTAATTGCAAGGATTATTATTTTTCTACAGAATCAAAATGCTACGTTGGAAAAAATTCCTTTCTAAAACTATGTATTTTTTTCGTGATTTCTTTTTACAACTTAGTGCTTTCCTAGTTGGTACATTGCAATGAGCTCGCCATAGCTTTGATAAAGAAATCTTAATAATAAGTAAAAATTGGACTATTACCTCCGATTCATGAAGAGTAAAAATTATTAAAGAACTTCACGATTGTTTCATCAAAGCATATTGTACATGTATGTATGTATTTGTTGTAGAGAAATTGAAAAATTCAGCTTATTGCTTTTGTTTCCACGCATATGTCTTGCTTACGGCTTATTGAAAAACTATGACATTCTTTGGAACATAGAAGGTTTTCCAATTTATTTCTAACTTTAAACATTAATTAAATAAATAAACAGCACTAAATAAAACCTTTGAAATTTAAAAAAAATTCACAAATTTTTAATTTAAAAATGGGTATTTTTCCGTAAATCAAATTGAATTAGATAATGCAAATGCAGTTCTCTGGCAAAATGTGCACAATTTCTACTTTTGCTTCAACTACCTTTTGTAAAATAATGACCAAAAATATTTTTAGCATTATAATATCTTTTATTGTTAGCAAGAACTTTGGAAGAATCAATATCAATACAAATCATGCGTGCATCAGGTAACTTTTCAGTATGCTATATGCTGATATCATATGCTGTCATGCATATGATATCAGCATATAGCATACTGAATCATATACTGATGATGCTGATGGCTATTTTAGGATTGGTTTAACTTCTCATCAGAATCTGATGTAATAATAATTACCCATTAGGTAGTAGATAAAAAAATTTAAAATTCTAAAGCACTAAGTGCCAAATGCTGATGGCTATTTTAGGATTGGTTTAACTTCTCATCAGAATCTGATGTAATAATAATTACCCATTAGGTAGCAGATAAATAAATTTAAAATTCTAAAGCACTAAGTGCCAAATGCTGATGGCTATTTTAGGATTGGTTTAACTTCTCATCAGAATCTGGTGTAATAATAATTACCCATTAGGTATTAGATAAATAAATTTAAAATTCTAAAGCACAAAGTGCCAAATGCTGATGGCTATTTTAGGATTGGTTTAACTTCTCATCAGAATCTGATGTAATAATAATTACTCATTAGGTAGTAGATAAATAAATTTAAAATTCTAAAGCACTAAGTGCCAAACCTTGTAGTATAATAGTTTTATTTTATATAGTAGCGATAATGTATCCATAAATATTGTATTAATAATAACAAAACGAATACATGTATAAATGCAAGCAATGAAAAGTACTGCTGCAAAATTGACTTAGAACTTTTTTTATAAACTGTTTAAATTAGAAAAAAATACTATAAAAATAGAAGTGATATGTAACTAAAACAATTATTTTTTGAATTGAAAAAAGGGTTTTCCTTCAATGAAGACTCTGTAAATTTAATAAGAAAAAAAATGTAAAAATTTTTAATATATTTTTAATTTAGAATCGAATCCAACATTTTGGAAAATCCATTCATAATGAGCATTTACTACCCAATTCAAACTTGCATCCTGCTTGTCATATTTTACAAAGAGTATGCCAGCCCGTAAACTTTATGGTGATACGAGGGAAAAAATAGCGCATACTTGTTTTAAATTATCCAGAAATACATAAAAATTATAAATCTTGGAAGTACAGTTTCAGCAGGAAAAACACACTTTATGAACGATATGACAAAAATCGGTTTTTGTTTAATCAATCACATCTCAAATATCCTGTGTGTATGTAGTATGCAAATAGCAAAGGAATATAATTTTAATCTCAAACAATGATAAAACACATGTTATAAATTAAAGTTGATCATTATTTTATTAAACAAATTTTATTTTCAAAACCGTTTTAAAAAAATCTTTGAAATAAAGAAATGGCAACTGAAAGTTGCAATTTTTGGAGGAAAACAATATTTGTTTTTTAAAAAACTAATTAAACTTGGAATTAAAATTAACTATTTGGTGGAATACACATAGAAAATTCAACTTGGGAATGGAAAATATTAGAGAAACTTTAAATTCAGATTATTTAATACGTAATTCTTTTCCGAGGTAAGAAGAGGTCTAAAGGGAATTTTTAAAAGTAGACTTAAAAAAAAAAAAAAGCTCACCTGAAAGTTAAGATGTATAGTCTTCTGTCAGTTTTCCTGGAGATCTAGAGGTCGTATAACGCATAGTACTTGTAGATATTTCAAAGTTATTTTTGAATTTAGAACTTTGTTTTTCAAATTAAAAAATATTTAAATTCTGTTTATTATGCTTTCTTAAATAAATCGGACTTCATCAAACTTATGCATTTTTTTCTATTCCATGCAAAAATGCGAATAAAAGAATTGAGCTACAGAAATTGCTATAGCTGCTGAAGTTAAAGCAGATTTATTTAAACCCAGGATTTCTTAATAACAATTGATTGAAACAAAGTGTTGTTGATTCCGTATTTATGTTTATATTGCTCTTTTTTCATTGTATCATGTTTCAATGGCGTTCCCTCAGAAGCATGAGAATGTTACCTTTAGGGTGATGGCCGGGCGACCGCATTTCATATTTAAATTTCAGTTGTTTTGCGTGTGTTCTTTCTGTCAATCACAACACAAATGTCCAGTTCGTGTGTATGTATTAAAGCGTGAGGTTTCGAAGTAGCCCAAAACAAATTTCTGAAAAAAATCGTTAAAAATATTTTTTTGGATATTCATAACCATATAAGGTAAACATGCTTTCAACTCGCGTGAAATTGATAAAAAAAAATGAGAAGAAAAAAGCATGGTTTTCCAGGTTTGCAAATATAAACAAAGAACATTATTCTAAATAATTTTTGCAAGTATATCTTTCAAGTTCATGTTTTGATTAATTTAAAAGAGCTTCTGACTTTTCATAACCACGTTTTAAACTGGATGCTGCATAGATCCATTGAAACAAATTGGAAACTCAAATTCAACATTATTTTTTCGGACAGTTCCTTTTAGGAATTCTACTTATTGTTATACCCTTTGCTCGTGTGGACATGCTTAGAGAGATAGAATTTAGAACTAGAGTCATTTTGAGTAGATTTTGATTCATTAAGGATTTTTTATAATTTGGATGAAAGTGAGGATAGAATTTGTTGATGGACTATATAGAAAGAGATAATGCTGGTAGTTAAAATTTTAATTTTCCTTTGTTCAATTAACTATGGAGTTAAAGGAAATTGTTTAAATCAGAAGAAATAGTTACTTTATTGTTATGAAGAGTTTTTGCATTAAAGGTTTTTGCCATCCGCCAGTCAAAGTTAAGAAGTCGATAAACTTACTCTTAAACAAAAGTATCACAATATTAAAAATTTTTTTTCTCTGTTAGCACGTCTTCGTTACGGTAGTATCCCGATAGAGTCGAGGTTTCAAGTTCACAAAGTTGCTAGTTGTTTTCTTGATTGAACCCTTAATAATACGATGGTTAATATGCTCTTAACTAGAAGAAAAAAAGATCCCCCTTTGCCTTCCGGATTGTGGATAGGATTATTATGGTCATTTCTGCAGTCAATCGAATGAAAAGTTTATAAAATAGTAAATACACTCGTTAAAACGATGCCGTTTTTATTAATACAAAGATAAGAGATCCTTTCAGATTATTGAAACTAAAACAATTTTTTTTAGATTTGCGAGGTCTTTTTTTTTTAATTATTATTATCATTATTATCGATTTAGAATTTTAATGATTGTTATTTTTAACTAGGAAAAGAATGTAACAATACTTTCAATACTTTTATTTTTAAATATTGAACTATTCGATATTTTCCCCCTTTCAGTACAACGAGTAAGATATCGTGATTTCATTTGTCGTCTTCAAGTGTGTCATAAGAGGTCTCAAAAATAAATAATTACATTCCTTTAATTGCAAAACCGGTTTCTCTTAAAGAATATTAATTATATCTACGAATTAATGTGTAATGAAAAGGAGTGGTATAGGAGAGAAGATGGCAGAAGGATTGCTTTTAAGTTGCATTTTCGATAATTTGTTAACAACAGGAGTTATTTTCTGTAATAAACAAATTAGAGAGAACAAATCTCATTCATATTGTTTCAAGAAATATACATATAAAAAAAAGATTCGCAAAAAAATCGGGTTTATAATTTTCATATAAATAATTTCGGCATCTATACAGACAAATCCGATTACGATCTTGAAATATTAATTTCAAACAGTAAATCTAGATTTGTGGAATATCAGAGTGAAATTGTACTGTTGCTTATCATAATGGTGTCACAAGAAAAATGAAAGTTTCTCTTATTTCCGAACTAGTTATTTCTGACTTACAATATATATATATATTCCTGAAATTATAAGGACTGAACGTGTGTTTGTCAAAGTTTTGAGTCCTTCTCGAAAGAATTATTATTAAAAATACTGTAGAAAAATACTGAGACACAGGCACGCCATCATCAATGCACACACGTGCACATACACACACGCTCGCACACACACACTCGCACACACACACTCGCACGTACGCGAACACACATACACACACTTTTATACCTGTAGACTATGTGTTTGATTACCACACTGGATTTTCAATGAATTTCTCAACTTTAATTTTTGAACCATATAACGATTTTTAATTCTGTAATGCGAACTCTCTTACATCGGAATTTGTAAGCATATCTGCCATATAATTTGTTATAAATTGAATGATTCAATGTGATTTCAATTTCATAAATTTCTGGTAAGAAAAAAAAAAAAAAGACTCTCATTTTTTTATAAAGTAAATAAATAAAAATAAATAATGATTTTTGATGTTTATAAAACTGTTATTTGTTGGCTCTCTAACGGCTATTTTTGAAACGGCAATTACGTTTTATTATGAAATTTAAAAAAAGCGTTGTGGTTAGTAGCGGCATTATATCTTCGGATGATTTTTCTATACATGATAAATGCTTAACTTTATTCTTTATTCTTGCTTTACTGATAATATCTGCTTTTCTTTTTAAGATGAAGAAATTTGTTTAAAGATAAAAGTTTCTAAGCCGATATATATTTGGAGCTCATTGTCTCATACGATAATGACGATTTATTTTGCTAATATCAATGGAACAAACAAGACAATCATTTTCGTTCAAAATTTCCTAGAAGATACAAAATTTTAAAAAGTAACAAAAATATTTCAAGCTTCAAAACTTTATTTGATAAACTATTTCATCAACCAAAATTTAATTCGATGGAAAAGTTAGTGGAAAACACAATGTGCTGCTCTTGTCAATTGACACTAAATGTTTCGAATACTTTAAACCAAGAATTTTTCCCTCCCCTAATGCAACCCTTTTTTTTCTTCTTTTTGACATCTTCACTCGAATGCTCCCCGTGTCGTAACAATACTTTTCTATGTATGCTCATCGATCAGCACTTGGAACTAGTCGCTGGGCGCGTCGGGATGTTTGGGGGAAAGCAGTCGAGGAATGTCGCTCAGGGGGAGGGGGATGAAGGGGAGGGGGCTTCTTGTAACATGTAATTATTTCTCTCGATTTCTGCACTCCAGTGTCTACTGTTCGATCAGATTTTCTGCCTTCCTTTCTTTCTTCTTCCTTTCATTTTTTTCTTTTTTGATTGAAACAGGACTTCGCAACTATTCTTACATTCCAGAAAAGAGTAATTAATCACTAATTTGAGGTGCATCGCAGAAAACCCGGAATGAGGCAGCAGAAAAATTCTAGAATCTTGAACCAAAGACGTGAGATTAGAAGCTGGAAAAGGGCCCTATCAAATAAACTTTCAGTTATATGAAAATGATTTTTTAAGAGAAGATATTGGTTTTCGGATTTTTGGCGGTAAGGAATATATTGCTATTGTGTGACTTATATAATCAAATGCAATAAAAGGCGTGTTTAAGTTATTGTTAATCTTTGTGGCGCTTTAAATTCACAGATGAAGTTGGGAATCTGAAGCATATAGAGTCTTTTGGCAATACAGAATTATTACAGAACCTCGGGGGGGGGGGGGAGCCCCTCTAAATTTCAGGTGATAAAACATGAATTTAGAGTCGGAACTTGCTGTTATAAAAAATTTTCTTTGTTAGAATTGGATTTTTTTAGAGAATATTCATACCTTCTTTTGGAGGGTATAAAGACTCATAGTAAACAGTATTTCATAGAAAAAAAAATCATTTAAGAATATTAACGTTGAAGATTGCATTATATATGAATTTATTTTTTAAATTTTAATATTTTGAGAGCTGTTTAAGAATTTTTAATACATATTTTTCAAAGATATCAAAGGAAATTTTTAGAAAAAAAATTATTACTACTTTAGATCTATTTACTATTTTTACACAAGAAAATAAATTTTATTTTCATTTCTACAAATAAGATAAATAATATCTATACCTTCTAAAAAATGATGCTATCTTTTTTTTAAAAAAAATGACAAATAAACTATTTTTAATGAGTATGGTAAGGTACTGGTAAAATTGCATTTCATGTAGTATAAAGACTGATAAAATTGCATTTCGTGTAGGATAAGGTACTGGAAAAACTGCATTTATGTTCTTTTCAAAAACAAAAATTTGCACCTTTTGATTTAGCTATGACCACAAAACAAAAATAACTGCATTCATCGAATTTTCCTACCACTATTCTGAAACTTTGTTATCAAGCCACTGGTACTACAGTTGGAATTCCTAAGTACATGTAAATTTGATGGCGGATCTGGAGAAAATAGTACCATGAATTTTGTGCCACAGAAGTATTTCGTCTCTGCCCGTTCACTCAGTAAAACCATAGTTTGGTGTGGGTACAAAACTTTGGTGTGGGTGGGTACACGTAGATGGCCGAGTTTAGTTATCAAAAGCATAATAAAAAAATTTCATGTTTCTTTTAGAGATACAAAATGTTTCTAAAAATATCTAATACTCTAAGTTTTTTCTATATAATTTTATATGCACCCGAGATACCTAGAATGGTAAGTAAATCACCACTCTGACACTTTCAGGGAGCGCAAAAGGGAAAATAAATCCTTCATATCGATTTCAATAACTTCGTGCGAATAAAAATACCATAATGCTTAGATATTGAATTGCCGTTTTGTATTTTATATAACACGATTCTGTATATAATTTTTGATATTTTGCTATATTTTGTGCAATATAGTTTTTTTTATTAAAAAAGCCTTTAAAAAATTGAACTTTTACTAAAACAGTGCGTTTGTTTATCCGATAGTTTTCTTATCTGATGTATGATGAATTATTGAGACCACAGAAATTATATTAACAATTTTTCAATAACTGCGTTACACTAAACCACTAAAGAACAATATTTTTTCAAAATATGAGTTTGCGTCGATATTATTTTAAAAGCACTCGACTGACTTAGATGATTAGAAAAACAACAGATGCAGTGAATCTTTGTATCGAGTTAATTTCTATCGAAAAATATTTAATATTAACAATCTATCCTGAATAGAATCAAAAGCAGAGATGCAAGCTTTTTGATCAAACAATTTTATATTTATAAGGCATATTTCAAAAACAATAAAAATATCAGATGATTTTAATTTTAAAAAAATGTTATCACATAATAATATTTTTGTATTTCCTTCAATTTATATCATTTGATCCTTTCACAATGCTTATAATTAATGAAAAGTAATCGATAAGGTTCAAATAGGCATTTTTATATTTCGATAATGTTCAAGCAAAGGTAATTTTAAATTTGGAGTGTGTCTTAAAAAAGTGGATATTTTGAACTGATAGCAACAGACATTAAAAAATGTAATAAAACTTATATAAGAGGCCCCTCCTGCGTAGCGCTCAACTTTACTCAACAGACATATTAATTAACTGGCCCTCAGACATACTATAAAAATATCTATAACTAGGGCTTTAGAACCCATCTCAGAGGCAGGAGTAATTGTTTATCCAATTACAGTGAAATCCATACTTTTCGTCTTTCCGGATTTAGGTTCTGTTAATAAAAGAAACAAGAATAAAAGATCCACTCAGTAAAAAAGAATGACAAAAATCAAATCGAAATTAATCATCCCTTTTTTTAATTTGTAGAGAAAAATAAACTTTTATTTCTATCGGGATGGGAGATTCAAGTAGTTGTGGCAAAAAACAAAAATAAAACCAAATAAAAAAACAAAAAGTCATTTTCAGCGCAAGTGTAGCTTTTTGATTTCTGAATGATGTTCCAGAGTGTTTTTCTGAATTTAGACCAGCGTATAGAAGTGTTGTCTCAATATAATAAAGGGAAAACCGGTAGGAAAATTAGTCTAGCTCTCCATTTGCGGAAGAGCAATGGAAAGATAAATAAAATGCGTTAGCTCATTAGTAAAAATCATTAGCTATACAGAATGTGGGAAAAATTGATGATATTATAATTCATTCGATGAATTTATTAAGGATTCCTTCTTCCAATTAAAAAAATTTTAAAAAAATTACTGCTAATAAAAATGAAAGATTAAAATGAAGACAAAATACACACATATATATTTTTTTAAATGTAGAAGTCTTCTATTTAAAATACTTTTTTCTATAGATAATTATATACAATTATTAATAAAATTACAATGATAAAGAAAAACATGCCATTTTCGGGAGATTATACATACCTAAAACTGAAAACATATTTTGATTCTTTTAGAACTGGACTTCAAATATTAGGCCGAGAAATAGGAGTAAAATCGTTTGATACCATTTTAAAATTATTTGGCTTAAGAAATAGTTTGGCCGCTTTAGAAAAATTTTTATACAATACTAATTTTTTTTTTTTTAAATGTAGTGTAAATGAAAATATCTTCTTGATTTTCAATATATCTGCTCTTCTTAATATACAATAAACACATTATCACAGTTGATGATGATTGTTAATTACGCTTAATATTATGCTCTTTAACCTTTGACTCATATATTTAGCTGGAAAAATAGAGCAATCTTTTATAAAAAGACATTAAATTCTTAAATTAATTTGTATCTAATTTACTTAAACATAAAAGTTTTCTAAATAAAGAAATTTAATGAAAAAAAAATCCGGTTTCTTTAAGAGAAGAGTAAACAAAGAGGTTTACAGAAACGATTTTTTCAATTGGTATATCAAATAACTTGCATAAAGCGACATGAATAATTATTAAAAATCGTGCAAAATGCCTAATATGACCGAATTCTGGATTTAGAGCTATTAAATTTAAACTATTATTTAAAGTATTTTAAGTATATTTTGCATCAGTACTCTTCGCTGTTTTAGTAACTAGGTATATATTTATTTGAACTGCAAAAATGAGTTTATAATTTTATGGGCATGCTATCTCTGCTATATAACTGAGGGTAAATTTTAAAAACAAGTTGTATAAAAAAAAATTTAAGTCAATTCCAACTTTCGCAAGAATTGAACTCGCATTCTTCACCTTCACGTGAAAAATACTGAAATCCTTGCGTCTTACCTATTGAGCTACTGTCTGTTGATTTCAATTTTCATTACAAACTGCTAAAACTCTATTTAAAGTATTAAAAATTAATTAAATTTAATAATAAATGAATGAATATTTGAAAAAACTGTAATAACATCAAGTGTCATCCACTACAAGTTTAAAAAAAAAATGTATTTGAACTTGAGTGGATGAATAAAATGTATTTTATTAACGATTGAAAATTTGAACAAGATATATGAATATATATAAGGAGAGTGTGAACTAATTGTAGAAATTGAATAAACTGAAAATAGATGAATCAAATTGAAAGCTTTATTATGACCGATGTTTGAGATTAGAGTTTGGTATTAAAAATTTTTTTAAATTATATTTATACATAATAAATAATTTTGAATGTTTGTAATGAAAAGATAATTAATGAATGTATTATAAATGAAGCACGAACAAGGAATATGTCAATTTTAAATAATAATAACAATAAAGGAGAGGAAGGGGAACAATGCTCTATGATGGAAACATCAGAAAAAACGATTTCAATGAAATTTTCATTAAGGAGTGTACTATTTCATGTTATTTGGGTTGCAGAAGTCCCATTTTTTTTTTTTTTGAATTAAAAAGAAAAAAAAATTGACATCAGTGTTAGTTTTCTCTTGTATTACAGCTTGCATCATTTATGAAAGAACTGCACTATTACATTTTTCGACCTGTAGTATAATGGCATAAATAGCAGGAAGCCACTTAATTTGTTATTAGTATTTTGAGTATTTTGATAGTAAAAGAGGCAAACGTTTCACAAATGTGCATTATTAATATTACACATGCTTATTTCTATTCTTTACCTCAGATGATTATTTAGTGTAAATCAATTGTTAATATTGCTCTGCTTCTGTAATTTTATTTGTCCTCTGGCTGAGAGATGGTAGTTAAAATGTTGCGTGATATTTTTGAATATGATTATTTTTCATTGCGTGGATATGAAAAATGTGAAATACATAAGATGCGATTAATGTTCTTGTTTAGCATAAAACATTTAAATTTTAATGAATAGTACTGTATTTATAATAATAACAAGAATTTATTTTATATGAAAAAAAAAACATAATTACTGTTTTTTCCCGAAATATTTCATTAAAAATGGATTCGATATTTGTATCTGTTTTTAATTACATATATTACATTTTTTTTCCATCTCCGTCTGCAGATAAATCTATCTTACTCAAAGCGTCTCTGGTTGATAGCGACGCCGTTTTAATCCGATTGCCTCACACTCGAACCGCTTGGCATGACGCTAATTGCGGAAAACAGTGGGAAAACATAAAAAGACAGAAATGTAAAATCATTGCAATATTGTGAGATACTATTCTTTCAACTTGGCAACTGAGAAATTAAAAGGGCGCATCTCAGTTGCCAAATAGACCAAGATCGATCGAAATGCCGAAAGAGCGCGAGAAGTTCCTTCGGAAAGAAACGAAGAAAAGTGTTCCTTTCGCAGAGACAATTCGGAATCCGGTGTCTTGAGCGAGGAATGTTCAACCGGAACAGGCACCGAACCGAGACGATCATCTGGATGCGCGTTATCTGCTGCTGCTGCATCCAATTCAATTTTCTTCTTCGAGCAGCTGCTGCTGCAAGGGAGGAAAGGAGGTGCGTGCACCCTGCATCCTCCTGTCTAACGGAATGGTAGGGTACATTTCACGGCAGCCTCCTCTTGTTTGTCCAATGACACACAGAGAAAATGCATAGGATTCGGATGGCTTCCGAAATATAGGTTTGACAATTGTTGGGATGGGATGGCGATCGTGTTTAGTGTCGGTCGATGAGTACGTGCAGCCTGTTGTTGCGACCTTGATATTCTGATTTAGTGTTGGAATCAGAAACCTGTAAGACGCTGAATTGGAAGCATCTTACCGGCTACACTGAGTTTGAAGTACAGTGGAATACTCATATATTAAGATTCCGTTCAGGAATCTTTGATTTTCAATAAAAAATAGTTTTTGTGTTTTGAATAAAATTTATATATATTGTATAAAATTTTAGGTTAAAAACTATGAATGCCTATTGGAGTCAAAACGAGACAACTGATTTCATTCATAGGAAAGGAAATAAATTAAATGGGGGAAACATCTATTTCAACAATTTCTACTGTAATAAAAAATTTTGATTGATTAGAAATCTTTTACAAAAACACAATATAATATGACATTGAGTTATAAGATATTTTAAGCTTCTATTTTATGGATTTCTTTATTAACTTTAAGCGAGATTGTTACTCAATTTAACTTTAGATTTTTTAAAAGTGGACTTCCCTTTATGAAGTTTTTCATATAGGAAAAAATTCTCAATTTTATAAGAAACGTATATAATTCGTTGGAAAATTAAGAAACGGTAAAAAAAAAAAAAGAAAAAAAAAAAAGAATGAAGAAAGAAAGAAATTTTGATTGCAATGATATCAACAGTCATGAAAAATTGATGTTTTTTGTATATTTCTTAAAGAAATTTCATCGATTTAAATTTTTTTTTGAATCTAACATACAAAAAATATTTAGTTGCTTTCAATAAGAGATTATTGAAAAATTTGCAGTGCATATTTTAGTATACTGAAATTTCTATCTATCAAATTTTTCGATGCATAGAAGATCGATTATATTCACTTTTCTATATGTTTATGCGAAGTGAAACTATTTAACCAGATTCAGTTAGTTTGCTATTCTTATCCTAAGTTAACAGTCAAATAGAAAAATGTTTAGAATTAAAATTTAATAGCACGTGATTTTATCCAAAATATTAAGGATTCTGTCTCCATTACAATTGAAAAATCATTATGCAATGAATTATTGTTTGTTCAAGTTAGGTTGAAATGATAATAAAAGGGCATATAGTAAGAAATGTAAAATGTAAAAATATTTGCATTGGATTCCATAATATATATATATATATATATATATATATATATATATATATATATATATATATATATATTGTTTTCTCTATTTTTTTTTTTTTTTTTTGTATATATCTTATTCAAAAATGAAGCACAATTTTTGATACAAAAATATGAAATAAGTTAGTTCAACTTTAAAAATCAATATAAAAACATGAATGAATAGCTTATTTAATACAAATAAATAACACTTTTGAAAGTAATGAAACTCTTTTATTTACTTTTTATGCATTACTTTCGTAATTTTAGTGACTAAAAAAAGTTTCAACTTTTCCAAACATTTTCACGTTTATGAAAAAGAAACCCTTCCTTGTGCTTATTCCTTAACAGTTTACTCTTTCTGACTCTTCATACCTATAAAAGAAATATCATAACTCGCAGAAGAAACTGAAAGGCATTTTAAATAACGTAGATAAAATAAGAAATCAAACCTGTTAAAGAAAATTTGCATTCAGTTTAAGAGTCAAATCTAGATTCGATACCAGTTTGTGATCGCATAGTTTCTACTATAAGTTTAAAAAGATTTGAATATACTATATATTTTAAGAATTGAAAAGAATTAAATTATTGATTAAGGCTTCATAAAGCTTACTGAAATACCTTAACACTTGACAAATTATTAATTTCCGATTTTAAGGATAATGGGAAAAAAAAAATTAAAACATCAGGGCAAAATTCATTAACTATCCGAAAGAGATAAAGATTGCAATGATATATCAAAAGACGGAAATATAAAGAGTTCTATTTATATACCTATGATTTTTTTTAGAAATTAATTTGTGACGAAATTATTCCAAGAACATGCCATCATTCTCTATGATGTGAAAGTAATTTTACGGACTGTGGTAATGACGCACATTGCCTATTACCTTCAGGAAACAAAGAGAAGTTAAAGAAAAATTATTTTCCTGATTCCATTAGTAATTGTTAAGTGTAAGCAACTGTACTTGATTTAAAATATTCCTTGCGAATAAATAAGAAATCTGTACCTCAAATTGTTTTTAGACAAGATAAATTTGAATGATAAATAATTCAATACCTTTAATACATCAAGCGTGAAATTTATGTTTGTCATGTTAAGAAGATTGTTCATAATTTCCCTATGTTGCGTTTTTGACAGGACATTGTTAACGATATGGTTCAGCCTCAATTTTTGGACCAGGAAGATAGCATAGCTTTGAAGACCTTGTCTTACCATTATCTTGCATGCATTACACTGAGAATAACTGTTCAAAAAATGGGGCAACAAAACAGCAAAACAAAACAAAAAAAATAGGTATTTTTGTTCCAACTATCGCATTTCGAAAAAGAATATCTTCCGCGGCTTCAAACATTCCTCTCTTCCATGCGATGCTTTTGAATGTTTCCGAATAATAGCCCTAAGATACAGCACTTCTTTCTACTGAGTTAACTGAAATCTTACCTAAACTCGTTTATTTAAAGATGAAATATGATTCGGCAGCAGATTTCGGACGCGCGCTTTTGAAGGGGGAGAAAGAAAAAAATAGAGGGCAATTCGAGTTTCTTTCTTTCCCTCTCCTTATTTTTTTTTTCGCTACTACATCTTTTCTTTTTCTTTCTTTACTCCTCCCTTCACCACAGACCGGGTGCCACGCGGTGGACGCGTGCGCACTCGGATTAGCAACCTCCCCCCCTCTCTTTGGCAGCTGGCACGCGAGTCTTACAGAAGCTTTTTACCTGCTTTTTTTTCCTTCTATCCAACTATTCCTTAAAATCTACCGAAAAAGTAGGGATTTACTACCCCCCCTCCCCCTTCATGGAAGATGCTTGTAGACAGATGGAAAAATCGGAAGTGAGTGGCACGCGTCGGGGGTCTGGCGGTACGAAATTCGAGAGGAGATGATCCTTGCGAAGAAAATGGTAAGGTCACGATGTAGCAGTAAGGGAGGAGGAATCGTATGGGTTCATCCCGTAACGATTTGGGAAGCATTCACTCAGATTCAGAAGATTGCACCAACTTGCGGAACAAATTGATGAGTGAAAACCAATGTTTATCTGCTTCTATATTGGACTACATTTTGCCAACAGGTGCGAAAATGAGGGAGAGGGAGAGGGAGATGTGCTTCTGGTTAATAATTCATATGCACAAATAAATAATATTTTACAGATTCTTATAAAGACTACAATGCACCGTCTGGTGGAGTTTTATTAGTCATATACTTCATATACTTATATACATCTTGTCTTATATTTTTATGATATAAATAAATGAGAAGTTAGCTATCTTGTTATATTATGTCATAAATGACATAGAACGTAGGATAAGTTCCTGAGCTCATGCTTGATATAAATATAGAAGTTACCTTACGATTTATTAATATAGAAATGACTATAAAAAACAGATATCTAAAGGCAAATTATTATAAAACAAATATATTCTCTTTCGCCATACACACACCATATCACTATATCCCACTATATCTCCACTCAGTATCTCAAAAAGTATGTCCAGTATTTCAATGTGGGATATGCTTCTAATCTGTGCCTCTTACTAAAAGTGTAGTTAAATATTTCACATGCAAAATAAACAATTATTGTATGTAATAATTATTCAAATATGAGTGTTTCACATGAAAATTGTCATCATGCCGAAAGAAAATAATTCAGAAAATTTTATTGGTTTAACCTCTCGTACACTAAATATATAGACTGAAGTCTGATTAATAAATATGGCATATCTTTTGGCCTGCAAATTACAGTGGGTTACATCATAAAGGCCTCATGAAGATAAGAATCTCTCACAAAATTTTTAATAAAGATGTCTTCAACTTTAAGATTTGTAATTATCTGCTATCATTAATACCCTACAAACACTCGGCAACAGAAGATTATTAATTGTGTTATATCGAAAATTAAGCTTTAAAACTGATTTTAAAATTTTTTTTAATCCTTGAAAGAAAAGTTTTCTTTTTACTCTTCGATTTTCTCTATAGATATAGATTCAGTGCCCAACCGTATGAACTTGGAAGTAATTCAGATCCAGTGCTGTTCAGATTTGATTCATATTTCGTGAAGTTGACATGCCTGAATTTCACAAACATTTGCTACCCAAATTTGAAAGAACTAAAATTGTCAAATGAAATTATATCTATATTCAAAAGTACTTATCAATCTGAACAATTTCTTGGCAGCACATCCTCTTTCACAATATTATACAATATTGTGCGATATTACATTATATTATTTAATATTCAACAATAATATACAATATTGCGAATATTGTTTAATATCATACAATTCTGTGCAATATATTTGGCCTAGTAAGGTTAGTTTCCATTGTGAAAAGAAATAAGATATCTATTCGATCCTGAATTATCGGCCTTAATCTTTTATCAGTTTTGAAAATAACCAATGCATGCGATCTTCTAAGTGAGAAAAATTGTAGCTAAGGAGAGATACCAAATATCAAGAGGAAACTATTAACTTTACCATTGTTCTTAATTATTTTGTGTTTCCGAAAAAAATTTGCATTTTTATAAAAAAAAATATTTTCTCCACTTAATTATTAATAAAAAAAATTTCAACTAAGTTTAATTACTATAATCAAATTGTCATTTAATTATTTATTTGGTCTAAGTTAACATTTCAGTTTGACATCTTTGCCGTAGTTTAATTATTTATCATAAGAGATGAAATTTGTATATTCAAAACTTGATGAAAATTCAGTACGTGTAGGCATATCTCTTATTCGCCCCCCCCCAAAAAAAAATATTTGGAAGAAAAATAATTTGCTTTTACAAAGTAATTGGATATGCATTCGCTAATGAATTAGACTTAGTCTAAAATTCTGATATCTGCATATATTTTTTAAAATTAAAAATATATTATTCGGGATTATCTACTAAGAAAATAAAATTAAAATCCCATTTCAATATCTTTTTTTTGAATTTTTAAATTTTTTTAAATAATATATTTTTGAAGTCAAGACCCTTGCGATTAAAAAATACACAAGCAAATTCTTATGGATAAAACATTTCTATTTATTCACTCTTGTTATTAAAATAATAAAAATAAATCAAATCATAGTAATAATGTTTTCTTTATTTTACTATGACGCTTACAACAATATGACGTAATCGATCTATTGATATGCTGCAGTAAAATTATTAATTGTGATGTAAACAAGAAAACTAAGCACCGAACTGTTCATTCCGAAGTCACAATAGAATCGTTGCATGCCGACTGCTTTAACGAGCTCGTGAAACGCAGTGGAATTGTTATAGCGGAATTTAACTGTCACTGGCCTTTTGTCTTACGTTTGTATCTGCAGCCGATCGCAATTTATACTCAAGGAACGTTTTTATTCCATTCTTTCTATTCTTTCTTCATATTTCATATGCAAAATACTTCTATAGTATTTCGCTTTATAGGCAATGTTTACCGTATAGCTTAAGAACTATCGCAATGTATTCGTTACATTATGCGAATTCATGTTATGTGGGAGAATATAGTGTATTTTTAATTGTAAATGAATACAATCTGGATAAAATATCGGTTTGTCTGAAAAATATTGACTTCTGAATTTCAACAAAAATATATTAAAAAATAAAAATTATAAGTTAAGTTTAAAGTTAAAACTCGCTTGTAGTATTTATTTATTAGGATATTTTGATGATAGAAGTAACCATATTATTCTGGATTCCTGATTAATAAACATGAAGAAATCTGCTGAATACTTAGTTATCTATACTTATAATAAAGCTCAATGTGTGTGTGCGTGTGTGTTGGCGCTCTACAGGCCAGACCATTCAACTTACAACTACCAAATTTGGCACGTGTATACCTTGGAGGCCGGGAATGTGCACCTGGGGGTTATTTTTTCGAATTTTTAATTAGAATTTTATTTATTTAAAAATTAAGCTAAATTTGGGCGTTTTTCTGCTATAACTTCCGAAAATACTACCGCACAAAAAAGATTTATACATGAAGTTAAAGATCAAAAATTTATCTTTTAAATGATACCAATGTTTTAACCTTAAAATTAAATTTCTATTTTTAATGAATTTTTAAATTTTTAATGAATGTTAAAATAATCAAGTAGATTATTAAAGCAGAGGAATATCACATTAACAGAAGTTCGTTTTAAAAACATTAATACTTTCTAACTTTCATTTTACTTTTCTCAAATGTATTTTAATTGCAAAAAAAAAAAAAAAATGTGCTACATCATACAGAAAATTATTCTACAACTAATAAATATAGCAAAATATAATTCGAAATCTTATTATTATTTTTTTTTAAAGTTACACTAAAGTTACTAAAATCCACATGAAGAGTGACTTGTTTTTTCTCCGCTCTCTGGAAATGCCATATTATAAGAGAAACTGGATTGGCACTGGTTACTGAGAATCTTCTGTAACCCGACTGTCTTAATAAAGTCCGAATTTTCCGATGCGCCCTTCAACTTATTTTAAACTCTCGAGTAAACCACACCTCCCATAATTCCCATTTACATAGAGAGAAACAAAATCATAGCAAACGCAAAGCGAGCGGATGAAAGTGCACAATAAGTTTTGATTAATGGATAAGTAAGCTACTCCGGCTCCGAGGTTTTCTTCCCCAAATGTGAAGTCGGTGGAGAAGCAAAGCGGTAGTTTTTAACTCCCCCAAAGAGTGGCTTTCTTTCCGATTTAATTCTGCCATAAAAAAGCCAGGAAGTGAAATCAATTTATAAGTGGAGGCCAGGTGGAGCAGAAGGAATATCGCTGATTAATGATGCGGCGGCTCACCGCCGGTAAACAAGATCTGATCCATTGTGACATGGAGTGCTTCAACACGAAGCTCGGACGCTATTCACCTCTCACCCATATTTCTTGGGCCATGTCCTCGAAAGTTTTTCTTTGGAATTGCGTGATGAGATGGGACCCTCGGTGGTCTCGAATGCATCCTCATCCCCCCCCCCCATTTTTGCCAGTCGGTGAAAAAAGACCTGAACTGCAAATGCGTAGAAATATGTTTTGGGAAGAATATTCTTGGGTTGACTGGTAGTAGCAACTCTTGGATGATTTCTGAGACTTTGCAGTAAAATCGCACCTTAGTAAAAAAAGATAACAAGAAGAGAGAGAGAGGAATCATCTAGCCCAAAATATCATATGAGTATTTTAGACTTGATTTACCCATTTTAGTTTTATTTTTTAAACCCACTCTTCATTACATAACCGTAACAAATTCGTAAAATAAATACATATAACATTCAAAATATGTATTTAATATTATCGCAACAAGCATGTGTATGAAAGCGGCAATTAAAACAATGAAACGTATTGTTGTAAAATATGCATAAAAATAATTTTAAAGATTCATTAAAATTAGAGAAAAGATTGAACGGAAATAAAATTGGTACTATTGAAACCGGTACCTTTCATTTTTTTTTTTTTTTTGTAATTTTAAAACGATATAAAAGGATTTTGACCTATAATATGTCCCGGAATATTTGAGAAAAAGCATCCTCTTCTTTAAAAAAATTTTCAAATTCTTCCAAGGTTTTAAATATTCCCTTTTCAGTGCATAACCTAAAATGTAAGAAATAAAAAGTGCCAAATTTAATAGTTTCAGATCTAATTTTTTTGGTTTGTCGAGCGTTTTGAATGGGTATTTTTTTCAGTATGCAAATACATGGTGTAATTTTAAGAAAATAGGCCAGCTTTTAAACTTTAGAAAATTAAAGCAAAATTGTGGTGGTGGGGGGGAAAGCATAACGCATTTTTTTAATTCGCCCAGTTTTAATCGCAGTTTGGTGGGATTTATTTTTATTAACATGTTAAATTTTCAAAAACATTTTTCTAAATATGCCTAATACAGCCGTGAAAATGTATAAGAATTTAAACTTTGTAATTTTATAATTAATGTTTTTGTTGATTATTAGAACAATATAAAATACAACTTTTAAAGCAGTTTAGAGCGTTTTTCCAATAGGAAGTATATAAACAAAAGTATAATAGTTTAGAAATCAGCTATGGGGCCATGGTTAGGGAGGACATTCTATATAAGATATCGTTGCCCTTAGAAAAGTATTACAAAATAATTCCAAAAATTACGTTTTAATTGATTAATTACAAAATCAAAAAGAAAAATGCACTACCAAAAATCTAGCTATATAAGGAGTTTACAACCCTAATTTACCAAATTCTGATATAAAATGGCGTAAAAAAGATGTATGGTTTTAGAAATAATGAATTTTCAGGTGAGCTAAGGAGCTATTCTTGCCATTTAATTACAGATCAGAACTATGCCATCCTTTTTAAAGCGCATTTTAAAACAAGTTACGGATCTAACAAACTAATAAACAGGCATTAATGTTGCTACAAAGTTCCACTCAAGCTTAAAACAAACTTTTCAATGGGCTATTTTATACGGGAACATCATCTGATATATTAAAGAGAGCAATCTTTTAGTGTCTGACTTATTGTATTGAGAAATAACCCCTGATTTGAGAGACATCATAAAATAAGTCGACAATGACTGAACGAATTATATCAGAGGAAATTTGGTGCATTTGTCTCCTCTTTATTGATAGTTAAGATCTAAATTCCTTGGAAGCCATCACTGAATTTTTCATCCAATTAGCCATGTAAAGCAAAAAAGCCCACAATTAGTAATAATTCCACTCATTCTCCAAAAAAAAAAAGAAAAAAAAAAAAAAAGAATGCTATTTTCTACAAATTTGCTTCCGATCATTTCAATCTCAAAATGTTAGAAAACAATGGAGAAAATATCTAAATGAGGCATTAGTTGTAAACAGAAACCCTTTTAGCAACGATTCCAGGGCTGAAAGCAAATATTACTTTTTTTAATGGACTTTATTTAAAAAGTAAAATAAACTGCTGAAAAAAATTAATTTTTTTGAAGAAGACATTTCAGAAAGAAAGTTTCGGTGATTCATATGCCTGTATAATAAAATTTCATGTCCAAAATACTCGTTTTTGTTTGCATCTACTGGAAACGTGTTCCTTTATTAAACTTTTTAACAAAGTAATAGTCTCTAGTATACAAATAGATTTTTACAATCAGGCACAAGAATTGGTTAATCACGTCTTTAAATTTACTATTAAATCGATGTTTGCATTTCAGACATGTATTTTTTTTAAGTACTATGCTACGCACGCTATTAAGAAGTGATAAAATATTAGATTAGTCGCTTAATTGCTTTCATAGTACTCATTTCAGCCATATCAAAAATCTTAGCATATGATAATTCTTTCGATTATATCTTTAAACAAAGCTTATTAAAGAGAAAATGATAAAAAAAATTGCACTGACATTATTATGAATATTATTGTAGTTATTTACATGAAGAAAATCTCATAAAATGACTATATCTTAGGATAATAAATTAAACGTGGTTCATGAAACGTGATTGTAAACTTTTTCACATGTTACGTGATCCCCACAGGGAGAAAAAAAAGCCTTAAACTATTATTACCTTGAGGCAGAGGGGATTATAAAAAAATAATAATCTTTTCCTCGTTCGGTGGTCTGTTTGGATGTAGATCTTTGCCCCTCGTAGTCATAGTAATATCTTAAAAGACACCCAAACAAATGGTCGAGATGGAAGCAAAAAAAAAAAAAAAGTGTGTGGAATAGAAAGACAGGATCTTTTTTTCGAAAGTTCCGACGGAAAAGGTCATCTCTTGTGTGTTGTGGACATTCCGGAAGTGGCGAGCATGTCCGCGCGGAAATTCCTCGAACTGGAATGTCAAAGGGGGTGATGTAGAGATGCGGAAGCGCATTTAATACTCTTCTTGATGATATCAACGCATTCGAATGATTTCTAAGAAGGTATGACGAAAGAGATGGAGTTCGGTAAAGAGTTGTGAGGGGACAGGACTGCCAAATGGCTTGGATCCGCAAGATATTAAATATACTTCAGTTTTAGCTGAAATGTGTCTTCAGATTTAATCAGAATTTTCAAATTGTTTGCATTTGGCAATTTGTATAACAAACTGTGTACCCTAGAAATAGTCAGATAAGCAATAATTGAATACGTTTTAAAATTCTTATTGAAGCATGAGTAGAACTTTGGAAGAATAATAAATCATCTTGATTTAATGAAAAATTATTGTAGTGAAATAATCTTTTTAAAGTTATTTTAACTCTAAAGGAATTAATAAATGAAAACCAGATATTTGATTATCGAAGGAAACATACCATAAGTTGCTGAAAGCATTTTATAAAATTCTTTCATCTCGCAGAAATGTATTACATTCAGAATCTTTTTCGTAAAGTGTGTTTTAAAGATAATATCCATTAAAGATAAATTATTTCAAGAAAAGCACGATATCATGTGAAAATTTTTCTTTCTTGTGTTTTTTCAAATCTTTTATTGATTTCTTTTCAATAAAGAAGTTGAATGTTTTTTTTAATAAACGTATTTGATACGATTTGTTATCATTGACTCTATAAATACAACAAAAAGGAAATAGATGGATAGAACTAATTGAACTGCGATTGCCATTTGAAAATAAAATTTAACAAAATCTAAAATTTACAAATATTATTAATTTAGTTTTGAAATACTTGAAAATTTTGTACATGAAATCATTTCCGTATTTAGAAACATTTAATGGTGCGCGCAGCTATTTATATCTTAGAAAGGAAAAAGTTATAATTTTCTCAAAAAATAACTATAAATGTCAAGTAAGGTAAAAATCCTTTATTGCTATACTTAATGGTTTTTAAATGTACGTTTCAAAATAAAAGTGTAGAAATTTCAAAAATTATCGAATCAATCTGAAAAAGAGTAATTCTTATATGAATTTCAAGGTTTTCCACTTCATGCATTCTAACCATTTTAGTCATGGTCGTTTTTGAAAAGAATTTCTCAAAAATAACGCAATGCAATAAAATTCTTCACCAAAACAAAAATTTTCTTATATATATACTAGCCGCCTTTGGCGACCAGCTGGTTCGCCAATCTTAATACACGTTAAAATTTTAATAATTAAACATTTTATAGAACTCCCATTTTAATTGCTTCTTCATTAAAATGTCTTAAAACTTCAACTTTAAAATTTACTCATTTGGCGGTGAGAAAAATGAAAAGATTTTTTGGCGGGAAAGTTAGTTTTTAATTAATAATTAAAATTATAATTCAAAATTTAAAAAAAAGGAACCCCAGGTGCACATTCCCAACCTCCAAGGTATACATGTACCAAATTTGGTAGCTATAGGTCTAACGGTTTGGCCTGTAGAGCGCAAACACTCACACACACATTGAGTTTTATATAACTTTATATAAGTATAGATAATTCGAGGGGGGAAAAAACGCATCTAAAGTTTGAAAAAAAAAAAAAAAAGCCGAAAATTGTGGACGAGAAAATTCTATTGCAATTTAATAAGGTCTTTCAAAAATACAATTCAAATTCAAAAATTAGATATAAAAGAGAAAAAAAAACTATTTCTGTCTTGAATGTACACATAATATGTATACAGAAATATTTCTGTGATAAGATTCAATAATGGGTATGATCATCTCTGATAACTGTACAGAATTTTAGCAATATTTCATATTCAAAATCGCATTTATTTACTTTGATACATTTGATGAAAGAATACAGGGAAGTAGGGTGGAGGCTTTATATAGATGCACGTCTCTTTATATACCAACGCGCTCATTTGGGTTTAGATTTAGACATCATACTAACCAATCCTCGGAAAAGAGACTGTACAAAGGCTCTTTTTCGAAGGTAATTTTCTATCAATTGAATATTATGTAGTCTTCTAGGATCATTGTTTTTTGGGATGAAGAAGTTACCCATTGCACTATTAAGGAAGAACAATCGGATTAAGAATGTCTACTCTAATAACCGAGCTTCAAAAATGCATTTTAGAAACTATATACAGATTAGTACGGACATCCAAAGAGATATTTACTTAACCAATACTCTGAGCCCCTAAATATGTCTCCTTCAACTGGAATAATAGCGGATTTCCCAGCTCCCGTCAGGACAACCACTATCTTGAGTCACTTTGGAAAGGAAATTTGGATCCTTCAATATTGAGAACAAATCTTCATTGACTTATACTCAATTGACAATGAACATGTGTGTATGCCATATGAAGCCTTTCATTTCGATGACTTGTTGTAAAAAATGCACGCATCGTTGAATGTCTTGCATACCATCCTCCTTCGTGAAGCCTTTAAAGTTCAGCCAATCTGTATATTAACCAACAGAAGAAGATCTGAGGTAGTTTGATATAATGTCTCATATTAACAATAATGTTTTATCTAACGTTCTGGGTCTTTTTACTGTAAGATGTAAATAGCAGTCATCTGCCACACTTATGGCTCTAAGTCTGCCTCGACTGTTCTTAGAACAGTCTACTATCCTTAAGTTACAGAAGATCTGACATTCTATCATTCGTGCTACATATGACTGAGTTTGGTCCTCTGCTATACGCCCAGTGGCATGCCATATAAATGATTCCTCATGTGAAGAACGGTTTTCTTGAAATATTATTACTTGTTATTAAATGTTGTTACTAAAATGTCATTAAATGTTATATTATTACTTGTTGTTTTTAAAAGTGAAGACTCTTCTAAAACTTGCTTAAAGTCATATTTCTTGTGACGTTAAACAATTTCAGAATATCATTCATTTGCACGATATTCTTATTTAATATTTTTTTAAAAAATACAATACAATGAATTTATGTCAGAGTAGCATGATGAACTTTTTCTATTCTAAGATTGTTTGGATATATCCGAATTATGTTTAAGTTGTCATTTTTTAGCAAAATATGCTAAAAAATATTAATTGTACCAGCATCTTGCTGTGATGGAACTTGAAGGCTATTTTGGGGCACAGCGTACTATTCTGAAACGTGGTCTATATGACCAGGATTTAACCCCTCTTTCAAACTTCCACACGACAAAAACGAATAGAGGCTTGACCACTGCGTTAGAACCACATGCGCCAAGTCTACAAGCATAGTAATTCTACGCGGAATCCTGTATCGAACTTAGAATTTATTGGCTTCGGAGCCAAAATTTTAGAGGATTTAGAGGATTTCGGAGCTGCGGCAATCCTTTGAAATCTTTATTAGTTTCTGGTTCCGGAATATGCTTTTATTGTATCACTGTATCACAGCTTAAATGATATTAAACGAGCATTTCAATAATTTATGGTTTTAAATTTGAAACATTATAAATTTTTTCCGAAAATAATTTAATTTCTTATTGGTTTTTTTTCCCTTGACAGTATGCGTGTGTAAGTTTATAACACGTGCATTAATTGGAAAAATATTATTTTTTATCTTTATCATATTAAATCACTTAAAGTATTTAAAAAAAAATCGATTTTTTTTTTCATTTCGCCCATTTGCCAGGTTTTTTTATTGATAGATTCTAACTGTTACCCTTTATGAAACCTGAAGTTATTTTTTTCACTTGCATATGTGAGTTTATTTTTATTTTATTTTATTTGTCGCATGTGTAAAAACAGTAAAATAGAAATTCTTTGCCAATAATATGCAGTTGGAAACCGAATAGAAATCGCCAAATCAAATACACCTATCTTTTTTACGATTCAGGAAAAGGGAAACATTTCATTCAGTTACAACTCTTGTCCTAAAGGTGTACGTAAAATAAAAAAACATGTTTTTTTCCTGAGTTTTATTGAACTTTCTTTAACCAGGAATTATTTCCTCCGGCACCATTGCCTTAAAACTTATAAATCAACTATAGTTATCTAAAATATTCAAAGTTATTTTGCGCAGCTCTTCCAATTCGGAATTTACTCTTATATTCTTCTAAAGAAAAATATTTTATTTTTTGATCATGGTCAGTGTGAAAATTTGAATATTTTGCAGCATTTTTCCCATGCGTTATCGTATCAAAATCCTCCGGGCAAATTCTGATATTACATTACACGAATGATTTCATTCATGTGGAAAGATAATCGAATCCTCTTCCAAATGTGGAGCAGTTTCTAGCACATGGCTGCAGGCGTTTAAAAGTGTTTTGTTTTCGTTCTAAAATTCCCTAATTCGAAAACACTGACCATCTTCATTCGTCTAGACAGCTATGAAAAGAAAAAGAAAGATGATGGTTAGTAAATTTCTTTGTAGATTTGAAGCAGGAAAGTAATTTTAAAAAAAGTACAGCAGTACAGATTTTATTTATGAATTATGCATGTAATTAATAAAAAAGGAATAGTTTTACTTAAGGAGAATTTTCGTACTCTTACAAAACCATGAACTATTAAAAGAAAATATTTACAATATTAGCAAAGTACAACAAAATTTTATTTTAGACATTATTGGATAACTTACTGAAGTATTTCTAATTTCGCTTATATGACTGAACTCAACTAACTGAGCTATCGGGGATCAAAATGCTTATTGCTTAGAGTGTCAAGATATTGGGAGTTATTCTGCGAAAATCCAACAATAAGTAATCTGGGGAAAAAAACCCATGTTTTTCTGCATTGTAATTTGCAGCCAGGTCTAGAGGGAAGTAAATTTTTCATACACTAAAACAAGCACCTTTTTTTTAGTTAAGATACAACTCATTTTTGAAGGTTGTTGTGGCCTGGTGGTAAGGTGTCGGCTTCGGCGCCGGAGGGCTTCAAGTTTGAGACCCGAATCCATCAAAGAACCATCATGTTGGTGGTTGTGGTGCGCATTAAACCCGTCTGGGCCAAACGTCCTCTTGGTGGTGTGGCATGAAAGCTTGGAGAGAGGGGACTCCAGATCAGATGCCGTCCTGGTTATTTGACCACGGTTAAAAGTTACGAGGTCCGCCCCAAAATAGTCGTAGTGTTACTTTAAAACGGGACGTTAATATATTTAAACTCAGCAACTCATTTTTCCTCTGTTATTAAATGTTGGACTATTGTACAATTTTATAAAAATTGCTTTCATTATAATAAAATAATATGTTAATTAATTGTTGCTTTTGTAATTACTTCTATTAATATTGTACATTCCAGTGGGATCAAAATTTATTCTTCTAGGGGCTCATAAGCAATGCGAATGTTGTGTTCCTCTTTCCTTTTCAATTTTTCAATACCTAAATATTTATTATCAATTTTAATTAAATATTTATATAAACAGTTTGAAATAATGAATTTTTATAGACTGAAATAGCAAAACGCTTAATTGCAGATTACTTTCTAAAAAGTTACTTTAAGTACATCGCAGATAAAAAAAAATACATAAATGAAATTTAAAAGTAAATTTAAACATAGGAGTTTTAAAAATGAGAATTCTCACCACAATCTAAATAATATTTAACAATAATCTCTGATATGCTTTTAAATTATAAAAATGTTTTAGAATTATAAAATAATATAATATTTACAAGTAGTAAATAATTAGAATTGTTGCTTAAATAATGTTGCAAAATTCATTTATACCATATTTGATTCCAATTTGTGTAAATTTGATTAGCCTTTAAAATGAAATAAAAGTATAAAATAAAATTAATTTCAAAATATAGTAAAAGTTTAGGTTTCAGGATTCTTAGATGATTGATTACTTTGCCTATTTAATAAACCCGACCTGTATTCCAGCCTATTATGAAGATCTCATATATGATGGTGGTGAAAAGCTCCCAGAAATATTAAACAGATTTGCGCAAAGAGAAAATGTATTAGGCTTTCATAAAGGAAGTTATTTTTCATCGATCTCATTGTCCGAAGGTATTTGTCGCTGTGACTCCATTATTCAGGTTACGAGGGCTACAATAGGCAGGAGTAATTCTTTGGGACTTGTAGCTTAGATATTTCTCATAGGGCTATTACATATTAAGTGATATTCCTTTCTGCAGTTCTTCAATGATCACGGTCTCTAAAGTTCAAAACAACTTATTTATTTATCCAGATAATTATATCCAGGTAAAACTTTATATTAGGCTGGGGGAAAAGAAATCTGTTATTTTTATATGAACTTCAAGACTTCATTTTACATGTTTCACATTACCAATTTTAGTCAAATATGCATTTTTTGTTCAGTAATCTGTTACCATTTTAAAAATAGCTTCATAATGCCTCTCTCATCGAAGTCTTGGTCGCTATTGGCAAAAAACTCTAGTAATCGATTTTCATGATCTTTTCTTGATGCCCTTCTCTTATAAGTAAGAAGTTTTGCAATTCAAGAAAAGCATGGTAATAGCTTGGTGCCATGTCCGGACTATAAGGTGGATGCATCAAAACTTTCCAATCAAGCTCCCGGAGTTTCTTTTGAGTCACTAGAAACGTGTGCGTCCTGATGGCGTTGTCCTGATGGAACATAATTTCTCTCCCATTGGCCGATTCTGGCCGTTTCTAGTCAATCACTAGCTTCAAACGTTCCAGTTGTTGACAGTAGTGATCCAAATTTAGTGTTTGGCCATATGGAAGTAACTCATAATAAATTATTCCTTTCCAATGCTACCAAATGCACATCAGAACCTCCCTGGCCGTTAGTCTTGGTTTGGGAACCATTTGAGCTGCTTCATCGCTGACCACAATAATTTTCGCACAATGTTGTCGTATGCGACCCATTTCTCATCCCCAGTTATCATCAGTTTAAGAAATGGGTCGATTTCCTTCTGTTTGGCCAAGGCTCCGCAGATGGAAATTCGATCCTTCATGTTCATCGTCATCTTTAATATCAAAAATACCTGAACGGAATCGACGAAACCGGAATTACAAGTAATTAATTAGTTGTTGCAAACACCACTCGCAATTTCAGCCCCTTGATTTGCATTTTCGCCGTTATTAAAGAAAAACTGTAAAGTATACCGAATTTTTTCTTTGTTGACTTCTATTTTTAACACTCTGTAACTCACAATTGAATGGACCAAACAAAAAACAGCAAAAGAATTTTTTTTTAGTATGAAATGTCATCCTTCCAACGAGCATAAATTTGGAATTGTTTGATCGATACTTTACGAGATATCGATCACTATAACCATATATCTAAAAAAACAATGGATTTCTTTTTCCCAAACCTAATATATAACGCAACGCCCATGTTAAATTCTGAACAATATCATTCAGATAGTCTTGTCCGAATTTGAGGATTACCTCGTAAAATGAATAAAATTCTCGGTCGAGTTTTTAGATGTGCCATTACTAAAATGGTGTGGAAATAGTAAAGGGCTGAAATTTTTATATACCTATAATTCCAACGATTGAAAATAGAACTATAATTTAAATCAAACCATCTGTTGTCTCACCTTTTTGTCATTACTTTTTGCCCCGAAAGTTTTCCTATAACAACAAAGTTTAGAAATTAGAAGTTGAAAAATGATTTTTCACTCTTTGGATTTGACTGTCTTTTGATCTCAACATGTGCAGTTAACTTTTTTGAAACTTTGAAAATTGATGAATTAAATTTTGAAAAGCTGTTATCTGTTCCATTTTTTTTAAATCTTCTTGTATTCTCATATCTACAATTCTTACGAAATTAAGAAAATAAATTGGGGAAAGGAGTAAGAAAGGATTCCTTATATCCCCAGAAAACGGAACCTCATTTGCCATCTGACTTGCCGAAAGAATCTTTTTTTTTTTTTTTTTTTTTTCCTTTTAAAGAAAATTGTAGAAACATGTGTAAGAAAAAAAAATGGATAGTCGAATGTAAATCAGAAGATTTTGCTTATTAAAAAAATGTCATTTATGTGTAGAATTGGAGTGACAGACCTTTATGGTAATATTTAGAAATACTTTAAAATAGCATCAAAATTTAAAAGAATTGTGTAGAAGCTTCCATTCGTGGAGCTTCAGACTGAAAAATAAGATGCATTAATTAAAAATATTACACTTATTGTTCATTTTACAATTGTATGGATCAGTAAACTTATTTTTTTAGATCGGTAATTTTTCACTTTAGTTGTTCTTTAGTGTTGTTTAGTTTAGTAATAGTTGTAATCTTTAAACAAAATCAATTTTAATAAAATCGGTTCAATGCCTTCAAAATGCAATGCGATATTTGCAATGTTAACTTTAGCAGAGCTTCTTTACTACTTATTAGCTAAATTTTCTGGAAATATAAGTGGTGTTGAATTATGAAAAAGTGGAAAATCTATTTTTGGAAAAGAATATAACGGTTAATTGTTGCTATGGCTAGGAAATGTACACTTTTCGTCTCCGAATTAAATAGGTTATCTATTTTCATTTTTCTGAAGATATTTTGATCGATGGATATTTTACGAAGTTCACGTATTATGAGGTATTAAGAAATGGAAGAAGACTCTGCAGTGGATGATGAAGACGACTCGAAAAATAACCTTTACAAGTAGAAATGCTAACAGCATTTAATACAATACGAAGGGGATTATATTTCAAGAAAATGTAAAAGATAATACGTTTCAAGGATTACAAAAGTGCGAAAGTTTTCATAAAATATGTGTTCCTTATTATAAACCTGTACAAAAAAAGATTAAAAATCATATAAGGTATTATAAAAGTCAATAAATACTGAAAATGTTAAAATTCGGTAAAATAGACAGGTAAGATTTTGTATATTTTTCCTCATTTTTAGTTCTTGATTTATAAATTTTTATTTGCGAAATATTCTTTATAACAGAGCATTATAATTATTCCTTTCTTAAATTATTCGACTGGATTGGAGAAGAATTTAAAAAAAAATGACACATAAACATTTTTTTATTGTACCAAATAGCTAAAACAAACTTAAACGATCACTATTAGAAGACGAAAATAAACTCATTGCCTTTAGTTTTCGAAAAAAAAACTGCTTATTTAATGACAATTTAGCAAAATTTTCAATGTTAGGTAAAACAGAGCAAGTTAAGAAAATAATGGAAAGATTTTATTTTTATTTCACTTATATATGTATATAGTTTAAAATACATAAAATGTAACAGATTACAAGATAAAAATTAAGTTAATAAAAATTTTATCAGCACTTGAAGTTGCTATACATGATTTTTTTGTCAAAATTTGTTTATGTTTTAGACTTAAAGTATATGCAAAACATATTTAAATAAAGCTAAGTAGATAAGAGTTAATGTAAACATATCAAATACTATTTTGGAGAATTTTGCGGCAAAAATAAAATAAGTCACTTATTTTCAGTTAAAAATACCACTGTTTCCGATTTCACTTTCATTTGTAGTGTCTTATTGAAACTACTGCATCTATAGTTCTATCTTACATATATTAAAAACGAAGCCTGTTTTAGAATCTACGAAATTTAGGCTTTATTTTCAGATCATAAAATCATTTCAAATTTTTCTGGAAAAAGCATTTTTACAACCTAATGGATACCTCAAGGAGTAAAGGATGAGACAGCGGTATATTGAGTAAAACATAGTTACTTTTAGAACATTGAATGAATTTACTGTTCCCCGCATTTAAAGCCTTAAATTTTCTGATGCTTGAAAGCACACCTGTTCCGAAAAATGGCATTCATGCAGAACAATATATTAATTTTTATCAAATAAATTCCGATCATAAAGATGCTCCTGCTGCAAGTTATATAATGAAAGATTCTACTTGTGGGGCTGGGTGTGGATTTGTTACCCACTTTCTGTCCGGGTGTCAAGGCAGGAATAATCGATGACTCTTTGATAATCGATTTCATCAGAGCTAGCGTGTGCATTCAGTCTATTTTCGTGGAAGGCCGACCGTAAACGAGGCAGGGATTTATGATCGGACGGGAACGACCGAATGAAGACGTCTAGACATCCCCCCGTTCCGACTCCTCGTAAATTTACCTTCTCTGCACAAATTCCGACAACTGAACGCCCCTCTCCTCCGTTGCTTTTCCTACACGGCACTTGTTGCTCCGCGCTGAAACCAGCTGTCAGGGAATCGTGTGTGGCCTTGGGAATGGAAAAAGGAACACTGCGTTGAATGATAGGCATCAATATATATATATATATATATATATATATATATATATATTTAATTTCAGATCCTTCCTCTTGTGAAAAGTGTCTATTTCAAGTTAAATATAAAATCTGATGAAATAAATTCATTGAGTATTTAAAAAAAGTTTTTTTGTCCTTGTTCAAAGTGTAATCTAATATTATGTTCTATGTTATGTTATGTTTTTTTTTTGTTAAAACCCAAAATTGTTAACAATATGAGTGAATTTTTTAAACAATCAATAAATCTAATGATCTTGCAGCATTTGATTTTCATTTTGCAAGCATTTTGGAAGTAATTAACTAGGTATAATTTGCGTAGAAAACGAGTGCCTTTTATCCTATATTTCATTCAGTTATAAGAATGTAATGACAAAAATTGAAATATTAATTACCCCAGTAATATTACCTTCGATAATAAGATGTTTAGCAGGCCGAAGTAATTTTATCTTGTTGAGTAATTTTATTGCGAGATTCTATATAGGATTCGAAATAACAATGAATAAAAGGAATTTTAATAGTTGACTTTCAAAAGTTTTTATAGCTAACCTTTACTTATTGCCATTTAAAAATGGTAGGAACATTGAAATTTTTCCATTAAGATTTTCAAATAAACCAAAATATAAACATTCATTCGAAAAAAAATAAAGGGCCTTATTTTATTAAAAAAATTTTTTTAGTAAAATAAATTTATATAGCAATTATTCCAGTAATTAATTTAGTATCCAGTTCATAATAGAAAATACACTATAAATAATGAAAGCCTAAAATATTGAAACATTATTCTCTCATACTTTAACACATGCATTAGCATTATAAACTGCATTCACAATTAACTACATCTAGAAGTTAGCTGTCACCAATAAACATTGCAATTTGCTTATTTATAGGGAAACAAAGCGTTTGAGTGGATTGGGATGCGACATGACTGTGTGTGCCAAACAGGTCGATTCCAGTTATTTCAGAAAAACCGGTAAATTTTTTGCCTTTTTTCATAAAATAGCTACTTGAATCTAAAAACTAACTTATAACGAAAAAGAAGCCAGATGATTAGTACGCCTTTTCTGCAAAAACAGAGAAACTATAATGCTACAAATGGGAGAAAAATATGACTACGAATCTTAACTATGCTTTCTACAGGAGGATTTTTGTAACGAATTGGTTTTGATAACCCACAAGAATCTTCAGAACCAACAAAAACATTGATTTGAAAAAGATTATATGGCAGCAGGTCCAGACCAATAGTGAAGGTAGGGTATATATGACGTATTTTATGGATAAAGTAATAAGATCCGTTCATAGCTACAAAGCACCAACAAAAAGTAGGAAGAGATTAAGATTGTTATTTTGCTAGAACGGACTAATAATCCTTCTCAATGGTTTCAACAACATGTAGAGTGCCTGTCTAGAAAAATGTTCGGTAAAACCCTGCTATGTAGTTCTAATCATGCTGAAATTCTTCTGGCCTAGGTGTCAGTAAGACCAGAAGAATTTCAACACGATTGGTACTATGAAAGAAGATGTTTCTAATATTTTGGCTATTTAATGTATAGATGTGATAAATCGTCTCAAAACATAAGATTCCCCCCCCCTCTTTTAATCCAATCTTTTACGTGAATTTTCTTCTTTTAGATCAAACTATTATTCTAAATAATTTCTTGTTAGAAATGTGGAACAATAACTCAATAATTTTTCGCTGTGAACATCACTTAAGTAAAATAACCTTGAGTACAAATTTTTTAAAAATAGATATAGCAGTACTTCCGATATGTTACAAAGCTTCAAAAATATAAATTCCTTGTCTATTCTGTTATGTCATTTTCATAGTTCATAATATATTCTGCTGACTTTCGACCATATATATATGAACTATGAATTGGAATTTTTTGTATGGCTTTTGTTATTTGTTCGTATAAATTAGTGATATAGTGATAATATAGTCTGGAATAATCCATTTCTTGAAATTCAGGTACAATTGAAAGGATCTGATTGCTAATATGAAAACTAGACATTTTTTCAAAATTCACTATTTTACATATAATTTATTTAATGTTCTTCCAATGCGAAAAGCAATCTGTCCATTATTGAAAACAAAATTTTATAACCATTTTAATTACATTATTTCATATTATAATTTAAAATCAAGATTATTTATTGACCCTCGAGCTCCTTGTCCCGCTATTTCCGCGCGTTGGCAGTCAGTCCATTTTCTATTGCATCCCTATTTTTTTCGCAGTTTTGAGTGTTTAGTTTTATGATTATAAATTTTTATAATATCATATTATATAGTGTAACATTTATCAGTTCACTTTGTTTGAAAAATATGTGAACTTATTTGTAAATATCGCATCTGAATAGCGATTTTTTAAAAAAATCCAGTCAAAGGGTTTATGAATTTCCCACCACCTTGATTTAGATTTCATATTTAACATACAGCAATTAGAAAATAATATTAATATCTATCATGCCAGAGCAAATTTATAATTATTCAAATAACATGTTATAAGGAAATATCTAAAAAGTTACTCTGTAGATCATCTTTCTCTATTTATATCGTTAAAAAATGTTATACCAACATTTAAAAGGTGGTTGTGCCTCACCCTTTTGCTTGTTTCCTTCGATACGAGAGATTCCATCTCACTGAGAGGACGGTCCCCCTCTGGACCATCTGATGCCGTGCGGACGTAATCGATGCAAATGGCGGACAGCGAGCGGTGCATTACGATAAGAGCCACCGCATTACAAGCATAATTTTACGATTTGGCTGGACTTTTGCTCTTTTATTTATTTCAATTCAATTTGAATGCGACCTCCACTTCAACTGGCCAGGAATGTATAAGCGCCAATGGCTTATCTGTTGTGGGTAGAGGAAAGAAACAGATCGCTGAACATAACTCCAGCCTGATTAGAAAGCAGTGCTCCTCTGAAATATTAGTGCTTTATGCAAAGCAAGAATAAATATATATACCAGCTAATTCCTTTGCTGAACATCTGCTTCAAAGCATGATTGATTTATTTGATGCGACGCATTCACTATATGGCACGCTAATAAGAATTCCTTACAGTTACGTCACTCATCCTTTAATATTTGATTTTTCTTCTTGAAAAAAAAAAAAACATTCGCATTTAAAATAAATTCTTGTTCTTTACTTGACAAAATTATGCGTAGTAGACATCTGCTGATCCCACTTTTTGTAGATTTTTTGCAGGAATAGTAGAGATCTGTTTGGTTTGGTTTAGTCATATTAACGTCCCATTTGAAGCAACACTAGGGCTATTTTGGGACAGACCACGTAATTTTGAACCACGGTCAGATGACGAGGACGACACCTGAGCTGGCACCCCCCTCTCCACACCACGCCACACCAGCAGGAGAACGTTTGGTCATGACGGATTTAATGTGCAACAGACCCGGGTCTCGAACCAGAAACCCTCCGCTTCCGAGACCTTACCACCAAGCCACCGCGGCCCTCTAGAGATCTGTAAAGATCTAAACACCAAACATACATTTATAGATTTATAGTATAATTTATCCATGCCGATGAAAATGATAACTCCAGTACGCTCAGATAAAATGTGCAAGGAAAAATATGCGATAAAAAGATTAAAAATCATGACTGAACATGTAGATGGCTAACAAAATCAAAGGAATAGAAATGATGGGAATGGGAGGTGTGCCGGTAAATTTTTTTTTTCCTTTATGGTTGAAAATAGAAAGAAATTAAAATAGGACCTATTATCCCCTTATCTTAAAAAAATTGAAATGAAACATCTTCGATGGATGCAATAGCTTAGAAGTTAGAGACTGAAAAATGACTTTCACTCTCCTCTCCTAAACGTTCCTCTAATTGGCTGTTTTATAATGGAAATGTATCCGACAAGGGGGCACTCCAAATATAGGGATGAGGAGCTTCCGATATGGTGCTTGGTTCTGGCTTTCCTGGATAAAAATGAATAAAGTAAAGACTGCAGGTCTGTTACTTCTGATTCGATGATGGAATGTACGTACTTCTTATAGAAGGGTTTGTAGTGTAGCCGATGATAACCATTAGGACACAACCAAAGTTCCTGCCTCTGTTCAATCGTGATGATTATCATTCAGTTTATCCTGAATGCTTCGACAGAGAGGGGTTAGCTCCTTTGCTGTTCATAATCAAACGTGTGTTGCTGTTCATAATCAAAGGCTGCCATTGGTTGCTTCCTCTTTCTCCTTGTTTCATCGTCATAATTCCAATTCTTATGAAGTCAAAAGAAGATAGAATGAAAAGAAGGGAAGTGAGGTTTTTATATCTCCGAAAAACGGGGTTTATTATTATTTTTTTTTCTCCAACTTACTGATAGGACTATTTCAAGTTGAAAGGGAAATCTTAAATTAAATAAAATGTCTATTAAACGTCTATTTTAAAAGTCTATTGAGGTTGTTAGAAAAATATGCTGTCATTCGATAAATTTAGGATTCCCAATAATAACATGTTTTAAGATGGAATTTATAGGATGTATTAGGTAATAATATCTATTGATGGCAAATTTCCTCTTAATGCATTTACAAATGAAATGGATACTGCACAAAATCATGGTTACAAAAGATATATATATATATTTCGTTATTAATTAGAAAATTAAAAAAGAATGAAACTGTTTTAAGAAATGTGGATTAATAAATATTCTTTCATCTGCGAAAATCGCTCAAAACAATTTTATAAATTGTTTAGCAGCAGATGGTGTAGACTTTTCTTTCAGTAAAGCAAATAAGCTGTATTTTGTCTTGATATTCTGGACAAGATAATTGAGAATGCAAACAGCGCCTCAATTAAACTGGTAGCAGAATCTTGATTTCGGGATCGGAGGCTCTTGGATTTAGGATGAAACTCCTGCAAAAATAACCATGGATGGAACACATAAATCCTTGGAGATTCAAGCATGTTTCTGCTAATGTAGTACAAAAATTTGGAGAGTGGAATTGACTGTAAAATATCCATTCAATTCTCTCTGTTTTGTAACTGTCGTGTTCATTTATATTTGGAGAGTCGGACAGACAGACTTCCTGAGAATGGATTTCGCTTAAAGATAAAAATCAGCTGATTTGGAGAAAAGAAACCATATACCAAATTTTATCCAGATCAAAGCGATTTTGAGTTATCTTTTTGAAAAATTAAGACAGACAGACATAATCGCAAAATCTCGAGTTCATATATTTTGAAGATTACAATATTTTCTCCATACTTCGTAAGCGAGAAAGTGGGGAAAAAATTATTTTATCTATATTTATAATAAAGCTCAATGTGTGTGTGTTGACGCTCTACAGACCAGACCGTTTGACCTACAGCTACCAAATTTGGTACATGTATACCTTGGAGGTTGGGAATGTGCACCTGGGGTTTCTTTTTTCGAATTTTTAATTAGAATTTTAATTATTAATTAAAAACTAACTTTCCCGCCAAAAAAATCTTCATTTCCCCACCGCCAAATGAGTACGGCTTCAGTTTTTTTTTCCCCACACAAATGAGATTAGGCTTAACATTTTTCGACCGATTATTTCAAACGATTCTGTTTATTTACTTAATGTTTGATGCATTTAAAATTAAAATTTGTTATTTAATTGATGTTTCAGATTCAATCTGAAGTACTTTTGAATTAAAATAAAACAGAATAAAGGGAATTAAAAATTCCTAATCTGCATAGCGTTACTCCAACTGGCGTAGAAAAATTCAAGCATTTGCATTACCATAACTGGAGTTGAAAATTCACGAATGCGCATAGTGTTCTGATTGTTGACAACTATTTTCAACGGATGCGGACTTGATTTAAATTATTTTTTGGTTAATTATATGCTTTTGTAATTAAATTGTATTTATGTTAGTTATATATTTTTTGTATATGCTTATAGTTTTAAGTACATCGTTTTTTAAGTAGTTTTTTTTAAACCTGTTTTCGCCGATTATTTTTAACGATTCTGTTTATTTTTTTAGTGTTTGGTGCATTTGAAATTAAACATTGTTAATGAATCGATCTGCTCATGATGAATCTGAGAAAATTTTGTTGAAAAATTCTTGAAATATTGCATAAATTAAGAAAGTTATTCTTTACTGCCCATAAAGTTTAAATGCTCAATGACTGTGTTTTCAGTAATCATATTATTAAAAAAATGCTTTGTTTCAATAAAAAATTTTATTATATTAATTGCAGATTAATCATTTCCACTTTAATTTAAAGCATAAATTCTACGGGAGCTAACCGAAAATTAGAGAGGTACATATTACATTATGACTGAAAGCCTTAATAATATTATGAGTGAATTATATGACAATCAAAATTTGAAGTTTTAAAATGTTTTGATGAAGAAGCTATTAAAGTAGAAATTACATAAAATATTTAATTATCAAAATTTTAACGAGCATTAAGATTGGCGAACCGGCTGGCCGCCAAAGAAACAAAGATGTTATTCGTTAAACCAGTAAATTATTTAGGAAAATGAAAAAAATTATTCCTATGTTTTCAAAAATCCGAATGTTAAGATTATGTACGTACTTACACATATACAAAATTGTGTACAATTACGAAGTTGTTATGATTTCATTTGGAAAGATATGGTTGAGTAATTTTCCTTCCTAGGAGGACAAATAAAAATAAATTTCATAAGATATTATCATTAAAGCATAATGTTTAATAGGCTATTATACTATCTGTAAATTGTGACATAAGTGATGTACAAGATTAAGAATCGTACAAATCACTTTACAGGAAAAATTGTTGGATTTAGAGCATGCTTTCTCCTTGGAAAGTAGGCACTTACTAAAAAAATGTTTTTCCAAAATTTTAATCAAATTTTAAACTAAGAATGTATTAAAAATTGTGTTTTTCCGCAACAACTTCAGCGCACATTGTTGAATAAAATTTATTTTTATAACATTTTAAAGTTTAAAAAAAAGGTGCTTTTTTTTCAATCATATCAATTTTATTCAGCACAATTTCCCCCTCATTTCAATAAATTTTAAATTATATTTTAAAATTTATTTTACAAAAATTCTTTTCATTTTTTTGGTAACTGCATCTGTAGACATGCGCGACACAATGATATTAAAAAAGTTTTTAATTTCTCTTATAGAAAGCAAACAAACAGAAAGCATTGTAATCATAAAAACATTCAAATTCAAGATTTTGATGAATATCCACATATCACACCTCTCTGAGTCCAGAAAACGCATCTTTGGCATTATGTTTGCTTTCCTGTGATCAAGATAACTAAAGAAAAATTAAAGTTAGATGGATGAAATTTGGATACAGATTTAAGATCAAATTTGCATATGATTGCTAAATTTTGAATGAAATCCATTTAGAGGAAATCTGTCAATCCAGCTATTCGAATATACGTTAACATGATAACTATAAAACGAAGAGAGCTATATGAATAAAAGTTGGTAATTAGATTGTAGTGTAAACTGTAGACATGTATCAATTTGGAACCACATTTTTCAAGAGTTTGACAGTCTGCTTTGTACTTTCACATGCACGTAAACTTGATGATTCAAAAATACAGTGTTAAATGTATGAAATATGTTATGGGATTTTGTGTTAGATTATGGTTTTATACAGTCGGAAAAAATGAAACAAAAGGCACATTCGACGCTTGTGTATTAACCACATCGCAGGAATTAATCACAAAAGATAGCACGCTAATAAGCTCTTTCATAATTATTGTTCGCCAGTAGCATGCAGTTAATGATACACGATTAAATTTAATAAAGATTATATCAAAACTTTTGATTAGATTACTTTCGCTGATTGTATGCATGTTATTTTGTTAATGCTATTAAGAGCAAGATTTTAAAAAAAAAATAACAATAAACTAATTAATTCAAAACATTATGCCACGATGTTTCAAAATAAAAGTTCAATTCTCTACGAATATATCTTTTATTATTGTGACGAATTTTTCTTCTTCTTTTTTCTTTAGCAAAATATAATACAAGTGATTCCCCACTTAGAAGTGACCACTACTCAAAACCTACCATCAATCTGGATTTGTTCGATTTTTTCTTTCTTTCTCTCCACCCCAGCCAAATCTCTTTTTCTTTCAATCTACACGAATTGTCATGTTTCCATAATCTCGGGCGGAGTGTAGGGGTGTGGAAGCGAAGCAACAGGTAGCGATGCAGAACATCACGTACCGAAAAACAAGTTTCTGGACACCGAGGCTCGAAACCTTTCCCGATATCATCCCGTAATAAGGCATCCACCCAGAGTCATCGATAAATGGAGAATTCTAAATTGAGGTACGTTATCGGCTTTTCTGTGGAGGATTACGAATGGTCATTGTCTGGTTAGTGACACCATTCTCCAGTGAAATTCCATTCTCCCGCAAAAAAAGTTGGTAGATACCAGATTTGGAATTCTGGTTTGTCTGAAGGAACCGCAGGTTCTTTTTAAGATGAGAAAAGGGTATTTTGTTTCTAATTCTATGAATGAAATATTTTACGAATCTCAGACTTGCTACAGTTAAAATAAAATTGAGAAAAAAATTACAAATGTACGTAAACATGGAAGAGCTGAAACAATGTGAAGACGATGCAATCAAGATGGAAAGTCATAAATAAGTTTATTTGAATTCCGAATTATATTTATTTTATTGATTAAAAAAATCACTTTTAACCCTTTAGGAAACAAATCTCTTCACAGATAATAACTTCTTAATATATCTTTTATAACTTTTTAACATAACTTTAATTCGTTTTTCATATTTAGAATTTCGTTTATTTCGCAAAAAGTATGTCATAGCACTTTTAAAATAATCCGAAATTCGTTTTTCTAAATCAATGTTCCTCAAACCTTTACCCTTCAAAAGGTATCTGATTTGTGGGCCAACGAAAATTCCTCTTTAATTTTTGTGTAAGTTTAATAATGGAAACAATTCTTGTACACTATCGAAATATATGCCCTTCTTTATTCATCGTTTTAATTTAATTCTGCATATTAACTAATTCTACATCAATCCCAACTTTATGTGTAAAAGTAAGAAATAACTTTCTTTTTATTGATTAGAAGATTTTGGATTTTTTTTTCTTTTGCTATAATATTGCTTTAGCTTGGCCCCTTATTTGTGAAACAGTGTTGATATTTCGGCCTGCAAATCCACTAGCACAAAAAACAACAGAATTTTGTATAATCTAATTACATACCAAAGAGAATGGAAAATTATTTAAAATCTTCTTATATGTTTTAATTATGATAAGTATAATCGATTTCATTAAACAATATTTTCAAAAGTGTTTTTAATTATGGGAGAATATGCTATAGAAAAGACTGTAGAACATTTTCAAACACCTGCACCACACCAGTTGATAAACTGCCCTACACAGCGGATCTTTAGTGGAATAGAGCCTCAAACATGGAGCCCTCAGTCGTCCAAACTGAGACCTTACTACAAGGACATCACTTTCTTTTATTCTAAGAAAATAAAGTTCATATAAATTTCTAAACCGTATACAGTAGATTTTCTTCAATTCTTGCAATGAAGAACAGAAGTGACTTTTCTTTTTAAACTGACAATGTTTTTTACCTGTTAATTTCATCATGCGACATGTATGATGATAAAATCGTTCAAAATGCCCAAAATATATTTTAACATGTATTTAAAAAATGAAAAAAATAAATGTTTGATTAATACAAATTTTGCTCTAAATTAAAATTTTTTTAACATAATAAAATATCACAAGCTTTCAGAAATATTGAAATACCCAATTACATTCGGAGAAGAGTTTTTTTAAAAAAAAAATTAATATTAAGTGATGTTTTTTTAATATAAGAATAAAATGATGAATAAAAGTGAAAGTATTTAAATAAATGTGCAGTTTTTGAAGAGAACGCATATTTTGATGTATATTTTAACACATTTACAAAAATTAAAACTGTTCTAGAGAAAAAAAAATATTACAGTTTTTTATTTTTCTTTGTAACATTACATATGTAACATATATACGAGCGTAACTAATTATTATCTAAGAATTATGTTCAAAAATAAAATTTTTGTGTTTAATATATGAAATTACCTATGAAATTCTGGAATTTTTTTCAATAATATTTTTTTTTAAAATCATAAATCTGTTTTTAGAGCATTTAACAAATCCATAGGTCATAACATTCTACATAATATAACGAGCACAAATTATAAATTTCATTATTTCTTGATTACTTTTTGAGATATGACGATATTCGTACAGTAGAATAATAATAATAATAAACACCCGCTCTTCAGAAAATTTATTTAAAATTTAGAAATGCCTATAGATAAGCATCGATTACATGTCAAGAGTTTGCAAGTATTTGGCTTTAAATTGAGATAGAGACAAAATAAGATATTATTGGAAACAGAAACTTGCCTTTTTTTTTGAAACTGCAAAAAAAAAAAAAAAAAAAATGCAAATTTTCATCCAAATTTATGTTTTTAACCTTTGTTTATGCAAACTGTTTTCCTGAAAGGCTGTGGGTCACTCATTCGCTTCTAAACTCTTTGCTAATCGTAGTCGTAGTTATTTAGTTATTTGTTTTCGCTCTCATATTGCATTCTAATGTTTACTTCTCTCTTTTTTTACTGTTCATTCCAAGAACTCCATAATTACCAAAAGTTCTAAGATATATGGTTGAAAGCCCCAACCGGCGGCCGTTGTATCGCATTCAACTTTCACGGCTATGATGAAATAAACGCTGACACATATATAAAAAAAACATTAAGTTTTAAAAATAAAATAAAGATTGACGAATAAAATATATCATACTAAGATGTAATACACTAGTTTCGAATCTCTTTTAACTTTTTTTTTAACTTAAAGATTTTTAAATTTAAAAACAAGATGCTTCTTTTTTATTATTTTTTTCCTTAAGAAATAATAAATGTTTGATCAATTTCTTATTTTTTTAAGAGCCTCATTACGTTAATGTATTCTGATTTCCGCCAATACTCGCATTCTGTGTTTTTCTTAGCAACATGTGATGACCGTAAAGGATAAATATCTCATGAATGATACTTAAATAACGATTGTGAAACAGAAAGGAAAAAAATTAAATGATAAAAAGGGAGTCCAAACAGCTTCACCACTTTAAAAGAGAAAAGGGAAAGTTAAGTAATATCTTTCCTGTTGAAAATGCCATGAGTTCAGATGTAAACATTTTATAATACGGAAGGAGCATCTGGAAAGAATATAAAAGATATATTATGCAAAAAAAGAAATGTTAAAATGTTTCAAGGATTTCTTTTAAAGAAATGGCATCCTTGTGTCTGGACTGTATCAATTTTCTGAAACAAATAGCAGCATCGACGTAATGACTGGTATTAAAGCTGTAAAAGTTGTTTACTAAATGTTATTTTAAAACAATACGTGATTAAAGATTTTTTTTTTGTCGTTAGAAACAAATAAAATCGGTAGACAAGTAATACGTGAAACAAACGAGTCTATTAAATAAAATATATATGAAAAAAATAGTCTTTATACTGTTTCATTTCATGAGAATCTTTGATGATCCATATGATTGCCTAAAAATATGAAATTTAGTATATTTCTTATCATTTTTCTTTATAATCAGATGTGCTTGTAGAATTTTCATAGTTAAAATTTTTTTTAAATAACAAATAACTATCAAGTGCAGTTGAATTTGTGTATACTTTTTTATGGGGAGTATTTTAAAAACATAATCAACGAGACAATTTTTTTTCTTTGTAATAATATTCCACAACAGAGCTTATAATTGAATGGAGCTATTAAATACGTCATGCAAAATACATGATGCAAAACACTCTTCAGGAGACTGTTGGAAATAGAACTACCGAATTTGGTGAACAGTTACTTTTTAGATAATAAGTGTTCATTAAGAAAAAGGTTTTACAAAATTTTAGCTAAATTTTAAATACAATTTAATAATTAATATTATTACAATTTAATAATTAAATTTTTAAATAAAATTTAATAATTAATTTTAATTTTTCCCGTCATAATTTTAAAGCATTTTAACGCACAAAATCCATTTTTGTACCACATTCAATTTTTTTTAAAAAAAAGTCAGTAATGCCATTTTTCTCTATGTAGTTTTTTCCTCTAATTTCAATACATCTTCCAAAATATTTTAAATATATCTTGCAACAATAATTTTTAGTATTTTAGTTACAGAATTTACACGAACCCTTGGCACGATAGTAAATATTTTTTGTCTGTAATCGTAACTTTAATCTTAGTTATCGTTACTAAAATTAAGAGTAAAATTTAAAAAGTATATGCATATAAACCCAAATAAGTTAATATTTTAATTAATTTTTTATTAAAATTTAATGATTAATTTTAATATTTTTCCTTAACAAGTCTAGTGAATTTTATCGCACAAAATTCATTTTTACATCACATTCAAATTTTAAAAAATTAGTAATGTCATTTTCTTCCATGAAGCTCTTTTCCTTTCATTTCAAGACATTTTTCAAAATATTTTTAATATATCTTGCAACAATGATTTTAATGTTTCAATTACGTTTCTCACGCAAAAAGAGCGCATACATGAACAGATGATTCATTTTTAAAACATTTTCATTTCATGATGTTTCGGATTAGAGTTCAAATTCTAATAATTTTTTTTTCTTTTATTGGGGAGACAAGGGTATTCTTTGTTCTCTCTTCACCTTTGCATGTCAAATAATTCAAAATAAAGTAAAAGAGAGATTACAGAAAGAACTAGTGTCCTAAATTTTCTGCTGTAATAAGCTATAAAAATCGAAAACGAATCTAACGGAGAATAGAAATAACAGTTTCAAAAAACGCCAGGCTGTTTAGAAAATCATCTATCACTTTCCAAGATAACCTGACAAAACGAGACTATTCTAACTCATTACAAATAAATTTTTCCTTTAAAAGTGAATTGAAAGAGACGCCAACAGTTCCTCTACATTTTTCCCTGCAATACCCTTCAGCCAAGCTATTGATCCACTCGTTATGAAAGAAGCAGTTATGAGCGATGGGATACGGAAGTAACCATCTACCGTTCTACCTTCAAGCTCCTGAAGCAACATGTTGCTGCTTGTGTGAATGTGTGAGGGAGGAAACATTCTCGTTTCGGCGTCGTATTGCGCGTGGGAAAAAATAAATAAAGCAACGATTTCATCACGTAACGCTTTCTTGCCTCATTTTGTCCTGTGTCTGAACACGTCCAGAGAAAAGGATTATTATTGACACAGCGTGATTACGTCTTGATGGGTAATTGCTGTCGTGCCGATTCAAGCCTTTTCAGGTTTAAGGACAGTTTATTGCTAGTTGATAGATAGATTAAAAAATGATTGCTGATTATCGTAGAATAAAAGGAGTCATCTACAACGTCAACTGGTTTAAAGTGTGTCAAAACTTTGCTCACTGATTAAAAAAAAAGTGCTGGAAATAATGCCGGATATTATTAAATATAAAATTTTAACCTGACTACAAATTAAATAGAATTAATTATTTTTTAAAAAATATTTATAATTATTTTTAATTTTATTGATTTATTATTATTAAAATTTTAAAATTAGTTAAAAAATTATTTAAAAATTAATTATTTTATTATTTATTTTATTGCTAGATTTAATGGCTTAGAAGTGAAACCACACATTTCTCTTCCAACAGACTCTCTTTCTTGTTTTTGTTTTTTTGATATTTGTGAAGTAAATAAAAAGATTTTAATTTTTAGCATTACAAGATGAATGTACTGTTCAATCGTAACTTTTTAAATAGCAGGAGGGGTAAATTAATTTGATTTTATTCTTATTAATATATTTATGTAAATTTCATTTCTGGCCTTAATTAGTAAAGTCATTGCATGATACCATCTTTATACTCGTATGCTACATTAAATATATTAGAATAAATAAATTATTATTTAATTCGCTCTGCAGAAATTCACCATGCCATTTAACTATAAGGTATAACAACAGAAAAAAATGAAAGTAGCTCGAAAACCCTTTTTCTTCTCTTTTCTTTCTTTCTTATTTTTTAATACAAATGAATTTCATGAATGCATCTAATGGCAATGGCTTGAGTGTGTAATAAGATTGTTTGTTAATAATGATGTCCCGTAAAAATAGATTTTATCTTATTAGCTGGCTTACTGCAACTTAATGTAATAGAATACCAACCACTTCTTCAGCAAACACATACTTAATTTAGAGGCGAAATTTCCTGTTACCCGACGTGTTATTGGTGTGATATAGAAGTGTGAAGGGAAAGATACTGCTTCTAAAATCATTTAACTGAAGTTAGCAGCTAATAGATCCTTGTTTAGTAGCTTTCGAAAAAATTTTACTTTGAACGAAATTTTAATCGACCTTAGCAAAAAGATATTTTCTAAGATGACTGAAAAATAGAGGAAGGAAAAGAGAAAAACTTTTTGCAAATTAGAAGTTTTTATCTCATTTATTTTCTAAGAGAAATAAAAACAGTCTAATCTCAGTCTAATCAGTCTAATAAGATTTCCATAAAATCCAGAACTCAGAACTATACAAAATTACTCTAAATCAGCATAATTACACAACATCAGCAATAAAAAAAAATTGCCTTTTTTTGAAAAAAACAAGACCAAAAATTTTTAAAAGTTGCTTGCTCATTAAAAAAAAAAATCACGTAAATCACGCAATTTTTTGCAAAAGGTAAGAGTATCAGAAGATTAAAATTTCAAAATTCTAGAAACTAATTGCTGATTTTCTTAAGTGTTCATTTCTTTCATCAATTGATCACACTTGAAGACTACAATAAAATGTGCGTGGTCAAAATTTCAATGATTCCTTTTTAGCTGTTGATTCCAAGCTTGTCGTTACTAAGCAAATGAACTTGTCTCAAAACATTGTGATAAAATTTTTAAAAAAGAAATCATAAAAAAATGAATAAGACATTTCCATATTTATTACAATTTATTATAAAATAACCAGTGAATATAATACTGTAAAATTTTTTCAATGGAAAGTCACGTTCTTAAGTCTTTTAGTCCAACAGAATAGCACCGCCAATGTAAAAATAGTAGTACTTTACGATCGATTGTTATTGAAAAGGCATGAACGAGAGGAAAAATTTCATGTGTTTTTTAGCTCCACAAATTAAATTTGCCATTATTCTTTAATGTCATTTATCGAGTAGAATAAAGGATGAAATATTTCCAACGCCAGTTGATATTGATACATACAAAATTAGTTATGTCTTAAGCTATGTCTAGGGTGAAAGCCGAAATGTCGGAAAATGCTTGAAGAAAATCGGAATACTGCCTTTATAATGTACGGACTACTAAAGGTGAGCACACTGAAATTTATTGACATAAATTGATTATAACTTGACATAAGAGGGCTGTTTCACAGTTGTAACTATAAAATAAGAGGGCTGTTTCACAGTTGTAACTATAAAATAAGAGGGCTGTTTCATAGTTGTAACTATAAAATTGTATAAAGCTGCGTTCCGACGACCTATAGCCTTACGGATATGGTCGTAAATCTGCCAATTGACCCGTTGTTGGACTACCCCACCTGTGGACGTCAGTCCAGAACTTTCCGAAAATTGCCGGTAAAATGAACAGACATCGAAGAACCCTGGCAAATCAGAAGATAGGGGAAAGTGTGCCTGTCTCCAGACACGCGTAGGTTGTCGGAACGGGGTTTAACAATTATATAGTACAGTTATATACAAGGTTATAGGGCATTTATTGATATAAGAGGGTTATAAAGTTATTTAAAATTTCATAACCCATTTTACAATACATTGAAAAACAGCAATATGCTAAATTATAATAGATTTTTTTACAATATATTTTTTTAAATCAGGGAAATACTTTGTGATCAATCTGTACATTTATCAAAATTCGTTTGAGAATCACATCATATTGAAAAAATCCAGCACTTTACATAATTGTGACTTAAACGATGCTTTTCTTTCGCAGCGCTGACCGAATTCGAAGTCCACAGTTATTTGGGACCTGTTAGTCTGTCACGCACTGGTCTTCTGGGGAGTGTGGATTTCTGTGCCCGATGAACATCCCTCCCCGGGCAAGAACATTTCCGTCGGAAGGGAAGCATGACTGCAGCAAGTAAGGAATAAAGTTATGGAGAAATGATTGTGACCTCCAATTAGAGGGGGCAGATGACGTCCGAGCAACATGAGCTGGAAATGATTCGGAATCTCTCACGCGATGTCTCGCTCTTTGCTACTCGCTTTCTCTCTCTCTCTCTCTCTGAAAGCGAATAACCCTATAAAGACGACGCCTTCTCTCTCCCCTGGTACCGCGTCGACTTCTGACGTTGCGGCCATTTTTGGACATTGGATTATGAAATGGTAGAGTTCGGCATGGCTCGCTCCTGATTTAAAGCAATGTTCCATGCGAGAAGAGGGTAAAAAAAAAAAGTTTGCTTTTAGAGGAATCTAAATTTAGAAAAATTTCTGCTTGATTGCATTTGCCTAACTGGAATACAATGGAATACATCATTTATCCGATCTCCGATTATCCGGATTGTTTTGAGGAGAAGGGAAATCCGTAAACAAAAATCTTCCCAAATAGAATCGAGTAAAGATAGGGAATAACTAATTTTGAAAAATTCAAGTAGAAATATTTTAACACAGTACATAAGAACATATAATGTAAATAACTTAGTTTTTGTAATCGTTAAATTAGTAAATTCTAAGTACATTTCGAGGGTTTTTTTTCTCCCTTCTCCTAGGAAATAAACTTTTTCCTCGATCAAATATCTAAATATTCGATACCGGATTGAATTTAGTCTCAATTTTTTTAACTGAAATTTTATTGCATAATATACTTAAAAATTCCGATCCATCTTCTTTTGAAAATTCTTATTTAAATGGAAATATTTTACCTTAACCATATCATTGTTTGTTTATCTAATATATCATAGTTTGCTATTTACCGGATACAGTGAAACAAAGGTTCTGAGGTTTCCATGCTGCATAACCCTCTTGGTGTATAAACGAATCTTATTTTAAAGAATATGATTTGAGAATAATGTTTTTAAAATATTGCCTATGGAAAGCGGTAGGATCGAAATTCTCTCTCAGTGACGTAGTCAAAACACCCAATGGCAACTTACCAAGAAGTCTGTTTTAGCCACAGGTGTAAGCATATGCACCACAGAGTTTTATTACTCATAGAATAAAGTTGAATGAAATTATTAACTCACTTCATTCATCAACTAGCTGCTAAAAGGAACAAAGCTAAATCATTGCTGCTTCTGCAAGTACATTATGTATGCCAACTACCACAAGTTGTGAACCAAAGTTATTGAATGACCTTCATACAGCATGAAGCAACATTCCAGAATCACGATTAGAGTTGTGTGAAAGAATTCTGTGTGGAAAAATGATTAAACAAATACTTCTTGTAAAATCATATAGGAGTAGATTCACTCACGAGTATATAGGGAGAACACCCTTCGGTATCTCGCTAAGAAGTCTGTTTCCACCACAAATGTAAGAAATGCTCGTACACCACAGTTATTATTACTCATCGAGTAATTGCAACTTTGTTCACTAAGAAAATTGCTTGTAAGCCGCAGTTAATTCAACAAAATTCGCTATTGTAAAAAATATAAAATAGCATAAACACTAAAATGTTTTATATTTCAAAATAGAGTAAATCTTCTATTTAATGAAGTTCTATCATTCCAGATAGAGTGTTTGTATAATTGAAAGCTCATTAAAATAGGATTTGTGTTATAAATCTCGGTTTGAACACGACTTTGCACTTGAATTTCTACTTCCTAATATAAATGCAAAATATTTGATATATACAAGGGGTGATCCAAAAAAAAAAGTTTACAAGGCAAAGGAAAAATGTTTTATTAACATTAGACTCTGGATACAAAGTGTAATTAAGAGACATATGTGGCGGTCACTTCTCTACATAATCACCGAACCTGTTGAGGCATTTATCACACCACTGGACCAATTTGTTTAACCCGTCTTGGTAATAATCAGATCCTTGGCTATTGAGCCAGTTCTCGGCACCTTTTTGAACATCACCGTCTGATATGAATCTTATTTCCGATAAGTGTTTCTTCAATGCCGGGAAAAGGAAATAGTCACTGGGAGCCAAATCGGGGCTATATGGGGAGGGGAGTGACTCCAGAACTCTCACCCATACGTTTCCAGCAATCTCTTTGCCCGCTTCAAAAGAATCACACCATTTCGACACCGGTTTTCTACTCATTTCTTCACCCCTGTACACTTCAACAATTTGTCTATGAATGTCCGATGGGGACACATTTTTGGTCCATAGAAATCGTATCACGGCTTGCACCTCTGAGCGAGACCACTTCTCTAGAAGTCTTGCCATTACTGTCGTTGTTTCAGATCTCAGTATTAACACTATCTGTTCGAACAAGACAACTAGCGCCAACTGTCTCCACTCTGGGTAACTTCTACCCACAATTTCTACTTTCCAAATACTGCTGCTAGTAAACTTTTTTTTTTAAATCACCCCTCGTATATGATGTAAGAACTGTATTAGTAACTATAACCATGACAAATTTATTAGCAATACCAAAACCCAAATGCTATTTGCAACTATGTATAAGAAGAATACATAAAGACCATCTCTTCTTATTTGCTTAGATTTTGTCTGCACAACAACATGTTTTCTTCAAAACATGTTGTTGTGCAGATAAGACGACTAAATGGATAAACATTAATATTTGAACTGAAGGTTGTTTCATGGTGGAACAAGCAATTCCATATAAACATTAAGGTGACAAGCGTGTTATAAGTAGAAAAATATCAAGAGATGAGACATGGAATTGAGAAAGTAAAAAGGCAATGTTTAAAAAATTATTGGGAAAAATTGATGCTATATTTTTATTAGAAATCTTTGATAAAAATAAATTTACTGTCTGATTAATAATATATATCGTAAATAAAGTGACTTCATTTGGATTTTGTATGCGCATACCATACTAGAAACCATTTGAATTACTTATAATATGCATTTTCAGAAAGAGGAAAATATATATTGACGAGTTTGATATAAAATAATTAGTTTCAACTCTGAATATACTTTTATTCTTCGAATATGAAGCAGTTAAAACCGCAACTAAAATAGTTGAAAAATAGCTTGCCAAGTAATTTACTTTAAAAAATAAAGTCTGAACAAAATTCCAGCTTGAATAAATGTTCGTTTCTCGTGATGGGCAAATTATAGCTTTTCATTTAAAGAAACGAGTTTTACGGCAGGAAGATTGAGCACTATCAATCTTTAAAACGAGCGCGGAAAACCATCAAAAGGTCGATACCTTTCATCGTCATTAGTAGGCAAGAAAACCGGAAGAATGAGAAAATACCTTTGCATAGAAACAAAACTAAAATTTATGATCTCCAATAGTCCCGTGTTTACACCTGTGATTCACTCGTTCAGATGGAAGGATCATAGTAAACACATACGGTTGGTTAGCTCTAAGGTGCGCGCATGTGAAGGGAATAGTAATGGCCCCTAAAGCACTTTATTGTTTCAACAAGATGATGCAAGTCTGCTTGACATCAGTTCAAACAATAAAAAGGAGCATGGTGTAGGTATTTTCAGAAACGGTCCGTTCTGCATTAACCCATGGATTACCAAATTCTATGTGATTTTTTTTTTGTAGAAAATATTTTTATTTTTATTTATTAATTTATTTTATTTATTTTTTTGTCAAATAAGGTGCCTAATTATTGGTATTTCGAAGTTTCTTTTAATATAAATGTAAAATTTTTATTTAAAGTTCTCTTTAGTATTTAATATTTGAGGGGTTTATTTTACGTTTTATAAAAAAGAAGATTTCATGAAACAAACAATTTGATTCTAAGCCGTTGTATGCGAAGAGTCGATGGATGATAAAATATCAATGTATTTTATTTGAATAAATGAACGCTTGGTAATGTTTCATTAATTCCTTTATAAAAATATGGGAATTTGAATTGAATGGATTTTTTTTATATTATCCTCTATAAAATAATGAATATTGTAAAAAGTGAAGTTCAAAAAAGTTGTTTTATTGTAAATTATTCAAAACATTACTTTTCTTGAAAACATAGATTCAGTCTAAAAATTTGTTGCGAAATATTTCCCAAACAAAAATGTTTCATTTTGATTTTATCTGTCCGATCTTCAAGATTGCTAACGTGCTATATTCCCAGCGGTGCAATCATGAGTCGATGGATGATCAGTAACCGGATATGTAAGCAAGTTCTCGCTTCCGCAGTGGGTATAGGAATGGTATGGGATTGTGTTATTTCCACTCCAATGAAGGAATATATCTCTAACGGGAAGAATTGACTCCATCCGTTATGACTCCATCTTCAGAAACAACATTTTTAAAACAATCTAAAATATACTTAACTACATAATAGGACTTTTTTCTAAAAAAAAATTATAAAGCACCATCTTTTTTTAAAAAAAAAAAATTAAGAATGATAAAGCAGCGTGATATAAATTTTGAAGAAAATGATTAATTAGAAATATTGTTAGAATAATGTTCCAAAATTTAAACAATACTCGATTTTAATTTGCATAAAGTCGAATGAGCGGAATTCGTAAATTTAATAAAGATACAAAATTAAATGCTCTAAAAATACTGCAAAATGTCTCGTAGGTTTGAGGCCCTTGAAAATTCAGGGGCCTTAGGCAGCTGCTTACTTTGCCTATTTAATATTTTTTGCATATTAGAGATTATCGACAGTTACAGAATGAGTATCATAAAGGTAGTAGAATCTCACAAATGTGAACTTAATTATCCAAAACGAATAACCATTTTCAATGAATCGATAATGCTTAATTGTGATCATCAAGGTTCTTGAAATTGAAAATCCTGCTTCGAGAAAAAAAAATTAATTAATAGGATACATCAGCTTACTATTCTTCATGCATAGAAAACTTATTCTCACGATAATTTGAGAACAAATTTTCTTTCTACTTTATTGCAACATGTGATATTTAGTGGTGGCATCGTTACATCGATTATTTAATTACATTAAAAAGAAACAAATTTTTTGAACTTACCGCTCCATTGACTCGATGAAATTATTTTGAAGCGAGGAAAACATTTCGAGTCAAACTACGCAAATCAGGTAAGATTCCAAAGCATGTCTTTAAATCTTTTCCAAAGGGAGCACTGGAAATCATTCGTTTCTGTAATGTAAAGTAATGGTTAGTAAAGAATTCAAATAAAGTTTATGCATAATGAGTTTGCAGAAAAAGCAAAAATTTAAGATTTTTCTGTTTTTTGTTCTGTAACTGACGTCATGAGATTCGGATTTCAACAGAATTCTAAAATACTTCCTTGGTTTATTATTCCCTTTTTTTTATTGAAAAAGCAACTGTGATGTATATCAGATTTGTTTCATATATTACCTTAATATCAATATAAAATAAAAAAATTGAAAAGCAAATTAAAAAAATATTGGTTTAGGTAACCTTGATTAAAATATTTTAAAAATTAAACTTTATACAAAATGGAAAGTAATAATAATTATTTTTTTAAATTTTAGAATTAATGATTAAAATTTTCTTTCGGATAAATCATGATTATTTTTCATTCGTAATTTTGAAATCATCAAAATGTTTCTTTTTTAATATTCAAACTAGCTTTGATCTGTGCCATAAAGAATTATCTGTTTGACAATGACAGAAAAATGACAGAAGAAAATTACATTGCAAATATTTTAATTCTTTCTGAATAAATACCCTTACATTTAATATCTCCTCTGTAATTCGTCCATTTACAATAGTTTTTCTTTCAAAAATGACGATGTAATAGTTTTTAGGTACTGCTCCATAACAAAATGGGACTAGAGGTGATTAACAAAGAAAATAACTTAGACAAACTATGAAATAAACAAAATAGCGATGAGTTTATTTTAAAAATTAATTAACAAATTTATTATTATTATTATTTATTTCTGCAAGGTTTGTTTGTTAATGCCATTTCAAATTATAGTAAGATATCTGGTTCTTAATTCACGAAACATGAAATCTGCGAATATTCATCGCCACATATGCGAAGTTTGTGATGGCAATGCAACACTGACAATAAAGTGAGAAATTGGTCGAAATTGGTTCAGTAAGGTCTAGAAAACGTCCTTGTCGAATCGCAATCTGGGTAACGAGTTATAACCAGGAATGGTTTGGTGGAGACACTAATTTTCTAAGCTTTCGTATTTTCTAAGCTTTCATCAGAATTCCTGCCAATGGTGTAGGATGGAAGTTAGGAGAGAAGGGGTATCAGTACATGTATCGTCCTCATCATCTGATCGAGATTCAAAATGATAAGATCCCTCACAGAATAGTTCTGGAGTTGCTTCCAAACGGGACGTTAATATAAGTAAACCTGTCTTCTCCTGTGGATCTTCTATCGATCAAATGGGCCGCGGTGACCTGGTGGTAAGGTCTCGGCTTGTGAGACGTAGGGTTTCAGGTTCGGGACCCGATTCCACGAAGAACCGTCGTGTAAGGGGGTCTGTTGCACGTTAAATCCATGCCAAACGTCCTCCCGCAGGTGTGGTGTGGCGTGGAGAGAGAGGTGCGAGCTCAGGTGTCGTCCTCGTCATCTGACAGCGGTTCAAAATGGCGAGGTCCGTCCCAAAATAGTTCTAGTGTTATTTTACAACGGGACGTTAATATAACTAAACCAAACTAAACTCTATCGATCAAACAAGGGCGAATCTTGCTAAGGCTGATTGCATTGCAAGCCTATCACATTTTCAGGGAAAAAAGTAGTATATTTTAAATTTGATTAAAATTTCAAACAGTAAGAAGTTGCATGCAAACATATAAAAAATATTGTTAAAATATTAATACGTAGTAATACTTGTGGAAAAATGAGAAGTCGATTTAAAGTTTAATCTCGGTTAACCATGTTTTCTATCATCCGAGGTGTTATTGTCTCAGACAATCAATATCATCTGTAATAATAAGAAATTAGAGGTTATTAAAAGAAGATTCCAATAATAAAAATATGACCAATAATTGCAACCAATTTCAATTTGCAGAGCAGTTTTAACTTCTTAAACTAAGTTAAGATTTATTATTAATTCCTATAAATTCAGTCATTCAAACTCCCAGGTTTTAGTTGAATTTTGAGAAACTTCTTAATGGTTAAAAACAGTTTAATAGTATTTGAATTTTAGTCTATTTCCTTATCTTTTTTTCGGAAATTTCAGAAATTAAATTGATATTATTCTGCTCTTATTACTTTCAGATGTAATTAACCGATATGTGATTAAAAATTGTTCTTTAATTCTTCAGGGATTAAAAAATCATTAACTCACATGATCAGCGGCTTATAGTAAAACAATTTACGACTAATATTTTAATTAAATAATACTTAAAATAAATGTTCAAACTTTTCTTTAGAACTGTTTGCAAAATTTCTTCATCCGCATGTACCAAGAAGTTTCATTCTCCTATCTTTATTATTATTATTTTTTTTAATATCACATGATAGCAATCAGTGAAAATTAATCAAATCATTATTTATTACTCTGTATTTATTTATGCCATTTCAATAAACAACACTGGATTGAGCTTTAAAAAAATAACTTTTAAAAGATTCTAAATAAATTATCTCAGAATGAACTGAGCAGAAATCATAGTACTTCCTAAAATTTGAAGAAAAACAGCAAGTAGTATATTCTGGTGTGTTAAATCGGAAACCTGATCTGTGGTTAAAAATGGCGCCTGGTGAAGGTCCGTGATATTTCCGGCCTCTCCAGCATGTACAGGAAGAGCATTTTTGCGTAATGGGCTGGTCTGAATCTCTGCGGTCACTTTAAGAGGCGATCTTTTACTTGGACAACACGTCGTTCGCCCATTGTTCCAGCGGAATGCCGTAATGAGTGTCGTAATTTGGGCACTTTACCGGAATGCTGCTTTCCCTTTGTTTGGGATGGCAGCCTCATTTGAGGGAGAAGTACGTAATCGCCCCATAAAGACATCGCGTTAAACTGCTCGTTGAATATAAATAAACAATGACCACTGCGGCGAAAGGATTCCGCCGACATATCACCGCGATGGAATTTTTTAGAGGGACATTCTCGGGAAAGGGTGGCACAACATTTATTGGTTTTATATCGACACGCAAGGTCCCCATTTAATTGCACGTGCTGCACCATCTCGGGTAGAGAGGTAGAAAGAGTCTCAGACCAAGGTAACCCGGGTGTTTTTCTTCAGGTCACTTTTAGGTCACGGTAAGAAAGATATTAATGGTCGCCTTTTCTGTTCATGGAGGAGCTTTTCGAAATTTGAACAATGAAAAATATTTAAGTATAAAAGCAGAGGTAACAAATGGATATATAAATATTAAATTTTTTTTTGAAAATGTCTACAAAGCTTTAAATGATTGACAATGAAAGGAAATTTTATTCAGAGTGAATTTTATTAAAATGAGTTTTATCAAAACTATCTTTTTTTTATTTATTTATTTTGGTTCATTCATTTTGGAAATTCCGATTAAGAAGCAAGGGTTGTTTCCACCCTCCCCCAAGCTTTCATTTGCGGCAATGAAAAAAATCTAAGTGAGACATAAATGATCCAGTTAGAAAAGAGAAACATACGTTATGAAAAGAAACAGAAAATTCAGAATAATTTTTCCACCCTTTTCCTGCATCTGCAAAAAATTCTACTTACTTTTTACTTTCTCGTATACGCAGAATAGGAAAGTATAGTAATCAGAAAAAATTCGAACTCGAGAAATTCAAGAATTTCCCTGTATTCGAAAATAAAATTTTTGGAAAATGTCCGTCCGTTCATCTATCTGTGACAAAGATAGCTGAAAAATGCTTTGCGATGGACGATTGAAATTGGATATAAAATTTTTACACAAAATTTGCAGATTTCTATCACATTTTGAGTAAAATCTGTTCAGAAGAAGTCCGTCTGTCCGGGTGATCAAGTATATGTTAGCACTATAAAAGGTGGCAGCGAACGGAACGAACGAACAGCACCAGATAGATAAATTCAGTACACAGATTTAACATCTATAGTGTAGACACCTGTTAAATTTTGAGCCAAATCCAACTACAGCTTGACTGTCTGTCAGTCTGCACGTTCAGAAACATGTAAACGCGATAATTCAAAAGCGCAATGACTTAAATATCTCAAATTTGATGTGAGATTTTGCGATTACCATTGCAGTTTTGTGTCAAATTTTTGTTTCAATCGAGTGAGAAAAACTGATCTAAATCACAAATTTGGATACTATTAACGCATGCTAAGGATTAATCGCCAAATAACCCGCCGATGATCATAAAATAGATTCAGTAAAAATGCTTAATTGGTGCCAACAGTTAATATTTTGTAAATTTGTACACCAGTGCCTTGTAAGGCGTTCTCTGGCATGACAAGTTTATTAGAGAGTATGGGAATAAGTTTTGGTGGGATTATTCCAGCTGGTTTATATTCATATCTCTTTTAACCCTTTAAAGGGCCATTTTTTTCTAGTCATATTATGTTAAAATATTTTTAGGCTTGAAATTAGAATAAGGAAAGGGATTCATTTAGCTTATTAGATACATTTAATTTGATTCATTAATTAATTTGGTTAATTAATAATTAAGTAACAAATCAAAACACATTATTTTGTCTGAGATAAAGAACTGAAGCTTCTAAGTTTCTGACTTACTAAAAAAATGTGTCAGAACTTATGCCAACCTACATAATTCCATACAAAGATTGATAAATTTGGTGGGAGGCATACTTCCCACGGCCCTAGAAAGGGTTAAATATACTTCACGGCTATTAAAACAAACATCACAATTTTCAATTATTTTCCAATGATTCGTCTCTTATTCGGTCGATTATCAGTCCTAGAAGAAATTTCAGTGTGAAAAAAAATGGCCCAACCTTTAATGTTTTAAAGTAGAATAATCACCATAACATTACATATCAATCATTTTAAGACGCACTATCCTATTAAGTGACTAATGTTTAAGGTCCTGATGATTACAGCACAATGCCATCTAAAATGAGAAATAACCCTGCAGTTGAAGGATCAAGAGGTGTAAGCTGAAAAATTGACCTCTTTTCGTTAATAACAAGACAGAGTTGCTATATTCACCTTTTTAATGTTAAATCTTCGAAAATTGACCTATTTCAAAGCTGTTGGTCTTAGAAGTTTTTAATTTGGCCTTAAATTATTTATTTAATTAACTTTGATAGTTTTATTTCCTGCAAAAAAAACAAAAAAACTTTTTAACATTATTTTTTTTAATAAATTCTAATGGTTTTTTTTCTGTTAAATTTTATATTTCGTATCATTCAAAAGCTAATATTGATTATTCCATATTGGAACCACAAAACTACTTTCTCTTCCTTTCTTGAAAAAAAATTAAAGAAATGGTAGTCTTATCAGATTTATAAAAATGGGAAAAAAAGCGAGTGCACTTATTGGTTCCTAAACCAGTTCTGTTTCAATAAACTATTCAATTTATTTGAAACTTAAACTTTATGTGCAGTATTTGATAGGTATTAAAAGCAATATTGCAAATTCAGATACTATGCATTTCGAAAGAAGAAAATAATTATTAAATTGGATATTTATCACCCAGTTCCAGATCTTTTATGGGCAGAAATTTAAAAAATCCTGTAGGAGATTATCGAAATCGTCCTTTGGAAGGATATACTATGCATTGCATGCTGCTTCCGTTCAATGATATTGTAGTGGATATAATTTTTCCCAACTCTATCTCTTGAGAAATAAAGTCCAGAATACTTCTTTTGAAAAGGGATGAACTCAGGTGATTGTTAAAGAGGAATTATCATTACTTGGTAAGTCAGAAAAGAAACCAACTACCAAACTAAACCTCTTTGGAAGAATTTTTTTTCCTCCTTTGAACAAGCGTGGACGCCTAGAGATATGAAACAAGTAGAAAATTTTAAAAAGAAAATAAAAAAAAAAGCTTTGAGAAGATCGTTATTCGTTAAGAGATGGAGGAGCAGATATGCACATCATGAAGACTCTGCATGAAACACACATTGAAATAGCTTTATAATTAAAAATTTAATACTGTAAATTACTTTTCAGCGATAAATTTTTTTGCCGTCTCGTTTTTGATTTAATATGACAGCCTACTATTTAAGGACAATGAACTTTTAATTTTGATGATGCTGATATGGATTTTAGTGGCTTAAAAACCTGATGTGATCGTGCTGAGTCATACTTCAAGTTAACCCTGTTGTCTGGAGAATATCATACCCATTTTGCTCAATGAAGTATTTTAATTAATCCTGCTGCATTTCAGCAACCAGACTCTGCTACTATTCTAGACATCGCGTGACTATAATGGGAACAAAATCAGTCACGATTTTTCAGCCTTATACTTTGGTAAAAATAGAATATTAATTTATTTTCGATTATATCCTTTGTTTACAGCACTGCAATCATCTTATCTGCGTTATGGGAATTCAAAAACAAAAGCGATGAAATAACTGAAATGTTGGAAGTTGATTCTCGACTTTATATAAATAGTCAAATAATCTAAAATTATATCTTGTGTAAATATTTAAACTTTTTATATATAAATATCGTTGTAAAAACGCTTGGAGCTTGCAAGAGAGATGATTTTATACATTTTTACTTAATTTTTTTAAATTCCCTACGTTTTCTTCCTTTATTAACATTTTTTTGCTAAAATATGTAAGGAAACACTTGATTTTGGGTAGTATTAAATTCTATGTTGAATAAAATTTTGTTCACTTTTTACCGGATTTAAAATTCTCGTATTGTCTTTTTTCTCCTAAAAAATGTTTTTTGTGAGTTTTCTATAACGTTTTCATTTATAAGAAAATAAAACATTATTGTGGGAGGAGTACCTTAGCTGGTACTTGGAATCTTGTACCTTTCCTTGTACCTTAACTGGTACAAAGAAATACAAATAACTTTTTTTTCCTTCCTTTCTTTTACACATCTTAATAGCTAGATGTAAATCCTTTCACCATTCTTGAAGAGTTTTTTTCCCCTTAATCATTGCTAAGTACCCTTTATATCTGTTTTACTGTCAACCGAGTGCAAACGCAGAGAAGATACCTCAAAATGGCATTCGAAAGAAATTAATACGAAAAAAGTTCTGATTAGAGATCAGAATCTTTATATTCTATAAGAGAAAATGAAAGATGCCGTTACTTTTTTTCTTATTTAAAAAGAGCTTGCTTTCAAAAAGCATTAAATGACGGTAAATATCATCGTATTGGCATGATTGAAATGCCAAAATTATTCTGAAATGGCTTTTTTTTTTTTTTAGCATTGATTAGACAGTAAACGAAAAACACTGTAAACGAAAATGAATAAAAAGTTTCCAGACTAAAGAATTTCGCATTTCGTTTTGTGCCAAGTACTGTTTTTCTCTGTACTTATTTATAACTTATTTGAAATAGAATGTTGTCTAATTTCTATGTTTCAACCAAAAATATCTCAAAATATCAAAACGTAAAAAAAGTTAGTTTTGTATTAATATACGAAATATTGTATTAAATTTATCTATAAAATTTTATTATTTTTGCATTTTAAATATCTGTATTAACAAATTCGTCCTATTTTCTTAAAATGAAAATTTTAAAAATGTCAAATTATAGTTTATTTAATAAATTTTACGGCGGGTAAAAATTACAGCAAATGATATACAGGGAATGAAAAATTTTGTATAAATTAAAGGATTATTTCAAAAAAAAATTGACTAATCAAATTAAAATAACGAATTTCCAAACTAAAATTAGCGGAATTTTTTAAAAAAAGGTAAATGGCTGAGGTTAATTTCCTTAGTTTTTAAATTTGTCACTTCTAGTACTCTCTTTACATTCTGGTTAGTTATATTCCTTAGTTTTACAGAGTATACATCTGATATTTTTAAAAATATATCATAACTTGAAATTTTTGACCAGGTAAGAACCATCAAAATGTTTGAATTGAAATTTATTTAAAAATTGTCCATTTATTGACTTGTATCAAAATATCAATATCAAGCTTCTTTTTTTCTAATTAGGGTACTCAAACAAGTATAGTAAGTTTATATGAAAGTAAGTATATACAAGTATACTCTGGCAATCTAATAAATTTCATTAAAAGTATCATGTTGGCAAATGATAGCAAGAAAATGAATAATCAGACAATTTTATTTCAAGTTTCATTAACTGTCCAGATACTATTAATGAGTCAAGAGCTTGTCTCTGAGAAATTTAGGTTTATCGAATTTTGACCTTTACTTCTTTTCAGCAAATTTCTGAATTTTAAATTAATAATGAAATATTTTTTTATATAACATATATATTTCTTAAATGAGGCAGTTTTGTATTTAAAATGTATTTTTTTTTTCAAATTTTCTTTTCAATTATGAAATTTTTTTATGTTTTTCAGAATTTTTCAACTCTTTTATTACTTCACTTCCTTTCTGTAAGAGAATACGACCAGCAAATTAAGAATTACCTTCTCATGATATATACAATCATCGTTCTATCAAAATAGCGTACGTTAAAAATCGCACATCACAAAACATAAGAAATTTTGATATGATAGCTGACATATAACATTTTATGATAAAATACAACTATCAAATACAAAAAAAAATCCAAGAGCAGATATAGCTTACATATACAAGTATTTTACATAAATAAAATGATTTGGTACACTTGACATACGACATTTTGCTATAAAAAAAGGACATTAATAAAAATTTCAACTTCAATTTCTACAAGGGGAGGGAGATTTAAGAGACTGGATCAGAATAAAATCTTTCACACCCCGTTATAAAAATTTCTTTCAGACATCTTGTTTCAAGACCTTTTTGAGCAGGTCCATGCGCACGTATCTCTTGGCAGACAGAAGCACTGGTAGCATGTTTTTGGTGCCCCCCACCTCCCGTTCTGTATGGAATTCGGGCGGATGGCGGGGCCACTTGTGCAGCTGGGAGTGAGCTACCGTGACGCTGCTCCTGGAAAGGAAATCGGAAACTGCCGTTTCCTCTCCACTTGCTCACTCCTGCCCCGACCAATTTACCTAATTCGCAGCTGCCCGAATCGTCTTGACCGCCCATTCACCGACTTCGGTGAATTCTTGGCAACAGTTCGGATCATTGCATAATAAATTTTTCTGATATAGGGGGAAATGGTTGAGGCTTTCCCTTCTTCATGATATTTTGGAACATATAACAGTAATATAACTGCATAATTTATAGACAAAAATTATAACAATACTTGCTAATTTAACAAGTTATACATAATCATGTACAACTTGTTTTGTTGTGTATAACTTATGTTATATTATTATTAATATAATTAAAATAGCATTTCATTTATTTAATTCGAATAATATGGTCCGTGTTGTCTCTGAATAAACGCACTTTCATCAAATTTTCTTCATAGTTTATAGTTTTGATTCTGAGAACAAAATTTATATCATTTTACAAATTTAATGAAGGCTTCTTAATAGTAGGTCGTATTCCTATAAAAAGTTATGAACATTCAAAATAGCCTTTCTTTTTTACTTGATTTACAATCCTTTGAAGGAAAAATAATTATAAGAAATATCTTTATAATTAAAATTTGTTAAATAATTCTTTGGAATCGAATTTTTATTAAAAACTTATTTCGTTTCTTGCTTGTTGCTCAACACAGATATGTAAAAATTTTGAAAAAACGGGTCAAGAGTAAAAAAAGGTATCAGAAACCCTGTTTTAAATTAAATCTTTATTTTAAAATTAATAATACTATGCCTATTTCATTTTAAGCAACTATTCTTTCATAATGGCAATGAAGAGAAAATCTTCTGTTAAAGAAAGTCAGTTTCAAATTCTATTATGAAAAAGATGTCGTAAAGCAAATCAGAGAGATATTTCTTAGACAAAAAAGCATTCCAGTAATCCCGAAATGTTGCAGATTTATGAACAAATTCTTATTTATTTTATCGAATTATCTTAAAGTTGTGGAAGAAGAACCTAAGAACATTTCGAGAAATTGAAGCAAAAATAAGTTGACAATCAAAAACCTTTTGTTCCACTTTTGATCAATACTTCTAATTATCTTAGTTCATGTAACGCATTTTTGTCATCTTCGAAATTCGGCAAACCAAATGTTGCCTTAGTATCAAATTATTCTATCATAATTGGCAATGACTCTGAGTTTTCAATCTGCATCGAACAATTTAATTTTAATCTGATTATGAAATGTAGACCATCTTCAACAAAATCAATTTAAATTTTATTTTAATCATTGCACGTAAATTACTCAATCTGCATTCAGAAGTCTCAACACTTAGAAAACCAATGAAAATGTCGCATTGTGGCTTTCCTTTTTAAGCGACAGCGATGTTTCAGTCGGAAAGAATGCAGCCTTGTATGCAAACTATTTGTCCAAATCACTTCCATCCCTAAAGATTTGTGCCACCCTAGACCATGACCTAGAATGGCCTTGTTGCTGGTACGTCACGAAGAATAATAACTGGGAGAAGTAAGGTCGTTCAAGTACGCAATGCGATGAAGAAAAAGGCAGAGTGGAGAATTTTTTTAAATGCTAATGATTCCATGCACAGACAGATATAATTATTCACTTGTTGAATTCATTCTTTAGAAAGTGTTTTTAATTAAAAAAAAGAAAAAGAAAAAAAGGATATTTTTCTGAGAGGTATTTTATATTTAAAAATAAAGCTAGTTCAAATTATAGCAATTCGCTCTAGATTTTACATGATATTTTTCGTATTGGCGAAGTTTTAGTTTCTTTTTCCTATTAAGGACAAATGATTTATTTAAGGCATCACTAATTGTGATAACCAAATAAAACTTAGTAAAACTTATTGATAGTTATTGAAATTTTTTTAAATGATTTCTAGAAGCTACCAAACAGAATTATTTTATTGGAGATAAAAAAAAAAAGTCTCTCTCACTTAATGGTAACTATATGACAGAATTTTGAGACACATCTTTTCCTTCTATTGAAAGATATAAAATAAATTCACCATATACATGTTTGTTTAGTTGATTTATGTTCTCAAGATCCTAAGATAGTCATATTATAGTTTAAAAGGAAACTACGTAAAGGAAAGAACAATTTAATCAGAATTAATATAACAATAAAAACTTACATTATATTGAAATAACTTTTTCAAAAATCGGAGGTATGAGTTGAAAAAAAGCAAGCAGGGACGTGGTGAACATCTCATTTTTTGAACAAGAGGTGTGAAACTGAGAAAATGCCGAACCTTGAGATGAATGTTGCTGACTTAAAAAACAAATACTTTTATGCTGTTTAGTTTATAATCTTAATGATATATTGCGAATAATAACAACATTTTTGATAATTTTATTTTTGTTTGAAAATTGAAAAATTATATTATATGCAAAGTCTATTTCTGCATCATATACAATCGAAGAACTTACAAAGTAATGAAATGAGATTAGTGCGGAAAGATAGGAAAAGGCTCAATGAAGTTAACAATGTAAAAATAAAAATTCATGAAGGATTTTGAACAAAATAAATTATATCCAGGTTCAACTTATTTTTATGACTAATTCTATAGAGCTGTATAATAATCTTATGCAAATTTGTTTCTGTAAAAGAAATTTTAATCTATAATTATATTTTATAGACCTATAATCGCAACCTTTTTTTTTTTTTTTGCATCATCACAAATGACACATGAAGTTGAAATTTGCACTTTTTTTGAAGTTTAATGTATGTTTTTTTCTTTTAAGAAAAGAACAACATTAATTAACCCATACTTTCATCACTTATCATTATTTGAAAAGCCTCTTCAGTGTACTAAAAAAGCATCTTCAATGTACTAAATTATCTTTCACAAGATTTAGTTGAGTTTAGTTATATTAACGTACCGTTTTAAAGCAACACCAGGACTATTTTAGAATGGACCTCGTAATTTTGAACCATGGTCAGATGATGAGGATGGCACCTGAGTTGGCACCACTCACTCCAAGCTTCCACACCAGCGAGAGGACGTTTGCCCCAGACGGATTTAACGTGCACCAGACCCGCTTATACGACAATTCTTCGGTGGAATCAGGTCTCGAATCTGAACCTTCCGGTTCCGAAGCCGAGATCTTATTATCAGGCCACCAGCCCCCCCTCCCCGAAGCTTTTCAAGAAAAAGATAATGTTAGAATAATATGAGCAATTTTGAAAGGCGGAATGTTTAGTATTTTAAATGCTGTCTTGGAAACAGCTGCAAAATTTAAGCACTTTTAATTTCTCGTATATGAAATATGGAAAGAGAAAGAATTGTCAAAGAATTTAAATTTTTGTCTAGCTGGCCGAGTACGCGTCCGTCTTTGTCTAGTTGACCGAGTAATAGTCAATTGTCTTTACTACAGCACGTGAGTTCGATGAATAAAAATTGGTGTACAGATTTAGAATCTACGATATTCTTCCGTATTAAATTTGGAACCAAATTTGTCTAAGTATTGACCGTCTACCGTTCTATAATTTCGCATGCAAGTAAACGCGGCAACTCAGAAACGTAACAACTTAGATGAATGAATAAATTTCGATGAATATGTTTATCGCATTCACGTGAAACAGAATCGGTACATCGGTAGAATTGCAGCAAATATAGTTTTGATGTTTTTGCAAATACAATTTTTTTTTCGCCAACTAAATTATTCTACTTATTTCCAATACATATTTTGCAAAAATACCGATTTGAGTTCGAATAATAAGTAGCACTTGTCTTTTTAGCGCAATAATCATATCTATTCACATGCCATCAATGTGCAGTATAAAATATCATGTCCGATTATCCCTTTAATTTATGCCGATAATAACTAAATTTTGCCTACTCGGAAAAAAAAAAAATCTAACTTCTAACCTCTTGCCAAGCAAGTATTAAAGGAAAATGAAATCTATATAAGATGATAAAAATCAATAATCCTTAAAAGTATTAAAAAATATTGATGTGTAAGACATCCCACCAATTTTTGCGCGATAGATGATGAATTAAAATAGGTCACACGATGAGAGTGAAATATGGGACACTCAGTTAAGACCTGAACAACTATAAAATCAGTATTACATGTTGGGCTTATGGGCGCTCTTTCGCCAAACAAAATATATTTGGGAGTGTGATCAATATTACGTCATCTCAATTTCACATTGGATGTTTGTATAGGGACAATAGGCAATAAATAACATGCGGTTTTATAAAATATAATTTGCTATGAATCTCCAGATCTCACAACTTCTACCACTGAGAATGACGCAACGAGTAATAAACATTTTTAAGTCACAGTATGGAACTGAAGACTGCCAAATATGTACATTATTTAAGATGCAATTAATAAATAGATAATATATTCTTGAGATTATACTGAATTTTCTAACTCATGATAGAATATTAATTTTCTTATATCCTGCATATGGATACGCGCGAACTTAATTACGGTTGATAAATTGCAAAGAATAAAAAATAAAAAAAAAAAAAAAACATCAGTTGATGAATACTTCAACTGAAATAATTCAATTATTCTAATTATTCATATATTTCAAGATAAAATAACTACGTTTTTATGTACTTGTGAAGTAACTGTTTAAAGAACAACGGTTTTAATATTTTTTAATGAAATTTTAAATACCGTATCTCGGATAATTAATTTTAATTACTTGATTTTTAATTATTTGGAAAATGATTTGATGTGTTCGATTTTGATTAGCTTTCCGTTTTGCAGCAGAAGAAGAGATGCTCATCTTAATTTATCATGATTCGAAAAAATTTTCGAAATTATTTCTTATATATTAAATAGACCTACTTTATTTTCTGGTTCATGGGAAACTTAATTGTTGCAAAATTTTTTCTGGAGGGCAGCTGGAATCATTGATTAATGTGTGTGTGTATATAACTGAAAGAAGGTTGCAATCGGATAAAGGATCCAAGTTTTAGAAGAATAACTTATTTATCTTTTATTTTCGTTTTATGTATTTTGAACCAAGTTTTAGAAGAATAACTTATTTATCTTTTATTTTCGTTTTATGTATTTTGAACCACCAATATTTACAACAAAATTTTCAATTACATTTTGTATTTTTATTGAAATTAGGCAAATGAAAATTCTAGAAGAAAATTTTGATATTATTGAAAAAAAAAATACCAAAATTTCATTCATATCAAAAAGTTAATTTCTTAAATTTTATGCTCTGTAAAAATGGTTTCTGTGCAATAATATGCTCCAAAGTTATTTAGAGATTATATAAAAAATTCGGGTTAATTTTCAGTTAAACTTTAATTAAAATTTTGGAAAAGTTCTTTCTCGTGGATTTGAATATCGTAATTCTAAATTTAATTATTACCCATAAAGCATTTAGAATTTTTTTTTTTTTTTTTTTTTTTTTTTTTTTTTTTTTTTACTGTTTCGTGTATGAAATATACAGAGGAAAAACACTGAAATCATCAGAGCTTTGAAGACGAGATTTTGACGAATCTCCACGTTTCAGACCTCCTTAACTCGAAAACTTGATATATAACTTTTGATAACTTGATATACTACAATCTTCACACTAAATTCGTAGATCTTCATAAAATTCTGAACTAAATCCACTCAGAAGAAGTTTGCTTGACCGGCTGCCCAATTATAATGAAACTCGATGAATACAAAAACGTAAATGATTGTCTAGATATATGAAATTTGGTACACAGACTGCGCATCAAAAGTGCAGCATTCTTATAAAAATTTGGAATTACATCATTAATTACATTAAATTTGGAATTAATTACATTAAATTTTTTATATGATTTTGGAACAGTAGTTGTATGTCAAAATTTATTTTCACATATTCAATTTTCTAATATTCACATTAATACCCCCCTTCACCACCCCCAAAAAAAGAAATTGCTAAAGAGTGCATATTAAATACGCACAAAAAATCAGTCTTTACCAGCTGTTCTTTGTCAGTGTCATGGAGTTGATGCACAAATACCATTTTCGTATTATGTCACGAGAAGCCTATAATTTTATGAAGAGGAAGGAAGATTTATCAGAGAGAACGTGAGAAAGTTTAAGGAAGACCACTCCTGGTTTTTTAAACCATCATCATCCCCTAGTAGATCATCATCATTTAGTAGTTTTAAGTCATCATCATGTCAGTCTGTAAACATTATCATGCTATTATTATTATAATTTACCGCTTAAGAATATTAGTATTCCCACTTATGAAAGCAGTTATAATGATAACTGTAGTCACAACAGCCTTGCGTTAATTACACTTTGCGTCATTTCAGACGCGCCGCTATGTGTTCCAGTTTCTTTTGTTTTCCCTCATTAACCGTCGTCTTACAAATAAATGACGCGCACTGATTTTTTAGCCTTATTTTTATTTACGTCCTGCGTTGCTGCACCGCATCCCTAACCACAGAGACGGGAGATGGAAGGTAGAAAAACGAAAGGTAAGTGTCATCGGATCCTGCCATTTTTTTGCACTCTCTCTTTCGCCTCGCAGCGGAAACGGAAGCAGACGAGGGCAGGATACGAGGCCTTTTATTGTGCTCCGACGAGGACACCTGTCGGAATCCCCTCGCCCAAGAAGCTCACCAAGGTGGTGAGTCATGCTCACTCACGGAGCAGCGGGGGAGGTCCTGGTGCTAATCAGCAGCGGTTCGGGGACCCTTGAAAAATCATCAACCTCCCACGCCCGATCTGTTAAACCACAGTTGCATGTACACAGGCTACCCCAGGGAGGTGGATGCTGTCTCAATTTTCGGAGCTGTCATGGTTTTTCTGTTACCTGGATGATAGGTAAAGTGGATGCCTTTTTTGTGGCTTTGGAAATTCTGAGACACTTTCACATGGGTGGCGATGGATTTCTCTTTCCTATTTTCCGTAGAATAATTATTAGTGGTTTCAGGAATGATCGGTGTATGATCTTTGCCGCGACCATTGCGAATTCTGTGTAAAGATATCCAGGTATTTTGTAAAAGAATTTCAGTTGAAACTTTACCTAATCTCAGAGGTCTCAAATTACGAAATCCTACTTTATATAAAACATAGCAATGATCATCATGGTATGTCTCTATCGGATGACGCGTTTGTTACAGTACATGAGCCTTTTAAAACCCATCTCCACATGCTCGTTTTATGTCCTCATTGCGTCTGTCGAGACAAAGGTGATTCAGATCACTACGCCGATGTCTACCCTATAACAAATATCTTTCACTAGCGATGGAAACATATCAACTTTGTACCAAAATACAGCTCAAAATGGAAGATCTGGGCACGAATAATGGATGAAGTTTCAATTTGAATATAAGCATGGCATCATCGTTCATTGAGAAAGACTTTAAACCCTTAATTGTTCATAAAGACATCCATCGTGGAATTTTTCAATACACGTTGTATGTTAACTTTCATTTTCTTATTTTTTCTCATAAATATCCTTCCTCCAAATATTCTTCCTTACGTCACGAGAGTGTTATTTGAACGTAAACCTCATCAAGTCGGTTCCCTTAAGGTGATTTGATAATAATAATAATCAGGTTAGGAAGGATTAACGAAATCATGCTATTAAAAGACAAGAATCATAAAGCGGTAAATTGTTGCCAATAATATAATGCTGTAGTTTGTAATTAATAATAATAATCATTAATAATAACCAGGTTAAGAAGGATTAAGGAAATCCTGGTATAAAAAGACAAGAATCATAAAGCGGTACATTTTTGCCAATAATATAATGCTGTAGTTTGTAATTAATAATAATAATCATTAATAATAACCAGGTTAAGAAGAATTAAGGAAATCATGGTATAAAAAGACAAGAATCATAAAGCGGTACATTTTTGCCAATAATATAATGCTGCAGTTTGTAATTAATAATAATAATCATTAATAATAATCAGGTTAAGAAGGATTAAGGAAATCATGGTATAAAAAGACAAGAATCATAAAGCGGTACATTTTTGCCAATAATATAATGCTGTAGTTTGTAATTAATAATAATAATCAGGTTAAGAAGGATTAAGGAAATTAATTAGGTGGCTTAATATATTAATTATATTTTAGGTGGCTTAAGCCAATATATATATTTGTAGTAATAAAAGGAGTTTACATTTTTGTACAGTGCCTTGTTCGATTAATCACATTTAGCAAAATATTCTTGAGAAATTAACATTTGAAACAAAAAAAAGGGGAGGGGGAGGAGGGGTCACATTTCTGTTATTAAAGCTACCCGAGTTATAAAGCTATTCTGTTTTTGACGGTTTTAAATTTTTTCAGAGACCAAATCGAGGATGATCTGTCAATCAGCGGATGTCTTAAGTCCTGTTTATATGACTTAATTCTGTATAACGGGGTGACTGCCTATATTAATAATAAAAAAGAAGTCAACGGATGTCGGAGTCGACAGCTGATTAGCCTAAAATAATGAAATTCAAAATCTAATTTGATCAGTTTTTCTGAATTAATTATCATGCTTTGAAATTAAATGAATTCAGTCCATACTTCAGAATCACGTACTCTAATAATTCAGACTGTAATTATTAAATAAATGCTAACACAGAAATTATTTTTATACAAAAGTGCATTCTTGTGACAGAAGTATTTAGATTATAACTTTTCATACTAAAAATGAATAGAATAAAACTTAATAATTCGCATAATATTCAAATACAAATTATATAAAGAAAAGCAGGAAAACATTGTCGAAGTTAAGAAGAAATGTGTTAGATAGATAATCACATGAAAGAAAATATATAAAGAATTCGTTCATCCAATAGCTATCTAGGACAGGAAAAATTATCGTTACGTTTATCAAGCGTTCATGACATCTGGTAATTCAAAAGGTTTCGCATTCAAATCTGATGAAAAATTTCCTTTGGTATTATGTTTCTGAACCCACCTGTTTTGATCATGTGTATGCATGCAAGGTATTAGAAAAAAAACTGTTATTTTATCGGTTAGAGAGGATTATGGCAATGCACGTCATATTAAAAAAAATCGTCGAGGAACGCTAATTATAACTTAGCAAAGCGAAAGAAAAGAATTTTGCCATCCTTTGTAAATCAGAAAAGATAAATTTTCATTTTTTAAAAGGTTCAATACACAGATTTTGCCTTTTTTTTTTTTCTGTCAATTAGATACAGATAACCAGTGTGAACCATATGAAAATTCTTTCAGATCATGAAAATGACATTTTAAAACTTCATATTTTTTAGCTTTAGAATTTCAATGCTATTTGAATATATATATATATATATGAGTGTGTGTGTGCGTGCGTGTGTGTGTCTGTGTAATGAATGTTATCTCTTAATCTAATTTAAATCTCAATTCATTTCTTAATTTTTATCTTAAATCAATCATATTAATTTCATTCTAAAATGTTCTCTTATATCCTGATTTAATTCCCACTTTTTTATTTAATTCATGCTGCGCACACTCTAGAAAATTACTCACTTCAGCAGGTTTTCACGTCCTGAGTGAAGGGATAAAAGTCCTTAATCTTCGCCACAATCCTTTAAAGGTAACTAAATTTCCCTATTCTAAATCTATACGTGTCAAAGAAATCCCTATCAAAATGCCATTAGTAAAAAATAATGAAGGAAAAAAAATTCGGTTTCTTTTGTTCTTGTGTCACGATGCAGACTGACGTATTTCTTAGCTCTTATTCTTTGTACGTAAATTATGCCTCCCGTGGTGAAATAAATCGAATCTCTAAAATTTTCAATATATATATATATATATATATATATATTTCATTTTAGTATGAACATAGAAGATTAGTTTATTTCGATTTTCCACGCTTCAAGTATTTAATTGACTGGCAGTCGAATAAATATATGTTTTTTTGGTGATACTGCATTTATATTTCGCCAAATCAATCCAAATCAACAAACAAATACCTGAAAACAATCAGGTATTAATTATGGCAGATTACAATTTAAATACATCAATCAAAATTATTGAATTTTTGTATTTTCAGTATAATAACAAACTTTTTTCCGTCTCGCCGGAAGGCACACGGAAACACTTAAATGACCGGAAAGACACGATGAAAACACTGGCGGGAACCGTGGTTGAATCCTAAAGGCTATCACCGGCCATGGTATAACCCTTCCCTAAGGAAGTACGTCCCGTCATCGATGGGAAGAGTCAGACCCTCACCTTTTCGTGTACTCACAGAAATGGCGAGAATCAACCACCATGCAAAAAGCTTCTCATCTTCAATTACGAGGTGCCCCCCACCTTTCCAGTGGGACTTATTTTCAATATAAGAAAGATTTTAAAATATGCGATGAATTATTAATATTTCTTATTCGTAAAACATTTTTTTCTGCAATATTCACTTCAAATTATTTCGCCTTTAACATGCAGGTAATCGGTTGAAAGATATTGCATTAATTTTGCTAATTAAAATTTTCTATTTGTTGAGATAAAGCGAGTGAACTTTTGCAGCGTAAGAATATCTGTGTGATTACGTTTCTGACTTCGTTCTTGCGCGTTCCTCCCGTTAACTGCCTAACATGATGCTGTGTGCAAAACCGACTATACCTATGTTTTTTTCTTTCCTATGCTTAGCAAATGTGATGTCTTCAAGAACCATTGAGAAATTTATTGAAAATTAACAACGCCATTAAAAATTTTTAAAAAAAGTTATTTCTGTTATTTTACGCTCAATATCTTCTAACAGAAACTGTTACTAAGCTCCCTTACAGTAGAATCACTCGGTTGAGGTACGGGCATCTCGAGACAGAACAAGAAATATGCCGCAGAAAGGAACTCCACAAAAGATGCGTGCAGCACCACCTGATCGTACCAGATTCAGCCTGAGTCGATACCAAGTCGTCCACAGAAGTCGAGTAACGGGGTGTGCGGAGAGGATTTCCTTCAGCTGCCGCCTCCAGACAGAGACTTTCTCCGCCGCCGATGCATTCCTCCTCACCCCTTTTCAAGGCCCCCCTCCCCTCGAACACGAAGTTAAGAAAAACTTTTGTCGAATCGGTGGTACCGCACACACGCAGAGGGAGAAAAAAATATGTAAAATAGTTTTGGGAAGAGATGGTTTCGTTTCAAGAAAGAGGCTGAGGGTTTCATGGTTGTTGTCACGGTGTTTGGGATTCAGGCGTGAAATTTTCTGGCATTAGAATGTTTCAATAGAATAAGTTTTAGTGTGATGTTATATGCATATAAAAAAATGGGGGATGTTTTGGGAATCGGTTGTCTCAGTGACTGAGAACTTAATGTGACAATTTTTTGAACTAAAAGAGATCGGTTTTGAACATTGAGAATCATTTCCCTTCTTCACCATGCAGTTAATCTTGACCTTGAGATTGTGAGTGCTATTGAGATGATTGGGTTTCGAAAGTGCTCTGTGCCTTTCTATACGATTGAATTTTATTTATTTATTTGGAGCACACTTTTTTATAATTATACGTATCGGCGACAAATAGATCTTTAATTTAGGGCTACGAAAGTAAAGAATAGGGCTTTTGCCAAAATTCTCTATGTAATTAAGTAATTTCCAAATAAATATTTTGAATTGAATTTTTGTTTTTATTATTGTCATTTCTTAAACTTATTATTATTATTATTTTACATTTGTTTGGGAAATTATAGTCACAAAGGTTAACCATGCTCTGACGGCTGCTCTTTTGAAGATGACAATGCTTATAGACTGGATACTATATATAAATCATGATACGTTTCCGTAAAAAAAAAAAAAAAAAAAACGTTCAAGATGTTTTACAATGCAAATCATTATCAGACCTACAGCTACAGGATTTGGCGCGTTGTTAATAGTTAAATAAGAGAGTTGAGTTGAGAGTGCTCACTAAGAAAATCATTATCAAAATTTTAATTAGATGTTAATAAATAAACATCCTTTTAGAGATTTCATTTTTATTTTCACATTTTTTAAAAAGAAAATCATAAGTATATTTCAGCAAAGTACCTTTTATTATTTTAATTTTTGAGTTTATATATACTTAAGTTGAGATGATATTGAATGTCTTTTATTGTATTTACATTACTGTTACAATTAATCAATACTTAAAAATAATATAACTACTTATAAATTAAGCCTAAAATTGTTATAATATTTTTTTTTATTGTTTTAGGCAATTCGTTCATGCACACGTACATTGCAAAGATTTTCAATTCATATTTGTATTCATTTATTTATTTTTCTCTGCTAAACAATTATCTCTACTAAATAGTTGAGAATAAATCTTTAAAAATATTAAAAAGATAGAAAAGTCAAGTCTAAAGCATCATCATGATACAATGTTTCGGATAGAGATTCGATTCTCTTTTTTTAAAAATCTTACCAGAGGAGATTTCCTAATGGAAGAACGTTTAAAAAAATCCTGCTCTCAAGACTTATTTGCATCACTATATTTGCGACACCGAGTTGAAAATGGGTACATTTATAATGACTATATTTTATGTAAAATTCAAGACTATGCATTTATGTAGTATCAGGACTATGTATGTATTTAATATAGATTGCAGATAAGATGAAAATTAACCCAGTTTATTTAATTTTTGCATTATACTAGAAGTGTCTTATTTAAAAATTTTTTAAGTGAAATGTCCTCGATATTCGCAATGCAGGTTCGAGAAATCATACAAAACATTATCAAATAGTAGTATAAAAATGTACTTAATTAGAAAAGAAACTGCAACACTGATCCACAAATTTTATTTGGCCAAAAACTTATGCTAAATTAATATTATATAAAAAATTCAGAATTGTTTAAATGCAATGCTAAAGGGATTTCGCCAATTCGAGTAATTGGCGATAATTTGCCGAACCTCAAAATATGAAGTTTTTCGTATAATTTTTATAGTTCTGGAATATCTATTATTAGAAATATCTATTCGTGTCATCCTGGGTTTTTTTAAAATTATACTTAAAATGCACTTTTATAATTAAAACATAACAGGTAATGAATTATGTTTAAAAAAAAAGAGTTAAAATATGCGAAACTGGGAAAGGAATCTAATGTATTTGTTAAATTTTCAGCTAATTACTGGTAAAGACAAAATTAAATGTATTTTAGCCCAAAATTTTTAAGAAATATTAATCATTAATTATTCATCAAATTTTCAACATAAATGATTTCGTACAAAAAAAAGAATCAGAATATTTCTAATACATTACTTAGAAATTTTAAACAAAATAAGGAATTTGCAAATATTACTCCCGAAATGTGTTCTTCAAAACTTCAGACCATCCAAATAATCAGTTTTAAACGAATTTAAACTTATTTTTCTATAAGATTTAAATTAATAGTTTTTTTCATTGTTGTTTAATGCATTTAAAACTTTCAATCATAAAGATAAGATAATTGCTTTTATGCGATAATATAAAAAAAATATTTACAAATCAAAACATTTTATTCAAAATTGGTTATTTTAGAAAATAAACCTATCATTTGTCATTTGTTAAAACTAATGATAAAATTTCTCACTTATGCTTTGCTAATAAAATATTGCTCTGAAGGATGCGGTGCTGCCATCTGGCGAATAACTGTTAAAGCTGTCTCGACGGGAGGTCAACGTGCCGTGTCACAAGGTCGGTTTTTATTTCATTTCTGTGCCTTCCTCTCGTGAAACATTCAGTTGTCGCGTTTATAGGTGTGTCACGGTACCAAGACAAACGTTTTGAACCCGCTCACTCACGCAATCTCAGACATTTTCTGCTCCTTAAATGTGCATGAGCCTCTCACATACACCGTTTCTGTCCTTTCTTTCTTGTTTTCCATTTTCTTTTTTTTTACAAGATAATACGTATGAATAAATTTTTCCACCAGGCACTTGTAGTTGATAAAATCGATAACAGTTTGTAATTCCTTTTTTTTAAAATGATGACGAAATAGAGGAGTGCTAAATGATAAGCAATGAAAAGTGTTGGCAAAAAAATCCTTTAGAATTAGAATTATGGGACTTATGGGAATCCAATTATGGGAATCCAAATTAGAATTATGGGACTGAAGTTTACGTTTTTGGAATGTATATTTAAACATTTCTCATGCAATAATAAAACTCGAATTAATTCTTTTTTTTTATATATTATCATCCTCGGTTTCTAAGTTTTTTAAAAAATTTTATTTATTGTTTATTGACATATTTATTTATTTACTTAGAATTCTGAATTTCAATTGAGTATCCGTATTACAGTAGAATTGAATAATTGGGGAGAATTAATTAATATGGTCTCTTAATGATATTTTTTTTTAAATTTTAGTATACCTCTGGTAAAAGCGAATGGGCTCCTGTTCCATGCCGATGATAATATCTTAACTTTTTTTTGTGTGTGTGTGTGTGTGGAAAATTGATGATTTAATACATTTATCCACTTGAGAAAGCTACGAAAGTAGGTGGGCTTACATGATGGCGTAACAATAATAATAATTTTGTCGCTTTAATTTAAGCAAAAAAAGATTATTGTTTAGGGAAATCCCGAATGGTAAGCTTTGTCTTTGTGTGCTCAGTACCAAAAATACCAACTTCTCTTGTTGATCTAATAAAAATAAATATTACTTCTCTACTTTAAAGACATGTAGGTTATTAATATTCAAGGATATTTATATTTTTGTCATGATGTCTCCAATACAATTAATCTCTAAAATACGTTTCTCCTATAGAAAAGTTTGAAAATGTTAATGAGAATACATTTAACATATCGGAAGATTCCAGTTTCGGAAAAATAAATAAATAAATAAAACCAAAGATCCAGCAATGTCCAGTTCACAGTTGCCCATGTTATCAGTAGATTTGTAGCTGTGAAGTAGCACTGAGTCGCATTTTAACACATCAATTAAGTTGTGCTCTCTAAGTTAGAATGTTAGAAGAGTTGCGATATTGTAAACTTTACAATGCACCGGGGTAAACTTTATAATGGGAGTGGAATGGTTGATACAGAAAATTTCAACAATTTTAAAGCACATGTAGAATAAATGTTAAACATTGTGTTTTAGCATCTATCACTCTTTCAAAATAACATTTTTCATATATCACATCAAATTCTGACTAAGAAATAAAATTCTCCAGTTGCTCCTCGCATTTTTAAAAGTAAGACTTTTTTTTTTAAATCAGATTTCTAAATGTGCGTATTTACTTCTTTCATTGTTCGCCATGTTTTCTTACAGAAAGGAATTAAATTACGGTATAAAGGCAAATACCATAGATTTCTAAATGTACGTATTCCATTGCCTCTTTAACATTTCGCTAAGTTTTGTTACAGGAAAGAATTAAATTACGGTATAAAGACAAATGCCATAGATTTCTAAATGTGCGTATTCCATTGCCTCTTTGATTGTTCGCCAAGTTATGTTACAGAATGGAATTAAATTACGTTATAAAGACAAATACCATAGATTTCTAAATGTGTGTATTCCATTACCTCTTTGACAGTTCGCCAAGTTTTCCAACAGAAAGGAATTAAATTACGGTATAAAGTCAAATGCCATAGATTTTTAAATGTGCGTATTCTATTGCCTCTTTGACAGTTAGCCAAGTTTTCTTACAAAAAGGAATTAAATTACAGTATAAAGGCAAATGCCATAGATTTCTAAATGTGCGTATGCCATTACCTCTTTGATTGCTCGCCAAGTTTTCTTACAGAAAGGAATTAAATTACGATATAAGGGCAAATGCCATTAATTAATGGTGCGCCCAAACGCAACCGAGCGCAACTGCTGCACTATCAGCTGATGAGACTGTCGCAACGGATAGCGTGGGGCGTTACATTCGTACGCATTGTGTAATCGAAAGGAGTTTCCTTTTGCGGCGCCGTCTTCTCACTTTAATTGTCCCGTCGAAAGCGAACAGATAGAGATGGAGATCAATTACCGGGTGATGAGCGATTTCGAGGCGCATAATCTTCCCATTGAGAGACTAATTACACCCACGGCGAGGGCGAGTGAATCATGAGTGCATAATTGGGGACGCAGAGTAAATCTCACGGCGGGAAAACAGACGCGGCAGATTGATTAACAAGGAGCCAATTAAAAATTCGGCCTCCTGGCATCTCTGGCTTGGCGGGAATCGTAATAAGAAATAATTGCTTCTAATATGCGCCAAGCCATTCACTCTCGGCGAAACTTCAAGGAGACAGAAATTCCGAGGGAATTATTTAGATGAGAGGCAAGACGGGAGTGCGTCTTCTTTAAAGAGAAACAATAAAAGTATTAACAAAAAAGAAATCGAGGGTATTCTTTCATTGACTTTCTCTTGTATTTTGATATAAAGATACCACTTACAATGCGTGCTTTTCCACGTCTGTCATATAACCAGCATTATCCTTTGTCATCGAAGAAGATATCCTAAAAGACTAAATAAAATTTTTCACAGACAGATTTGAGGGCTTTTTTTTTAATTATTTTAGACAATAATTTAAGGCATTATTGAAAAAAAAACTATATAAGGCATCATAAAAATATAACAGTGGTATATGTCTCCACAAAACTTTCTCTTGTGAATATCTACCAAGACCATGAACACCAAGAGAGCTCAGATTTTTATTTTCACGGTCTTACACATGAGAGTTGTGTGCTTCTTAGCAAATTGTGCAATAATTGCATGACATTGGCAAACTACAGCTTGATGAAATAGTTTTGAAATAATATCAGTTGTGGGGTGAATTCAGCGTTTTTACAGAACCTAGGGTGCTTTTTCGTCCAATCACTGCCATGCGGTAAATGAACAAGTATCAGAAAATCATAAATGTATTTCGAACGGCTTCTTTTCTCGTTCGACTGATGTAGAAGTACAATTATAGTTCACATATAACATAACAAAATCCATTTATTTAAACCATTGTGTTTTTGAGTTATGCTGTTTGCGTGTATGCGCAAGTGCTGAGAGGCAAATGGTCAATCCTTTAACAGATTTGTTTGAAATTTCAGAAAAACTGCACTTTAGATGCAACAAATAGGAACCAAATGTTATTTACTTAAGATTTTACAGTTCCGAATTATCGTGTTTTCATGCATGCAAAGGAACAGACCGACATACACCCAAATTCTTGAAAGATTTGGCTACAGATTTGGCATGTATCTACATTTTTGATATTAAATCTGTGTATCAAATTTTATTGATCTAGCCTTTACGTTTTACATTTATCGTCTTCTCTTGTACTCGGACAGATAGATTTCCTCGGAATGGATTTTTTTCAAAATTTGACAGAAGTCTAGAAATTTGGTTCTAAGCCAATATAAGAAATTCCATCTATCTAGCTTCAATTATTTTCGAGTTATCGTGGCCATTATCGAATCCGAAATTGTGTTTTTCGGACTCCATCTGAGGTCTGTAGAGATTGTGAAAATCTCGAAATTTTTTGATGGTACTACTTTACTTTTCCTTTGTTTGCGTTTATTACGTTTACTTACTTTACAATACTTTTCCTTTGTATATTTAATATATGAGAAAGTATATAAGGTTAATTATTTTTAAATGATCTCTATTTATTTAATATTTTTTTAAAATATATTTTTAATTGACATGATTTTACGTGCTAATAAATTCCATTAACAATAAAAGTAAATTTGTAAGTATCTATTAGAGTTCTATAAAGACGACCATTGTAATTTCCCACGTATATATCTCCTTATAATAGATATATATCTCCTTCTACTTTTTAAGTAAGAATTATAACAATAATTTCCCATTTGATAATGGCGTGAGTCAAACCAATTTCATTATTTCATCGGATATTTCAATCACATGCTTTTCTTCTAGTTAAAAAAGATTATATACATTATAACTCATACTATAGTCAAATTCACATCAAAAAAACATTATAAGACTAACATTTTTCAGTCATATATCACTATATGTCTGAGGGAGTTCAAAATATTTACACGTTGCTATAGTTTTGAGAGGGAATATTTAGCTCATATGTCAATTTTGGCAGTTACCTAAAACTGAAAATTAAGAAATCTTTTTCTGAGAGTTCTCATATAACAAAATAGGCCTCTAATCTGATTGGCCGAAATACACTTCTCATTAATATTTGTGTTAAAAGTATTACCTTTCATCGATCCATTGCCCTAAGATCTACTAGATAGTCTATATATCTATATAATCTATACTACTATTATAAATGTGAAAGTGTGGATGGATGTTTGTTAGTCAATCACGCCAGAACGGCTGAACGGAATTGGATTAAATTTAGCTGAGAGATAGATTATTGTCTGGAATAGGACATAGGCTACTATTTATTCCGTTTAATTGAGTAGTTAATTGTTTATTAATTAAAAACTAACTTTCCCGTCAAAAATCGCCAAATGAGTAAAGTTTCAGGGGTTTTTTCCCCCATGCCAATGAGATTAAGCTTAACATGATTTTGACTATTATTTCAAACGATTCTGTTTATTTTCTTAGTATTCGATACATTTAAAATTAAACATTGTTAATTAATCGATCTTTCGGATTCATTTTGGAGTACTTTTGAATTAAAATAAAACAGAATAAAGAAAATTAAAAATTTATAATCTATATTGCTTTGCCCCAACTGGCGTAGAAAATTCATACATTTGTGTTGCCGCAATTGGCGTTGAAAATTCACGCATGCGCAGGAGTAACAAAAGATATAGCCATTCATGCTATAAATTCCAATCTATTTCCACGCGTACGAAGTCGCGGTAAAAGCTAGTAGTCTATATATCTATATAATAGTCTATAAATCTAGTTTTATATATCTATATAATATTTAAGTAAAGAAAAATCTTATGCCTGCTGTTCAGCCATTCGAAATTGCATTTAACAGAGTTTACAATGCAATATTCACAAAACTTTAATATTCACAAAACTTTTAATTAATCGAAAAAGGTCCGTATGGTAACGGCGTGTGAAAGGGGTCAGCTAAACTAAATATTTAGAACGCTGTCACGTGCTTGCCTTGTTCACATTCCATATTCTAGAACAATATAAATTTACTTTTTTAAAGATTTTACTTTAATTCTTCAAACTTCTTTTTTTGTATGGAAACTTTTTTCTTGAAACACAAATTTTTCGGAACGTACTTTGCTTTTTTCACACTTTTTCGTCTCTTAAAGGTACTTATGATATTATCTGATTTATATTATTCTGAAACGATTCATGAAAAATAAATCTTTCTGGAACAATTTTTTTTATGTATTTGATGCTCTAAATTATTGAGACAATATTTAATTGAATAGAAAATGATTTTTAGAAATACCTATTATTTCTAGAGAACATGATAAAAATTTCTGGAATAAGCAATGCATACATAAACCAATCATGTTCATGATATAAAATGAGATCGGAAAGGCAAAATGGAGATATTGATCTAAGCTGTGAATATACTCATGAGCACTTTGAAAGAATAAGTGCAAGACTTCTATGATAATAAATCACAAATGCCTAACACAAGTTCAAAAATATTTTGCTAAGATAATCATGAGCATCAAGTTATACATGAGAAATTCAATTGAAACAAAATTCAGTCGTTACTGCCAACGAACTAGCTAGTTGTGCAGTTAATTTAAGAAGTTAATAAGAAATTTATAAAGATACATTAATTATATTTTGCGAACAAAGCAGTTGACATTTTTTGAGAAATATATATTTTTTTCGTGCTTTTAAGAACTGCTCTCAATATGAAATTAATTTGCTGCGTATAGTTGCAACCTTATTAAAGTCACAATTGCTATGTTTTTGTTAATATAAAATTAAAACTTTTCTCTAATAGGCATATAATATACTTAGGCAGCTTATTTTTTATTGATTATAGACTACTTAACATGTGTTTCGGCGGAAAAAGTTGATATATGCTACGTTAAAGAAAGCTATATTTTTTTAAAGGCGCAAAAGTATTTAATTTCAAATATCAAAAAAATTAATTTAAGGCTTTTAATGTCGAATCTCTGAGTATTAAATGTTAATGCTTAATAATGGATCTTAAGATAGCTCATATTAATATGACTAGTAGAAAAAAATATATTTATTTTATAATATCTCAAATAAATCGTATTTTTAATACTGTAGCAGCGATAGAAAAGTGTTATTTTAAAAGTTTTTTTTTTTTTCATTATTTTCAAGTAAAGCAAAAAATTTCAAAAAATAAAGATCAATAATTATCTTTAAGTTAGTACATACCAAATCATAAAAAAATACAAAATAAAATTTAAAAAAATATTCTCAGAAGTAGTTAAGTAGTTACAAAACACCAGTTTGTAAAGGAAAGTTTTTATGCCTTCTGTTTACAAAATAATACATCAAATGTCTTATTCGAGTGAAAAGTTGAAATGTTGCGTGACATCAAAACCTTAGAGATCCCCAAAAAATTCAAAATCCCAGCATGGAAAACAAATTTAAAGCAAATTTAAACTCCTTTTTTTAAGTAGAACTTTTTTTAAATAAAACCATTAACAAACAACATGTTTTCTTTTTCGTTATCATTAAGATGTAAAATTACTTGGCACTGGAATACCTTACAAACGATGAAACAAATGTTCCAGACACAAAAGACACAAAACTTTAAATTGTAAAAAAAAAAAAAAAAAAAAAAAATAGTGGGTTTGTTGTTGTTGATGATTGCATTTTGTTGTGAAAAAAGTTTGTGGAGTGAAATTTTTGTTTGTGCTATTAAACTGTGTGGGGCCATACCACTGACGTTGTTGAGAAACAAAATTTCGAGACCACCAAATTGAGACCACATTCTTCGAATTTTTTAAACACATGCTTTCATTAAATAGATACCGAATACTTTCCAATAATATAGTTGTAAAACTACTTTGGTTTAATGCATTTTATTAGGATTAAAGTTGTTTCATTTAGAAACATAGCATACAAATAATTTTTATTTATTAATTTTCATTTGATCTCTCTTTGTAATATTTACACAGGTGGCTATAAAATCACAATAATTTTGAATTAAAAAGTGTCGAGAGGGGGGGGGGGAATGCCTGTAGTATATTTCATCAAGAACGGATGAATAAGAGTTTCATCCTTTAAGCAAAAATTCCCAATTTTAATTACTAGTTCATTTTATTTATTTCAGAATTTCTATGTTTAAAAATGAACTGTGAAACTTCTTCGGACTTCACTACTTTAAACGATTTTAAAATTAGCTTATCAACGCACGTGTCTCCCTTGAGACAGTTGTTGATTGTCCTAAAATAACGATTTTCAAAACTTCACAACTTGAACTTGGTCTCAAAAAAGTAGAATATTTTTTGTTTAAAATGTTAGTGTATCAAGCATATTTTCTAATTATGATTTATACGACTGGGATACTATATAAAAAATTAGAAATAATACTTTTTTCAACGATACATTTATACTTTTCAACGATCAAACTTATAAAAGATAACTTTTTAACGTCATTTAGAGCACTTTCTCTAGTATAAGTACATGACAATCTTTAATTGTTTACAAATTAGCTATAGGATCATGTTTAGAATGAATCAGAATGAAACATAAAGATATAATCAGATACAAAGCGACATAATTTACACCGAGATATTAGAAAATATGAAATAAAAATTGTAAAAATAAATATACAGTACACTCCCGATTATCCGCGGAATTGGGTGACGCGGCCGCCGTGGATAATAAAAATCGCGGATAATCCGAAAAAAGCTAAAAATGGGTATAGCAAAAGAGAAAACAGTCATTCCAACTTTGAAAAATCGTTTTATGTACAATAAAACGTAAAATAAGCAACAGGAAATGTTTAACGAACGCTTAATATTTTAGTATATCACTCAAAACTAACCTAAAATGCATTTTGTTAATGAAAACAGAAAAGTGCTTTGTACTTACGAGAGGCGTCAAGGATACACAGAAAAATGAATACATATGTACTGTTTTAACACTATAATGTATTATATAATTACAAAAGCATAACTGTAAAACTACACCTTTTTGAAGAAATCAGTCATTTGTGTTTGCTTCTTGCTTTGGAAGCATTTTTCCTTTGCTTGGAAGCAAAAAAAAAAAAAAAAAAAAAAACTTAGTGCGGCAGGCGCGGATAATCCGGAGTCTACTGTATAACTTTTTAGTCATTTAGAGCACTTTCTCAAGTATAAGCACATGACAATCTTTAATTGTTTACAAATTAGCTATAGGATCATGTTTAGAATGAATCATAAAGACATAATCAGATACAAAGCGACATAATTTACACTGAGATACTATAAAATATGAAATAAAAATTGTAAAAATAAATATATAATTAAAATATAACTGCAAGCAGGAAAGAAACTACAATCAAACTATGATGAAAACATTTTAGATTATAAAAAGGCTTTTTTTTTTAATTAGATGAAAGGCTGGAAATGAAAATAAAAAGAAACTACATTATCCTAAATGTAAGTGCCTAAAAAATACATTGATTTCTAGATATTTAAAAACATAAACCTATTATTGTTGATACTTATCTTTGGCAGGTTGTTGATAACACAATTGATAACGCACAATTATAATAAGTTTTAACCATAAAATTAAAATTTCCGATAAAATATCTTTCAAATTTTAACACAATAGAAATCTCAAACTATAATATTTGTACCACAAATGGCAGATCACATCAGTCTTACTGATGAAAATTTTATGCAAAATATATAAATGCTAAAATGCGATCCTTTTAACATTTTATTTATGTATATATATATATTTTTAGTACATACACATATTTTATGTATTTTTTTTATCCTTATATATGTGGTACTAAATTTAAAATTCAATGTAATAAGTTAAAACTAGGGATTGCAATACCGGACCAAAATTTCAATATCGGTATTCGGTATTTTTTAAATCTTAATACTGGGATACCGGTTTTAATACCGGTATTAGAAATTTTGAAAAAAGAAAGAAAACACAGGTGTTTCTTTTTTTATTTGCCAGTTTTGTTAGAGAGTGTAAATATCACAAAAAATAATTTGTAACTTATAAATTATAACAGCATATAATCACAAAAAAGTAAAGAAACATCTTATTTATTTAAATCACAAAAAAAGTGTAAATATCACTATTCAGTTTGTGGTACTATTACAAATTTTTGAAATGTGATCTAAAAAAACATAATGCATCCATTGTACTGTCATTAAGCCTGAAAAGTAATTTTGTGTAAAAATGACCAGCTGTCGAAAACGCTCTTTGGGCATCTACGCTAGTGGGTGGTACTGTTAGTAATGCGCGATATATTTTTTCCAAGTATTTACCTCTAAATCCCTCATCTTCAAATAAATCGATTTCTCGTCGGATGGTTTTGTATATAGCTGATTTCTGTATTGTATTTTGGTTCGTTGAATTTTTTTTATTTATCGCTAATTCTAATTTTTGTTCAAGAGACAATTCCTTTTCACTATCGACAGTAGCGACATCATAATCTTCGATAATTGAACCAAATTCTGAATGTGAATAGGTTTGTGGGAAAAAAAATTTTAGAAACTTTACTCTAACTTAATCAGATTTGAATTGATTATTTTCTTTTCTTCTTTTCATTTTCATTTTTAAAATCATTAGAATTATGTAAATACCATAAGTCATTTTCTATTTCGGTATGCTTTTCTTCTGTGCGATTTTTCAATGTAATATAGTTGGAATCCGAAGTTTCTATATCCACAGTATTTGGATTCTTCTGTTCTTTATTTTTTTTTGGTATAATACATTTATTACTTCTAATTGAATTCCATGTGCATAGCACAACTGCTGATTTGCACCAATCAACTTTCCAACTTTTCTCATAATTGTTGCTCCATCAGTCGTTATGGATGCAATATTTTCTTTCAGAGATAATCCATGTTTCGCTAATTTAGATTTAAACAATTAATTAAGCCATTCATTAGCTAATTAATTTCGCCCGTTAGGGAGACATAAAAACAAAAACGTATACTATATTGCTATTTTCGCGATACCTGAACATATAGTGGAGACAATTTTAAAAATTTCTAGTAAATACCGAAAAACCGGTATTTAAACTTGTGAATACCGGTATTACAAAATTGTATCGGTGAATACCGGTATTACAAAATGGCTCAAAATACCGGTATTCGGTATCCCGGTATTGCAATCCCTAGTTAAAACAATGGCAAACAAAAAAAAAAAAAAACCCAAGCCAAAACAATCATTATGTGCAAAATTAAGATGCTGTGAGAGTAATGCAGGGTAAATATGGTAGAATTATTTAGCATCTGGAGATTTACGGCTGCCTCGGTAATGTTCTGGCGAGAAAACGGGGGTTTCATTCACACAAAGAGTAGAACAAAGACTCCTCTGTCTGGAGCTGATTTTTAGTGGCGTGCGAATAGTATTTTTCTAACAAGGTACCAATTAACGATCATTGTTGATACCGCCTCTCTTCGGAGATCTGCTAAGCGGGGAGCGGCGAGAGCTACGGCCGTTTGCTCTGGAAACGCCATAAAACAGCGTCGGAACGTTTATGCTGACGTTGCGCGCACTCAGGGGGTAAACTTGGAGATTTTGTTTTCTTATTCTCAAACAGAGAGATCGTATCTTATGCTTGGGAGGGCATTCTTTTACATAGTATATCTTACAGTGGCGTACTTAAGGAATACGGGGCTAGGTTACCATATGCGTGGGGGAGGGAGAGAGGGAATTGACTAAAATGATTGGAGAATGAGGAGAAAAAAAAAGAAATAATTTATTGGCAATTGCAGAAATTTTCATTGTAATGTTTTTATAGTAATTTAGATATTTCTAGAAATTTTCCTGTGAAATCAATAAGCATTTAGTGTTAAAAAAAATTATTTCTTGATATATAATGTTAAAATGTTTTTAATATTTCTGCTGAAAGTGCCTGTTAAACACGCCATTTTGCTTTCTAAGACAAAAACAGTCCAAGATTCTTAGACTGTTGTTTGGGGTCCTAAGAAAAAGTGAAATTTTCAAAGCGTCGGATTCTTCCAGATATTTCGATATTTCTCAACGATTAATTAATTTCGATATTATATTTCTCTTTCAATTAAAATTTTGTTAGTAAATGCTTAAAACTGAATTTCTTATTATTTAATATAAACGAAGACTTGATTTCTGTGAATCAAGTTTGGGAGCCAGGATAAAATTTCTTGTCAAAATATTAAATTACGCTTATTTTTCCTTGATAGAATTATTTACCGTAGGGGATGATTTAGAATTTTTTTTTTATTAAATTAAGAAAAATTAATATCTAGAAAAAACCTAAACTAATAAATATTTTTTTTTTAAATTTGTGTAAATTAAAATGTTAATGAAGACGGCATTAAGGTATTACATATTAAAAGGATAGAGTCTAATAGAAATATTGTCTTTAAAGATATTTTCAATTTAGAATGAAGATTTTATGTCCATTACATTAAAAATTTTCCAATTTTGACTTAATATTTTTTTTAAAAAATGTGACTTAATAAACTTTAACTTTAAACTTTGACTTAAAACTTTAATAAACTTTGACTTAAAGGAACAAGGTATTTATTATGAAGTTTTGGATTCACTAGCAATGAAAATTATCCATTTGCTTTTCAAAACAAAAATTCTTTAAAGTGCTATGTAATTCTTTTGTTATAATCTTGGGTATTAAAACGAAGAAACATATTTTTTCAGTAAATTAAAAAATTTAAGGGAAAAGAAAATGATTAATTATCACAAATTTTGCAATATGTTGATGTAAAACTTGCATAATTTTTGCCAACATTTTTTTTTAATAATATGAATCAATGTAACATGTCATTTTGCTCATGAATCAATATAACCAATACAATTTTATCAGTTTATGTCCATGAATTTGATAAAAAAAATATCAGCATTAAAATTCATATAATTCGCCTAATTTTGGCATGTTTTTTTCACTATTTGAAGTTTTAACTCAATCATAAATCATCTCATATATAGTTTAATATAGATACGATATTTCAACAGCAGAAAAAGGCAAATTATGTATTACCATCTGCATGATAAGTAAAATCTTACTTCAAAATTGTGATAAAACTTGTGCAAATGAATTCATACGAATTGTAGTCTAACCGTCATTGCAAATTCGTCAAATTTACGGTTATATTAAATTTTGTATCATTATCTATGTTAGATATTTTTGTGTCAAAGCAATAAATACACGATAACGAGAGTCCTCTTGATTTAAGTTTTATTTCACAAATCAAGCTGTGCCTACAACCTATAACGATGAATCTGAAAATATATATCTTTGTGGTGAAAGTTTTTTCACTATTTTTACTTAAACATTTTTTACTATTCAGTTCAATTATACTAATATCTCGTTTTAAAGCAACACTAAGGCTATCTTAGGATGGATGTCGTAATTTGGAACACGGTCAGATGACGAGGACGACATCTGAGCTGGCAACTTTTCTCCAAATTTCCGCACCTTGAGAGCGGGAGGGCATTTGGCTCCAACGGATTTGGGCCTCAGATCTGAAACCCTGCGGTTCGAAGTCGACACTTTACCACCACTCCACCACGACCTTAAGCCCTTTACACTAATCCCAGTTAATGCACAATTCAATTACTTTACGTTCTAAGGAAGGAAAGAAGATGAAATTATAATGAGGCCGAACTCAGCCTTTTTTTATTTCATTTCTTTTAGAATATTTTTTTTCTATTTTCGAAATTGAATAATCAATAATAATGTAAAATATTATTGAAAGTCTTACAATTTGTAATTTAATTTGAAGTAGTTACCTAAAAATATTGAAGAAACGATATTTATTCGGATGTTTAGTTTAGTTATATTAACGTCCCGTTTTAAAGCAACACTAGTGCTATTTTGGGACGGACCGCTAATTTTGAACTGTTGTCAGATGGCGAGGACGACACCTGAGCTAGAAGCCTTCTCCAAGCTTCCACACCCCACCCACCGAAGAATGTTTGGCCCCGACGGTTTTAACGTGCATGAGACCCGCTCACGCGACGATTCTTAAGTGGAATAGGGTCACGAACCTGAAATCCTACAGTTCCGAAGACAGGACTTTACCACCAGACCACCACGGCCCGATTCAGAATGTGTTTGTTTAAGTTACTTGACAATTATAAATTATAAAGAAGTACAGTAGACTCCCGATTATCCGCGGAGCGGATTATCCGCGCCTGCCGTACTAAGTGTTTGTTTTTGCTTCCAAGCAAAGAGAAAATGCTTCCAAAGCAAGAAGCAATCACAAATGACTGATTTCTTCAAAAAGGTGTAGTTTTACAGTTATGCTTTTGTAATTACATAATACATTATAGTATTAAAATAGTACATATGTATTAATTTTTCTGTGTATCCTTAACGCTTCTCGTAAGTACAAAGCACTTTTCTATTTTCATTAACAAAATGCATTTTAGGTTTAGTTTTGAGTGATATACTAAAATATTAAGCGTTAGTTAAACATTTCCTGCTGTTTATTTTACGTTTTAATGTACATAAAACGATTTTTCAAAGTTGGAATGACTGTTTTCTCTTTTGCTTACCCGTTTTTAGCTTTTTTCGGATTATCCGCGATTTTTGTTATCCGCGGATAATCGGGAGTGTACTGTACTTCTAATTAATTAGCATAATTAAAAAAATTAATATTAGCAAAGATGCAAAACATAATTGTAACTTAGTTTAAAGGGGAAAAAATGTGACAACCGAGTGATTTAAAAAAAATGAATTAAATTTTTTTGTTTAAATGAGATTGAAAAGTAAATATGCAATATTGCTAAATTTCTTTTTTTAAAGCTTGCGGTGATAAGAATCCCGACTCTCTTCCCCAAAAGCGAATGACATGTTTTAAAAATACAATAACAATTATTATTAATTACAATTAATACAATAACAATTATTATTTGAAAACAATTGTGGTTTTCAAATAATAATTCGCTGCTTTGTGAAGTAAAATACTCTAAAACACAGACGAGCTAGAAATAATCACATCTGAGTTTAGAGAATTATTAACTATATAATTAATACATAATTCATCTTTTCTTCCTGGCTTACGGTATTTTCATACTTATGTTGATTGGTAAATTTTATCTCTATTTATTTTAATTTTGAATGTTTCCAAAATCTTAAAAAATATCGATAATTCTTAAAATTTTTAAAATTTATTTATTTATATATATTGATGGTACTTACAACATATCGAATCAATCGAAACACGGCCAGGTTTTGTCTTAATGAATTAGATAAAATATGGGTGAATTCTTTTAACAGGTAGACTTTACTTTATTTAATGATAAAAAGTCTTTTCGAAAACTCTTAATAAACATTTTTTTCAACAATTATTGTAGAATTTCAAATTATAATACCCTTATCTACAATTTAAGCCTTATTTGGAATATTTTTATAAATTTAATGTGATAAGTTTATAAGTTTTTATGTTTTTAAATTTTTATGTCCTTAAAATAAAATGTTTTCTTCTTCTACTAGCAAATCATGGGTTGAACTTCTATTTTAAAGAAAATATGAATAACTTCGGATTGATATACTTTTGTTTTTTTGGCAGAAACTTAATAAATAAATTATTTTTTAAAAGAGAAATTTATTGAATGGTATGTGAGAAACTAATAAGAATAGATAAATAAGAAAATTGTAATTCTATTAATAATGTCTATCTTGAATTTAAAAAAAATATATATGTTATCTATTACAGATAACTAACTTCCACAGATAACTAAAATAAATATAATATATTTCCTTTTCGCATTTCTAAATAAATTCAAGGTAATAGTTTATTAGAAGAGATTTTTATATACATATACATACATACATATATATATATATATATATATATATATATATAGTAACCAATCTTAAGTAAGAAAAAGTTTGAAAACGAAACTAAAATGAAAACGAAACAAAAACAGTTTCGAAATCGCAACTAAAATTAAAATTTATAACCTATTTAAACTAAAACCAAAAAAGAACTTCATAGTATTTAGAGAGCGCAATTGCAGCTACTTCTAAAACACAGATGAATTGATACAAAAGTATTAGAATCAAGTTAATAGGAAAAACAAAAAATCAAATAAAAATTAAACCAAAAAATTATAAAAAATATAAAAAAAGAATCCGGCCTGAAGACTTTTTCAAGGGTCACCCTCAGGCAGGGATTCAAAGAAAGGGATTTTTTCTGTGAGGAAATACAGACATTGTATAATAATGATTCCTCGTGACCCGAAATATATATATATATATATATATATATATATATATATATATATATAGATAGATATAGATATATAGATATATAGATATATAGATATAGATATATATATAGATATAGATAGATATATATAGTTCACAGATAATTAATTTCTATTTTCGTCGTTTACCTAGCAGTTCTTTTTGATTCTGATGTGATGTAAATAGTCTTTGCTAGAAATGAAACATTTTTTTAAGGTTACTAATGATATAGTTAATTGGCTGGTTACAATTAAAAACCAAGAAAACACTACAATTTCCACCGATTGTATGAACCTAAAACAAATAAATAATTTCGGTCGTCTTTCTCTTTTTTTTGTAATATAAAAGGGAACGTTTACAAATTATTGCGATGATTAATCATTACATCAATAAGCAGTAGACGTTACCAAAAAGAGAAAAAATCGGACAGTTAGTTTTTGCATTAAGAACTTGGATTTTGTTATATTCAAGAACTTAAAAACTCATCATTATTTTTTAAATTTTAAGTGCAGAGTAATTGAAATAAATCAATTGAAAATAAGTTTTTCTAAATTTTAAATGCAGAGACATTGCAATGAATCAATTAAATAAACTTATTGGAAGGATGTGAAATGGGGAATTTTTACATTTATTGCTCTTAATTGTTCTTTATTTTTATAGAAAGATCACAAAGGAAAAACAAAGAAAAATTCCAAAGTTATTAAAAAAGGTTAGCATTTTAACAAATATGGTACGCAATATAAAAAAAGAGTCTTCCGTGTCAAAGATACAGCTTGACAAAATATTTCTCTACCTTCATTTTAGGCATTTTCTAACAATTTTAATCTCGTTCCCTGACACGTTTTAAATTATTAATGTAAAAACATCATTTTGATAACACCACAACAGAAAACATATATTAAGCAATCTATCTTCGTTGTAAGCCTTTTCCTGTACTAATTACTAATTCGCATTTTACTCTTAATAGGAAAAGCTCATTTTATTAATGCAAAAATAATAAAAGTAAATATAAATTGAATTTCACGAGATTTAAATGCATTAAATAACTAACATAATAAATAAATTTTATTTTATTTTCATTGAATTCATTCATTTTTAATTTTATTTAGTTTGGTGCATTGCATGACTAAATTCCACAATGAAAAATTTTGTTTCTTACTTTTTCAGTTTATTAAAATATATCAAATTATGTTGTTTTCTTCCTTTTTTTTTATTTTAGCATTCTTTTTCGAAATTATACAAGACATGTCTAAATGAACCAAATAATTAATCTTAGTAACTTGAGATTAAATATTCATTAATAAAAATAGTAGTAATACTATCAATAGTAATGGCAGTTTGAATAATTAATTTAAACAAAGTACTATTAATTAATGCTAAAACATTACTTACTTAGTAGACTTAATCTAAATAATTAAACTTAGTTCACAAATCCTTTCCAAATCTTCTTACCTCAAAAAAGTTTTCCGAATTATATAATGATAGGGATACAATTTTTTTCCCTTGTTTAAAACAACTCATTATTATTTTTAAATGAAGGAAATTAATTGAAATTTGATAGCAAAACGTTTGGTCTTTATGAAGTGGCATCCATATTTAACTAGCTTTGATTTTGCCTTGTCGCCGCATGAATGAAAACATCACAATGTTAGTAACTTACGAAAATTCCCAAGGAAATTTTGGAGCAAGAGATCCTCGCTTGCCAAAATATGAAAAATTTCAAAATTGATAAAACGTCTAAAAGAACATTTTAACTTAGACAGACAGAAATTTTCATACCAAAGATTTAATAAAATAATAATAAAATACGTCCAAAAGAGAAGGCAAGACACAATCACTTACCATGGTGATGGAGGCGAGACTGCTTCTCACCCACCGAGCGAATTCCTCGTGCCGCCTCCTCGACGGGCGTCACTCCTGTCGCAGCTACATCTCGACGCCTACTCCATCCTTCCCGATTCCACTCAGCAAACACTAAAGTCATCCGCTTCTGAACAAAGAGGTGAGATCCACTTATATTAGGTGATTTCCAATGGAAGTTAGCCACTCATTTATTTCGATGTAGGCTCAAAAAATAGTCAACGGAGTGTTACATACCTAGGATTAAGACAGTTGTTGCATAATCTGTACCACAAAGCAAATTGGATTGCTACAGCTATGTCACTGAAACATAGATAATAAATGAAAATGGATCAGCTTACACGAAAGAAAATTCGATACATTTTTAGTAAGTTTATGTAGCGGGGCATATATGCTATAAAAATTATCGCATCCTAAAAGGGAGGCGGTTTTTAATTCTTTGCCAGATATGCAGACGCCGCACATCTGTCCAGTATATTATAGTAGAAAATTCAGAAGTGTAACCGGGAAACGTATAACATTTTGTCCTTCTTTGTCAAACATTTCATTAGAAGGAAAAGCCCAATAATATCGTTCAGATATACGATATTGTATGACATTATGAATATCAAAGAACAGCCTGGAGACGTCGTACAACTTTGTGTTAATAAAGTAAGCCTATGCATCACATCTATCCCACATATCAAAGTGAAGTGTTCAGATTTTAAACATAAATAATTTCAAATCTAATTCGATTTAATTTGGTTGACATGTTTCAGAAAAATTCATATGTAGAACTTTTTACATTACTTAAATGTGTAAAGGCTTCATTCACCAATAGACGTCAGCTATTTACATTTAAAATTTTACTGTTCTTTCACATATTTATTTTTATAAAATAGATTTTATTCATGGCTTTTGGTTTGGCGCAGTATCTCCAAGAAGATCCAGTGCAAACAGATAGCAATAAGTTCCAGTCTAAATGGGAACAACAAATACAATTTTAAACAGAAATATGAGTAAATACTATCACAAGACCTGTGATAGTATTTCCTCATATTTCTGTAAAGAGGCCATGCTATATGAAGATACGATATCAATGCCACATCGTTGTAAGTTGATAAGCTATATGATGGCTGAATAGTTAATATGGATTGCAAGACTCTTGTCCTCCAGTACCTTTGGAACTTCAGACTTTTTGCGACTAAAGAAAATATTCATCAGTCCCAAGGAGCGATATCTGGGGATAAGCCAGTAGTGGACGTACTGGAAGTTTTGTCTTGTAAGTGGGCACATTATCGTGCCAGACTTAGCCTTCCAACAATTTGAGTCACACAAAATCATTCAAATATTTAAGGACTTTAAAGTACCCTTCCTTCTTGACGATACTACTAAATGTTTTTTATACTTCTTCTTGCAATGGAAGGAAATCTGATATCTTTTCTCTGCGATGGGGCATTTTGAATGCCAGCCTTCATGTCTTTGAACCGAATGAAACTGGTTCTGACTATTTGGTTGTACGACACTCTTCGCTTATTTGGTGGGAAATTGTCCTCCAGTACCTTTGGAACTTCAGACTTTTTGCGATTAAGAAAATTTTCATCCGTCCTAAGGAGCAATATCTGGGGATAAGCCAGTTGGGACGTACTGGAAGTTTTGTCTTGTAAGTGGGCACATTGTCGTGCCAGACTTAGCCTTCCAACAATTTGAGTCACACAAAATCATTCAAATATTTAAGGACTTTAAAGTACCCTTCCTTCTTGACGATACTACTAAATGTTTTTTATACTTCTTCTTGCAATGAAAGGAAATCTGATATCTGTTCTCTGCGATGGGGCATTTTGAATGCCAGCCTTCATGTCTTTGAACCGAATGAAACTGGTTCTGACTATTTGGTTGTACGACACTCCTCGCTTATTTGGTGGGAAATAATATCTTTCATTTACATTTCGTAAATATTTAAAGAATTCTGGAACTTCTTGTGATAATAGAATAATGCAATAGAATTAATTAAAGTGTATTTTACACAAATAAACATTCATATAATATGAATGATAAATTTTATATGATAAAGTTTCTAAGAAGACGGTTTACTAGAAATAGCTGATTCGAATACATTCTGCAACTTTCTGAGCATAACAGAAATAGTTAAATTGCATTTTACATGAATAAGCCTTTATATGAAACGAAGAACTTTATAAATTTTTTAAGCTCATGATTTACAAGAAATATCTGGATTTTAATACGTTTTAAACAATACTGTTAGTAAAAGAATGAACTTTGATGATTTGTAAATTTCTCAGCTTTGAGGTTGAACAGAAAAAAATGCACTTAAAAGCAATATATTTCGAAAACATAATTGCATAATTGTAACTTCTCTAACTTAAGTCTGACTCAATCCTTTCTAACTTGTCATCATATGAGAGTTAGTCAATTAATAAAATACATTCCTGTAGATTGTGTGTCCATATAAGCCATTATAAACGGCGTGAAAAAGACATGAGCAATCAGTCAGAAGTTGTACTAGAAGGGCGGAAATGGTTTTCTGGTTTTTTTTCCCATTAATAATTCAACAGATATTTAGACATTGTTTCTGTTAAAATGTATCAAACTTTTTACAAAACGCATGAGCCTTCAAATAAAATAATATTTTTACATTTAAACTTTTATGAATCCTTTATATTTTTATTTATATTTTAATAATACTTTTTCATTTACAAAAGAGTAATCGTTTTACACTTCCAATATTTAAATTTAAATTTTAAAACACTTTCAAATGAGGAATTGTGCTAAGACATTAAATATTCAACAATCACTATTTAAAACTTCGAACAAAATAAAAAAATAGTTAACGTCATGTAAATAATGATTCATTCGATTTTACGTAATGATCTACTAATTATAAGGATTTCATATAATGATCTTTCTAATGGTATCAGCCAAATTTCATATAAATTACTATCAAGAATACTAATTTTATTTATAGCAAACATAACAATTGAAAAAAAAATAAAGGCAAAGGATTTTTTAAAAAGCAAAAAATTGATAATTACAAAATTTCCCTCGTATAAAAATTGCAATTAATATCTCTATATCGACAGACAATATTATCATGAGCAATGAATAAAAAGTACATTAAAAATTAAAACGTTAATTTTTAATATACTTTTTGCTAGTCTTTTAAGTTATTAATTCTAATTGTTAATCTTTTAATTTTCTCTTATTCAAATCAGTTCTGCTATATTTAGATTTTCAGATATTCGTCTAAATAAAAATGCTAACGCAATTTTTCTCAACTCGAATGTAAAACGAAACTTTTAATGTTAAATCCTCGGAAATTAGCTGAAATTCATTTTAAGTCTATGTACAAAAGCTGCTGTAACGTCTTGATCTAGACTGATCAAATAACGAAGCAGAATTTCCAGACAATTCTTTATTTTACAGCCCTATATATACAAAAGAACAACTTGTTCTAATCTTTGTTAAATAAATAGTTATTTACACCTGTAGTAGGAGACACAACAGTCGAAGTCGAAGGTTTTCTTGAAACTCAGTTCTCCATTAATACGGAGAAACAACACTACAGGGAACTCACAGGTTGTTAGTCAACAAGACCACTCCAGGGGTAGTTCTCCGGACTCCGAACTCGTGGGCGTAGTCCAACAGTCTGCCTCTTAATTTACATTGGTCCTTTGAACTGTCTTTCGGCCAATCGGGGTTCAGCAATATGCTCTCTCAGCGGCGCCAGTCGGTCGTGGGAAGGTCCTTTGTTGATGCACTTTTCATAACTGACTATTCTGGAGTTATCATAGTCCTTTCAAAATGAGAAGCATCTAGCGTCCAGATGTTTGGACACCCCTTTCTTTTTGAAGGTACTCTCAATATCTCTTGGACGAGGAATTCCCACATGTGGTCTTTCACTGTAGTAGCTAATGAACAGATGCGAGACCACCCAGGTGAAAAGATCCACCATCTGGCTATCTCAAAGAGTTTTGTAAGTAACAACGACGACACAGCTGGCTGTAAATGTCTTATCAGTACTGGGAAACGGGGATTGTTACACCGCTTATAGTAAGATTAGGTATGAAATTGGAAAGTTTGGCTGGTTTACAAGTTGCACTAAAAGCATTCAAACAAAAGATTTTAACTTCAATATTCAAGAATTTAGTGTCACATTAATGTATGTTTTATAAACAGCAAAGACCATTTGGTAGTTATAGGTGAATTTCAAGTTTCCTTCTATTGTGGAAGAACGTTTGACAGCTGATGATTGAGTTAGGACGACTCCTAATTTAGTTGAAGGAATTTCTGTAAATATCTTTTTATTAAAATGTGCTTGTAAAAAAAGTGTTCATTTTTATTTTGTTTTTTAGTAATTATATTGCATCTTAATAGGCAAAAGTATATTGCTTTATTTAGCTGATGATAATTCGAATCAGTATGGGTATTTTATTTTTATTTGTAAGTGTAAAATATACATAAAAATATTTTTAGAAATTTATTACAATTAAAAAAGAAACTGTAAGAAAATAAAATTCAGAAACTAATTTTTTCTAATTTTGAAGTGACACAGAAATGGAATTTATTCAAAATAATACTTTGATGTACTGAAGAAAAAATATTAAAACTTTGATTAATTTTAATTTTGAGTTTTGAAATAACCTTTCTTTAGGAACTTTTTTTTTGCAAAAAGTAATTACATACAATAGGTAATTTACTCTCTGTCCAACTGTCAATTCTGCAGAGTGTTTTAAATAATTTTTACTTCATGCATGTATCATGAAATTTACAGATAAGTTGCCAAGAAAGGCATTCACGGAATGTATGATGAATACAATCCAACAAATCCATAATGGAAAACGAGACTTTATTCCATGAATATTTCTCCCAAACACTGAACATATAACAGAAATACAGCAATCAAAATTAGTATTACTTGTAGACATTAACAACATAAGCAGACCCTAAATTACTAATTAAATAATGGCAACAGCATTCAGCGTTTACAGCTCGACAACTCTCACTAAGAGCAATACCGCAAAGACAGATTGGCTTGTTCCACTAACTGCGATATTTATAGATTTCCGACAGAGTGTGACATCACGTGAAATTCTCTTGAAGAGTTTCCAAATCTCGGTTCCTAATACAGTTAGGACTAATCTTGCACTTTTCAGAACATTCATTTTTGTGATTAAGTGATAAATTTGCATTAAAGTTGGAAGTTTATTGGCTTTGCATCCGTTAATAATCTCTGAAAATCTCTTTTTTACCCAAAAGAGTGGCATGACAGGAAAATATATTACAGATTCGTTACAGTAATCAATTTAAAGACAATATTATTTTAAAACTTGCATTCCACATATATATATATATATATATACTTAAAATAAAGTGCAATACAAAAAACCTTTGTTGGTAAATTAAAATGCAAGTAATTTTTTCTATCGTGTAATGAAAACAATAAGCAATATTTTAAATAAGAAAAATACAATTTTATGACTAGTCTATGAGAAATATTTTTGTTTTTCTTGTTTATCACTAAGAGAAAAACAAAGAAATTGTTAGATAAAGTAAGCTGAGAATCTGCTTACTCGATTTTAGCATGATAATACTTCTAGGTTGACATAATGCAGGAAATTGCGTCTTACTGGGAAGAAAATTGAAACTTATAACATTTATTAAATATTTTCTTAAAAACTGTATCTTTGTAGAAGTTATAAGAAAAAAAGTTAGAAATACTTTTCTCAAAGAACATATATAATAAACTACATGGCTAATTTAATGGAAAATGGAACATTGTCAATATTCATAAATATAATCAACAAATATCTGTTATGAATTTTAAAAAGTCAATATTTTGGAAGAAAAACTTAATATTCAAAAAGTGATTAAGAGTTTTAAAAAAGAGTTTTTTAAGCTTGATGTTCGACATACAACATATATATAATGAAAATAGGATTTTCCAAATTGAACAATAATTTATCCTAGTTTGTCAAGCACTGTTGAAAGTGGACAGTATCTGGTGAGTACAAGAAAAAAAAAATGCAAAAATAACTCCATCTGGCCTTTTGTTCCTGATTCATGGACTCTACCTTAGACTGAGCCACTGCATATATTTATTTTTATGGGTTTTTTTTAATTATTTTTTTATTTACTTATTTTTTTCATTTGTTTATATTTTTCGCTTTGCTTTTATTTTTCATTTATTTTTCTGTTTTCTATATTTAAATTGGCTATCTTCGGTAAATTTTATTATTTACAAATTATATTTCAATGATACTGTTGGAATATTATGAAGGCTCTTCTGCTTGAGCCATTTAGACCTCTCCACTTTTTCTTTTTATGCCTGATTTTTTTTTTTTTTTTTTTTTTTTTTTGCTGTTTTAGCTTCTAGTACACAAGCATATGAAAGTTTTTTTTAATAGCTAATCCTTTGATAGCTATTTAAATTCTTTTTTTAAATTTTAATTATGAGCTTTTCACCGGTGTAATGCCACTTTTGGCACACACCTAATCATCATCAGAATACAACATATATTTAAATATCTCAGGCGATAAGCAATAGTTGCAAAAATAAATGCATTATATATTACTTAATCTGGACTAAATTACCAACTATTAAAATTTAAATTCTTTAAAATTTTAATTTTTGAGCTCTAATCCCCTAAAACGTTAAATGTGTTTGGATTTATACTTCTAATATATCAAAATTTATATGCTTCTGAGTGATGCAAAATATTGATGAAGCAGATAGCTATTCCATTCCTTTTAACAAAGAGCCATGTTCATTAAGTATATTAAAATATGCATTCTCTACAATTTATATTTAATCGCTTTTTTTTAACTCCAGGAATTTTAAAGACATGTTGCTCTGTATAACTTATTCCAAGCTAGCCTTTTAAGGAGATGAAACTAAAGCATGGAAAACCGGTTGTAAAACTGATTAACTGACTAAAATATATTGATAAATATTAAAATCTTCAACCCTCATCTTGGATAAAAAGGATAAATCACTTAGACAAATACCATTCTTTTGAATGTGCCTGTGAAAAATTCCGATCGTTTAAACTTGGAAGGTACAGTTACTACAATTTATTTAATTTTTTAAATTTTGTATTACAACCAGATAATTGGTCAAATGCTTTTTTTTTCAGTTGCTTGGTTCAAGATTTCAGATTATATCTCAATAGTTAACCTCTGCGAATTCATTTCAAATAAAGTAAAATAATAAAAGTAATTGCTTTTCTTTGCGGTAACGTTTAATCTCTACACTCGATTATTGTAGGATTATAAGAAGAAAATATAGAACTTTTTCTTTCTAATATTTCATTATTTTGAATGAAATGTATATTCTGAAATTCAAAATTAGCTTCTTCATAAATATATATATATATATATATATATATATAAGCGAGAATTTTAAATCAACGGAAAGTAATTTTAAAACTACAGAGACCATAATAAGTTGCTTTAACTTAAAATAATACTTAAGTATAATTTTATTCTTCAAGTGTTCATTTGTTTATTCGTCAACTAGTGATGATAAGTGAATAGAAAAATGATGATAAGTGAACTAGAAAAATGATGATAAGTGAATAGAAAAATGATGATAAGTGAACTAGAAAAATGATGATAAGTGAACTAGAAAAATGATGATAAGTGAACTAGAAAAATGATGATAAGTGAACTAGAAAAATGATGATAAGTGAATAGAAAAATGATGATAAGTGAATAGAAAAATGATGATAAGTGAACTAGAAAAATTAACGCAAACCTTTTAGTGTAATTGCACACAAGTAATCAACAATGTTCTAATGAATGGAAACTCCAAATCTGTTGAAATATGGCTCAGATTAAATTCCCAGTTCAATAATGATATCTTGTTGAAGTCTCAAGTAATCAAATTATATATGGTGTTTAAAAATGGCCCTCAAAATCGCCATCGAGAACAAGTATAATTGAAATGAGATTCATTAGGTATTCTCAATGTCGACATTTTTCCTGGACGACGAATAATCAACACAGAATAACATAATGATATATTGGCGAAGTTTGAAAAAGCATACCGATCCAAAAGACATTTCATAACCGGTTCGCATTGGTTTGCTTCTCTAGGATGATATACGATCGTATACAACTAACACACCATAAGAGAAATAATAGAAACTTCGTAGGACAATATCCGAACATCTTCCCTTTAATCTAGACCTAGCATCTTCAGATTACCATTTGTTTGAAACTATCAAAGAAGCCTTAAGAAGAGAAATATTTTGATCAGATGAAGAAAAATTGCCTTCGTATATGTCTGATTTCTTTTTACCGTTCAGGAATGAAAAAGGAAAATTCTGGATTTGTTGGAAAAGAAGCACAGTGTTAAAGAAGGAAACATAGGAAAATATCATAGAGTTTGTTTCGAAAAGTAATACCTTAGAAAAGATTTTATTTTAATCCTCTCTTAAAATAAACTCTGAATGTACGACAAAATAGTAATGCAACTAGCTATCAGAAATTCGTCACCCCAGAGTCATATTATGTGTTGCTGTTTCTAATGGTAATTGTCATAGACAACCCACTGACTTTAGAAGTTAGTTTAAGTCAAAGGTGCGTCTGCTGTTTTTCAGTAGCGCCATCTAGAGCCAAGAGTAAGACTTAGCTACACACACGTCACAATCCTTTTTACGGAGCTGACTTCACTCATGCATTTCATTCATTCATCCATAGATCGTAATTTAGACCTGAGTCAAAGAACGATCACCCCTGATCCAGTATCCCCAGTGGTATTACTCTTGACATGGAGGACTTTGTGACTACGACAGATTTATATGTGCGCCAGCCACCACACACACGGAGAGTCTTCGGCCGGTGGGGTTCGAATTCGCAACCCAAGGAACGCGAATCCAACGGCCCTACCAACCAGGTTATGTAATGTTTTAACTGGATTGCCATTAATGCATGAGTCAGTTTGCATCTGTTGTTACTGCTACTGATAGTTGATAGCATTTTGAATGGCGTTATTTTTTGTTCCAGTTAAATCCTTATTACAATAGGGTGGTATAAAAGGTTACTTTTTAGCATTGTATAAAATCTTGCAATTATTTTATTATTTGTAGGCTTAAAATTAAAATAAAAATAAATTATAAAAGTGCCAATAAAAGGCACCCAGTGATAGATGTTAACAAACAATCTGCTTATATGATTATATTAGAACGCTCTCAGAAAACATCAGAGTTTGAAAATAAAGGTAGTAATAATATAAAAAAAACCTGGTAAAGAAATGAAAATATGTCTCATTAAGAAGTTTTGAATTTGAATATAAGCAATGAGGTTTTTAAAGAACAGAGCAGACAGACAAAAAAAAATATCGTATCATTATTTTTATAAAAGAGATATCAATTTCAGATAATCCATAAAAATAAATATTTTTTAAAAATTTGAAAGTAGTAACATTAAAAAATATCTTTAAAAATGTAGTCTAAAATTTATATGTCTTAATATTTCCATTTAAGTTTCCTCTCATAAATTCAAGTTCACGTTAGATGTAATAAATCACAACGCATTTTCGATACGGAGCTTTATTCTATTCGAAAAAAATTTAATTCTCATGGAAAATTTATTTGAATTCTCACAATTAGTTCACACTCTCCCTATATATATTTATATATCTTGTACAAATTTTCAACCGTTAATAAAATACTTTTTATTCATCCACTCAAGTTCAAATACATTTTTTTAAACTTGTAGTGGATGACACTTGATGTTAATACAGATTTTTCAAATATTAATTCATTAATTATTAAATTTAATTAATTTTTAATACTTTAAATAGAGTTTTAGCAGTTTGTAATGAAAACTGAAGTCAACAGGCAGTAGCTGAATCCGTAAGATGCAAGGATTTCAGTATTTTTCACGTGAAGGTGAAGAATGCGAGTTCAATTCTTGCGAAAGTAGGTATTAACTTAATTTTTTTATATATTACTTGTTTTTCTTATTAAATTGTAACATTTGTTTATTAATAAAATCTCAAAATATATTTATAGTTCATTTTATGCTTCCTGTGATCATTTTATTATACTTTTATAATATATAAGGCGCTGTATTCGGGAAAAAAATTATTATTATTATTATTTTGGTTTAAAGAAAAGGATATCTTAAGTGGGAAATATATGAAAATGTTTACTTTACAGTAATGTATAATGATATTTGTCGATCTTTAGTACAAAAATATATTGGTGAAAAATTACAGTGTGTTTCACTGCACGGTGAGTGTGGCTGCGATGGAGCATGTTTTAAAGAGAGAACATGTTCTTCAAAATAAACAGGATGGAGAGTTTGAATAAAAGATTCGACAAATTGGCGATATACACTTGCTGAGTAGAGTATTCGATTCTTTAGGGTGAAATTTCCAACTATTTGAAGAGAACAAATATGAAAAATTTCAGTTAGTATTTTTATATGAAATGCATTTAAACATTGAATTTCCTTTCTATAATGAAGCAATTTTTGCTGTCATCAGATATACGTAGAAATGAAATGAGATGGATCAAATGCAACTGGTTTCATCCTAACTACATGATTGATTTTCTTTTTTGTAAATGAAATTCTAATAAAATATGTCTTTATTTATAGTCCGCCAAAAAAACAAAACAAACTGGAAGTGTTTTTCATTTTTAAATTAATTATAGCAGAACAAAACGGTAGACACCTTTTGCTGCAGAAACACGTTGTTTAGAAGTGTGGGAAATAATTTTTTTTTCACGCAAAAGATTGGTTTTATATTAGGATTTATCCAAACCTAGTTTTTTCAAATAGCGATAACCAATTCTGAATGCATATCCTAATTCTTCAGATTACAACAGCTCAAATACATTTTATAACTTTAAGTAAACAGTTAATGGGTTATAAAAAATTAAAATTTTATGTTCCAAAGTTTAACAAGAATACCGGTTGTTGTTGTTGTTTTCAATATATTTCAAAATGAAATAAAACATTCAAAATAATTTTTATTTTGCATTAAAAATAAAATGAACGAAAATTTTTTTAAAAAACTAAACAAAATTGTGTGGGTTTTTTTTTTTAATATGTAGACGTGTATTTTATATTTTTAATTAATTTTTAACTTTATAAGTCAAAAAATTTTAATAGAAGTTATTAAACATTTTCTAAACAATCAACGGAATAAGGTCTAAAAGACCTCTTTTCCAAATTTCACTTGTTTTCGTCAAATAATTCTTAAAATATGAAGTAATAACCAAAAGTTTTCAGAATCATATGATTTTCGCTTGTTTAAGGGAGATCCTCAACATTAGAAAAAGATGGTTTGCTTGCAATATATTTGCTTGCAAAAATATCGCTGAAATCGAAGAGGAAACAAAGCTCTTTCAACTTCTTTAGATTAAACTATATAACCTTTTATTTTTTTCAATAAATGTAAAGGTGGGGTGGGGGGATCTCACATGTGACAGATTCTGCTACTCTTATATTTCAAGCGCAGTTTTGTTAGGGACAACTTTAAAATACTGATATTCTCTTAATGTATTTTTCTGCTGTCAGCAAATACCGTATTACAGATCGCGTTCACTCATTTTATCATATATAAATAAAAAAAAATCTTCTGTTAATAACGGAGCAATTCTCTATAAGTTTTTCTTCCTTTCTTTTTTACTATAATTAAGCAAATTGATTTTTAAACATGATTTATTAGATGACTGATAATTTTTTTATTGAGCAGATTGTTGTTAAATAATTTTATAGAACGTTTCTTAATAGTCAAAAAGAAGATCTTTGTCATTGGTCGTTATTCCTTTTTAAGAAATCAGGTGTGTTTCTTTCCTCGGCTTTCTTACATACTTTTTTAAAGAGTGTGTCTCTTCGTCTAAGTGTTATGCAATGAAATATTTTCAATTGGAATCCGAAAAAATTCTAAAATTGTTCAATTAACTGCTAACCATTTATTTTACATTTTCTTTTTTCTTTTCGCAATTTTAATGCCTTCTGGGGACACTTTTGGAAATTCTTATTTGAAGAAAACGATTTTTCTCTTTGTCATTTTAAAATCTATCAGTTGTGCCTTGAATTCGATTTAATCATCGTGCTATTTTTCACTGATTTTTTTACTTAATTACTTTCAATTAAAGTTACGATCAATTGAACATTGAAAAATGTAGTAATGTTTTCTTTGGAATTAATAACGTAATTATGTTAAAAAATATTTGCGCTATCATTAATCACTATAGTATATCATTTGGACTATATCATTATCACTATCATATATCATTTGCATCATAAATAATTGTCATTATCAAATTAAATAATATTTTCGCTAAACGCAAATCTTTTTTTTTTAACATTATGACGCTTATGTCTAGTGTTTCATAGTACAGCGAAGAAAATAAAGTCCATGTTTAGTAATTTTCTTTGGGCTTTGAAACATATGTAATTTCGGTTTAAGGATAATGAGTAAATTTTCACTTATTTATCTCGTTGCGTAATTTTATCATTGTGAACACGTATGCATGGACAGACAAACGCACCACAAATACAATTTTAAAAAATGTTTCTTCATACTCAAAGTATATAACAACATTTTAACCGTCCATCCTCTACTGCGAATTTTTTACTTTCTGGTGCATGCAAACAGAAAATATTGTAATCTATACTTATAATAATACTCAAACTGTGTGTGTGTGTGTGTGTGTGTGTGTGTGTGTGTGTGTGTGTGTGTGTGTGTGTGTGTGTGTGTGTGTGTGTGTGTGTGTGTGTGTTGGTGGTCTACAGACCTTTAAATTAAGATTGTGTACAGCACAAGTATACCTTGGAGGTCGGGAATGTGCACCTCGGAGCGTTTTTTTTCGAATCTTTAATTAGAATTTTAATTAATATTAAGCGACATTTTGACGTTTTCCCGCTATAACTTCCGAAAATATTACAGCATATAATTGATTTTTACAATATATTAAAATTTAAAAAATAATCTTTGCAATGATACTAATGTTTTGACCCAAAAGTTAAATTTCTATTTTTAATAAATTTTTTTAAAATGTAGTTTAATTGTAATTTTCAACAATTTATTTCGCACAAAATAAAAATAAAATTAAAAAATATTAGCTTTTATTAACGTGTTGCCATCACATTTACAAATGTCCTGATTGAAAATAAGTTAATTACTACTGTAAATTAAATCTAGAAAAATGTAAATTTCAGCACGTGACTATATGAAATAAAATAAATCGGAAATGTGAATTTTTTCTAAAAAAATAAATACAAGACAAAGTTTTCTATGATCGTTTGCAATATCTATATTATTAATTCAATAAATCAGCTTTATTTAAGGTATACAGGATATTTATTCAAATTCGAACCCAATGTCTAATCTGTATATCTGTATATCTTTAGTAACAGACATTCATATTATTTAGTACTGTTAAAATGGTCTAAATGAAATAAATAATTATATTAACAAAATATTCTTATGTAATTCTTAATTTTAAACAAAAAGAGTTACACCAATCAATCAACTAAATCAATCATTAAAATTGTCTGATTTATAAAAAATGAATATTATTATTCTATAAAATCGTACGTTTTTACACCTTCCCATCTATCATCTTAAAGAAAATATCAATTCCGGGTCATCAGTGCTCGGAATTCCTCCAAGACCGATAATCAGATGAATATGTGTGTGAGTTTGTGCGTCTGTATGTTTGGTGCTCCACACACCAAACCATATGATCTACAGCTATCACACTTGGCATATATATACTTTAAAGGATAAAAAAGTATACCTAGACTGATTTTTTTGAAATTTTAATTTGAATTTAAACTAAGCTGAATTTTGGCATTTTTTTCGCACACACAGCACAAAACTGTTTTTTAAATCATCTTAACGTTCAAAAAATGATTTTTTTTTCATTGATGCTCATTTTTTAACCTATAAATTAAGTGTCTATTTTTAATGAATTCTTTAAAAAAATATTATAATCATATTTTCCAGCAATTTATTTCGCACGAAATGAAAGTACAATTTAACATGCAAGAGCACGTTAAGAGTGTATCAGTGCCTTGTCTACCTTTGTCATTACCTTGACAAAAACTCAAACTGAATGATCAAATTAACTCTTATTGCAAACTAAACCATGGAAAGTGTGATGTTCAGCACGTGTTTTATTGGAAGTGTAATGTTATGGAAGAAATATAAAATGAGATATTTTCCAGATAATTCCACAGCAGCTGATTGCAAATTAGAGAGGTATATAGTACAATGGAAAATTATTGTAAGGCTTCGATAATAATATGAGTTACCTATCTATCGAAATTTGAAGTTTAAATATATTTTGCTGAAGAAGTTATTAAGAGAGCAAGGTACATAAGCACTTAATTGAAAATTTTAGAAAGCATTATTCCTGGCGAACCAGCTGGTCGTCAAAGGGGACTAGTAGTAAAATAAAATTTGAACTCGAGACTCTGATGAATCTTTATACTTCAGACAATCCTGAGACCAGAAAACACATCATTGAAGCTATGTCTATTCGTCTATCGGTGAACGTTTTGAGCTATATGGATGAAATTTGGTACTTTTACTTTAGATTAAACTTGTAAATTTTACCAAACTGTGAACAAAATCCATTCAGATTAAGTCCGTTTGTCCAGATGTTCGAATTTAAGTCAGCACAATAACTACACAACATAAAGAGTTTGTTAAATTAAATTTGATACACAAGGCTAGTATCTACAATGAAGTTGTATCAAATTTTGAACTAAATGGGCCAAATGGTTAAGCGTTTGAAAGTCTTTACTTGATGTCTCTATGAGGTGATTCAAAAATGCAACGACTTAAAAAAATGAAATTTGGTGCAAATCGGCATATAAATTGTAGATTTTTGTTAACTTTTGAATCCATCAAAAGTTCAACCGTATATCGGTCTTTGCTCGCTTATTATATAACTAAATTTACTTTATTTGACACCCATTATGAAAAATATTGCTCGAGTTTCTAGAAATGAAAATTTTACAATGAGAAAGACATTTAGGCTTAATCAGATCCATGCAATCCTGTTTAATTATTAGTGATAAGTATAAGATCTAAATTACCCAAGGTATGATTTTAAAGCTCTAATTTTTTTTTTTTAAAAAATCATACTTATTTCAACTAAAGAACTCGATATTCCAATGATAATGTATCGATTGTGAAATTGGAGAGTTCCAGGTTCTTAAACATAATAAATTCCAGAAAGTTTCGAGTCAATTTTAATGCCAAGGGGTTATCAAAACAGCCTTGAGTGGAAATTTCGAGGAAGTCCACCCACTCTATCCTAAACGTTTGCAAACTTTAGTCTCCATATATTCAAAAAACACTTTTATTTAATAAGAGAAATCCGAAAAATAGAAATTTATAGAGACTGACCAATGAAATGATCTGGCAAAAAATACAAACCAGAGGAAGTGATCTTTCCAAAAAAATTTTTCACATATTATCAGATAAAAGTGTTATCTCCCTTCCACTGCATATATAGACCGTGGGCGGCACCACGACTGCTCAGATTTTTACTTTCTGAATCTCACATAAGCAAACTGTGAGCTTTAAAAAAATGTCACTGCAATGGCGAATAATAACTACGAAATATCGATTATTAACATGAATTTTACGTTTTTACTGAATCTAGCGTGCGATTTTGGTAATTAATAGCTGACAAGCAGTTAATCTCCAAAAGTGTCTATGCATTTAATACGCAATTATCAGAACATCGCATAAATATTTCGGATGCCTTGATGATGATATCGTGTCCAGCGTTATCACGGAAAGGGGGTGCAGTAACTTCTGAGGGTAAAGACCCCTGAGCAGCCGAGGGCAGAAGTCTGACTTCAAGCTCATATGAAGATGAAACTCACACATTCGCTTGCAAACCTCTTTTTACAGTGGGGGGGGGCACATTCACACACCTCACAGATAGAACACAGATGAAGAAAAACCATGCCCGACCCGGGATTCGAACACAGGACGCCCAGACCACGGGGAAGACGCGCTACCCCTATGCCAGGAAGCCGGTTTTGGGTGTATTTATTCAATCAAATGAAACCACAATTTGGCAGATACAAAATTGTAGTCCCAACATGACATAAAAATTCCATTTATTTCAGCCATTGCGTTTTTGTGTTACATGCATGCTAAATTGCAAACGGCCAGACAGTTAACCTCTTATCAGATACGGCTCCAAATTTAACACGAATCCACATTTTAGATGATACACCTGCGCATGAAATTTATCTATCTAGATCCTTAGGGGTGATTATCGTTGTTAATAATTGCTTTCACTTCACGAAACTTCTTGAACTTCTGAAAGTATTTCATTCAAAATTTGGTAAAAATTTACAAATTTTGTGTAAAGGTTATATACCAAATTTCATCATTTAGATTAAAGTGTTTTGGATTATCATGCTCACTAACAGACAGAATTTTTTTTTTTTTTTTTTTTTCAGATTTATACTCAGAGGTCTGAAATGCAGAAACTTGCTAATCCCCCGAGTTTGAATTTTTTTGACAATTACGGTACTTTCTCTTGGCATACTTCATGTCCAAAAAAGTAAAAACTGTAAAAAGGTTTCGAAATTTATTTTTTTTTTGGTTCCAGATCTAAAGTTTATTTATGCGCAAGAAATTGAGAAGTTTAGTTTAGTTTAGTTATATTAACGTCCCGTTTGAAGCAACACTAGGGCTATTTTGGGACGGACCTCGTAATTTTGAACCGTGGTCAGATGACGAGGACGACACCTGAGCTGGCACCCCCCTCTCTGGCAAGAAATTGAGAAGCAAGAAGATATTAACAGTGAACGGATCTGCTAAAAAGTTTTTGACAGTTAAAATAAAAAAATATTCAACTCAGAGCATATTACTGTACAAAAGCCAAACTTATTTTACACACATTTAAAATTCAAATGTAATCTTTTCATTGATTTCAGTTTATTTTCGTACCTTTTTTTTTCTCTCCTTTTAAGTTTAGTAAATTTTTAAATAAATTTTTCAATACATTCCATTGCTTTAGTTGCAGCATTTATACTAACTGCATTACAACAACAACAAATATATTTGTGTGTGTGCACATAATCAGTACTCTACAATATTAAGAATACACTTTAAATGTTATATATAAATCATTATTATGTTACCATTATTCTGCTATCATTAACTTAAAGCATTCTTATGTTAGCACGTTTTGAACTAAAGGTTCAACCATCCTTTATTTCTATTTTTATTTCTTTATCAAGCAAATTCGCAAATAATTACTAAGACTCCATCATCTGTTTCTTAATGCAGCAAATCAGTTTTTTTCTTCCAACCCAAGCTCTTTTGAAAACGAAAACAAAGAACGAATGTTGCAGTCATTCTTTTGAAGCGACTCCGTCTGGCAAACAGAAGACAAATTAGCAAAAGGGTTTGCTATCGAGCTGGTAGCTCGTTTTTTTTTTTTTTTTTTTTTTTTTTTTTCCCTCTAGTCTGCAAGAAGAAGGGGGTGAGGCGCGTGTTCTTGAAGAAGCGCGTATTCCTTCGATGGAGCAAGACGCGGGAGGACCCTGACACAGAATTAGGGGAGGGCGCGGTCCGCTTGCCCTTTGTTCGGGTGCACACTCGGCCGCTCGACCCGAACAGGACGGCACACTTCAGTGGCGACCACTTCCTCTCGCATCGCTAAATTACCCGATGTTCCTGCAACAAAAGAAAAAAACACTTCAAATCAGCGTCGTTTTCGGAAACCGTCCAAGGTATAGGTTGGTTTCATCTCATCGTTTTCTTTTCTTTTCGAAGCGCTGCTGCCAAATTTTGATTCATTTGTAATTTCCAAAACAGCACAGTAGGGGGGAAAAATCCAAATTTCTTATTTTTTAATTGGAAAATAATAATTTTCATCAAGCATAGGTCTTGTGGCAGTATGAAGAATTGCACAATAAAAGCCATTTCATGGGTCAGATTCAATTCTATTAATCTTAATTTTAAAACACTTTTTTTTTCGTAGAAAAGGGAATAGAGAGTGTGAGAGAGCAATGAACTGAAACCTGTAGTCAAGAGTATCATACCTCGTTTTATTAGGCCTAATTGCTACATCACCCATTACATTCTGTCCATATCGATTTTTTTTTCCTTATACTATACACACACACACAAAAAAAAAAAAAAACAGACTATCAACCTTATGTTTAAAAAATATCCAATGCTATGAAGTATTCAGAACCATTAATTAAAGTATTCATTATAATAAAAGGAAAAAAAATCTAGTAATTATTTTTGCTTAGTGCTCGAAAATTATTTAAATATGCTTACTGTTTATCCGCAATTTTGTTATTTTTTTGCATGAGGATATGAAAAGGATAACCATTGTTTAAAACTAATTTTGAGGAAAAAAAGTTTAGAACGAAAGAACTAATTGACCGGAAATAATTTGGTATCACTAAAAAGCTAATGTTTTGAATTTTAAAATGGTGTAGAAATAGTTAAAAATGGTTCTTTTTTTGTAATAATATGCCCTGAAGCTGTCGAGAAGGAGCATTAAAATCTCAATGTATTTTTAATTAATTAAACATACAATTAAAATGTTGAAAAGCTATTTCTAATTGAGCACTTACTATAAACGGAATATCTACGTGGTCTAACTACCAGTCTAAAGAGCTTTTGAGCGTTTTCTACATTCAAGCGTCATCTAATTCAGCTGAAAAACATTATCAAGTAACACATCTTATCTTAAATATAATCAGAAAAGTAAAAATATTATCAAGTAAGTCAGTTTAAAAACTAGTGGGAGTGACTTGCTCCAAACTTTCTCACATATTCTTTAATAGGGATCTTCTACTTCTCCCGCATACGACGATTATGGACTTTAAATAAGACCACAAAAGCCTTGTATGGCAGTGGTGAACAATAGCTACGAAATATAGATCTTTGATGTGAATATATATATATATATATATATATATATATATATATATATATATATATATATATATATATATATATAGAGAGAGAGAGAGAGAGAGAGAGAGAGAGAGAGAACTACACACAGAACTACAGTTGAAGTCAGAAATATCACATATCAAACTTCATTGATTTGCATGCATTTATATGCATGAAAATATATAGTAGCCGGTCAATCTATTGATAGTCTATCGGACTGTCTATTTATTTCAAAATTCGATTAAAATCTAAATTTTAGTCCAAATTTCATCTATCAAAATTTTTATATTTTGAAGTTACAGAGATAATTTACATATGAACGGTCAGTCAGATAGACTAAGTAATTGATTAATTCATTAATTAATTTTAATTGATTTCATTCAAAATCAGACGTAAATATGAAAATTTGGTTTAAAGTCCATATACCAAACTTCATCCACCCAGCTCAAAACGTTTTCGAGTTATCATGTTCACAAGCAGATGGACATAATTCCAACAAAAAAATTTCTAAATCTTTCAGATGGGTCTAATAGGGGTCTTTTCTAAATCATTAAGAGAATCAAGTCTTGGGTTTAAATATTCCAAAGTCAAATGTTTTTAAAAATGAAAAGCTGGGCTTTTTTTTTTTTTTTTCCTTTCTTTCTTTCTTACATTTTCAGCCTTCTTTCTAACATATCGCTACAAGCTTCGCTTTGAAGTAAAAACATAAGCATTACTCCTAAAAATATACTGGGAAGTTGTTTTAAGTCGATCTCTAGTTTGAGGTGTGTGAATGTGCCCCCCTGTAAAAAGGGGTTGTGCAAGCGAATGTGTGAGTTTCATCTTCATATGAGCTAGAAGTCAGACTTCTGCCCTCGGGTGCTCAGGGGTCTTTACCCTCAGAAGCTACTGCACCCCCTTTCCGTGGTAACGCAGACACATCATCATTAAAAAATGGCATTAACTGCTCGTTAACTTAGTGTCTCACTCGTTTCACAGTGTTTCTCTAACTGGCAATTGGTGGTATATATACTTGCTTCCGCTTGCTTATAGCCGCTTCCAGTCACTACGCCACTAATTACAAATATTTTTTTCGAGAAATTCTGTATGCGATCTACAAATATTTAAGATAATCTTTAGAGTAAAGTAATTTCACTTGGACAACTACAAGTGTGACAGTTGCAATGAGACTTTATTAGCATTAAGTTTGATGCTTTTGTTATCATCCATGTATATAAAACTCCATTTATCAAAATTCAATTTCGAAATTAATTTAGTGCTGAGGATATGAGCCACGATAAGATGATTTAGACACCCGTACTCTCTTCTTTGTACTTAATTAAATAATTGAAAAGACGTTTAATACACAAGTCAAATTTATTGAAACGACAGATTTTCTGAAAAAAAACTGGAAGTCTAAATCGCAATCCTTCATTTCCGAAACCAAAACACTAAAACCAGGCCAATCTGAAATGTAAATTTGGCGTAAAAACCCGGCAATGCTTAAATATTTGCATTGTATTGTTTGATGAAATTAAAATTTAGATAACTTAATTATGTAACAGTACATTTATTTTAAATTAAATTTATGAAAATATTTGAAGGCAATTATAGATTTCATCCTTTGATTTGTTATGTCGTATATATAAGCCTTTTAGCTTAAAGGATCACTAGAAAGGATTTGCTACTTTTTCATTAATCTTAATTACATTTTATGTAATAAAATATATTTGTACTCAGTGATTAATAACAATTATACAAAATATATGGTAGACAATGATACAAATTTGTTATCATCTTTACAATGGTATTAATCGGAATCTCGAAAATAAATGAACGAAAAAATATTAACATGACATTTTAATGATTGCTAAGACATACTAAAATTTGCCTTATGCTTTCTGGGATTTTAAATGTTTCATTATAACAATAAAACGATTTCGATTTTGGAAAGTTAGAATTAGTTTAGTTTATAAATCAATCACATTGGCATCCGGGTTTGAGACTACATGCTGAATATTTAAAATTGTCCTCGTAATTTCGAATTCTGATCAGATGACGAATGGTATATGTGAACCGCCGCAATGTCTCTTAATTACGTAAATGACACCACTTACGTCCGACGAGTGGCGCATGCCATCAGGTGCAATATCTCTTAATTACTTACCATTGGTCTTACTCGACCATTTACATGCGTACTCTGAACCTGAGGGCTATCTGCCAGTTGAATGAATAAGGACTTTCCAAAGAATCGTGCGACAACAAAGAGATTATAATTAACGTAGATAGTTTCAAAGTGCACCAGGCCCTCATACATGAAATAATATTTGTTAAATAGGATAGTTACGATTCTCCATGTCACGCCAATGGAGTGGCGGCCTTCCAAACTGATCGTCAATACTAAACTGATCGACTTGCCAAAAATGGAATGGCATGGAATGAAAATTGGGTAACCAAACCATCTTAATTTTCATCAGTTCATTCCCACTGCTCCATTTGAAATAGGCAATCTGTGATTACTGGTGAAAAGGAAGGGGTGTAATATGAGAGGAGTGGATGGCTTTTGGTTTATTATGACAAGGTGTTCATTGGGGTGGATGGAGATAGAGCAAAGCTTATCTTTCCCTAATAGATTAGCCCTAAATAGATCCCCCCCCCTAAAAATGGAACAGCTTAATCCATTAGACAGAAAATCCATCAATATTCTATAGGCGCTGTATAGAGAAATCAAGAATTATCGACTTTAATACCGAATATGAAAACCACGACCTTCCATTTCCGAAGCTAAGACTGTTATTAAACCGTCATGAATTCTTTTAGAAAATTAAAAATTGTAGAATTTCAGATTTTCGACAATCTCTGTAGGGTGAAGAAATATATGTTCTTCAATTTAGACACCCCCTACGTCGTTAAATAAAGATCAGATAATCCTTCCAAAATATAAATAATAAAAGTATCTCTCAGAAGTAAAGATTAACATATCAATCCTCATTTCCTTTGTGTCACTCGAGAATCTTCCGCCATCTATCGGCAAACCAACGAAGCGATTGACAGTGTCCAGCTGTTGTCCGAACAGAAGCTGCTCGTCTGAGTACACAAACGATTCTTGTCATTAAAAAATCATTAACCGAACGCACACACCACCAGACAACAGAAAGAAAAAAAAAAGTTCACCCTTTCTCTCCTCTCACCCTTTTCCTGGCTCAACGAGGCATGCTCCAAGTCGCGTGTTTGACCTGAAGATTATTGAGATTATTATTACTATCACACATGCTTGGCGATGTTTTAAATGCGATAACTATTTCGGAAAACTGGTTTCTCTCCATGTTCTTAAATCTATCAAACCGGCGCTGAAATGTCTACTGATAGCTTTCATGTTAATGCAGGAGCCTTCCTATTATTAGTCAAATCCGATAATGTTTCAATTTCCTTTTTTGTGCGTGACGTTTGAATTTCAATGAGTGATTGTTAGTGAAACATTTCGTTTTTTAAAAAAACAGATGAAAATGGTATATTTTCATTTGTTTTATAAAAGGGAGCATTGCACTGGGATTAGAAATATCAGGATTAGTTTTAAGACAAAATGGTCCAATTGATGTTGCATTAGAACATTTTAATCCGAAAGGCTCATTGATTAACAAAGATGTTTATATACTTTTGCTACATGACTTCTGTAGATGGAGCATCTATTACATTTATGACAGTTCAATTTATTTCTGTTTTAATGAAATCAGTTTTCATTCTACTACAGAATAGATTTAAAAAAATAAGAAAAATAAGAAAACTTTTAAAATGATCAAGGGTAAAATTATTTTATAAATATTTTTGATGCTTCTTTTAAAATGGCATGTCGCTACTGAAAATGTATGTCACAGAATTAATTTATCTAAAATTCATCACATTTATTTGAACCAGAAAAAAATATTTTCTGGTTCAAAAATGTTTATAAATTATGTACTTGAATCAGATTTCAAATAGGATGCAAAAATAAAACAGAAAAACAGCTTCATCTTAGATTATTTCATCCATTCTTTGAAACAAATATATGTTTAACATGTTTAACTTTACTTATATAGTTTAGTTTCTTTATGGCCTATATTTGCTTGTCTTTGGGAAGTTTTTTGCTCAAATTGTCACAAAAATGCTTTTCTAATTGAGTGCGACTCGGATGTAAACAATTTATTACTGTTGTAAACAGTTAAAAATACCTTTCATTTACACCCATTTTTCAAGGAACTATTATAAGCCACTTAATAATGCCATAAATAGATGATCGACTATTCAGCAAAATCTCTATATGCATTTTTTAAAAATTCAGCCGAATAATTTTATTTGATATATATTTTAAACAAACTCATGCATTTTCTTTTACTTTTGTTTTCGAATTACAGATTTTTAGTTTCATTATAATGAAGCAATCATTATAATTTGCGCTCTTTTACTTTTTAGACATTTTCGGCAAGAAAAATAAAAGGGATGTTTCATTTTTCATCAAATTTATTTTTAAAATATGAATATTAAATGTTACTTTGTTAGGTTTAAGATCATCTAACAGCTGCTAAATTTGAATTTTTTCAAACAATAACTTTTTAAATTCATCATCCGTTATATTAAGCACGATGCAGAATGGATATTTTTATGCTACATGATTTATTTCGAAAATAAAAAAAGAATTCATTATCACATAAATTTCAATTTCCACTAAATTTTGATTTTTAAATTTTATCAAGTAATAAAGGAGCACTTTTAAATAATTATACAGGGTGTTTATAAAGTCCCGGACCCATTTTGATGTTTAATAACTCATAAAATAATAAAGATAGATTTAAATTAATAACATAAATGGTTAAATAGACTCAAAAAGTTTCATGACCCTTGTCAATGAACTTCCACGTGTGCCCACTTCGTCGCACGGAGAATATCAAGTCGATAGTCAATTTCACGCCAGGTAGCGACAAGCATGTCGGCATCCACAGAGCCATTTGCGCACATTATGGAGATTAACAATGCCAGAAACATGAAAGGATGCTTCATCGGAGAACATTATGCTCTTCAGAAAATCAGCAGCAGCTTCTATCCTCCTTAGCATATCTGTTGCAAAGGCCATCCTCCTAGGCCTATCGTTCGGTTCCAAAACTTGAACAGTTTGAACTTTGTATGCATGCAGTCTTAATTTTTTCTTAATAACCTTGTACACCGTCGAAATTGGCATATCTAATTCTGTTGCCGCTGATCTCACAGATATTCTAGGATTGTGTAAAAATGTCTCTTTGACACGCTCAACATCAAAATCACTTGTGGAAGGACGTCTGGAACGTTTCTTATCTTCGATACTTTCAATTTCTAGAAAATTCTTTTTCCACCGCAAGATGCTGTTTTTGGATGGAGGATCTTTTTGGTAAATTCTTCTGAAATTTCTCTGTGCTTGCACTATCGATTTCATTTCTATGAACCACCATAAAATCTGTGCTTTCTCTTGTGGTGTATGCATTCTCCTTAATATCCGCTCGAATAAAACATCACATACAAAAGTACTACATAGAACAAAAACATCCAAAGTAAACATAATATTGCAATAGTTGCCAAAAACAAAAGAGAGAAAAATGCAATTAATAAGCAGACAATATTTAGAAAAGTACAGATATTTAGACTGGAAAATGAAATTATCTGAAATTAACCACATGTGCAGACGATATTTACAAAAGTAAAAATATTCAAACCTGAAAAGGAAAATATATGAGTTATTTCATCAATAAATGCCATAAGTTTGTTTATATCTTTATTATTTTACGAGTTATTAAACATCAAAATGGGTCCGGGACTTTATAAACACCCTGTATATTTTATATGAATGGTTTAATAGTCAGAAAAATAACATTACTGATGATCCATATATAGATTTAAAATGAAAACGATATTTGTATGTATATTAGGCATAGTTTTTGCTGTAATGCAGCCAGGTTGTTTCTGGTCATACCGAGAACGTTTATGTATATTGGGCTTGATTGAGGACAAGAATTCGAATGAAATATTTTTAAAAATTCACTTGGATAGTGATGTTTCCTTTTCGTTCTTTACGAATTCAAACTTATATCCAGAAATATATACAAAAGTACCTATTATATATATACAATACCTATTATATATATAAAAAAATTGCTCTCAGAAGATCATAACTCTCGTAAGTTCTTCAGTACAGATTAAAAATCATTTCATATTTCAAATTTGCGTTTTGGTTTCAAAGCGCGAATTCAAGATTAGATTCCTCTGTAGATTAACATCGTAAACAGTGTCGGTACATATTAAATCCGCCGAGAGTTACGCAGTTTTTTGTGAATGTAGGTTTGAAGAGGGAGTGGTCTTTCAGGTAGCATCCACGTCATCTGACTATGATTAAAAAATTACGGGGTTCCTCTCGAAGTAACTTTCACCTATCTTTAAAAAAAGGACTTTAATTTAATTAAATTAAATTTTTCAAGGAAATTAAGATATTTGTCAGAAAGAAACAAAGCAAAATTGGGAAAAAAAATTCTGGTTTTGGACGGTTTGAGCAGAAAGATGTGTTGAAATAGATAGATAAAATCAATGCCAAAATTAATGAGTATTTTGAAACATTTGAATGTATAATTTTTTAGGCGATTTTCAGAAATACATTTAATGATTCGGCTAAATTTCTTTGTCTTTTTTTAAAATCTTATCTCTGCAGAAAAAATTGCGATATCACATAAATGATATGTACGGTATTCTTAAAATTAAATTTTTAATTCAATAATTTGAAAAGTTTGGTTTGCTTTGAGAGAATTTAAACAAAATATAAGATTTTGACACTAAAGAACAATTTTTTTTAAAAAAAATCCGACAAAACACATTTTGAAAAAGTAATATTTTTTTCAATTAGCGTTGTGTAGATATCCGGTTATATTGTGTCAGGTACAAGTTGATATTGATACTCTATTGTACTGATACTACCAGTAACCGATTCTTTTACCGTCTGGATAAAACCAAGTACTAGGTGCCATTACGCTTCTTGCACTTATATCGAGACCATTAACTGATACTGATACGAATAGGATTCCAAACTGAGATTTCGTTTCTTCGGAAGGGATAGTGATGACAATATGCCAGGGCCTTGAATTTGGCAGTAATTTATCGTTGGTGAAAAAGAAAAAATTTGGTGATATAGTTAGTGTTGGAAAAAAAGAAGATTCTTTGGTGTTATATGAGCTAAAGGCAATAATGGCCAGGAATGAAATAAATATATTCAAAGAAAAACATCGTGTATGCTCAGAGCAAGATAGAGGCAAAACGCTGAACAATATAGGCTATATCAACTTAGTACTTTATATCAGATTGTTATAATATCACCCCATTGAAAACGATTGAGGTGGTGGTGATTATCAATTGTGTCCAAACAACTGATATCGAATACCTAATACTCTTAGTCTGAATTAGTTTTGTCTGCCTGATGCTAAATATACAGATAGGTGGATACAAAATAGTATTTTATATCACCCAGCCTTACTTCTAATGAAATGAAATTGCGCATTTTTTATTATTTTTATCCATATTTATAACAAAGAGTTTGCTCGTGTTTAGTTGAATATTTCTTCAAATTATTCCTGACAAGAATGAAGCAAAACAAACGTTTATTGCATTATTGGACCTCATTTTAAATGCATTTCCAATAGAAGAAAGTGATATGAATTCCCTGAACTTTTCGCCATTTCATTAATAATTCCCATGATCCTTTTCACTTTTATGTATTAATTGTACTATCCTTCTTCTTTTTTCTTTGTCTTTTTTTTTTATCAAGAACAGGACTTCCTTGCAAATTTCAACTTTACAACAATAACTACATTTTTGTATAATATAAATTTAAAGAATTAATCAGCAGAGCTATATAATAATGTGACTTATCCCAGACGTTGCCAAAGGTATAGATAGGGTTTTCGATAGCTGTTCCATGTGAGACTAAAAAGCAGACTTCCAACGCAAACACGTACCATTTGGGATGAATATGAAATATTTAAAAATACGTTTGGTTTGTTTGTATATCTTTTTTTATCACTTTGTAAAAAGACTTTAATTAATCACCGCAAGTAACAACAAAAATTAGCATCTTTTGAGTAAAAAATATAAAACTAGTATTTTTTTCACAACAACAGCGACATTTCACTCATTCTTTTACATAGGGATAAATTTCTCTATTTAAAAGGTTCTTGTACAAATAATAATAATAATAATAACAGGGTCTTATTAAATCAGTCTTTTGCTTCATCAACAACAAATTTTTAAAACCAAATTGGAAAAAAAAATTTGACTTTAAGAAAAAATATAATTTTTTTCTTGAGAATTATAAATATTTAGAATTTGCCGAGAAATTAGGCGTGTAAATCTGAAGCACTTCTGTCTTCATGAGTAAGATCCACATGTTCAAATAATATTATAAAATTAAATATCTTAAACTACACATATTTACTATATAACTCATAATGCAAAAATATAATTTCCAACATTTTAATACTTACCGCCTTTAGCGACCAGTTAAGCCGCTTGAAATATTAGCTGTGTTTAGTTTCAATTAACTTTCTTTCACTTAACTTGATATACAGGATTCTCTCAAATAATTATTTTTAAGCAAATTCTTTGCATTAAAAATGCATTGACAGAATGAATTTTGAACATGAAAAATTGCGTTCATTCAAAAGCATACATACAAACTTAAAGCATGTTATCTCAATAGCTTTACAACTGTTCTAATTATTTTGTGAATAAACCTTTCGAATGAAATCAAGTCCCACCATGTCAGAGTGTCATTAAAAACGTAACTGTATGGGTAATAGACCTTCTCATAGTTCGAGGTACAGAAGCCTTATTGCTTATTTCTTATATAGAAACGCCAATAGAAAAAAAAAGTTTTTCTAAATTTGTATTCAACAAAATATTAAGTGAATACATATGTGATTAAAAGAGAAGATGATAATTTTATTGTAAAAATGAGGTTTGTTGTGGAAATTATACAAAAAAAAATTTAAAAAATGCAGGAAACGTTTGTAGAACACTCGTATCATTAAAAAATTTTATATTTTAAAGTGGAGAAAAATTAGTTTTGTGCAGTTACATTTTCTGGAATTATCACGGAAGAAGGACAAAATTTCCCTTTATTTTTAATTTATTAAAATTCAAATTGAATTTTTCTAAAAATTGCCTTCAAAGTACAAATTTCCATTAACCAAAATATTTCTGTGAGAAGATTTGTAGCTTTGGATCAAATGGTTTGTCCTGCAGAACGTCAACATACTCAAAGACACACATTTTCTTTCTTTCATTTTAATTAGAGATAAAAGCTTAGTTCAGATGTGTAAATAAAATCTATATATCTTGAGATGTATAAATAAAATGTATATATCTATATTTGTAAAGTTGCCAAAAATTTAAAGTAAGCTGAACTCGAATAGATCGGGTTTAGAAGAATCGTCAAGAATTTAATAAGTGATAACATTTAATTCTAGCATGCCTTTAATTAGTCTCTCAACAACTTTTTAATAAGTGATATCCGAAGAAAATGCTGTTGGTTAAATGATGGAAAATCTCTGCATATGAGCATCATATATTTTCTTTAATAGTGTCGCAAATGTAAAAAAATCTACTAATTATAAAGAAGAACGCCAGTTCCTGTATACGTGTGAATCTATTTGCATATTGGTCCTCTGTAAAATAAATGATTTGATTAAAACTGGCAAAAATTGACATATTTTGCAAAAGTTACTTTTACATAGATGCATTTGGGAGAATTTTTTTCCTCTAATTTTACCAATAAAAAAATAAGAGAGATTTTGGCGTTTTTCTGCTCTGACTCCCAAAATATTACTGTAAAAATCTGATTTTTTTTTTTAAATTTAAAAATCTTATTAAGGATTATCCTTTTAACAATAACCATTTAGCTATCAAGCGAAGTTTTTCAAAAATTCTGTTAAATAAAAAAAAACCATATTACATAATTTTTAACAATACATTTCATTGTTAAAATAAATAGATAAATAACACTTTCATAATTTCATAGAATGTTTAATCAAGAGATTTTCCTTCACTGTTTCTGCATTTTGTCACTTCCATTTATATGAAAATTCAGAAAGTAAAATTATATTATCGCAAAAGGTAACATGCACTTTCAAGTAAATTATTCAGAAAGAAACAAATTAAAGCCGGCTTCCCGGCGTAGGAGTAGCGCGACCTCTCCATGATCTGGGCTTCCCAGGTTCGAGTCCTGGTTCGGGTATGGCTGTTCTTTATCCTGTGTTCTATCTCTGAGTTGTATGAAAAATCCCCCCCCCCCCGGAAAAAGGGGTTGTGCAAGCAAGCAAGTGTGTGAGTGTCATCTTCATATGAGTTAGAAATCAGACGTCTGCCCTCGGGTGCTCAAGGGCCTTTACCCTTAGAAGCTACTGCACAAACTCGGCTTAAATCGCGAACTTCATCAGCGGACTTGTCTATGACAAGTGCCATAAGTAACAACAACAAACAAATTATTAATGGCATTATGATGTCACTGAACTCGACTCGATTAAAAAGATTCACGTGCTCATTAAACTGAACAGGCACACGGTTATTAAAATATTACGACTTTAATTTCTGTCACAGCAAAAACACAGCAGATGCTTAAAAATGCTTTGTGGATGGAATCATGAACATCAAATTATTCATAAAAGATTTAATTGAAATTAAATACTCAATATATCGGTAAATCATTTTGTAACCAAGGACAGTTATAGTAAGGTAAAAGTAATCCATAATGAGAGAATAATATATATATATATATATATATATATATATATATATATATATTAGCGAAAAATGTGTTTCGAACAAAACTCAGATGAATATAGAATGTTGAATGAATAAAACAAATTAGCTGAGAATTGAATCAAACCTTTCCTATTAATCCTCAGTCACTTCGAAAAAAAAGCAGTTCGTATTTTGCTACACATTATAAGTAAAGAAATGATACTTAAAGTTTAAAATATAAGATCATAACAGAGCTTAATGGACTCTATAAAACTGTAAAAATAAGATAGAGCTTAAAAATTAAAAAAAAAAATTAAGATTCGAGCTTCTAGCACTAAACATCGTAACATAAAGAGGCTTTAAACGTCGACTTTATTTTATTTTTAAATATTATTCTTAACTATATAGCAATGATAGCATGCATAAAAAATGAAATTAATAGCGTCGTAATATGCATGATTATGATTATAGTAACTGAAACAATGGAAAAATTGTTATGAAATATACTAAAACTTTTTTTTTAATTATTAAAATTAGAGCAAAAATTATCCAAAAATAAAATCAGTGCTACAGATTTTTTTAAATTTTAAAGTGGTGTAAAAATATTTTTTGCTGATATGTATGTACATATACGTGATAATATGCGACGAACTATAGAAGAAAAACTTTAAAACCTTCATTAAATTTTAATTAAAAATATAATTTAAAATCTGAAAACAATTTTTTAGTAGTTATTATTATTATTATTTTGCCTAAGTATTTACTATGTACTAAATGTTATAACTCTAGATCTAACTATCTACTTTGCAGAACGTTTAGAAAGTTTTTCTTTTCCCATCAAGCAAGTCGCAATTTACATACAGTATGCAAGCTTATAATATTATTATAATAATTTTATTTTCATGAAAATAAATTTTAAAACAAGAATAAATATATTTGAAATACTCCGTTAATTCATGCAGTTGAAAATATGCAATTGCTTTATTCAACGCTTCAAGGTTCTTCAAAATTATCATTACTATTTTTATTTCATTTTTAAATTCTATTGAATTTCATTTTTATATTTACAGTAAACTTCTTAAACAATTAGCACAGTGTCACATATAAAAACATCTAAAAACTGGTTGAATCCTGGAATTTTGATGTCAAATATCTCTGTCAATTTCTTCAATATTACTAAGCAAAAAAGACCAAAACAAACACATTAACTGACCAACTTCTACGACATTTCTTTCCATTTATATTCTATTCATTTTTATTATTATTTTTTTTTGTTGTTCACTTGGTAAAATTATTTTCTATCTTATTTACCAACTAATTGGGATATGAAAAAAGTTTTTTTACAGAAAGAGAGTCGCAAAGTTTTATTACAGCCAAAAAAAGAGCCAACGAAATTCCTGTGACTTAAAAAAGTACTTATTTACATAAATATAATGTTGCATTTAAATAAAATTTAGCTTTTTTATTGCTTAATTATTTGTTATTTAAATTTTTGAGCCATTCCGATAGGATTAATTTAGCTGGAAACTAAACAAATTAAAAGATATGCTGTCGCTCACTGCTGGATATTGCAATCTCCAAGGTAACAGAGACCGAGCAGAGGGGAAGGACATTGGAGAATTTTATTGTTTTTTTTGGTCAGTCCATCCCTCACTGAGATGAGATATAAAAATCGTCTGATCGAAATCAAAATAAATAAAAATGAAAAAGAAAGTCAAGTTCAGTGACATTTTGATGCTCGCTTGGCTTGGGATTCTAATTAATTTTTAAACAACTCATCTGGTGCTTTTTTTTTTAGGATGATTTCCAAGAACTGGTTCGATGGTATGTGGCTGAAAGGATCATCGAAGCAAACGACTGCGTTCGATACCATTCTAAATGTGAGCCAACAACCTGCAGAGGGTCGGGTAGGTACAGCGATCCTGGGTGGCAATTGTGCTGTTTTGTCTATATTGTTAATAATAGGTTTCAAAAAACCCAATCATTAGAAACTTAACACTGGATGTAATAATCTTGCACGAGCAATCTAGATACGCAATTACTTGCTCGCATTTTTTCTTTTTCTTTTAGTTTTGTAGATATCAACAGGTTTCGTTTTTAGAAGATATATTAAAAACTAATAAAATAGTAACAAATTAATTCTTCAATTTGCTCGCGATTGTACCTATCTTATTTTTGCAGATTTATGGCATCAGAAAAAAAATTTCTTTCGAATATCATGATGAAAAAGAATTATAATTAATACTAAATAAATTCGGTAACTGAAAATTATTACAAAAAAAAATGTTTTCCATAAATTATATATTTATGTTTAATTAAATTATTGTCTCTATAGACTCGGTGACAAACTTCATTAAAAAATATCTATCTAAACACATTTGTTTCTTGGATTCAAATACAATTTCATAAAGTATTTTTGGTACTGAATAACTATATTTTAAATTCAAGTTGAGTTCTTACTTATTAGGTTCTAATATACTTAAATTTTTGATTTAAATGCATATTTTTATAAATACTCGAATGATTATTAACAAAATACACGTTCATTATTATTTAAGCTTAATATTCTTTGGAAGATTTGCAAATGATAACCTCTTCGACGACAATGTACTTCTGATTTTACCAACAAATGATTTTTCAGGACTTGAATGCTTGGATGGTAGGTTGGTTGGTTACTTGGAGTTTTATGGCGCAAGAGCCATATCTGGCCATACTGCGCCAAGCAAAATGTAAAGTAGGCTTTATTAATTATTAAAAATACTTAAAGCACAAAACTATGATAAAAAGTTTCATAAAACATGGAGATAAAACATGAATACATAACATTTAAAAATGTTAAAAAGAAAACACAAACTATCAGTTTGAAAAAAAAGTAAAAAGGAAACGAATGATAGAAAGTTGTTAAAATTTTAAAGTGATAAGGCAAAAGTAATTTGTGAAAACATTAAATGTGATTTAAAAAGCTTGTGGCTCTCAGAAAGTTAAAAAAATTTGGGTGCTATTTATCACCTACCAAGTCCTTCAAAATTACTGATGATGTATGAAAATATTGGAGACGATGTGAATTAAAAGTAGGGGATTCAGTCAATTTGTGTTTTACACCAAAATCAACATGGCACGCCGGGCAATTTGGTGCCCTTTCGCCAAAAATAAGGTGCCTGTGCGTGAAACGTGTATATCCTATACGGAGGCGAGTCAGCCTGACATCCATCCCACGTACAGGGAGGAATGCTTGGAGTTCTCAAATATAGGGGAATATATCTTTAGGAATTCTTTTAAGCAAGCGATATATTGACAATGAGCAGGTGGATGGGATGCTCATGTCTTACCAGAAGCTTGGAGTTCACTTGATTTTAAAGATTCACTTACCCATGCTTACTTTGACTTCTTTCAATGAACTATGTATCCGTCAGTGATTAGGAGGTTGATGCTAACCATCAGGACATTCCTTCGATTGAGAAAAGATATGAAAAGAAATGGATTTTCTACAATGTTAAGAGAATACTGGTGGACAATCAAGAGACACGCTTTAGAGAAATGTTAGACACAGTAGACTAAGAGAAAGTGCACAAAATTTCAGTAACTTTGATTATTTGATTAGTTAATATGTACTTTAATCCTTTTAGTGCTATTTCATAGTAGAGAATATTTAATAAATGTATAGAAGGTTTTTGGAAATTTCTCTATATAAGAATAGATGGCATATTTCATTTATTCAATACTCTTCATTTCCTTTTTTTACTTTCTCGTATATGTACAGAGGAAGTATTGTAATCGTTTGAAAATTTGGACTCGAGATTTTGATTTATCTCCACGTTTCAGACCTTCCTGAACCGGAAAAACACATTTTTGGCATTATGTCTGTCTATTTATCTGCCAATTTGTCTGTGAACAAAATAATTCAAAACGCTTTGAGCTGCATGACTGAAATTTGATATACGAAATTACAACCAAATATATAAATTTTTATCAAATTTGAATGAAATCCATTCACAGGAAGTCTGTCTGTCTATCTGTTCGAGCACAAGTGAACACTGTTACTATAAAACACAAAGAATTAGTTATATAAAATTTGATACACAGGTTTAGCATTTAAAATATTGATATTTTTTATCTAATTTAATCTTATCTTATTATTTATCTAATCTAAAATTTTCTTACATCTAATATGAAGATTTTTGTCCAAGCCCGTCAAACGGTTAACTGTCTGTCGATCTGTATCTTCACATACATGTAAACGCAATAACTCATAAACGCGACTTGAATCAATGAAATTCAGTATGTTATCTTGAGATTACAACTGCAGTTTCGTGTCAAATTTGGTTTTCGGCCCACCAAAAAAAAAAAAAGAGCCCAGAATACATTTCTTTTTGATAGAATCAGTAAAAAACGCTAGATTCATACCAAAGATCTATATTTCGTAACACCAATGTCATGCAAGACATTCTTTATTTTACCTAAGATCCCCGCGTGCTTGGTGGCTGACGCGCGTATAAATCTGTCGTCGTCACAAAGTCCTCCATGTCGAGAGAAATACCACTGAGGGTACTGGATCAGGGATGATCGTTCTCTGATTCAGGTCTAAATTACGATCTGTGGATGAGTGAATGAAATGCGTGAATGAATCTGCCCCGTAAAAAGGATTGTGACGTGTGTGTAGCTAAGTCGTTCTCTTGGCCCTAGATGGCGCTACTATAAAAACAAGAGACGCTCCCCCACCGGCTTAAAATCGCTGTCTTCGTAACAGCGGGCTTGTCCATGGCAAGTGCCATAAGAAACAACAATAACCTAAGATCCGGAGTTTTATGCGGAGAGAGAGCAATTTAACCTTTATTGGAGAATATGCGACGCTCCTGATGAGCCAAGAGAAGTTCTGTTTGGATCTCCCCCCACTCCCTCTCCTGCTGCCCAATCCATCTCTCCAGTTTCGGATCCAATGCATCATCGTTACCTAGCCACTGAAGCAAAGTCCAAGTAAAACCAAAGTCAACTTCCATCATCTCAAATCCTAAACTTGACCATATATACTAGTATGAGGCCTGTGGTCCCATGAAACGTATTTCTCACCACAATTAGGAGACTATGTGTGAAAGTTTTGGAAAGATCTCTCTTGCTGGTTTTAAATACCAGGGCTAATAAAGTAGTTATAGTGATAATATCATGCTACTTTTTGGTTATAGTAATGTAGATAAGCTCATTTGAATGCATTTACAGTCATCTCGAAATTTTTTTTGAAGAGTTTTGTTAGTCTTCAGAGGGTTTAAATAAGTATATGCATCATGTTTTGTGCATTAAAAAGTTAGATAAAACATGAAAACAATCTTTTTTTGTGTTTTTGTAAAAGAAGTGAAGAGAGAAAAAAAATCATTTTTGGAATTTTGTCCTAAAATAAAAAAAATGAAAATTATTAAAATTCGCAAAATTGAGTAACATTCAAAAATCATTTAAATTAAATTGAATTTAAAATTTTTTATAGATGTAAAATGTAATATGACGAAAATAGTTGCATGAAAACTCTAAATAACATGTAAATTTATTTAACTTAATATTTTATTTAGTATTTAATTAATTATTATTAATAGTACTTATTTTCTTAAAAGGTCTTAGAAAACTTACAATTTTTATGCTCTCTAGACTTTTTTTGCACATTCTATTAAAAAAAATGTAAAAAACTTTCTGTTAAATTGAAAAGCGGAAAAAAAATAAAAAAATCTAAATTTACATTCTTGAATAGGTATTGAAGAGAATTTGCTATTTTTAATATTTATTTGTATCGCCAGAATGATAAAAATTCATATGAACCTCTGCATAAAATGTTTAATAAGAAATAAAAATTTTAAAAAAACTTGAAAGTTGAGAAAAAGTAATTTTTTAAGCTTAGTTTGCTTATTACAATAACGAGTGTAACCTAATGTTTTCAAAGGTCTGGGAACAAAATAAAAAAAAAGTTAATGAAACTTTTCTGATTAAGTACAAGTTATAATAATTTTCAAAATGAATTATGTTTTTATTGAGCAGGTAGGAATTTTCTAGCCTTTTATATCCAATATAGTTTATTTTACCGATCACACTATAGGCGGCACCTCATGCGTTTTCATTTTTCTTTGATCTTCAAATTCTTTATAAAAATATTATTTTCTACTTTATAGAGCACTGATGAAAATGTATTTTTAAAATACTAATTATTTTTTTATTATAGTGTATGTGAGAAAGTTTCGGGGAGACCATTCCAGCTGGTTACTTTTAACAAGTTTACTTTGGCAATCAGATGGTTCTCCGAAGATATAAGTTGTACTTGTTTTCAGTTAAATTTTTTAATACTAAACGATTAAGAGATTAAAACAAAGACATATTTTCTAATAATAAAAATAAGTGTGTATGTGTGTTGTGCTTTACAGGCCAGTCCACTTGACCTGTAGCTAACAAATTTGGTTCATAGATATCTGGAAAATGTGCAACTCGGAAGAATTTTCTTTTAATCTTAATTTATTAAAAATTTTAAAGAATTATGCGATAAATTCCAAAATTATTATCGCAGAAAATAAATTTTAAGTGTTTCAAATTTTTTAATAGGTTTTTTAACGCTACCAATTTAATAATCGAAATATTTCCTAAACTTTGCAATTTATAAAAAAAATTGTGCTTAATTTTCAATAATATATTGCAATGTTGGTCCGAGATTTAGATCGTTTTCATTGTTCTATGAACTATTTTATCATTTGATCTTCTTCCATTGCTAAAAGCTGAGAAAAGAAAAATTCTGTTTAAAGCAGCGCAATTTATTAAAAGAATAAAAAAGTGAAATCATACTGCCTCAAAATTTAAAGGATGAATGAACTACAGTTTAAGTAGATGATGCCATGGGACTAATCCATTATAATTTTTTTAACAGTGCCATTATATAATGAATAGAACCAGGTTCATTTGATAAGGAATAACATGTCCAGGTATAATAGGCCCATTATATAATGAAAGGTAATTGAAATAACGCGGCTTTAATTTCTGGCATGAAGTTGTATCTTGGCGATTTTAAATAAATAAAATTAAACATAGCCAATTCTCCCGGTGAGCCACACAATGGCATGAAGAGAAAAGGAAAGGATTACCTTAACAATCATAGCATAGACTTGACTCTTTTTTTTTACCAATGTAAATTATTTTTTTTCTACTTTTCCCCTCAATTATAAATCATTTTCAAGAGAAAATTTTCCTCTTCGCATATATTAAACTCCTCTTTTTGTCTTTAATAACCGTTTCTGTGACATTGAATATACGAGTTCAGTTAATTCGGGATTTTGATGGTTATCATCAAAAGAAAGGATTTAGAATTGAAAAAAAATAATAAAAGGCTCAACAATTGTCTTAAAATAACGTTAGGAATTTTTTACGCTAATATATTATTTCATTGTGTTACATTTTAAACTAATTTCTTAAAGTCATATTAAAATATTAAAAGAGCCATTCAAATCGCTCCTTGACTTCATGAGTTTTTTTGTTTTTTTTTCTACTTTTAATCAGGAGATTTCAGCTGTTGATAAAAGTAAAATTCCTTAGAAATAATCATCATTATATCCACCTTTCTCATTAATAAAAGTTTTTTTTTTTTTTTTTTTTAAGAAAGGAAGAAAGTTTTTTCTCAAAGTTTTCATGAATGTAGCATGTTTGTGAACTTCTTTGCAACAAAATGAAAGATGAAGGCAGATGAAATATCAAATATATATATATATATATATATATATATAATGGAATCACAATGCATGTTTATGTGGTGCCCGTAAAATAAGCCGCAATAATTTAGTTTTGGAATCTACAGTACATTTTACAAGACAGAAAGATGAGACTTGACTGCGCATGATAGATATCAAATGACGTTGCTCTTGTCATGTAAATCCAACTCTAGTCTGTAAGTAAACTGAAGACATTCATTTTATAAATTAAAGATAGATTTGACTTAATAAGTAAACAACAGCTATGTTTAAAGTATCAGATATGCACTCTAACGTAAAGTGAAGCATTAGAAAGTCAAGCACTTTCATGTTCTAATGTAAAATATAGCATCGTTAAATAGCAGTTCCTATGTTTAAAATATTGTGAAGTTGATACATAAAACCATATGGATTTTAAAGTTTTTTACAAAAAAAAAATGAAAATAAATTTAATAAAAATAGTTTTAAAACAAATTTTAAAGGGAAATGCAAACCTATAGTCTGAGACATTGCAAAATGATGATCGTTTAGGCTTACCTAACAACAACCTAAACAATGGAAAGTATTAAAGTAAAATATGCTCGAACTATTTTTAAAAATTTACTATAGTTAGAGAAAAAAAATTGTATAGAAGTAAAACTGGTATCATTATAAAATTAAATTCCTAAATTAAAAAAATATATAAGTAATTTTTATGCGATAATATGCTTCAAATTTATAACTGAAAATATTAAAATTTCAATTCATTTAATTTTAAAAATTTAATAGTAATTTTGAAAACAGCTTTCTTAATTAATACTAACTTTCCATGAAATAATTGCACGCCAATTTTGGTCGCTAGAGAGCCATGTTCTGCCTTATAGAGTATGCTGAGCCCTTTTTGCACCATGCGTGTTGCATCGTGTAATTTGAAGATAACATCTAACCTTTAACTGTATACATTGTTGTGGTTAACTGCCCGCTTGCAGATATTTGCACCTTTGCCCAACAATCTACTCAATTTCTCAGTGTTGTAAATGTTCCTAAGTTATGGATTATATCTCATACCCTTCTCCACTTACTCATCTGGAGCAGTACAGTACGATGTATCAGGTCTTCTAATACCGATACTCAGTATAACTACAATTTATCTATTGAAAAAAAGGCATGGGGAAGTATCGTAAAATTACACCATCTAACAACCACCCCCGCTGAAGATGTCTACATGGATTTCGGTAGTCACGTGATCTTCTCGAGAAAAAGGGGGGGGGGGTGCTGTTTCTAAGCGTAATTGTTTCATTCCCGAAATGATGGACTATATTTACCTGCCAAGCTGCTTGAGTTATCTGAGATATGACCTTCGGTATTCTTTCTCTGACAAGGGATAGGTATTCCGCAAAGATAGGAACAGAGGGTGCAGGGGATGCGGTTCCCACAACCTTCCGATCCGCCACTCCTAGATCCTCCTTGGCTCCCAGATCACGTACGCCTCTGGGACCTCACTATATCGGCCACTCATGGAGCTGGCTCCATCCGCATTTGCAGAGTGAGAATATGGGTGAGAGTGATGTTTGTGGGCAGAATTCGACCCGGCAATTTTCCTTTCTGTTATGACGCAAGCATGTAAGGGAGACGGACTCTATTTGAGCCATTTATATTTTTTAATAGCCGCTATTGGCGACTAGCTGGTTCTGGAATATTGTTCGCCCTTTATAAACTCTCATATGCATAACTGAATGTTAATGGTGCAATCAATGATGTATTTGTAAACATCGAATTATGAAAAACAGTGACATATTTTTTTAATGATCTGTTTAAAACTGTTTTGATTATTGCCTTCATGTGAATTCTTAATAGAGTTGACCCCTCCCCTGACACTATAGCACGTAATTTTTGGGAATGATATGTTCTAATTACATGTTGTCTTTCATGGCACTACAGTTTTATTTTCTTATTCCTCCTGTAAACTGAGGATATAATAAACAGAGCCCATTACTCTTAACTGTCAACAAAGAAAGGAAACCATGCGATTAGATATTTTATGAAACAATAAAAAAGGGAGAATTTCCTTACAGCAATGAAAGCGTTATTAAAAATTTTGCAAAATATAAAAAAAAAATTGTCAAAATTTCGGAAAATTTGAAGAGCAACTGAATTGCATCATAAAAAGAATGATTTTCTCACATTTAAAAATGGCATTTTTTTTTTTTTTTTTTTTTTTTTTTGCAATAATTGTTTTGGGAGTAATCGCATAGAAGCACCAAAATGCGACTTAATTTTTAATTAACTGAATTCTTATTAAGATTTCGATAAAACTATTCGAGGTGTTAATTTCCAACCTCCAGAGTACCCTTATACTAAACATTTGTGTTAAATGATAAGGGGAGGATATAGAGCGCCAACAGATAGATAGATAGCACACATAAATATACATTGTTAGTGATGACAGAAACAACTTTAAAAACAGCAAATTTAAAAATATTTAAATTTATTTTAAGCGCATTAATGTAACGATAATAATATTAATCAACTCCATTTACTCATTTAACTGAATGGAGTAGACTGATATTCTAGTAATATACGTCAAATGCTTCATTTCAATTTAGTTTCAGAACTCAATGCAGGAGAAAAGTACAGTTTAAATTCGCAACAAATCTATTTAATAAAGTAATTAGTTGCTATTTTGGTTTGGTTTTGATTTTTCGCCGAAAGAATAAAAATGTAGACTATATCGAGACAAAAAAAAGCAACCCCCCCCCGCCCACCCAAAGTTTACGAGATAGATAGTTTTATTTAAAAGGTTTCTAGATAAGCAAAGATAACACGGTAATGAAGTACAAAAAGATATACAGTAGACTCCCGATTATCCGCGGTGCGGATTATCCGCGCCTGCCACACAAAGTTTTTTTTTTTTTTTTTTTTTTGACTGATTTTTTTAAAAAGGTGCAGTTTTACAGTTATGCTTTTGTAATTACATAATACATTACAGTATTAAAACAGTACATATGTATTAATTTTTCTGTGTATCCTTGACGCCTCTCGTAAATACAAAAAAAATTTCTGTTTCATTAACAAAATGCATTTTAGGTTAGTTTTGAGTGATATACTAAAATATTAAGCTTTAGTTAAACATTTTCTGCTGTTTATTTTACGTTTTATTGTACATAAAACGATTTTTCAAAGTTGGAATGACTGTTTTCTTTTTTGCTATACCCGTTTTTAGCTTTTTTCGGATTATCCGCGATTTTTGTTATCCGCGGCGGCCGCGCCACCCAATTCCGCGGATCATCGGGAGTGTACTGTAATAAAAATATAGACGTTTAAATAAGGCATAAAATTTTGGAGGATTTAAAAAAAGCAAAACTAAGGTTGGTATGTGCTTTTCTGTCAATTAACATCATCACTGCTGTTTTTTGTTTTTTTTTCGTAAAATTTGCTGAGGTAATAAAAATGGGAGTATTTTATAAAAATTAGTTGGATGCTAAATTAAATACCTAACAACATTCGTTATATGACGGTGATTTTATGTAAATTAACTCGATTGTTGGAAGTAGATTTTTTTTTTCTTCTGTATTAGGTATTCAATCATTCTGTGAAACAAGCTTTGTTTTATAGACCTTACTTCAACCATCAGTACCGAGCAGAAAGCATTGTAGACCATTTTTCGAAACCCAAATAGTGAAGCCAACTTTATATATATTTTCGAGAATACTATTTCAAAATTCAATATAATTTCTACATGTATAATATTTCTAACCGCGCGTCTGTATCTTGTATAATTTGTAAGACATTCTATGAACATAATAAAGTTTATAGACTGGCATACTATCTGTAAATTTTTTTATGCATGTAGCGTGCTGAAAAAATCACTCAAAACGTTCTACCGGGCAAATATTATAGTCACCAAATTTGGCACACAGTTATATCTGAGATGCACCATTGAAAAAAATTGGTAAATACTAGTCAAGAATGAGTTTTTCAAAATTTTAATTAGATATTTAATTAAAAATGAATCAATATTTTCAGGTTCAAATTTAATTTTTGAATGAATTAAAATCCTTTTGCTTAAAATTGTTTTGTAACTTTAATAAATGTTTAAACAATATTTATAAGTACATTTTAAAATAATTCTTTTCATTGACTGGATTTGCACTCATATGCCGATATTAAATTCATTTTTTTTTATGTGTGTGCATGTTTTCACTGTTATACAATTCAGAGCAAATTTTAAAAATAGAATAAAAATCGACGAATCAAACTTAAAAAATTAATATGCTGATATGTTTCGACCTGAAAGCGCAAAACCTCAAAGCTCAAATCTTCTTTACTATTCTTTTTGTTATTTATTATATTATTTATTTTTGTATTTTATGTGTATTATTTTAGATTCTTGTTCGGTGAGAAACTGTTTCTGAATCTGAAATAGTGTCAGCTACCTGTAAAAGAGAGTTTAGATTCTCAAGCCAAAATCTTCCCACGCCTTTTTCAGAGGCCGAGTGGTTACGATTGTGGCCTCATGCCGCTCCGACGCATAATCGATCCTTAATGGTTGAGCGGCCTTCGAAGATTCTTTTATATCTTCTAATTGTACTTTCTCGGACTGGAAAATGCGATTGGCTTGTTTAGTGCCTTTTATTTCATTAGTTTGTTTTTATGTGCATCCTAGTTTCTGAGGATTTCTGTTCGTAGAATAAAAAGGAAAATTTACCGTGTTTTTTTTTGTTTTTTTTTCAAGAACATTAAATATTCTTATGTTTCTGACAGATCGGTTAATTTTAGTATTTCTGGCTAACATCAGACAATGAAATTTGCATTTAAGTTTACGACGGTAATGTAAAATACAAAATCTCCATATTTTTTAATGATATATTAATCTGCAACATTTAACGTGCATGTTGGGGCATGCATAATGAAAAATCGTGTAAAATGCATTACAGAGCAAATTATTGGATCTAGAACTATCAAATTAAGGTGGGAAATAGTTAATAAACATTTTAATTTACTAATTATCAACTGATCGAAACTGTAACGATCTTCCTTAATAACTGCAGATCATATTTTGTATTAATAGCATTTTTATATTGCTTCAGAATTTAATGAAATAATTTTTTCAGTGATACTAATTTCACTTCCATACAATTTTTTCTTTTAATAAATTTTTAAAAAGGTTTTTGAGAATAATTTAAAATAATATTTTTCGTTATTTTAATGGTTGACATTATTCTTACAAATGTTCTATGATATTAAATTCATTTTGCGTGTGCACTTTTTAATTATTATATAATTGAAAGCAAATTTTTAATAACAATATAAGGATAGAGGAATCAAGCCTGAAACCTTATTATGCTATGGACATATTTCGTACAAGGTTTGAAATTATTTTAAATTTTTCATCAATAAAGTCCATGAATACGCGAATACATTTGCAAAGGGAACACAATTCATTTAATTGTAAATTGTATTTATTTATTTATTTTGCTGAGGCTTTGTATTTTTTTAATAATTTGAAATAGCTTTGTACGGCTTTCTAAATATTTCAGAAGATTCTCATTCAAATCAACATTCTGACAGTATTAAATTTTTTTAATGTGTTCATGCATTTAAGGTCTGTTAATAATATTACAACGACAATAAAATAGCATTTTAAATTTCGGTATATTAGAGAAGAAAATAATTTTTAGCTTTATAAAAGTGATAATGATATTTGAGTGTAAGATTCAAAGCAATCTCTCAATTAAATTGTTGAAATATATGATGTTTTTTTACTCATGGTTTCCATCAATTTCTCTTTTTATAATTTGTAATAAAAAACTTGCAAACATAATAAATAAATGACTGCAGCATAAGATGTCCTTCTAATTACTAAGCATTTAGATAAATAATATTTCCCAGCAAAAACTTTTTCTTATTTTCGTCTATAGACATTAGTTTTTATGGTGTTTTTAATGCAACTGTTGCTTCTTTCTGAATAGCAACATCATTACTGATATTAGAATAAAAGTATATGCATCATTCAATGAGTATACTTGTATTCTAATATATTTCTAATATATTAGAAGAAAATTAGAATAAATATTTCCAAAATATTAACAATATATTAGAACTAATAACACTTCATAGTTTCGAGCATATTTCTATTCTTAATTATTCTATTCTAATATATAAAAGCCTATTCCTCAATCGATAACTGTGCTTTTATGATAATGCTATGAATGTGCCTCTATAATTCCACTTCATTGGCATCAAAATTAAAAGAATATACATTGAATTTTTTCCATTAATGAACTTATTAGTATATGCAAAACAACTTTTAAGTCTTTCGCTCAGTCTTATATTCAAAATTCAAATTAAAACACACTTGTAACAAATAGAAGGATAGCCCTCTGGCGGCTATAGAGAGAAACAGAAAGTCAACCTCAAGCAGTCGGAAATGTAGCGTCATTAGAATTTGTCTCAATTGTTTTGTGTGTTAATTGTGTTGTATCTAATGGTCTGTGACTGTAGCTCATTAAAGCTTAAATATAATTTTATTTTAATTAGACAGCGGCTATTATTCTTAAATCACTCAGTCACACATTAGAATATAGAATAAATTGTATATTATTTCCATTTTTTAGTGTAAATTATTTTATTACACTAGATTTATGTTACTATATCTCAGATTATATGATACAACAAATTTCATGCACAGAGCATCATTGTAGTAATTTGTAAAGAAAAATATACTAAGATGGATTTATATAAAAAAAATTCCTCATAAATATATTTATAAAATACTATGAAAGCAAACAAAAATTTGTAACAAAATGAAAACAAAAATTAATCGGATAAGAACCGTTAACAATTCGAAACGTATCAATGCAATTTGCAAAAATTCAAACAAAACTTTAGAATTCTATAAGTAAATTAATATATATACTATATAAATTAAGAGCAAATATTTCACAACTCTTAATACTGATTTAAAAAAAAAAAGATCTCTGGTAGTAAATAAATAATACAATGATTAGTATAGAGATAGAGATCTGCAAGGATGGGAGCGAAGTTTTCCTCGTAACCGGAACGAAAGAAACCGAAGGACAAGTTTCTTTAGGTGACCGACCCATGACCCCTCTTATAAACGGTATCCGCGCAAATGGATTGAAAAGAAAAGCTCACCTTTGGCGTTCGGATTGCGTGAGAAAGTTGACAAACTGCCGCTCCAAGGAAAAGATTATTATTATTCACACTCTTCAAATTCGCGCTCTACAATGCTGCTTTATTACTACATTATTTTATTTCGTTTGCTTTTTTTATCTTTATTATTATTTTATATTTTTTTATTTTACGAATCCGTAAATATAATATTAATCTAATCAGATTTTCTTCCTCTGCGAACATAATGCGAAGGTAAAGAAATTGTTAAAATTGAAAGCGAAGAATGTTCTTTTGTAGGAAGCTCTGTGATTGGTGTTTGATTATCGTCTGCGCGCAGTGCAGATTGATTCTTTCAAGGATTTTCCGAATTCGATTTTTTGTTTTGTTTTCTTTTTTGTTAAATCATTGCTAATATATTTTTTCTTTTTTTAGACTTTTTTTTTCTGGATAGGTTCATTCTTGAAATAAAAGTAATGTAGTTATGTAGAAAATTTCTTCTTCTTTTTTATGAAACAAAGTTTCTTTCTCGGAAGAGAACTCGGAAAATTTTTCAAAATCAATGCAGTAAGTATTATGTAATAAATATGTAATTTATCAACGTGTTTTTTTTAAATAATCGATAGATAAAATATAAGAGAAATGCTTAATAAATAGGAAATAATTTCATGTATCTTCTTCAAGTGCACAATGCTTTAAGTGACATTTTTTTTTCGTTTATTTTTTCACTTTTTTTTTTAAATATTACAAGCTGATTAAATTTGATTCCTTTTCATAATAAAAATAAAAATTCGTCTTATTAGGCAATGCTAATTTATTAAAATTTTGACACAAAAGATTAATTTTGCTCTCTATATCTTGGCGGAAACATATGAAAAAATCTTGTATTTTTTTTATGTGATTAAAAGCACACCCACCCACGCACATACATATATATTACATTTCAAGATTTAGAATATAGAATCCATTTTCACATTAAACCTGGAACGAATTTCTTACACTCCATGAAACTTGGTATAAGAGACATAAAAACATAATTAGAGAAATATGTATTAACAAAAATAAAAAATAACTCTTAAAATTTAAATTAAAGCAGAAAATTTCATTTAAGGCAAATCCACAATTTTGTGTATGCATTAATCTTCTGTTTGTTTACAAAAAGCTTTCATATAAAGCTCACATGAAATTAGCAAATGTCTCATGCTAATTTAGATTTTGAATCCATTGTACTTCGCTCTAAGAGAGAAAGTGCTGCTGCTGATTGATGCTAAATAACATATATAGTCATCCGATTCTCCGCCCCCAATAACTGATTTATTCAATTTTTATCTTTAAAAATATTAATTCAAGATTTTTTCATTATTATCATCTCATTAAGATATCTTAAAAGAATTAAAAAGTTAAGATTGTGAAAATGTTTTAGCTTAATTATTTCAATTTATACAGTAAAGTATACAGAAATTTTAATAGTGTCTAAAAATATCATATAACATAATATTGATTAAAGTAAATATTTATAATGGTAAATATCAACTTGAAACAACATATTAATTATTAGAAAAAAATTATAAATTTTTTGCATTTACAGTGATTACAAGAAAATGATAATTCTTAAAATTTACTGTTACATGAAATAAAACTAAGTTTTTGAGCCTTATTATTATGGGATAGAGAAAATCTCAGTTATCCTCTTTCTCCACAAATAATTCAAATATAGCATTTCACTTCTTATCAACCTACATATATTCAGTACATAGAGATATAATAGAACAACAAATTAAAACTCTCAAAGATTCACTAAGTGAGGGTTGCGAAATGTTAATAATTTTATGATATGATTGTTCTATAGCCTGTTTCAGTTAAAAATACTTATTTCAGTTATTACAGTTTCATTATACTAATGTAACATAATTAAACTGAAGTAAACCTAAAAAAAATTAAACGGAGATATAGATGTTTTGTCAGTAAGGTAGACGAAAATAATAGACGAATTTCAGGAACAGTTATTTAATTATTTTCTAATTTCCACATCTTCCCAAGACAAAACAAACACGATCCCAAAAATACTCGACACCCACTTAAAATACAAATTAATTATGACCCCCAAGAAGGTCATGGGAAATATACCTTGATTTTAAAGTAACGCCACCTGTTATATAAAAAAAGAAAGTGGTAGAGTTAATGTAACCGCTACAATATTAATAAAGCGTTTTGAAGCTGCATGAGAGTTATACAGTGAATAATCTTTAATTTAGATCATGGTCAGATTATGGACTCCAGGTCAGATGAATATTATTTTAATAGAATGTTAGATATAAAGCGTTAAAGGAAGAAATTATAAAACAAAATAAAGTTGAGAAATTTTTAATATATTTTATAATGATTTACGTAATGACAAATCCAAATGGCAAAAAGTTAAGAGGGTGAAATCTGTAGTATATAGCAGTTGACAGACTTTGCATAAAAGAAGCCATCAACCTCAAACAACTAAATAATCATCCTAGTCAAACAGTACTATTCCACACCGAAACAAGAAAAGACATTACTAAAACTTGCAAAATAATAAAAGCCGCCTCATAAAGAAGACTGATTTTTTTTTTTTTTTTTTTTGCTCCTATAATTATTATCTTAAAAGTAAGAAGGGAGGGGGGGGATATTCTATCTGCGTCATTCTTTTTTGGGCAACAAATGGCGTTGGGGGCGACCCGCCGAGACCCAATCGATTAACCGCAAGTCGGTAGAGTAGAAGGTGGAAAAACAAACAAGGATCGACGTGCAAACAAGAGAGCGCGAGGAATGCAGGGACACCTCCGCTCTCCCACGGCCCTGGGTGTGTCCCTGCGGGTCAAGTGCGCCTGCGCGGCGGGGGGCTGGGAAAGCTCTCATCGTCTGCTGCACCCCCGCCGACTGCCCATTCCTAACGATTCCGCTGTTAAATGAGGCGCCTTTCATTGCTCCCATTATCCTCGGTTATGCTGCCTCATTTTTTTTTTCACCGGCTCGATTGACCCGCACATGAGAGATACCTTCGAAAAGGAACATTACGGAAGATAAGGGACCTCATATCAGGTGGTGGTTGGAACAGAAATCCTGGGGAAAAGAAGTTTTTGCAGAAGCTTATCCTGTCAAATGCTGCGAGTTTATTTGTACAATGTAACAGGTTTATCACGGCTTCATCAGACAGTAAAAACAAACTAATAAATTCCAATTTAATGGTTTATGTGGAGATGTTTGCAGAGAGTCCGTCTCAGTTAGTCTGTTGGATACTAGATATTGTATAACTTAAAGTAACTTCACTAGCGTAACGACTGGGTAGGGAAAAAGGGGAGTAAAATTGCACCATAAGCCAGCATTTATGAAAGTTCCATGAGAATTAATCTTAACGTGTTTATAATTTATTAAAGTGAAATATAAAAAAGTCCGAAAAAGTGCCATTCTCTTTTACTCCAGTTGCTAAACTATTAGGTGACTGCATATATTTTGATCACTTTTTCACTTTAAAAAGACATTTATTGAGAGAAATTGGTACAAAATATATCAATCAAAATACTTTCCATCATTTTCTACAACTTTGTCCCATAAGTCTTGCAACTGATTGTCTTCGAATTTTTTTGGTCCTCCAGGCCGTTCGTTGTCATTGACATCGAAATAACCACTCTTAAATCGTTGAAACCAAAACTGACAATTGGGATATGACGAAGCAGCATCCTCATAAGTTCCTAAAAGTTTTTGATGGCTTCGGTAGCAGATTCATTCAAATAAAAAAAAAAGCAATGAATGTCGAAAATGCAATTTGGAGTGAAGTATTTCTACACTGAATAACTCAGTAATATTAAATGGAAAACTTTCAAAATGATAACAATAAAGTAATAGTAAAGTGGTAAAACCCAAAACCATTGTCGTTTATATAGATACTCCGCATGTTTACCAATAGATGTCGCTGATTAAAATATATGCAAGCACCTAATATTAATGGCAAAATGGGACGAAAAAATCATATTGGATCGTACCGAGGGGGTGGAGAAATTGGTACTCGCCATGGGCACAGTTTCGTGAAAAGGGGTACAAAATAACCATTGAAAAGTTTCTGAATTAATATGATACGATCTACTATAAAAATAAAAATAATTAATAATTTAGTAATAAGTTATCAATGTCTGAATAAAAATTATGGCTAAATCAATATTTCTTTAGATGTACAGTTAGTGATTTATTTACTGCCATGATAAATTGAATTTACAGTGTAGAATAACATGTATTTTTCAAAAATACATGCATGTACATCTCAATTTTGACACTATATATATATATATACAGGGTGTTTATAAAGTCCCGGACCCATTTTGATGTTTAATAACTCATAAAATAATAAAGATAGATTTAAATTAATAACATAAATGGTTAAATAGACTCAAAACGTTTCATGACCCTTGTCAATGAACTTCCACGTGTGCCCCCTTCGTCGCACGGAGAATATCAAGTCGATAGTCAATTTCACGCCAGGTAGCGACAAGCATGTCGGCATCCACAGAGCCATTTGCGCACTTTATGGCGATTAACAATGCCAGAAACATGAAAGGATGCTTCATCGGAGAACATTATGCTCTTCAGAAAATCAGCAGCATCTTCTATCCTCCTTAGCATATGTGTTGCAAAGACCATCCTCCTAGGTCTATCGTTCGGTTCCAAAACTTGAACAATTTGAACTTTGTATGTATGCAGTCTTAATTTTTTCTTAATAACCTTGTACACCGTCGAAATTGGCATATCCAATTCTGTTGCCGCTGATCTCACAAATATTCTAGAATTGTGTAAAAATGTCTCTCTGACACGCTCAACATCAAAATCACTTGTGCAAGGACGTCTGGAACGTTTCTTATCTTCGATACTTCCAATTTCTAGAAAATTCTTTTTCCACCGCAAGATGCTGTTTTTGGATGGAGGATCTTTTTGGTAAATTCTTCTGAAATTTCTCTGTGCTTGCACTATCGATTTCATTTCTATGAACCACCATAAAATCTGTGCTTTCTCTTGTGGTGTATGCATTCTCCTTAATATCCGCTCGAATAAAACATCACATACAAAAGTACTACATAGAACAAACACATCAAAAGTAAACATAACATTGCAATAGTTGACAAAAACAAAAGAGAGAAAAATGCAATTAATAAGCAGACAATATTTAGAAAAGTACAGATATTTAGACTGGAAAATGAAATTATCTGAAATTAATCACACGCGCAGACGATATTTACAAAAGTAAAAATATTCAAACCTGAAAAGGAAAATATATGAGTTATTCCATCAATAAATGTCATAAGTGTGTTTATATCTTTATTATTTTATGAGTTATTAAACATCAAAATGGGTCCGGGACTTTATAAACACCCTATATATATATATATATATATATATATATATATATATATATATATATATATATATATATATATATATATTGAAGATTAATTATTGGGTATGATTAGAGCGGACAATTGCTGCTTTCCAACTATGCAGAATAGGCAACTGCCTATAGCCACAATGCTGAGAGGGTTCCGCAACCGACTAGATTAAAAATCTTCATTTTCTTACTTATCAAATAAATAAGTTCGTAAAAATGGCAGATTCTACGAATGATGAAATGATACGATTAACATTTTATCAAGTAAAATTGATCAAGATTCTATAGATATCATACCATTCAATCAGCTATTAAAATATTTATAAATCCCAACATTTTTTTTAATAATAATGTACACGAACGTGGATGCCGAACAGTATGGAGTCACAATAACTAAAGCGTGTCCAAAATTAACGCACGATTTGAATTTGCCATTGTTGGCAGCCCTATTTTTTAAAAAAATCCATTTGACAGCTGATAGTTTAGGGTTAGTAAAAATGGAGCGTTGCACGATAGAACAACGTGTTTTCATCATTGAACAATATTTCAAAAGCAATGAATGACTGGCTGCCACAGTTCGAAAATTTGAGAATTGGCCCCCTATATTGTGTGATTTAACACCTTTGTATTACTTTTTATGGGGTTATTTGAAGTCAAAGATCTATGCCAACGAGCCCACAAGCACGCGTGTATTGAAAGGGAAAATTCAACGCTGCATCAACGAAATTCAGTCACATTTATTCAAAATGGTTATGGAAAATTTCGACAAAAGAGTGCATATATGCCAGCAAAGCCGTGGAGGCCATTTGTCCCATGTGTTATTCCATACATAACTCTATCTCGTGTACTTTACGATTCAATAAAAACATAACAGTGTTCATTAAAAAAGAAAACTGCATTTGCGGTAACACGTTGTTCTATCGTATAACATTCCATTTTTACTAGATCTAAACTATCAACTGTCAGATAGTTTTTTTTAAAAGGGTTGTTAACACTTTAATGCACAAATGGGGGCAAATTTAAATCTTGCGTTAATTTTGGGACATTCTTTAAAAACAGATATATATTCACAAAAACAATTAAATAAAAAAATATATCAACCTTAAATAAATAATTAATTTTTAAAACTTGGTTAAAATGTGAAATTAAATTGGCTATTTCTTAAAAAGAGGAATTAGAATGTTCCCTGTCTATGGCTGCAAAGTATTTAAATCCGCCACTGACTGCATACATAACTGTTATGTCAAAGTCGTACTTGAAATCTATTTCGGTACATACAGATTCGATTTTCTACTCTATACAAAAAGGTAAAGACAATTTCAAAAAAACTATAACTAGTTATAGAGAGAACATTCCAATTATTTCTTTATTTATTTCAGTTCCAAAACTTCATCTGGTACTGTTTTTAAATGATTTATCGATTTAATTAGACGTTGATATGCATTCGTTTTCACTCAGTATCAACTTTTATCATTAAAATAGGCTATTTAAAAATAAATACGTAACATTTTTATGTTAGGAAATGTTAATGATATGGTAAACCTCAAAAAAAAAAAAAAAAAAAAAAAACTTTTATTTGACCTGACATAACAAGCGAGAACTTGTGATATCGCTTCTGTAGAAGTATACACCTCACAAGAAGATGCAATTACAGCGAAGAATCACCAGTTTGTGGTTTTCGCGAAAGATTTCGGTAAAAAAGACCGCTAGTGGTAAACGGAAAGGAAGTACTTTATTAACCATTAAATATGCATATTTCTACCGAAATTACATTTTACCGTGTTCTATACCGTTAAATTGACAAATTATTATAATAAAAAAAAGGTAGGTTAAGTGGAATAGCAGGGAAGTGTGACGTCCGAGAGTGGGTATTATTTTTCTCTCTCTTTACCTTATTAAATAATTCATGAAATAAAACGATTTTATCTTTACGGCGCCCCTTAAGATTGAGCCCCAGGGCATCGATTCACCTTTTCCTCACCTAACCGTTCTCATACCTACATCACTGAGGCGCCATGCTGATATCTATGTGGTTTTCTTGCAAGAGGCTTAGAAATTGCAAATCTTTTTGAAGTCGCAAAAAGAAAAAAAGTGCCTTTTCAAGAGTAGCTAAATGTGAATATTATTTTAAATTTAAATGGCAACATCTATGTCTAAAAGTGAACTATCTATTAAGATGGATTTACACTCGGCCAGTTATAAGACAGCGCAGAAAGGCTGAAAAATGCTGTTCGGTCTATGGCAAGTACTTGTCCCGACGGGACAACAACATACCGCTGTATTGTAATTTTTTCCTATTGCGTATGCGTTTGTAAAATTTGGCGGTTTTTTTTTTTTTTTTTTTTTTTGGCATGAAAAAATTGATCACTTATCATAGATTAATTCCGACATTTTTTACTCTTTGGTCTTTGTAATGCAAGATTATGTTTTTTTTTTCATTTTATTTGCTTTTTTTTTTACCTATAGTTTCCCAAATTTAGGTATGTTGACCGTTTTATTTTTATTTTGCCTTGTTTCTTTGTGCAAATGTCTATCATCTTAATACGATACGCAATGAAAAAAAAAAAAAAAAAAAAAAGTCCAGGGACGCCAAACGGCAAGCATGGAATTCTTGAATCTTAGAAATTGTGGCAAACGTAAATCAGTCCCTTTCTGCGCATGCGCTGCTTACTGACTGTCTTATAACTGGCCGAGTGTAAACCCACTTTCAACATTAAATATTGAATAAATAAATTTCTACATATAGGATTCCGAAATGATATTAAATTATATATCAATCTTTTGACTCCATGTTGGCTTCAACCTTATTTGTGCAATGTAAATGTGACAATATCTAAACTACTAGGAGTATATCTGCCCTCCGTAGAACGAGGATGAACTGAATGATCCAGCCGAAATGACATTAAATTCATGTTTGATGAATGCCTCATAATAGCCTATTATAGCCTTTCTTTGAGACATAAGTTTTAAAACTTTGAATAGAACTATGACGTCATGGGAATATTCTCAATTAGAGCTGTTCATGTATACAATGAATAGAACATAAGTAAGAAAATTACTCTGACATGACTTTAATGCCTGATAATTTAACAGAATCATGGATATGTTATAAATGAAATTATATATTTAACCAATATCCTCAACGAACCAACTAGTCACCAAAGGCAACTAGATTTGAACGAAGTATCCGTGAAACTTTATCGAACGTCTGATTTTCTGAGTTTGGGATCATTAGAAATTTATTCCAATACAGACGAGACAAACATTCATCTTTATTATTAATAATGATATGAATTGTTGAGAAAAAATTATCGATAATCAAAAATTAATAAATTTTTAACTGTCATTTTTTGAAATAAATTGGATGGCTCTGAGATAAGTATTTTTATTCTTTTCCCTTGGTATAACAAAAACATAATTGGTTTTATCTAATCCAGTTATTGTTATCCATCGGTAAATGTTATAAAAAATTCTTAAACTCTGAAGTGATCATAATAGGCGACAGCTACTATACAAGGCTTAGAGACTTAGTTAACTTTAAAAAAGAAAGAATAAAAAAAAAATAAAAAAAAAGGCAAACAGCCCTATTGCCTAAAGAACAAGGAATTTTTTTGAGTGCTGTAAGTGGTTGTATTTTGATAAAACATTGACAAAATCGAGGGCAATGCAGGTGGACAGAAGTCCATGCAATTGGAAGAAGGTTTTTCTGTTATCGCTAAACCCATTACAGCTTTTGAATGCCGGCAGCCGCATTGACAAATGGGCCATTTGTTGACGAATGTGCCAGCCTTTTAGTGTCTCCGTGAAGAGGGTACACTTGGTACAGGGTACCAGAGGTTGATAACCTGCGAATGGGTCATGATAACTAACAACTTGTTTAGAAACGATGCTAAACGTGCATTTTACGGAGATACTTTTTCTTTCTTTCAGGCAGAAAACAGACCTTAAGAATCACCGAAAAGATATGACAAAGAAAGGAAAACTAATAAATAATCTGGAATTACTTTTTTTCTTGTGTTGTTGATTGTGTTGAACATCATAATTAAGCAAATTGATGCTATTGACATTACATACACACATATTATTAGAAAGCTGGCTTCGGGTCTGGAGGTTCGTGTATTAGAAAACGAATTTTACCAAAAGCCTTTTGTTTATATGGATCTGATAAATATCAAAGCCCGCTACAAATTAAAACTCTGTGTATTCATAGAGAATGTAAACTTGTGAACTATTGAAAACTTTTCCACATCAAAAAGTGAGTGAAAGAAATCTTTACAAAGTGAAACATTCCAAATTTCTTATGCTTTCAGTTAGAAAACCACGACGCAGTATGTGAAATTCGGCACTTCTAAATTGAAAATTGTTAATTCGGCATATGGATAAACAAGCATTGATTACCATATATTATACATCCACAGGTGATAATTTTCCCTTTTTGCTAAACGGGAGGGGATAAGCTGAACAATCTAACAATTAGCACTCTCATCTAAAAGCAGTGCTAGTAGTCACAAACAAAAAGACCAAATAGATATTGTATTCCCAAAATCATTCCAAATTTTAAAGTAGGAAATTAAAAGATAGATGATTATGCAGCAGCATGATAGATGGATAATTTGGAGCAAATGACTAATAACATATGAATTCACACCGAACCCAAAAATTATGAAAAAGAATATTTCACCAGATGATTATGTAAATTATATTGGGACATTTAAAATTTCCTGAATACTTCTACAGAATAGAAAGGATGCAAGACAACAGATGTATGTGTGAAAAAATCGGTTCAGTCCAGCATTTCATAACAGAATGTGTCGAATTCAAAGCAATTAAAGGAAGATTCATTATGGATAGTGATAATTTTAACACAATGTTACAATACCCTGGAAATTTAAAAGTATTAAAAGAAATGATGGAAAATATTTCTAGCCTTTTACCAACAGTTTGAAGATTCTTTGAACTTTTCTTGACCACTGCTTTTGTATGCAAAAATTTGGATAGTTAGAGCATAACAGCCAGTCACAATAATCCCTGTTAATAGGCTTAGTCCTTTGGTAAAGGGGTGATTGGTTATAATTAAAAAAAAAAGCCACAAACAAAAATTTAAACTTCTTGCGCTCTAAATTCATAAATAAGCAATAAATAATAATCTCTATAAAACCTTTAAAGAAAGCCAAACCGTCATACGTTTTCGATTAGACAGTCTGAAGTAGCTCTCGAAATTCGGTGGTTCTAAATCGAAAAGTGTTGATATGGAAAAACGGAGAAACAGACATTCGTTACCACATATTATACATACACAGGTGATAACTGTTCTGAAGAAAACTCCCTTTTTGCTGGGGGGGGGGGGAGGGCATGGATTGAGCGATCTCAGCTCATTGTGCGGGCGCTTCATTCTGCCTCGAAGGATATCATCAGCGTAATGACACGCTATCTGGCCACAACAAAAGCACCGACTTCCTAGATTTCCATAGAACGGAACGTTTGATCTGTCGGCCCGCTGAAAAGAAAAGAAAATCACTGTCCGGCCTTTCAGACTCATAGAAATAGGTGTTTTGAATATTACGAAGGAGAAAATTTCTATTTGTTTGCCATACCTATTTTAAAGACCCTTATCAATTACCCTGATTTTTGACTTCCAGAAGAAAGGGTTTCTTGGTTTGCGCTACTTTAGAGAAGGGAATAAAAAGAAGTGAAATGGAATAATGAAAATAAGTAAGTAAATAAAAGTATTGATACTGTCAAAAGTATTGATATTGTACCAGAGTATTTTCTGGATGTACATAGTGACATGTTGTGATCATTTGTCAAATATTAGTATAGATTAAATCTAGGTGGATGTGGAGCTCTTTGGAAATTACTAGTTTTGAGTTTTTAGAATTTCTATATCCAGAAATTTGTGAAACAAACGAAACTAAGCATTCCTTTGCGGCCAGGATCCTAAATTTCGAGTTTAAATAAGATAAAATCTACAGATAATGAGACATTATGAACTATCATGTGTTAAAAAAGAAAAGGGGGAAGAAAAAAAAATTGATAGAATTGTAATTCAGAAAGGCAGAAGTTACTATTTTTGTCCTACAGTGAAAACAAGGAGTCAATTAAATGCTCAATGTAAGATTTGTCTATTTTGAATATCAAACGATTTTGGAAAGCAGGAATGATATATAAATAATGTAGTATTTCTGCAGAGTGGATATTGTAGTCCATCGGCCTCCGACTGGGGCAACTCTTGGAGTGGTTTTTCCTTTTGGTAGCTGTGGACTAAATATAAATGTATGAGTAAAGAAAAGAACACATAAGAAATTTGAGAAATATAATAAGAAAGTTTAATGATTTCTTATTGCATTTCCATTATTATTACTCTTATTTAATTAATTTTAATTTTTGTTTAAAATTCATTTTATTTATTTATTTATTTTGGATTAAAATTAATATTTTATTAATATGAAGAGAAAAGAATAGAGATAGTATGATTGCAAGAATTTATGAAGACTTTCTTGAGGGGAATTAAAAATAATTTAAGGTTAGGAGGAGATATTAAGAGGATGGCGTTAGCAAAAAGTCGGAAAATGTAGTATTTATTAATATTATTTTAATGATGAAATATTGCTTACACTTTAACAAAATGAATTAAAATTATAATAATTTCACTATATCTGATTATATAAAATTCTATATTTCATATCTTTCTTACATTGCTTTAGATATTTTTGAATATCTTATTTCTTTAGGAACCCTGGGTCACAAACATTTCATGATAACTGTTTGTCAAACGTCTTTCAATAAATATTTTTTAACTGAAAAGATAATGCGTTAGGACTCATATCTCATTATTATATTTTTGGTTCAATAATCAGAAAGTCTTTGTTCAACAAAAATTTTGGTGATTAAAAAACTTTATACAACAATGTTTAACAAATATATTTATCAAAATAGCTCCAGCCGTTCTAAATAAGTATTCAGTACCTGAGAGACCAAGCTGCGCTCAGGAGGTGCTTTTATTTTCCTTGGCAAATCGTAAATAAAATCCTATTCCATGGCTCGTTTAAAGTCATAAGCGAAATCTAATTGAATTGCAAACGTCGGATCGAACATGAGAAAAATGCAGGGAAGGCGAAACAACTAACCACTACTCCATTTCTGATACGTTTGTGCATCTCATGTGTAGCCACATGCCAATATAAAAAATATGTGTGCGCGTGTGTAAAAACGCATTTTTTTTATGAAAGGTACCTATATAAATAAGCTTAAAGAATAAATTCTTATCTAAATATAAAATTTGATATAAATCGTTTGAACCGTTTCCAGGGTACACGAAATATATATATATATATATTTAGTGATAATTATCTTACTAAAATACATTCCCATCATACTGTGGCGGATTGTTACAACTTTGGGTTGCTGCGTCAAGTAAATCTGACGAATTTGTGTTGTTGCGTCAAGTGAGTCTGACGACTTTAGGTTGCTGTGGGTAGATGGCGCCACAACAGCTGCATGAAGGTTGAAAGTTCATCATCCGAGGTCACCAATGTGGCGGATTCGCGATAAGCGAGGACAGAACCTGGGGCATTTTGATTCGCAGCCCAGTAACATGACCACAATACAAAAGCAACTGCTCGTGTAGCGGACCTGTTAACTGGCTTATAAGCTTTCACCACAATACTTTTGGTTTGATTCGAACTGTTAATTAATTGGATAATTGGTTTAGTTAAAACTGAATCGAATTTCACACCAGCCGGTGGTCTGTTTGATATATTATTTTAACGAGTCTCTCTTTTCTTCCTTTAGGAATAGGATTAGTGTTAAATAATTTCTATTGTACTTTTCGCCGGTTAGTGTGAAAAATGTGAACGAAATTATATTGAAGATATTCCAATTGTATCAAATTTTACATCAATCGGCCTATTTGGTACAAAAAAAATTAATTCGCACTCAATCTTTACGATCTGGTATAGGTTGATTCAACTTTAAAATTCCTTTAATTTACCAATGTGAAACAAGTCCATGTCAAAACTGCTTTAGCTATTCAAATATGATGAGATGAATTTTATTCTGACAGTTCATTCTAAAATGGTTTCAGTATTTAATTTATAGAGATACAAATATATTTCTAGTTGTAAAAAAGCTCTAAATGAAGTTTTGAGTAATATATTGCCTAAAACACAAACACATACTCTAAATTCTTACCGAATTTCCAGGCACTATTAATCATATTTATGCCGGGTTTACATTCGGCCAGTTTTCCAGAACTTATAATATATATAAGTTCGGAAGTAGGCAGCGCATGCGTAGAAAGGCGGAGAAATGCTGCTCGGTCTATGGCAAGTAATTGTCCCGACGGGACAACTACAAGCCGCTGTATTGAATTTTTTCTTATTGTGCATGCGTTTGTAGAATTTGGCTTTTTTTTTTTTTTTTTTTGGCTTGAAAAAATTGATCACTTATCGTAGATTAATTCCGACATTTTTTGCTCTTTCTGATACGAAGTTGTGCTTTAAAAAAAAAAAATTATTTGCCATTTCCTTTCTAAAGTTTTCCGAATTTAGGTATGTTGACCATTTTTTAAAATTTTATCATGTTTTTTTTTTGCGTATCTATCAATTTTAATTCGTTACGCAGTGAAGAAGAAAAATTCAGGGACACGAAAACCATAATTTATAGCCAAGCAAGGAATACCTGCATTTATCTTATGAAATTGTGGCAAACATAAATGAATCCCTTCCTACGCATGCGTTGCATACTTGCTGTCTTATAACTGGTCGAGTGTAAACCCGGCATTATTATAATAATTTTGACACTTTTTTTTCTGAAAAAATGTTTCACTCTCTAGGACTAAAATCCGCCGAGATGATTAGAATTCTTGAGAACAATCTTTAGCTACATCATAATTATATCTTTGGCCTCATAATTATTTAAATTTTAAATTAGCGGCATTCTTAGCAATTACAAACAGAAGATAAAAATTAATTAAGACATATTTTAACACATTGTAATGGCATTAGACAAAATAATTATTATATTTATGATACCATGTATTTCTAGTATATTTATCAACTAAACTAATTAATGCCAGGTTACAGGCAGCGCATGTGTAGAAAGGGATTGATTTACGTTTGCCACAATTTCATAATATAGATTAAGGTCTACCATGTTCGGCTATAAATTGCCGTTTTGGCGTTGCTGAATTTTACTTTTCACCGCGTATCGTATTAAAATGATGGATATTTATACAAAGAAACATGGTAAAATAAAAAATAAATAAAGATCAACATAGCTAAATTTGAAAAACTATAGGGGAAAAAAAGGGCAAATAAATGTAAAAAAGAAAAAACACACACATACACACAACCTCGCATCAGAAAGAACAAAAAGAAAAAAATATCGGAATTAATCTATTATAAGTGATCAATTATTTTACTCCAAAAATAATTTTTAATAATTTGATTGTCAATAGAAATAATAATTATATTTTTGACTTGATTAGATAAGTTTCATCAAAGGAGTTCTAACTGGGCAATTGATCATTTTCTATAAATTTTCAAAGAAAATTTAATTTCACATTTTTTTTATTTTATTTTTTTTTAGTTATCTGTTCTCTTGTTTTTACCCTAGTTTATAAAAATGTTGAAGTTGAAAAATAAAAAAAATAATGAAAATGAAAGTGAAAATGTAAAATAGTAATGCTATATAGTTGTTATTTTCGCATTCATTAAAAATTTCCTAGTACAGTATTTTTGCTAATTTTTATTTATCAATTATCTTTTGTTTTTACCTTATTTTCAAGCTCGTGAAAATTTTTCTGACATACTTGAAGCTCTGCTGACATCTCTATTCCGATGTCTGTTGGCTGTACCTTTATCTCTTCACAAATCATGTAGCAGAAAAGAAATAAGTTTATTTCTGCACATGCGCAATTGCAGGAATATGGTTCTCATATAAAGAATGGTATATTAGACGGGTTTTTTTTTTCTCTCTTTTTAGAGAGACATATTATGTTCCCCTGAATTTTCCTAACAGATACAAGTATCTTTAATCAGAATTGCATTAAATTGTTGATGGATTTAAATGCTAAATGTAAAATTAAATAAATTATTATATTATTGGGTGATCTATAATTTGCCAGTGTCTATCAGAGCCTGACTAAGGCAGGAGCATACGGGGCTGTTGCCCCGGGATCCCACATCAGAGGGAGGTCCCTAAATCGAATAGAAAAGTTTATTTTACGTTTCCTTCTTTAATGAACTTTTTTTTAAATAAAATATAAGTATAGTGAAAAGCCCGTCACTTTTATGTTAGCTTCTTTATTAATCTATCGTATGAACACAAAAAAAAAAATCTATATTTCGTAAATCCATGGCTTTCTATGGCGGAATTCAGCTAAATTTTCGAAATTACGATGGACAAATATATCTATAATGAGGTGAAAAATTTAAATACCTCCATAAAGTTCGGTTTTTCATTACTGAAGTAATGAAGCAGGGGGGGGGGCGAAGAAGTTTTTGTACCGGGCCCCAATTATGTTAAGTCGGGCCCTGATGTCTATATGCATGGCATGCTCTTGTATATGCTCAAAATTCAGAAATTAATTGGATACAAACATTCTGCTTAATGCATATTATGAATACTAATTGGTAACTAATCACAAGTATTTTAACGTAAGAATATTAAATATATTAATACTATTTTTTTAAACTTAACGCTTCTGTATATTCAAATCCATTCAATTATCCTGGAGTTTTATAAATCCACAGAATAAATGAGAATTTATAAAGTTTTGAGATTACTTTAGAGTCTACAAAACACAATAATATAGATCAAAATTGTATAGCAATAGAATAAATATCTTTCAATGATAAACAAATTTTTAAATGTTTCTGGAAAAAGAGAAAAATATCTTGCTGTATCGTGTCAGCTAAAAATAAGCAGTATGATGCTGCCATCTACAGTATAAAGGAAGAAACTAGATATTTTAAAAATTAATTCTGACATAGTTTTTTAATGCTTGAAGAAGTAGAGAAGAAAGGACAAATGGCAATTGAAATTATAATATGTTTTATACATCATCCTAAACATTATTCACAAATCATATAACAAATGAATATATATATATATATATATATATAAGGTAAATAAGCTTCAAATGAGTTATCAATTCACGGTTACACCATAATTTAGTTTTAAAAAAATTTTATGAATATTTTGCTTCCTTTTAACACGGGGTATCTATATATTTTCTCTGCCCCCATCACAACCAATTCAAAATTCTTTACAATGCTTATTAAATACGATTTTTATGCGAATTTCCTCAGTACATTAAAACATATTACATAATTACAATAATATTATTATTAAAGACATTTAATGATTATAATAATAATTTAACAATGATAATAAAATGTTACACTTTATTTTAATCTACAGTACATCTAACAAATAAAAAAGAGTTTGAGATTTTTTACTCTCAAGTTTGGAACATTATAACATAATAATATTTTAAACTTGATCTTGATTCATTTATTTTTATTTTATTTTCTATATTTACTCTCAATTATATGGCAGCAATAGAAGTGGACAGAAAAATACACGTAGAATCGTTGCAACGCCCTAGGGAGGACAAATATAGCGGATTGAATTGAGCGAGGATAGAACCTGTGACTTTGTGGTTCGCAGCCGAGTAACAAGACCACAAGACAAAAGCATTTACCAATGTTTCGTCGCTGTTATCTGGATTATAAGCTTTTTACCACAGCACCATTATCTGAGGGGGCAAAATTTAAGAATCAATTGGATCCATTTAAAAGAAAAAACATTTTTTTAAACTCTTATTATCCTTAAAATGATAATGTTTCAAATCAAACATTGCAGAACACACCGAATAATGTCCTTTTTACAACTTGGGAATCAATTCGACATAGATTTCTGAAAACAAAATTATAATTAGTTTTGCATTACAGAGATCTGTGGATAAAACTCTGTCTTAGAAAAGGAAAGCATGTTAATTTTCAGTCCAAAGATTTGTAGCTCAGTGTGGAGTGGACATCTACTTGATCCTTCTCAGAAATTTTTAAAGAATGGGTGATAATTTACTAATTAACACCATAGAATGTCTCAGATTTTCTCACAGTAAACATGGAGAAAAAATGTCACAACTTCTACATTTATAATTATCAATTTCTCCTGAATGGCACGATAAGTAATTTAGAGTTAAAATGAATTTCCAATTTTCAAATAAAAAAAAAAGGGCAACGAAATGAAAAGAATATTTCTAATTGTTTGTTATAATATGCGGGAAGTCTTCAAGATTATCTAGACTGGCACATCATTTAGTATATTTAGTGACCCCCTTTTTTGTTGAGTTTTTTAGTTTTAGTTATATTATGGCTATTTTGGGACGGACCTCGTAATTTTGAACCGCAGTCAGATGACGAGGACGACACCTGAGCTGGCACCCCCTCCCTCTCCACACCACACCACACCACACTAGCGGGAGGACGTTTGGCATGACGAATTCAACCTGCAACAGACCCCCTTACACGACGGTTCTTCAGTGGAATCGAGTCTCGAACCTGAAACACCACGGCTCACAAGCCGAGACCTTACCATTAGGCCACCGCGGCCCTCCCTTTTTTGTTGGAAGTGTAAGTTAGGGTTACGTAAAAATAAAATAATCGAATTTCCAGAACAATCACAGAATCAGATTGAGTGCTTATGCTCATTTGTAGGGTACTTTTTTTTTTTTTTTTTGTATAAGATACCGATGATAATTGAAATAGGCGCCTTTGACCAATAGACGACAAGAACTTATAAGTGGTACGTAAACCAGCGGACTAGTATAATAACACAATATAGTAAGTTTTGTACCTCGTAGTTCTAAATATATATACATATATATATATTCTAGAAACCTTTTGGTTTCAAAATTTAAAACTGGTCTAAAATAGCAGATTTTGGTGACAAGTCCAAATATCAAATTTTCCTTATTTAGATTTTGCGTTTTTCAGTTATCGAGTTTAAGAATGAATTGACATATCAACAGATAATTAATTACACAGATATATTTGGTCCAAAAATTTACAGACATTTATATTTCTGGTCATAACGCTATATGCCACATTTTATCGATATAATTTATTTCATTTCTGAGTCATTATGGACGAATAGATTGTAAACTTTTCGCCGATGCAGGGAAAAAACACTACATCAAGCTTGTCTATTTTAGCTATCATCCACAAACGGATACATAAAATTATTAAAATAAGGCTTTCTGATTCAGACGTCTCATACACAGAACACAAAGTCTCATATCGTATTTTTGACGCCTGCAATACCTTCTTTTTATATACAAAAAAAGAAAGAAAAAAATGCTTAAATGAGAAATATAATCACTTAGTGAACATACCAATACGGCGAGTCACATTTAACGCACATGCCACACTGTCGGTCTATTCAATTCTCTTTTTCTTGCTAAATAAATTATTTTTCTCCACATATTAAAAATTATTTTTATTTAACATTCATCTAAGCAAATTTACGGTTCAATATTCATTTAATAACTTGTTTCTTTCCTTGTCTTTGTTTCTTTCATAATAAATCATTTTTTATCATTAAAACTGATTGAGACAATTTTTTAAGTTAATGATTTAAAGATACTTTTTAAACTGTAAATTCTATCCCATTTCAGATTCGCAAATATTTTGACAATATACAAATCTTTAATAATAGCAAACAAACAAAAAATTAAGCTATAATCAACTTAACATTTTATTAAATGGCTTGAAAACTTTTTTTCATGCATCAGTAAAAAACAATTTTAGTTTTTATTATACTGAAAAACATAATCTAGGAAATACAGCCCCAACTGTATTTGCAAGAAATCTCAAACATAGAGAGTCGTTCGCGATTATTACCTTAAAACCGGCGAAACACCAAATCATTTTCTGAAAATTGTCCTAATTCTATAGACGCAGAAAATCGTCATTGTTTTCCCTTTTTACAATAACGGCTGTTTTACGACGATTCAAACGTTGGACTGTCGATGTTCAATGGATGATGGAGAAAAATATATTGTAGAGGGCTTTTTCGTCTCTTACTCCAGTATTAGCAGGATTTAGTTTAATTATATGAATGTCCCGTTTTAAAGCAATACTAAGGTTATTTTGGTTTTCAGGGTATTTGATCTCGCAATTTCGGACCGAACTCAGATGATAACCTAAGCTAGCACTCCCATCTCCACACTACATCAACGGGAGGACGTTTGGCCCATTTGGATTTAACGAGCACCAGATTCGCTTATACGGCGATTCTTCGTAGGAATCGGGTCTCGAAACTAGAACCCTTCAGTCCCGAAGTACTAGCAGGGAGCAAGGTATGTTAAGTCATGACTCAGCATGATTCTTACCGCCATTTTTTTTAAAGACTTTAACAATTTTATTGAAATTATATATTATCTTTCACATTCAAATCAGCTAAAATGCAAGTAATTGAAATATTTAGTGCTCTAAATATAAAGGGAACTGTAACTTTCCAGCATAAAATGCCTATCTATATTTACTTTCAAATTCAGCTTTTCTTTTAGAAATAGCAAACAACAAGCTAATAATTGAAAAAAAACTGAAATATGAAAATCTTAATTTTTTTTTTTTTTTTTTTTTTTTTGTCACATCTCAATACAATCCACGGATAAACTTTCTTAAAAGAATGTTTGAAAGTAAAATATACTCAAGAAATAAGATCAACTAATAAATCTTAAGGTTCAAGTATTAAAATATAATAAAATAAATAATACAATAAGACTCTTGACAATGGATAGTTTATTACTATAAACACTAAGTCGCTATAATAGCATTGATATGTCAACATAATGTAATACAGCTACTTATCCCTAAATAAGAATTCAACATAGAATTTAAAAAATGAAACAATCAGCACAAACAACACCCTTCTCTGATAAGAACAATAACGAAAAAATAGATAAATTAAAACATGGCTTGTAAATTTTTATAATCACTACAATGTTTTTCAATTATGTTGCAAAGCAATTATAATAAATTCATATATTCTTAAAGAATGGTTATTTTTAACATTTTTTTTCACATAAATAGAATGCAATGGAACTTCAATAACACACTTTCAAATATCATAACAATTTTAAAATGTCAAAGTTCTAAGCAAATATAAGAAGATATGACAAAAAATAAATAAATAAACATTTAAAATAAATACAGTTCGATTTTTAATAAACTCAAAGTGCACATAATAAATATTTCTTAATTTAAATCACATTCATCTCAATATATAAACAAATTATTGTAATAACACAGTTTAAAATTCTCATAAAATAATTCAAAAAAAAAAAAAAAAAAAAAAAAAAAAACATCCCTTTGGGAAGAAAAAAAAAAAAAAAAAAAAAGAAGAAGAAGTTGGGATGGCTTTTCAGAATATTCAATTTTTTTTTTATAACAGAGGAATAATAAATTTAAATCTAATTATATTTTTACCTTAAAAGAAGTAGAATTCTTTAAAAAAATTAAAGTACATACAATTCTTCATCCAATTTTAAAATGTAAATTTATAATATTCAGCCAATTATGCTAACATATTTAAATAAATTACTATTGGTAAAACATATAAATTATATCAAACTTAACATAGTCAATAGAATTAAGGATGAGCAAAAATATTACTCATACCCTATAAAAGCAGAGAATAAGTGAAATTGAAGTTCCATTCAAAGCATTTTCATTATTATAAATAAAACAAAGTAATAAATAATACTTTTAATCCAATGATATAAATAATTTTAATAAGCATTCACATCACAGTAAAAAAAAAAAAAGGCATCTATTAAAAGAAAAAAATGCCTAATATGGCTTATTTTGTTTTGCACAGAAACACGAAAAATGTACGTCTACATATCATTTACGACATCTAATTCTGAAATAGAATTACACAATAATTTTCGTGCCACTTATCTGCACATTTGGATAAGTGTGGAGAAGAGTTATTTTCACTAATATTTAGAAAGAGAGAAAAAAATACAACTTCACAATCCCCTATATTTTATTCCTTCTTCCATAAAATGGCATAGAAAAACCAGACGAAGTTTAATAATAGGAAAAATGACTTAGTTTCTCCTATGTAAAAGCAATTTATACATCCGTATAAAAGACAGTGAAATTTACATATGAGATACGAGAACACTTTAAAAATACTATAAAACTGTTCACTTAGAACAATGGTATCTAATAGATTTATGTACACACGAATAAGTCAACGATTGTACACAAGCTCAAATATTATTGCACTACTACAGCAAAATTTTCATTTGAACCTGGGGAAAATAATAAAAACCTACGGCCGACTAACATTAGCTTTTACCAATAAAAGAAAATCACAATCCCAAAAAGCACCAGTACCATTTAAACATCAAATCGCTTTTACCACACATAGCTTTTGATTTAACAAAAAGGTATACATGATATCTGAGAATTTTTGATCACATTACAAAATTATGTAAAAGAATAATTAGAAATAATCACATTTCTTCAATGTTACATATTACTGCCATGACTTATAAAGCTTCATTTTGCAACAAAAATCCGATAGATGACCTATCTATACAGTTTAAAGATGATTAAATCAGAAAATTTCATTTAGTATTCACATTATTTGATTTTCAAAGTTCCTTAGATTTTTTTTTAAATGTTGCATTATGGGCAGATTGTATTTATCAGAAGCCTAGCATTATTTGCATAGTTTAAAAGGACATATCAGAGATAATAATATTCAATTTATAATTCCTAAAGTACTATTAACATTACCAGTCCTAGTGTAAATGATTAAAAATATTTTATTCTATAATTCATAGTTTTTGTTTTACATAATTTTGTAATTTGTCAAAATTTTCTCAAATACCCTGCATTTTGACTAGTTTTTACATGCTTGGAATTCAGGAAGCAGTTTGCCAGTAAGGGAAAGTAAAAAAACAATAATTCTGAAAGACTTTTAATAATCACAGAAATCAACTATTCTTTAGACATAAAACTAAATAAATGGCAGTTCATTTTTTCAAAAAATATATATCAATGACATTCAAGTTAAAATTATAATTGTCACCAATCTTTTAAATAAATAATTTTCTCATGCTTAGTAACAATAAACTGTAGAGTGAAATAAAACAAACAAAAAATAAATTGCACATTTGCAGACATACAAATTTTGCATCAAATAAAATTATTAGCAGTATCAAAAAGTTTATAGAGAAGAATTTTAAATCAGATACAAAATTTGTTCCTGTATGGATTACATAAATTGGCACAGTTTTGTATATAGTGCACAAATAGACATTATTTTCAGACAAATGGAAGATCAATTTTTAGTTATATAGAAATGTAATATTTTAACTAAAAAATCAAAAAGTGGTGATAAGAATGATCAAAATGATAACTAAAAAAAAATCGAGAAAGTGAAAAAAAATATAATATACAATTTAATTTTTACTTTTAAAACTTCATATAAGCTTGTATAGTCAATACACAGCTAAAAGGGGTTTATTTCTGCAACTTAAATAATATACAAAAATTATTTTTTCATATAAATTTCAAAATGCTATTGTGATTTTTGCTAAAATAAAAAATATAAAAAATGATATAATCACAATTTTAAATTTGAAAAAAGAAGTTCTGCTAGTCAACAAAGAACTAACTTTCAATGACTTAGAAATTAATCAATTTAAAATATAGCAATTAGAGCAAATTGAAATACACTTAAAAACATTTGCAAGAGTTTATGAATTAATTTTCTTCATTAAAAGATAACATTCAACAAAGTCTCATCGAGAAACAAAATGTTTTAAAAAATTTAATATGGAATCTAATGATGTTAGTGAAAAATTTCTTTTAAAAAAATCACTAATACAAACATCAAAATTAAAAATATCAAGAGACCATAATAAATAACTTATGGTTTAAAAAATTTTTTAAAATTAAATCTCGGAATCTAATTATGTTAGTAGGAAAATTTTGAAAAAATTTCACCAATACAAGCATTAAAATTAAAAATATCAAGAGACCATAATAAATAACTTATAGTTTAAAAAATAAATACTCATAAATATCATTATACTTTAGATAAAATAAAATAAATTTGTAAGAAATATATTTTTAACAGATATTCAAAAAATGAAACAAATACATATTTGTTTATGGTCTGCATATGTTTAGTGACTTTCAATCAAGATATAAATTAATAAAATAATCACATTTAATTGTTTATGAACAATGCAAATAATACAAGCTTTGAAACATTATTAACATTTCAAGCATTTTGAAAATGACATTTTTAAAAAGAAGTTTTTTAAAGGTTGCATTAATAAATAGTGAGTAATATTTTTCAAAACTAATATTAATATAGTTTTCTCAGATAATTTTATAACACACAAACAACAATGCATATAAATATGATTTTTTTAAATATTTATGAATTATCATCACAAACATTTTTAAAAAATTCACAGATGGTAATTGCCATTTTAAAAATACTTTGAAAATAGTAGAAGAGAAATTAAATTTATCTTCAAACATAAAATACTAAGTAAGCAAATTATAGTAAAACAATATCACAACCATATCATATATAATGAAGCCTTGATCTATTTTTTTCTTGACAGCTACTAGAAGCAAATTTATTTATTTAAATTCTATCTTCACTAAAAATTTTGTTTTAACAAATAGAATATAAAAAATAAAATAAAGAATGCTTCTTTTATCTTTTCCTTTTCATAATTTATTAATAGGATAAATTATATACACAATTTGGAACTACAATAAAAAAAAAGACTTAAAATGTCCATATTTTTAAAGGAAGTGTATCGTAGAATTTTGTATGTATGTTTTGTATGTAATTTGTTCCACATATTCCATAAAACTTAAACATATTTTTCCAAGTACTAAGATGAAATCGGCATTTAAAAAAAATAGAAATGGTAAAAATTAAATAGTGTAATTTCTTCTTTTAGCATTTTCTATATTTATAGATAAAAGCAAAAAATGAATGAAAACCCACCCAATAACCACAAACCAAATATAATTGCCAGATTCTATGGCAAGAAAACTAAGCTTCTTCCTACCTAAAGGAATATAAAAAATATATTTTTAAAAAAGCATTAATAAAGATAGTTTTTTTTTCAGACATAAAGATAGTTTGTTTATGGTAAGTTTTACAAAACATAGTTAAGATTTCAAAAACATAAGTTATTTCACTGACATGAATATTTATGAGCTTGTATTCAATTTCAAAGGTGACATTAATTTTGTTTTATCTATATTCAACACATTTTTGAAAAAGCAATAGATCAAGGTTGTCAAACATGGCAAAACAATGGAAACAAAAAAGTATCTCTTATTTCTCCATTTGGAAGACAAAATTCTTTTTAGGTTTCATATCACTAAAAATAATATAATGTAGCACTGGAAGTGGACAAGATTTCTGCATCATCTATTTAATATGGTGGGAACAAAATCTGATGAAAATAAAGTATGCACAATCAGCATGGACACAAAGCCAGTTGAAGTGAATATGGTCACTCAGCCTTTATGCACTAAATGGATACATTGCAAGTTTTAAAAAATACACAAGCCATAGAAAATGAGACACCAAATTTATCTGGTCCACTGAAATATGTTCATTTCTCTGCTTCCTTTCATCAATGTGAATGGTTATGACAAGGCAGTGCTTTAATCTGAAAGTAAATAAATAAAATAAAATAAAAATAAATAAATTTAAATATTAAGTCCAATAATAACATTGATTTGAAACATATACACATTCAGCAAACTATCATGAAAAAGCACAAAAGTGGTAGAAGTAAGGTTAAATAGGTATATTTCCTTTAATGTGCTTTATTATGCTAAAATTTTAAATTTCTTATAATTGTTAAATAATTAGTTTAGTAAGATCAAAACAACATTTTGAATGTTGTAAACACCTAGTGATTTTGTAAAAGGTTAATTGAAAAAAACAACACTTTAATTGGTCTTTCTTCTAATTTTCTAAACCATACAAACAAGAGGATATGTGATTCTGACAGATTTGATATGCATCAGATATGACAGATCACAGATGGAATTTAAACTTGGAACTTTGCAGCTCCATAACTAAAATCCTTCTATTATGAGTATACTATTTTAATTAATAATCTATTGCAGATTATTAATTAAAAAGACATGAATATATTTGCATTTCTGACAGTTTAACTAATCACTTTACATTGAAGCATCCATAATTAATAAGAATTCTATGTTTTTATACAGATTTAAAAATGATTCTAAACTCTTTTGATATGAATATTTTTTTTTAAATTAACTTTTCACTTATACATCATTTATTTCATGTTACTCTGTAAATACATTTTTCTATTTAAAAAAAATCGCTGCATATTTGAAAAATATATAAAAATAATATTTTATCTGTAAAAATATTTTCTTGTTTTTATTCATTCAAGGAAGAAATGCACATCATATATCCCCTCTGGCTATTCATACCAGTTACAGTTAGTTGCTTCATAAATTAGATTAAAACCAGATTAAAACAGAGCAATAAGTTAAAAACTATTTTTTCAACTACTACTTTATTTAATGCCAAATAAAAACTTGCATATTTATGATAGTCATGATACTCAGAAACCATATCAGCATTTCCCTCATCAGTTAATAAATAATAAAGATTTAATCAATAGGTTACCACATGTCACCCATAATTTATAAACATAGCATCATATGTAACAAAACATTAAAATTATATATTTTTAATATACTTGAAAAAAAATAATGCTTTATCAATTCTGATTGCTAAAACTATACTGCACAAGGAATATGCAAACGACCAATATTATAAAATACTTTTAAAAATAATACACTCTATAAATGATAATTAAAAAAATATTCAATCAAGTCTATCAGACAAAATGCTTGGTAGAACTGTATGCATTTTTAGTAAATACAGTTAAGACACTTTTTTCCCCTTCGCTTTTAGTAACATAATATTCCGAAAAATTCTATGATTTGAATATTTTTTAAATAATATTCGAATAGTTATTACTTTTATATTTGCAAAATAATACACAGAAAAATACTGAAATAGAATAAATGCTTCCAATTAATAACTTTTTAAGAGAAATATATATTTATGCTTCAGAAAACTGGCATCAATTATCATCAAGATATTACTTTCCCACAATATACTTCCATATCTTTTTCAAAAATAATTCATCAACACCTAATATCTACAGTAATGGATTTCTGTTTAAGCAGCTGCTTGAGCCATTAGGCAGGTAAATCAAGTAAAAATGTTACTCTAGTTATCAAACAGATAATTAAGATAATATTAACAAACAAGTATTAATGGTCAGGATTAATACATTTCATTAAGTTTATTTAATTATTACATTAGGTTTTCACAAAGATTAAGAAATGTAAAAGAAAAACTAGAATAAATCATTAACATTGCTGAACTAATTTATCAGTTTATTAAATGAATGACCTTATAATGTGATTTGTTTAATGCAGAATAACGAAAAAATTTCTCCTTGAATATCCATAAACCTAATGTTCTAAAAAAATTGGATAAAAAGAATTACCTCACTATGAATCTAACTTGGCAAGTTCACTTGTGTAAATCCCAATGCTTTCCATGTCATGAAGAACAAAAAATATTTGTTTTAAAGAGCTGGACAGGATGTTTACAAAATAATTTGAGATTCCTTTGAGGATGATCTGAGCAGCTTGTTGCTTAGGAAAGGCAGAGCTAGCAAAATAATAAAAATATATTAAAATATTAAATTATATAACTGATATAAATTAACTAATGAAACACAATAGTTTTGTTATCTAACATTTTAGGTAACAAACACTGTAAAATTAATTAAAAAAAATCATAAATTGAAAAATATAATTTGTACAGTTCCCAGGTAGAGATATATTTTATTTGTGATTGTGCAACACATGAGTAGTGGGAAATTTAGGTAATTATACTTCTAAAGCAGCAAATAATGTTGCAAATCTTTCATAAGATTTAGAACATCTTTTTCTCCTTTAATCATATCATTTGTGTTTTAGTATATGAATAATATTTGCATTTTTCTCCAGCAGTTAAAAGAAAAAGTTCATTCAATTGATAGGAATGAGTTTGATGAACATACAAATGAAATTTGTAACTTTGAAACAGCTCAAGAATGAATTGAGTCTCATTAAAGCAGCCTTGAAATATAATGAATTATGAAAAATCACACATTTTCAAAAATCTAACAGTCAATCATTTTAATGGTGGTATAATTTTATTTTACAAGAATAACTTTCATGATTAATTTACAATTAATAAATTTTTTTATTTTGTAATATTTTATCATCAAAGACAATAGAGGCAAGACACAATAGAGGGGTTATTAACGGGACATATTACTCAAAAATGTTCAAAATACATACTTTTATTTTATTACACTTATTTCCCTGCCCTTAACCTATTACTTATCATGTCAAAACTTCTAAACTGTATTTTAATATTTAAGACTTTTATTTATAATAAAAAATGAAATACCTGCATAAATGAGAACATCAAAGGACTTTTATCCATATTAGATTTTCCATCATCATCATATTTTTAAAACGTTCAGACTTTTATCCAATTTAAGATAGAGCTTTCAATTAATTTGCACTTGGTTGTCATTATGTATATGATAAAAATGTGCATACGATAAGCATTCAGTAACTTAGTTTTTTTTTTTTAATTCACAAAATGAGACATTCTTTGATTATTCTCTAAATATTATAGTAAATATGTTATATTAATTATAAATAATATCAATTTTCAAATCCATGTACAATTTTGTATAGTATTATACAAGTAAATTTGCAGATCCAACTTTAAGTAAAATTACTCGTATCAAATACTCATTTTAAAAAGTAGAGTGAGAAATTTTAAAGAGTGAAATGAAAAAGGTTAAATTTTGACAAAAGAAACAGATCGAAATAATTTTTTTTAATGTTTCTCCTTAAGCAGCACATATTCTTTTTGTTTCACCTCTAAGTTCAGCATTTTCATTTATTGGCATCAACAATCCTTATTTAAATAATTAAAATTCCACAGTACTAATGAGAGCTTTAAATCGAAAGAAGTTTCCTTTGTTAACAGTAGAGAAACTATTTTGATATATAAGAATATTGAAATATCTATTTTTCAAATATAAGGTATTTAGATTAGTGTTTTAAACACTGCTATAATTTTACATGTTTATAGTATAAATAGGAAAAAAAGTTGAATCTCATATGAAAATCAATTTCCGGATTTATACATAAAATTTCAATAAAACTGAATTTTTTTAAAAAAAATATCCAATAAGTTTTAGAGATTTACTGTCAAATGGTCCTATATCAGTTATTAAGCAGAAGATGACTAACGCACAAAAACATATATTCACTAAAAAATAAAATAAATTAGACAGATGTTTAAAATAATAGTAAATGCCCAATAAAAATGTTAAAATAATAAAAGACAAATCATATAACAGTAGCAACATAAAAAAATATTTACTTCACTCTCTGATCAATATTTCATCTTACATAAATTTCATGTTAAAAAATCAATTATACTATGATAAACTAAAATAAAATCATTATCATTAATGCCACTGTTTTAATCTTGCAACTGCCTAAGAATATCTAAATGCATTAGAAAGAAAAAGAAAAATACCTTCCAGAACTTATTGAAGGAATAGCAATGGATTTTAAGTTCTTTTCATCAGCTAAAGACAATACATTTTTAACAGCCTTTTCCATCATTTCTGTAGCATTAGATGATCCATAGGGTGGTATATGACAATGAATGACATACTTAGCAGGAAAGTTATGTCCAGGTGAAATCACAGCTGCAAAATAAATAAAAATTTCAATAAACTTAACTAAACAATTTTTATATCAATATCAAAAATAAATCTTGATGAATATGATTTATAAAATAGTGGTGCATGATATTAAAAATTGTTTCAATCCAAACATTATAATTTAAAATTTTAGCATAAAGATAACAGATGAAGGAAATCAATAAAAGTAAATAATCTTCTTATTTAACATCATTGCAAAACTCTTCAGATGCCAAATTCAAACTACGGACTATGTTTTGATGTATAAATTGTTGTTAATATGATAAATCTAATCCAACAATATTCTATGAAACTTTCAAAAATTAAAATTTAATAATCCAAAAATTAAACATAAAAGTTAGAAAAAAATAATAGCATCAAGTAAATCCTCTACATACATTATAAATTTCAATCAAATCACAACTCATTTTGATGATTTTACATTTACAAACTACCATTTAACTTCAATTGAGGACAATTCATTAAAAATATTTAGAAATTCTTGATTATTTTTCTCTTTTATGAAGGAGTTAAAAAGAAAATTAACTATAATTTCTTATAGGTCAATTGTATTTATCACATTCCTTTTTTTGTACAATTGCATGAAACATTAATGCAGAAGATGTTTCCTATTGCAACATAACTTGTATTTACTATTTCTATAAATCACAAAAAGCTCAAATTTTTATATACTATGTCCCCTCTCATCATTGCCTAATATCTAATTACTAATATATATATTATTAAAAAAAATCAATTTTTTTTTCAACTAAAATTGACTTAGTTCTGAAGTTTGGATACCACTATTAATTTAGACAATTTTTCCTCACAAACACATTTAATGTTTTTAAACAACATAAAATATAATTCTTTATATATTTAAAAAATCTTTCCAATTGAAAGTTATACTTATTTCTTAAACTTTAGAAATTAGCTAATACAGCCAGACAAGTTTTGTGTGTGCATATTATTAAATTACTATTCAATAATAAGCTAATAAAAAAGATGTCCGAAATCAAGCAACACATAAGAAAATAAACAGTTATTTTGGTAGTTCAGCAATCTTAACATCTCAACACCAATTCTACTTAAATTACAATGCACTGTAAATACACACTGCCATTTAATCACCAACTTATACAAAACTGTAGGACTGTTTGTTAATCCTACAGTTCTCTCTGCCTCTATATTCTCCTCCCATTTTGGTTATTTAAAATTCTTATTTCAGACAATATTAATATTTATGGAACAAAAATTTTAAAAAAAATAATGATATTTTAATTAATCCGAAATAAAAAACATTAATTTAAAATTGTATCTAATATTAATTACATTTGAATAAAATATTAATAACATTTGAAACAAATTACTGCGAAATATTCTAAATATCATTCTGACTCCAACTGGAGTTGCGATTCAATAAATTAAAGCCAGATTTAGGCTAAAATATAGTAGTTTAAAGGAATAGAACTTTTTAACGAATATCAATACCTGCCTTTACATTTAAAAATCTCAAATAGAAAATATACAGAAAAATAATATAATAAATTAAAATGTGACAAATAAATGTTACTTAAAATGGATGTACAAAGCAAAATTTGACAAGTATTCTTTTCTAAATGCTAATCAAGATAATAATAGGACATAAACATAATAAATTAAATAATTTACCACTAGCAACATCAAGCTGTCCATTGCAAGTTAAAATATCTTTGATTTCTAGCTGAAATTCTTTTCCACCAGCCTTTTCTAATGCTTGACCTAAAATAAAAGGGTGTATGAATGAAATGAGCATACATTTTAATAGTTCAAAACTACATGAGAAAAAAAATATTACAACTATTTTATAGCATTCGAATTATGCTAGATATTAAATATATAACAGTTAAAGTTTCACAAAAAAAAAGTAACTAAAAAATTCAGCATGCAATTTTTATGCAATTGCTACTCATCCAACATTAATATTGACTATAAATATTTATAATAACAAAAATTATACTAAAATTTAGTCTTTTCCTCATAATAAATGATAGTTTAAGCTTTTTAAAAACTGCTAACATAAAACTTTTTTTTTTTGCTTTGATTTTTTATCAGACATGAATAGAAAATGTTTTCAATGCCATATTGCATCAATTTTTTTCCTCCTAAAATCAGTAATGTAAAAACTGCTGAATCTTTTAAATAGATAAGGATGAAATTCAACATTACTAAATATCTGAATTAAAATTTGTAAATAAATTATAACAAACATTATAAAAAATGTCTAAAAACACTTACTATTCAAAGAAACAATATGCAATTTTTTTAAATTATTACTATTTACTAAGGGGAAAAAAATTATTATATTTGTAAAGTAGCACTACTAAATTTACTCCTACTTTTTCCCTGTATTCAATTCTATATATAGGTATATTATTAACAAGCAGGTGAAAGAATCAAAACTCATCACGACAAAATTACGAACAAGAAACTATAGACAAAATATGATAAATTTTCTAATCTTACACAAATTTATCTATAACATTAACATAATTTTAAAAAAATATTACATCATATGTGATAAGAAAAAAATACAGCATGAAATTTTCAGTTTTCAGATTAAGTCTAAGTTGAAGAAACAACCCAAAATACAAGGGATAGGTTTCATAATTCTGAATTTATTATCCAATTAGATAACAGAAATATCAGCTATATCCTACTTTTTAAGGATCTGCAACAAACATGTCAAATTAGAACCCCACAAAAATTTATTTGAATTTCAGCCAATACAACAATAATATATATAAAGAAAAGTTCAACAGATGAAAATATTTCCAGATTTAAAATCTTTTGAAAAATACTGTTTTTAATTCCCTCCGTAAATTCATTCTTTTATGAAAGTATGTTGAATCAGTAACATTTTTAATTTTCAAAAAATTCTGTGATGTACAAAAAGCATGCAAATATTTTTTGCTTAAGTTTTAATACATGCTTAAATTCTTACATTGATTACTCAGAAATGATTTAACAGCTAAGGTATAACAAACAAAATTCAAACACCCCACACATTATCACTGCAAAGGAGATACACTGAAGAAGGGAAAAATAAAAAAATAACAGCAAAAAGATGTCAAAGGTTAAAAAAATAGCCTTTTATTACTGTACTAGTTATTTTTATATTTACTTTCAATTAAAAGAAAACCTTGCAGTATTCTTATAGATATGACTAATAATTTTTTTTTAATAAAAATTTTCAAACTTTTTTCTGATCACTGTTGGTTTTCAGCATATCTAGTCCATAACTATTCAAAGAATAGATCAAAAAAAAATTTTTTTTTTTTTTGAAGCTAACAAATTTTAAACAAAAGTCAAATTTCAACTTTAATAAAATTTAAGATAAAAGCCAAAATTTCACTCAATATGAAGTCAATAATTTTTTTTTTCCATGGTTTAGTAAAATTTGTCTCAATGAGTTTTGACTGTTTATATATAGATAGAGATAAATAGAGACTATGTTATGGTTCATGCATAATGAGGCATACTAACCCACATCACTGTTCATATGTAATGATGCATTTGTAGGATGAAGAACAGCATCAGCTGTTACATTGATGATATCACCTTGTATCACAGTTAACTATAATAAAAATACTACAAGTTCATTCACAGACAAAAGTATACACATTTTTATCAATGAACACTTTGTGTGTGTGTGTGTGTGTGTAAGTATGAGTGAACAAATATAAGGAAAAAAGATGAATGAGCTTTAAAGAACTTTAAATAAACAGTATTATGCTCTGTATTGAATAAGCAGATTTCCTGTAAGAATGAAAATGTATCACTACTCCTTTACAATATAGGCATATCTTTAAAAATTAAATAATATGCATATTATGAATTTCAGAATGACACTAGTATTAAATGCTGGTAAAAAATGCAAATTGAGAAAGATAAGAAAACATTTTTAATTTCAAAGAGATATTCATAACTAATGTAGATGGAAGGTGATGCAATTTTTATTTAGTCTTCATATTAATAAATAAAATAAAAAAACAAAAAAGATTTTTTTTTATCAAGTTCAGAAATTACATGTAAGGATAGAAATACATATTTTCTCTTTATAATGACTAGTAATGCAGAAGTTTTTTCTTTCTAATGAATTAATTATTTAAAACAGCACAGTACAACATCCATCCAGTTTTCATTATTCTTTTAAACAATAACTTATAAATTGCAAAAAATTTGTCTCTCAGGACACTATATAAAAAATATCAAGCAAATTTCTAAAAGCTTATGAATAATTAGGATATGTAATATGATAATAGAAGAATAAGAAAACTAGAAGCTGTGATAATCCATGTAAATCTGACATTCAGTGCAAGCAAAAATTATGCTTGTAATTAGACAGTAGAATGCAAATTCTGAAAAAAATAAATTACATTAACATGTTTAATCTAGCATTCATGCAGTAAAAAAAAAATAAGGAAAAAAAAGTAATATTTAAAATTACAAATAAATATCTTGTAGGGAAAAAAAATTTAAATCATTTCCCAAATATTATGTATAGGAAGTTATATATATGCATACATAATATAATTACATGCATACACACATTGAGTGAATGTGAATGGTTTCATGATATACAAGATGAAAAAAATACCTTTTGTCCAAGGAAAAGCTTTTTTTCAGAGAGTACTGTAATTCCACCACTTTCTTTACTAAGAGAATTAGGGAGATCTTTGCTGGCCTATCAGAATAAGTTTAACTAATCAGTAATTATAACAAAAATGTTTCAGCACCATATAAGATCACTTTTCGACAAAACAGCCAAAAGTAGCTCAAATTTATATTTGTGACCATAATCATAAAAGCAAATCAAGATTAATAAATAAATATATCAGGTTATATCATGCAAACTGATAATACGATAATTGGCAATAAGAAATAAATGAAAATGTCCTATTTAAGCATATATATTTTATAACTTAAACATATTACTAAGTTAAAATTAAATATGAAAATATTTTCATCAGCCCTTACATTACAGATGCAAAATTGAAATAACTTAATAAATTAATACTAAATGAAATACCACACCTTTCCTTTTCCCTTTCCTTTTGCGGCAGCAGCAGCTGCAGCTTTTCGGGGAATCTTCTTTGGGCCTGTATAAACTGGCTTAGCTTTTTTAGTTGTTGTTAGAGGGGCGGGAGAAGGTGGACCTGATCTAGGTGAAGGCATAGTCACAAAGCGGCCCTTTTTCTTTGCCAATAATTCTGGTTCAATTCTGGGCAAAACACCACCTGAAGCAATAGTGACATTTTTCAGCAACTGAAAAAACAAAATAAAAAATATATTAATATCTTTGTTATATACATTAACTCTTTATCAACAGGATTTTCCTTTGTCTAAATATGGTTGCTCACAAATATCAAGCTAAGTTTATAGTTATTCACACAATTATAATTCATTTTTATAATAAAACAATGATATTTATTTTATTCATCATATAGTATCTGTCAATGGAAAAACAATTAATAAAAACATATATATGCAGAATCTCTCTGAGTGTAAATTATGGGCATTATTACATGGGATATAACTAATAAGTAATTTATAAATAAAACTTATGCTAGATATAGTATTATCACAAGTAAAGCTCAATTTCTAGTTACTCAGTTTGAACTTGCATTGTTCTGCAGATTAAATTTAAAACATTTAGATTCTAATTCTTCTGAAAACAGCATAAAAAAACACATTTTGTCGTAAGTTAATAACAAAATGTTTTACAACAATTTCTCTAATATTGCACTTTTTTAAATTTAGCCACTGTAAAGGAATGCTATTAATGTGTTTCTTAGGTATTTCCCTTTCTTCTTCTTCTTTTTTTTCTTTTTTTTTTTGCTTCATAAGTACTAAATTTTAATAATTATTTACCCAGAAACTTACTTTTTTCTCAATATATTATCTAATATAATCTCAGTCAGTGTCGAATTATAATTTCTTTTCTTGCTGAATAATTGACTACAATTCAGATATTAATTTGATACAAAGTTAGTACTGGTGTTAATATGCATCTATTTAATATTACAGACAGGTAATAATAACTAAAAAAGTTTTAAATGAGTAATATTACATCAATTGCAGACAAATTCTATCAAATATTCGCTTTTAAAAAACAAATTTAATAAAATAATTTAACTTATTTTTTCATATATTTTAAATAAGTATAGTAATTTTATGAGATACTAGCTGTGTTTTTGCAATAATTTTTTGGCCAATAATAATAAGAGTATTTAATCTGGTCATGTCAGCTAACTTTAAAGAAATACATCTTATCACACGAGAAGAAAGTACTATTTTAATTTACACTTGAACAGTAAATATGTAGCTTTCTGGTTGATTAGTAATGTCTGAAATGTGGTGATTAAAATTAGTGAAATCAATCCATTTGTTAAACTTGGAGGGGGGGGGGAGCTTGTTTTATTTTATGATAACTCTCAAAGATTTAGGATGATGAGGCTGCAGTCCATTGATGATGCTCTCACATTAAATTAGAAAAATTGAAATTGGAACAATACTGGAGTTTAGGAACTATTCAAATTTTTTCCCCCATAGGAAATACACAATTAGAGACTCCTTTAGAAATTTCTTTCAAAAATGGAAGTAGTAATAAGACAATCATTGGTATTATATATATATATGGGTCATGAGCTTTCATATAAAATAAAAGTTTTCAAGATCAGTATAAGTAATCCGGCTGAGGAACTCTGCAGCATTTTTTCCCATACAATATTTCTCGTGAAAATGAAGCGTGATGAAGAGAGGACACAAATTTAAGAAACACGCTTTCAAATGAAATAAAAACTGTCAAATTTAGATCAGTGATTAGAGACTTGTGATTGGTTCTTTGATATTTGCTGCTTTTGTTTTTTAAATACACAGATACAACAATGATCAATATGTTAAATTTTTAAGCAAAATGATCATGCAAATATGAAATATATATCTCATTACAAATTAAATATGAAATGAATTCACTAATTTTCAGTAGAAAATAGTTAAATATCTCAACTATTTTAAAGTGGACTATAATCCCTTAAGTAGTAGATCATTGGCAGAAATAAATCTCGAGCTCTTGGCTTTAAGACAGAATAATTCAAAGGAGCGATCTTTCTGTTTGCTGCAGTTTACTTGTATAATTGCTAACATAAATGTTGTACTGGAATTCCTCCACATAAAAAATATGGATCTCAAACAGGTAATAAACACTCCAGGTGTTCAGATTATTATTTTCAGATCTTGTACACAAGTGATTTGTGCTATATTGAAGGAAACCTAGCATGCATTTTGAATGTTATTTTGTACACTGATTGGAAAAAAATAAGGCACAGAATACCCATTTTAGAAACAAAATCAGACATAAAATTTCATCCATCTAATTTAATGCATTTTAAAAGTTATCATGTTCACAGATACACAAACATAATTCCAGAGATGAGCTTTTAAGACTTAGAACAAAAAATTTATCAAAATCTCAGAGTAGAATTTTTTTGTCTCTAATAAAAATACTATTCCCTCCTTTTGCAGATAAAAATTATGGTCTTGAGTAAAGCAATGAAGACAATAAATATCCAGATTTTTGTTTTTAAAATCCTGGCATGTGAATGTGTTCCTCTTTTTTTACTTCATATGTAAGAAATGATAAAGTAAAATTAAGGTAACAATCAAAAGAGTCATTTAAGAATAATAAATCAATAAGAGAGAATTAATTAAAGAATTAATGTATGGCAAATATAGTTAATTATAATGAACCAAAAGAGGTGTCATTACTGAAGTGAATATTTAAAATATTTAATTTGTCATTAATAATTAATTTATTCATTTCAACCAAGAATAATTACAAATGGCAAGATTATTTTTTAAAATTATCCTTCAATACCTGATCTTTTAAAAATTGACTTGACTTTCATTTCTTTAAAAAAATTGTAATTTGTTTTAAGTATGATTTAAAGCTAAGAAAAAATTTATTGCTAGTTGGTAACCTTAAGCTTTAATTGTATTAATATATATAAACTATGATAAATATAGACTGAAATACCTTATACCTGAAGTACCTTTCAAGCAACAACTTTTAATTCAATATTGCAGAGTAAAATGTAGAAAAATTTTCAACCATAGAAACAAAAAAAAAAAACAAAAAAACCAGAAAAAACCAGAAAAAAGGCAGTCATAAATGAAAAATCTCTATTTTTCATCAGCACTTACGCTTCCATGTAAATGCTATAAATTGATGTAATAACATTTCAAAAACTACTGCTACAATAGATATTAGACCTCCAATATTAAGCTTATAGTAATTTAGAAGACAAAATTGGATATATTACTTAAAGGCAACACTCGGCATTTGAGAGTTACAGTTGTAGTTAGGAATTGAGATTAAAGATTCCTTTTACATTGAACTCAAAGTTTTCAAATACAAGACGAAAATTATGCATAAAAAAATTAAAGAAATTATGGTCTAATTATATTTTGATTCTGAAATATGCTGTTGCATAAAATTGATAAAATAAATAATCTGGCCAAATTAGCAATATTAATGAAAACTGAAAATGCAATAACAACTGAAGACACTAGTAATAAATTAGAATTTCATAATCCAGATGCTCTGTTTTAAAACCAAGTAAAACAAAACAAAAAGAAAAGAAAATGTAGTATAAAAAAATTGATATACCGAGAAAACTTAAAATAAATAACCAATCTAAATGGGTGAAGTATGAAAAAAACTGGCAGTTTCGATACTGTAGATATTATTCATTCAATGTAATAATGATTACATTATAAAAATACTGGTTGTTTTTAAAAACTAAATAACAAAAGGTTAAACGTATAATATCATAAGTTTTTCTTTTTAAAAAATATAACAATATGTTGCTCAAAAAACAAAAGAATATAATTTGTATTATCACATTTAAAAACATATTTTAAAAATATATTATTAAATTGGTTAATTAATTTTAAAAAGTTTAATTATCATACCAAGTGAAGTTCTTCATCATTGGCCACAGCCAAAAGAATATGACGGGGAGTGACTCTACCCTTTTTGTTATCTCTTGCAGCATTACCAGCCAGTTCAAGGATTTCAGCTAATCAAAAAGAAAGGTTGATGACTGAAGCAAAATGAAAGACTGCACAAGCACATTTACTTGTTAAAGTAAATATGCTTCTTGCACATTTAATGTGAAAAGGAAATGTTTTCAAAAAGGAAAGAAAATGAAAATACAAAGATGAATTTATAAGAACATATATCACAAATTTTCCTATTGATCCAAGTTAATACATAAATATGTTCCAGATTTACTATGATAAATAATTATATTAACAAGACTATATCGCCAATGAAATACAAAATATTTCAACAATATGGTATTATATGATTTATATCCTAAATAAAGAATAAAGCCATGATAATCAGAAAAAAAAAAAACTGAATAAAAATAAATTTTATAAAATAAATATATTCCATTGTATATAAGAAAAAAAAATTATTCATTTTCTTTAAAATTCAGTTTAAACTGATATACTGTTTACTTTAGATTTTAAACCAGTATTTACAAGGAAGAAATATTATTAATATTGAATAGAAAATTGTAATAATTTTTTTGCAATTTTGAGCTGTACATCCAAATTTTCATAAAATATAACAATATTTTTCATAAAAATTGTAATGCATCTATCTATATTTGTAAAAGCTGAATTTTCAGTAAACAAATAAAAAAAAATTAATTGAATAAAAAAAATTTCTACTGATAAAAAAAATTATTTCTGTTTTAAACTAAATATGTAACCAAAATTGAATACTTTTCTCCACATTTAATTATTAATAACATTATGTAAATTTTTAACATTGTTTATTTATACACTTTGCCTGTTTTTATTAAGCACAAATTTTCAAATGTATATAAAAAAGATATTTTAAGCTGCAAAGTAAGAATAAATTTTTTTTCATAAAATTTAACGTTAAAATAAAAAATTTTAGCATTAAAAATATTTTGCAAAATTTATTTGCGAAAGAAACATTAAATTTAAAATGGTATAGTTATTAACTCGATAAAAAATATTTTTATCAGTTTTTCTTAGTTGAATCCCTGGAAATAATTTCATGGAAGAAATCTGAAGGGGATCAACAATTGCATTTGAAAACAAAACTATGTAAACATATTTAAATATCAGAAAAAAATCATTAAAATAACATCAAAAAATTCTTTCATTTATTCTTCAATAGATAATTTGATATTAAGTTTTAAAAATATATCACGACGAAGTATAGAATGATTATCACCAACCAGTAAGGTACTCAATTACGGCTGCCATATAAACCGGCGCTCCAGCGCCTATTCGTTGATGATGAGTTCCATTTCTCAAATAACGATGAAATCGACCAACTGGAAATAAAACCCCAGCTTTAGCAGATCTAGACGTTGCTTTGCTCCTTTTTTTACCCCCTCGACCCGACATTTTAATTTTGGAAATGAACAGAAACAGAAACCTTCCTCAGCAGACAACTACCAAAAAAACCACATATAGTTTTCGAGTGAAATATGGTTACAGAGAGAAATAGACCATATGAACAAATTTCACAACAAACTGGTAGTTGGGGAAATTTCTTATTTATAACATCTCATTAAAGAAAATGTAAAACAATATGATGAGGATCAAATAATATTCGAATATAAAAATACATGTTTCATCAACAGAAAGATCACTGATTTTTGAGACATTAGCAAATAGTCTTGATTTAAAAGAAATGATATTTGTACTGTAAGTTTCAATAAAATATTTTTTTATTCTAGTATTTAAAATTTTAAATATTATTTTTTGCATCAAAAGGTTCTACTAATTTGAAGAATAATTATGATAATACAGAGAATGATATTTTGTATCTGTTAACTTTGACTGTTAGAAATGTTTGTCAACAAATGTAGAAAGTGCTTTTTTGAAAATATTTGTTTGGAACAAGCAGCGTTGTGAAATTTTAAGATCCTAAAAATGCCATTTCAGTTAGGAAGTGATGCTATTAGAAGAACTATTCCCTATTTAAAGCGAGGGAAATTATTACTTAGAAAGAATGTAAAAATTATGACTATTTTCTACAATGATGAAGGAGCTCATCATCAAGGAGCTAAGTATGATGTTTGGAATTATTAATGCATTGAGTTGAAGATCATCACTTTATTAATGTTTTTTTTTATTTTATAGAATTTTTACTTTAAATTATAATTTATTTTGTGAATATATAGTACAATATGCAAATCGCGAAATCAAATGTGGAATTAGAAACCAAATTGAACTATTTAATCTCTTGAAATGCTGATGAATTCTTTTTCATCGGCAAATATCATGGTGAATTAAAAATTCAATTTCAGTTAACTGTAAGAAGAAATTATCTTTAGTTCAACTGTTCAAAATGAAACTGAGAAGAAAGTAAGCTATAAGCTAGAAAAGTAAACAAAAAACTGAAGTAAAAAATATTTTAACATTTTTATTGTTCTTTCCTTTATTTAAATATTTTTTTAGTCCCTTTTTTAGTAATTTTAAAGAATTTTTAGTGTGCTATATATGTTACAACTTGTATATGTTTTTCATGAAAAATTTGAAACGTTACAATTGGAAATAAAATTATTCTATATATTCAACTGTATTGATTGAAAATTTAAATTATAAGTAATAAATTGTATGGAATATCTCTCAATTAATTGCATAGCATAGTTACCAAGTTGAGTAACCAAAGAACTAGTGAATGCTCCATGAAACTATGATTTGAGAAATTTTTTCCTCCCTTTTCGGATTAAAACAAAAAAACTTTTTATGAAGACTGTATGCCAGTTTGCCATTCTTCAGATCTGTTAATGGAGTTTTCCCTTGTTGTATATGTGTAAATGTTATGAATTGTGTAATATGAAATAATGTATTACAGAGAACCATGTTCTAATCAAGATATTTTACTTATGAATTCAGTAGGAAATGTCTTCTTTGGTATATAGATGCTATAATTTTCTTTTATGTTAATAAAAAATTTTATCATTTACTAAAATCATCATTTTACATCATTTACTAAAATTACTTTTATGATTTATTGGATAATTTTTGTTATATTATATATAAAACAGTAAGCTATCTTTAATATCAGATGTAATGCTTGTATTATTTATTTGTAAAACTTTGATTATAGGGATTTTGTATATTGGAACTTCCCTCAGGTGCAATACAAAAACCCAGATGTTCAAGTCCTTTTTTATAAAAATAAGTTTCCAACTCCATTCATTCGATGCTGGCTTGGTAAATTTCTTATTTGTTTATTATTATTTGTTGATAGTTTTGTTGTACTTTAAATAAAGGGCAATTAGTTGTTATTTTAATTTTAGTAGAAATGGATTAATTCATAAATTTTAAGGTGAATTTTTTTTTTTTTTTTTTTTTTTTTTTTTTTGCTACGGGAAGGGTGGTGATGATTAAAAGCTGGGAGAATTGGAGAAAAATTAGTCATTTGTGGGAAGCCATTTTATCTTTTTTAACTATGGATGAAATGTATGAATTATTGTTGTTTCTGATTCACTTCCCTGTAAATGCTTTAATCTCTTAAATTTGTTAACCAGACATCATTTTGTGACATTTCTGCATTTTGGATTAATTTGATGACTAATCTAATAAATGCATCCATATTTTCAATTTATTGTCAATTCTCAGTATTTTCAATTTGATCAAGACAATAGTAAGGAATAGAATTTTGAATTACCTGTTTGCATTAATTGACAAGTATTGTTAGGATAATTAATTGAAAATAAAGATTATATAAATTTTTATATTATTCATTGATATATTACATTAAACAGCAGTATTGTTCATTGACCTTAGAATTGTCCTAATTGCAAATGCTTTTTTTTTTTTTTTTTAAGAAATAGAAAATAATAATCCTTATTACATAGGAATTATATTTTCTTTCCACATCTAAAAATAAGCTATGGCAAAGAAATATGGCATTTCTTTCTAAATATATTATTAGTTTTAAATCAATTACTGCTTCAGGTTAAGCTTCAGAAGAAACTTTTCTTCTTTATTACTAGAAATTTTGTATTCTAATCATGCTACTATTTTATTTTATTTAAATTGTCAGTATTTTCTGTTGTTATGATATGTATTAATTTATTAGAATTTGCTGAAAATATTTTTTCTTTCCTTTTAATCTTAAAATTAAATAACAGTTTGAAAGAAAATATAAGAAAGTAATACTAATTTCCTTTTATTCAATGCTAACCTACATAATACTATTGTGTGACTGTGCATGTGTGTGTTTCTTTTTTAATTAGATTATAAAATTTTTATAGAAATTCATGTTAAAAGTTTTATTTATTTATATTTATTTCACCTCAGTTAGTTACTAAATGTGGCTCTCTTATTACAGATACAGGAGAAGATGTGTTGATAGATGTGTTTAATAAATCTAATGTTGAAATTATGAATCACCTTGTTAAAATTTTAGGTCTGCCTGAGTAAGTATTGAACATAGTTTGGTTGATTTCATTTTATTTAATTTACTAAATATTTAATTTGCTGAATTTGTTTTTTTAAAGTGTTATTTCAAATGAGAATTGTATTTTTGTATGTGTACATGGCAAAATATTAAAGTAACTGTAAAGTTGTTTACTTATGAATATGAAGATACTTAACTGAGAATAAAAACAAAGATTTAAAGAATTCTGAAGTGAAACTAAGGGGTTGATATTTCTCTTCTCAATAAATAGCTGTTGAAATTTAAAATAAAGGCAAAGTAATGAAACTAAGAAGTTTTTATAAACTATTGTTCTAATCTATAACTATTGTTCTAAACTATAACTGTTGTTCTAACTACTGAACTATAGAAACTAAATATTGTTCTTTTTTGTATAAAATCACTAATATAAATGTTATGCATTTATTTTTTTTATCTTTTTAAGTAATTTATCAGCAACTTTTAATATTGTATTGTCTTAACTTATTTGTAGAAAATTTTGACATAATAAAGCTGAAGACAAATAATTGTTATGAAAGTTCTACTCAAAGTTATAACTTCACTCTATAATATATGAAGAGAGATAGCTGGACACAAGGGGATTATCTGTGTGAAGACACATTATTATTATTTCCTTTGTTTTATGTCTAAATATTTTATCTCCATCACCATTTCTCCCAGTTCATTTATTTTCTAACTTTTGTGGTCTTCAAATTTTTATTCTCTACGTAGACTATACAGATATTAAACAGTATCTTTGTTTTTAAGAATAGAAAAAAATCAAATGATTAAATATTTGATGAAAAAAATAAAAAACAGTTTGGATTTCAGGAGAAATAATGAAATGTATTGTTAAAAGTTATGTAAAGAAGTATTTTTAAAAAGTTGTCAAAATTCCAAAAAATAAAATAAACTGGTACTAATGAAAAGACATTTTTTTTTAATAATGTAAAAAATCATTGTCGTGCAATAATATTGTTAGAAATCATCATGGATAAATTCCAATTTCTCCCTTAATTTTTAATTAATTGAAATTTAAAAAATCACTTTGAGATGCATGTTCCCAAAATTCAGAGTATATTTGCATTATTAAACAATCTCACTTCCACAACATTCCCCATACATTCTGATTTATTATTAGTAAAGATAAATATATTGACTGTCATATAAACATATTGGCTAAAAAAATTGCATGAATTAAATTTCTGTTCAACTTTGCTCCTTGTACATTTATTTCACTTTTAATTACAGCCACAATAATCTGTATTTACATCTTACAATTTGATATCATTATTTATGATGTAATATTTTTATTGATATAAAAAACAAAGATTCAAATTGTTTTTCTGTGTTTTAAAAACTCTAAAGAATAATTTTTTTTCTAATGGTTATAATTAAAATTTTAATACTTAAATTAGATTGTTAAATATTTTAAATATATAGCTGTATGCTGAAGGTAAACTATGTGTTAAAAAAAGACGGAGAAGGAATATTAAACATATTGGCCAGAAAAAAAGTATTAAAAATGAACTCATTTATTTAAAACCTTATAATGATTTTAAAAAATATAACTGATGATAAAATAATTGCTATATTTATAAGAAGTTAATAGTGTTGGTCAATTTTCTAAATTTTTTTCTGATAGAAAATTGTAAATAGTTTTCCTCTGAAACAAATTGAAAAAGAAAATACAGATTTATTGCATTTTCAATTCAATTTTTCAGTTCTCTTAGAAAATTGAGTATGTATCTCTTAATGGTGTTATCGTAATTTTAACACAAAAAAATATTGTATTGAATATGTAGATTTCTGAAAATATTAATATAAAATTTAATTTATTGATCATTAAAATACATGCTTGATAAATATAAATGATTTTTAATTCCTCATGAAACCATAGTTTTATTTTAAGAGTAACATATGAAATGTGAAAAAAATGTATTGCATGTGTAAAAAAGTTTAAATTGCAGTTAAATACTCAAGTTTTATTTTTTCAAACCAATTATCAATCTATTTTAGTATAATTTATCATCATCATTATATCTTCCATTATATAAAATACATTATTCTCTATGTTATTAATCTTTTCACTAATTCGGATGGAAATATTTACTTAATATAATTATCTAGTAATATAATTATTACTAAAAATGTTAAAATATTAACTTTTCTAGTAATGAATGTGTCATAAATTATCATTGAAAATTCATATACAGTTTTTTCTTTTAGTCCTAAAATACAGTTGTAAATTATTTTGTTATGCTAGTAATATATTCATGATACTTTTAAAAGTTATAAGCAAATAACAACAACAACAAAAAAACCTCCTTCCAATTTATTATATCAAATACCCATAAATTTAAAGGAATTATTAGCAAATCATTTTATTTTAGTTTTCAAGCTGTTACAAAAATCATATTCTATCTGATAGGTTTGCTTGTTGAAATTGTGACTTTTCTGCATCTGCACCAACTCATATGATTGGACCATGCATCTTTGTAAAATGAGCATAATTATTCCTACTATTACAACGTATAAATAATTTCTCAACAAATCAAGTCAGATTGAATTCTTATTTAGTATATTTTCATTAAAAAAAATGGATAATTTTGTAATCTCCCAAATGGTTACTTTGATATTTTTTTGTTGTGATATTCTTTTAATTTTTTGTAATGTTCTTCTTTATCCAAAATTTTATTAAGTTCTAATATACTCTTTTGTGATTATTTTTCCCTCCTTCCCCTTTCTAGGTATTTTAAATATTTAATTTTTGATATATATAATAATCATTGTAAATTTACAGTATTTCCTATACAATTACTTTCTATTTTGTAAATAACCATTAAAGTAGAGCAGATATTTTGGATTCAAGCTTTACTGTAATGCTAAAATATATCTTTCAAAGATATTCATTATTATTTTATTTTTTCAGTGTACAAGAAGCTACAGAAAAGAAAGAGGAACTTGAAAATTTATGTAAATTTGGAAGTGGTTACCCAAGGCATTGTATGTGTGAAATACCTGGTCAAGTCCCATGTCCTCAAGTTGTACCTTTACCTAAAGAAATGACTGGAAAATATAAATCAGAAAACAAATTGCATCCTCCTAGAGGTCAAGTGAGATATTAAATGAACATAATTTATATACCTAAGTTTATTGCTGTTTCAATAGGGGATGAATACAGTGTATTTTTTAGTGATAAGTGAATAATTAAAAGTTTTAGAAAAAATTACTGTCTCTTTTATTGTAATATAATCTTATCACACCACTTTTTCCAAAATCATTATGTAGTATAAAGGCATTAAAATTGCTTCCATTAAATAAAAACAAATTATACATCATCTGAATTATAAAACTTTTTATTATATGATTTAGAAATGGTTATGGGGAAGAAAAAGAAAAGAAAAGAAAAGAAAAAAAAAAAGATGTGCAAATAGTAAAATAAATAAAAAATGATTGTATGCAAAATACAAAATGATTTGTGCAAAATAATAAAATAAATAAAAGTTATTATAATTTTTTTATTTTTATCATTTTGATTGACTGAACTATATCTATTATTTAATGACTATAAAGATAATATTTATTGATGAATCAAGTGATAGAATGATATTATATGATGAATTCAGGTTTCTAAATTTATTATTTACATTGAATATATGTTTGGGGGAAATTATCATTTGCTCTGCCTTTAGAATTCTTGAGGAATTTTTGCTTCATTCTTCTTCAAAGCATCTTTTCTTGATAATCCTATTTCAGATTTTTGTTTTCTGATAAATTCCTATTAAGAAAAACAATTATTATTAATTTATGAAATAATAATTATTATTTGTTAGCATTGATTAGAATAATAATAATATATTTACTAGTATGTTGTGTTTTTGCTTTAATATAATTCAGATATAAATATCATTAAATTGATTTGCTTAAAAGAAGATCCACTTATGTTTTAAGGTAAAGCATGACTGAAGAATTAAGGTAAGAGGAAGGAGATCATCTTGCATATTCTCACTATTAATATTCTACAAAAACTGATGTGTTTTATAGCAAAGAATTAGTGTATTACATTAAAACTAGCTAATGGAGGCAGGCTTTCCTCACAGGAGAACAAAAACATGGCTCAGTTTCTCCCAAAATTCCCCCAGAAAGGCAACCTGTATCTGTATATAGTATTTCAATCAGACTTCTACTCTAGACAATATAGAGGTGTTCCCAGGTAATTTTGTTCTGAAAAGGCAGCCACATTTACCCTTTATCTTGACTTATGGACATGGCTAATTGTGATAGACTAGGTGCAATTAATCAGTAAACAATCAACAAGCTATATATTTATGAAAGTTTGTATTAGAAACCCTAATTATTTACAATTAAAAAATATATTTACCATAATAACTGTTGCTGTAATATGTATGAACAAGTAATGATCTTAAAATAATCTCTTATTTCTTTTAATATCATACCTTAAATTCTACTATCTGGGGGCACGGCAGTGCCCCCACCAAGTCGAGCAATTTTTTTTACAAGTTATGTTTTTGATGGTATTTAAACTGACTTATGATAAACTCACTTATGATTTTTAAGTTTTGCTATCATAAAAATTATTAGATTTGAACAAAAATTTTGATATAATTATTGAGTTCAAAATTTCCACTGTTCTGTTGAAAAGTTGAACAGTGGTATGCAAAAAACACTAAACAAACATATTAAAATAAAAAACCATCTAGAAGAGAAGAGTAATTATAATACATCATGTACTTGAATTTTTTTCCCTGTTATTACTAGTTGTAGAGTTTTTACCTAATTTATTAAAAAAGATGTTAATATGAGTTAATGTTTAAGAAAATAATATATATCATCAGTATTAATTGGAAAAATTGTTTTAACTGTAGCTTCACCCATCTATGCAGGAAATTGGGAACCTGTGTCCAAAGCAAAGAATTATAGTTCTATAAAATTTTTCATGGTTAATTATTCTGAATTCAATTTATGCAATCAATCTACTTTTCTACTAAGAGATAAGATAAAAATAAAGATTACATTTGAGATAATAATAATTATTATAATTTTTTATTAATTGAATATGATATAATTAATTGATCCCATCACATTGTGACAGTAAAAATGGAAATAATTTAGATAATAATTTGGTGTCAGTTTGTAGAGATCTGCAAATGGTTTTGGAACTGCATAACAATAACAATTAAATGAAAAATAGATAATTGTGATATTAAATTACATAAAAGGAAAAGAATGAAAACAACATCAAAAATGAAATGCATAAATGCAAATAATGGTTATTAAAAAATATGTTATAAACAAAATGTTATTGATGTGGCAAAACTAAAGAAATTATAATTTTTAAATTATTTTCTTCTTTTTAATCTGGAGATAAATTCTGCCTCACTTGCTATTGTTGGTGCATAATCAAAAGTTAATTCACTGATAATTCCATTCAAATTTAATTGATGATGAAATCCTAAAAAATATTGAAATAGTGTTTTGCCATCAAGAATACACAAGTTTACAATGAATTCTCTATTACATTAAAAAAATGAATGGAAAATCAGTAACAATATTCCGTTTCCACAAACATTTCTTAAACCAATTTTAATATATTTAAAAGGCAAATCATAATTATAAAATTTTAGTTACAGTACAAAATATGGTACAATCGCCAAATTGAATTTTTTGTTTTAGGTGATAACTTGCTGAATGTTATTCTTTAATCAATATTTGGCAGAAAGTGGCAAAAAATCTGTATTGTATTCTTTAACAATACAATACAGATTTTACAGTATTCTTTAACTAAAATTTTTCATTTTTCCTAACTTATTGTTCTGTTTCTCTGGAAATTCAGTTGTTCCTTTATTTATTAAGTCATTTTATATGATGAGATAATGTGTCATTAAAAATAATTTTTATCTTGTAAGTTTTCTTAATTCTATAATATGTAATTAAATATATTATTTTTTATTTATTATAATTAAATATGATTGTAGAAAATTTATAATTATAAAAACTACACTGTATTAGTGACTTCTGTATGTTGTATCACTTAAAAGGAGATCAATTTACCTTTTTTTTTTTTTTTTTTTTTTTTTTCTCTCCCTCTCTGTTCTATTTCAGTCGCAATGAAATTTAAATATTTCGCCCATTTAAATATTTTTATATTTGGCTTCAAAAATTGTCAAATTAAACTATTTCTTCTTTTGAGTATTTTTATCTTCTCTCTCTCAAAAAAATAAATAAATGTTTTTTGGTTTGTGAGATTAATTTTGTATGATAAAGATTATCTGAATTCTGAGGAAACTTGAATAATTTATGAAAATTTAAATTATTATATATGAAGTAGATTAAATAATATTTCTGTACATTTGTCTCCTAAACTGTTTTATTTCCAACCATGAATCTGTAGGAACAGGTTGTGAGTAACTCAACTCATCATCGCAAGTCATTGTGGTTAACACGTAACTAAATATTATAAATAATTGTTTTGTTCTGTATTTGTTTAATTGTTCATGTTTGTTTGCATAATTATTTTAAATATTGTTTTGTGTTAAATGAAACTTTTTCTGCTGTTGCATCTGGCAGCGAGGATTATGTTGTTATTAAAATAGGAGTGAGATAGTCGCTGTCACTTGGAATTGACGTAGTCTGTGTTTTGATTTTATTTTTTTTAAAACACTTTCAGTCGTTGGTAGTAATCTTCTAAAATAAGAAAAATGTATATTTTATGTCGTATCGCGCGTTTACAATCTGCACTTTAAAACGCAGAGTCATACGCCGATAAATCAAAAATATTTATTCAGAAGTTTGTTACCTTTCTTCAGGAAGTATATTCCACACATATAATACAGAAATTTGTCAAAAACTAAACTCTCAGCTTTATGATTTCTATCCAGATCCCTCAGTTGTGCTGTAAAAGTAGAAAAGAAATCTGCTTATATGACTTATCTAATTTTTATAAAATTTTACTATTTATGTAAAGGTGGGTTTACACTCGGCCAGTTATAAGACGGCCAATAGGCAGAGCATGTGTAAAAAGCTTGAAAAATGCGTTTCGGTCCATGGCAAGTACTTGTCTCGATGGGATAATAACATTACTGTATTGTATTGTATTTGTTTTCCTTCCTTGCTACGCATGCATTTGTAGAATTTGACGGGTTTTTTTTTTTTTCCCCTTTTTGGCGCGAAAAAATTGATCACTTATCATAGGTTAATTTTGACATTTTTTTGCTCTTTGTTTTTTGAGTTGAGTTGAGTTGTGTTAGTTTTTTTAGGGCACAAAAACCATCTTTGCCTAAGCTGCGCCACATTCTTGAGATTAAAATATTTGTATCAATTTATAATAAAATCAAAACATGGAATATTTACAAGATCCCCTTTGCTTTTTCTAATGCGATGTTGTGTGTGCGTTTCATTTTATTTGTCATTTTTTTTCGATAATTTTTCAAATTTCGGTATGTTGACCTTTTTATTTAATTTTACCATGTTTCATTGTGTAAATATCCATCATTTTAATACGATACGCAGTGAAAAAAAAATTCTTTGATGCCAAAACGGCAATTTATAGCCAAGCATGGAATGCCTGAAACTTTCTTATGAAATTGTGACAAACATGAATCAGTTCTTCTCTGCTTATGCATTGTCTTACTGGCCAAGTGTAAACCCACCTTAAAGTTAAACAAACTTTCATATTAGTGATTTGGAAGAGCTTTTTGGAGAGGATAATTTTTTGAATATCTAGAAAGGCTGGATGGATTTTCCTTGAGATCATATAAAGTATATAATTTAATTTACAATGAAATTCAGTCATGAAGGTATTGAGGCAAATAACCAGAAGTCGATAAAAAGAAATGATTTAAGTTTATCTGTTTGCTCAGAAAACTGATAATGATTGGCGATTATCATCGGCAGATTTCTTTGCTTTGCGAAATACTTGCGTGCATTTTTGTAAGAGCATATATTCGGGTCGATGTAAAATAAAAAAAAAAATGCATAAATTTTGTTTATAATATGAAAAGTTTTTAACCAAATAAAACGGAATTTACTGGAATATTTGGCTATATACATCCTATTCAAATTTAAAGCAATCATTTTGAATATTCGAGGGAATATAAGTTTTTGTAGTAAACAGTGTATAACTACGCATCTACAAACCATAGTATGTATACTATAACTATGGAGCCAGATATGTAGGGTAGCTTATACAAAAATTCCAAATTCAATACTATTAGAACTCAGAACGGTGGCCTGGTGGTAAGGTCTCGGATTCGGAACCAGAGGGCTTCAGGTTCGAGACCCGATTCCACCGAAGAACCGTCATGTAAGTGGGTCTGGTGCGCGTTAAATCCGTCGGGATCAAACGGCCTCTCGCTGGTGTAGTATGGAAGTTTGGAGAGATGCCTGTCTCTCTGTAGCGGCGATATTTCAAAAACGCTTTGATCTAGACGAATGAAATTTGTTATACAGGTTTTATACCAAATTTGTAAATTTCTATCAACTTTTCTGCGAAATCCGTTCGAAGGAAGTCTGTCTATCCGCTGTTCGAATATAATTTACCACGATTACTACAAAACGAAAAGAGCTAGATAGATGAAATTCGAGACATAGATTAAATATCTTTGATGTAGACACTTGTCAAATTTTGAGCCAAATCCAACAAGTGATTGTTTGAACCAAACAACAATAGATTGACCGTTTGTCAGTCTATATTTTTAGAAACATGCAAAAGCGTTAACTCAAAGTCGCAAGGATTTAAATGTATCAAATTTGATATGTGATTTTCTGGCTTTGAATGTTGTTTGGTATGAAATTTTTGTTTCAAATGATTGAAAAAAAAATCATCTAAAACACAAATTCGATTTTCGGATACTTTTGATCTCATGCCAGGGAATAATTACCAAATAATTTGCCTAGTATGGCAGGATCGATTCAGTCAAGATGCTAAATTCACTTCAAAAGTCAATATTTCGAAACTATTGGACGCCAATACTATGCAAGGCGTTCTCTAGTATAAAACCTTTATTGGAGAGTATTCGAAAAAGTTTTGAAGTGACCATTAAAGCTGATTTTTATTTGGAACTTCAAGTAGCTGTATAAAGGTTACAAATTAAACTCTGAATATCTCCAGCATACTTTTAAATTATATTCATTACTTATATTATCGTGAGACGGAAAACTTACCTTTTCTTGTTCCACTTTGTTAATCTTCGGACTTGGTTATTCGAGAGATAGTTTGTGGCTGAAAAGTCATTAGTAGCAAGATATTTATCCTGTAGAGATTCATATTTTTAGAAGTGTTTGCTTAATATGGAAATATTGTTCCCAAAAGTTATTAAGCAAATATTGTTCTGCTTTAGGTTATAAATAAGAAATTTATTCTAAAAATAGTCTAAAAAATATCACATCTTTAAAGTCAGGAATATCAAATGGATAAATCGTGCATATTTGATACAAATGAAAGACTATTTACACATTCTCCATTAAAGCAATGTCACTATTTCGTCGCTGTGGGTTAAAGTCTTCTATTTTATCATATTCTTCATTTTCTAAGCAACTTTTTCGGGGCATCGCATATCTCAGTTTTTCCCAAAACCATCGTTCGCCCCAAACCAGATATGTTCTCTTGGATATGACGTGTCTTATCTCAGTGTCTATGCCGTCCAATGATGTAGATTTGTCGGCCAAAATCACAATTAGTTTATTCTTTTTATCACCTGATACTTCAAAAATGGCTGCTCGAAGCTCTAGTCGGAACCATGGGCTTGCAATGAAATTATTCGAAAGTATCACGATAGTTCTTTTGCTACTTTGGACAGAATTCATAATGTTGTCACTTATGAATCTTCCAGGAAGCCAGTTTCTTTCGTGAATACAGAGTTGAAAATGAGGTTCCTTTTCTTCTAGTTCTTTGAGTAACTCTAACATAATATCTCGGTCACAGCTACTGTATGCGACGAATGCGTCAAATACTTTATCATCATCACTGTCGTTTTCTTCAAAACAACATTGGAATACTTCATCGCAGTGAATATACAGAAAGGACAAAATCAGTTGCCTCTGTTTATAATAGAAAAGAAGTAATGCTATCAGAAATATAAAGCCTGCACATAAAGATAGAACTGTGACTGTTGGGTCAAAACCTAATACAATAGGTATTGAACATAACATTGAATCTGGAATGGTATACAGTGGAAGCACAGTTATTGTTCCATTATTTTCAATCTCACAGACAATATCATCAATGTCTTTTACAAAAGCCTTATTATCTTTCAGGAATTTTTTCAACATTCTATTTGAACAATTGCACTTTCTGAAATTATCGGCAAAGTAAAATTGAAAATCACTCTGATTAGTAATAAAGTCCGTTAGAGACTTTGGTAAGTTTTTGATTTCGTTACCTTTTAGAGACAAGTAGTGAAGATTTTCAGGAACTTTCCAGTCTTCTAAGGTGGTAATCTTATTATAATCTACGTGAATTTCTGTCAAATTTTGCCAGCTTGGGTTATTCAATGAGTTCATATTTTTCAGATGGTTTTTATTAAAATACAAAACATACGTTTGATTTGGCGCTTCTGGGGGAACTTCGTTCATTTTAGTGCCAGAGCAGTTGACGAATGTTTTATTATCTTTAGCCCGAATACCACAAGTGCACGGTAAAGGACAATTTGCTTCGATAGAACAGCTAAACTCATCTTCTTGTAAACGAATGACTGGTTTATTCTGTAGATGAACTGGTTTAGAACAAGTTACATTTTCTTGATTTAGGAAGGTATCCAATATTATTCCTGTTGTCTGCTTCAAATACGTATAAAAGGGATACAATTCACAATCACAAATCAGAGGATTGTGAGATATGTCCACAAAATTTTTGGACATGCCATTAAAAAGACATCCAGCCATTGTTCTGTCTGTTCTGATTCTGCTTTCATCAGCCATTAAGGCGGTCATGTTTAATCTTGATATTTCATTGTATTGAAATGAAAATGTAACAGTTTGTTTGACGCTAGGAATACAAGGCGGAAGCTCTAAAACTGTAATGTGATTATAATTCATTTCCAGAACTTCTAGTGTCACTAGTTTAGGCCACTGAACATCGAATAATGATATAGAATTGTTTGAAAGGTACAGTCTCCTTATATTTACATATACAGAACCAAGATGAACGATGTCGATTTCATTTTTAGACAGATCGAAGATTTCGAGGTCATTAAAATTACTAACATGATCGTCAGAAAGATACTGGATTTTATTTTCACTAACATTTAGATAAGCTAAACTAGGAGCTTCTTTGCTTAGTTCTCGATTTAATGACAGAATTTTGTTTTGATACAAATGCAAGCTCGCTAAGTATGATTTGTTTTTGAAGTCAGGTATTGCATTCAATTTATTGCAAAATAAACGAACATGTTTTAAAAGTGCTTGTCTTTCGAAGGTCTTTGCAGGAATTGTTTCAATTTCATTGGTATTGAAATCAACGGCGGTTAATTTAATTGCTCTGCGAAATAGATTTTGCGGTATTTTAGTCAGATTACATTCATAACATAAGAATTGTTCTAAATTAATTAAATTATGAAGAAGTCGTTCTGGAAGAACACAAAGAGGGTTAGCACTCAAATCTAAAGATTTCAGCATGGCATTGGAAGCAAATGCATTTTCATGAATAGATACAAGCTTATTATTCGTCAAATATAAGAACATAATGTTGGTAAGTTCGGAAAAAGTATCGTTTGCGATTTCACTGATTTCATTGAATGATAGATTCAGAGTCTTCAAATCATGCAGGTGTAAAAACGAGAGATTTGACAGAAATTCTATTCTATTTTGGGATAAATCTAACGTTTCTAAAAAGGTCAAATTCGAAAATATTTGATCAGGTAACATGTCAATGTTGTCTTTTCTCAAAGATAAGTATTTGATTTGTTTAGAATTGCCAAAATCCAGTTCAGAAATGTTTAGTAAATAATTATCGAAGAAATTTACTTCCGTAAGAAAAGGAAACTCGTTTAATATTCTGAACACAGAAGAGTCTTCCGAATTATTTATTCCAAGCTTTTTAACACTAGTTTCATTAATAAATTCAGAAACTTGTTCCAAACAATTCTGATTCATGCAATGTTCCGAAAATATGAATGGATCTAATAAAATAAAATTTTTGTACGCACTTTCACAAATGAAAAATACAGATTCCGATGTAAAATTCGCCGAGAGAAAATTTTTAAAAATGGATTCACTGTCATTTTGAACTTCATATCCTTCCAGCCAGAAAATCTTCATGTAATAGAAAGTTTTATCTAATGGATCGTCTGCACTCGTACACTGCAGTCTTGCCACAGAATTTTCGTACTGAAACTGGCAGTCGAACGATGTAGTTTGAAGAATATCTTTGTCACATTCTTGTTGAGATGATTTGTTTACGAAGTGTATTAATATAATCCATATTAACAAGTTGGTCATGATGTGAAAAATATGAGCCAAGAATCATTCTTTGAATCTAAAAAGGAGAAAAAAGATTTGTATCAATAGTAAATTATTGAGATAATCAGAGGTGTTTTTCATGTTTATTCAATACTTCATACGTTCGCAAAAAGTATAAAAAAAAAAATTTAAAAAAAATGAAAATAATCAATGAACTAGTTATCCATTATTATAAAGCACATAAAATAAAAAAATATATATATAAAAGGTTATATAAAATTGAATGTGGTGTATAAATTTAAAATCATAACTCACATTAGTCATCACGTCATTATGAACCACAATGAAATTAATATTTTAATAAAGGAATTGAGCTTTAAATAAATTTTATGGAATTTCATAACATTCGATCGAATGTTTTTCGCTGTATAGCAATTTTTCGTATTTCTATCTATTGCACTCTACGGGTGAAACGGCTGTAATCAACGTGAAAGGCAATAACATTTGAATAAAATGCAAGAAATTTAAGAATTTCCAAAACGAAAGAAACAGTCTGAAAATAGTTTTCTTAAATTACTTAAATTAGGTAACACTTTCTTACATTTACATTACATTAAAATTTCATTTACTTTCTAATCTCTATCTCTAATAATAGTGACTGTGTGTATGTATGTGCGTGTGCTGGTACTCTGCAGGTCAGAATGTTTGATCTACTGTTACAAAATTTGTCATACATGTACCTTGGAGAAAGGGATCGTACAATTTGAAACGATATTTTCTAAATTTTAATTCATTAAAAATTACGCTGAATTTTGCCGTGTTTCCGCTGTAATTTCCGAAAATATTATTGCAAAAAATTAATTTTGTACTGATTCAGAATTTAAAAAACTAGTTTTTTCTTTAAAGATACCTATTTAAAAATCGTTTTAACCAATTTAATAAGGTTTCTCTGAATTTTAGGAATTTTTTATTAATTATTTATTTGTCTATTTTTCAACAATAAATGACATTGTGCCTTGAAATTAAAACCATTTTCTTTATTTTGAGAAATATTCAATCCCGTATTTTTTCTTTCGTTATTGAAAGCTAAAGAAGAAGGATTCTGTTTAATATCTGTGTAATTTATAGGATGAATATGAAACTGGAGTTTTACAATACCACAGAATTTAAAAGATAGATGAACCACACATTTACAATTTTTAATAACGCTTCACATGGGAGTGGCATGTGATCATAACGCTATTAAAACATATTAAGCTACATAGAGCTATAATAGTCCCATAATCGAATGGAACTGATCTCCATTAGAAAAGGTCACATACAAAATGTACAGCACTAAGTTAAAATAAGATAGGCTTTAATGTTCGGAAGGTTGTCAGAATCATGATCATGAAGTTATACTAAATGATTTAATTGGAATTGATTATAACCAATATCTCCAACGAATTAACTGGTTGCCAAAGGCGAGTATTAAAAAAAAAAAAAAGTGAAATCATAGTACCGCGAAAGTTAGAAAATAGATAAACCTAATAGCTACATTTTTTATATCATTATAATGGTTTAAAATTAGTTTCACTCTATTATTAATGTTATTAAGCTTCTTAAAATAATGTGTCTCTACTGTATTTAATAATTCGATTAAAATAATTTTGAGAGCTGGAATCATGAAATTTAAAACATAACATTTAATGAGAATTAAACACAATCAGTATTCTTGGAGAACCAGCTACTTGGTAAAGATGGTAATAAGATAATAAATAAGAATGCCTCTCAACGAATATTTTATTAATTCAAGATAAATATCATTAAATCTTAGAATGCGCTTATTAAGATTTAAATTTTTCGAACTCTCACAGGAACAATATGATATTCAGTTTTTCAAAAGACCTCTCATCGAAGTAAAACTGAACCTCTATATATCAAGCTTGAAGAATATTGGGGAAAAAAATCCAATAAATAAAAATTTCAATATATTAAAATGCATGCTGAAAATTTTTCAGCTTTTACTTTTCAAAGGCAATTACGTATAATTAATATTTTTAGAGTTAAAGAAGGTTTAAAAGAATTTAACTACCAAAGAAATTTGTTTTTAAATATGTACTGGTAATAATGGTTTTTTGAGACTCGCCACTTTTTCATATCGTTTTTTTTTTTTTTTTTTTCCATCTAGGTTTCTTTGTACTTTTTTTATATATATATATATAAAGCTGAGTTACTTCTTCACAATTAAAGTTTCAGTTAGTGTCCTTATTTTCTATAAGCTAAAAGCTAAACTGAATCGAAAGTAAGCCAGAGGGAATGATTCCCCTAATATTTGCTCACACATTCTCTTAGAAAGGTACTTGTATATAGTATCATTAATCTACGCCATTAGCGAACACTGGTTTCGAAAGAGCCTATTAAAGTACAAACTTTTTATAGGTTTTCTTTTCTTTTTCTTTCTTTTTTTATTATTTATTGCTGGGATACAGTTAATTCACAAATGCCAAAATATCGAACTTGTATTTTGGACGCCTTTTTTCCCGCCCGATTGAAACCAAAATTTGGCACAGAATTACAGTCATACCTGGTTTTGTATTTTGATACGGTCTTTTTTTATGCAGTATATGAATTCTAACGTTGTTGACATTATGACATTGATGTAATGTTTTCTATCATTGTGTATATGTACACTAATACAATATGTATGGCATGCAATATATTTACATATCAGTTCAACTAATTCCAATATTTCAAAATAAAATAAATATATTCCAAAAATAAATGATTCTTATACCTTCAAGTGAGGAAAATGAGTTCGGACCAGTGAATCACAAGAATAAGCGTATTTTAGATTACTGCGTGTAATGTTGAATTTTGTGCATTTTGAAATTTCTCCATGTTTAAAACGAGAAATTAAACTAAAAAAAAATGTTTCCATGTGTAATTTAATTATTTATTTTATTTGGAAAGCACTTTCTCGTCATTTCGCATATCTGCAACAGATTTTTTAAGTAAGAATTTTTTTAATGCGATCTTCCTTTATTGTATATATTTTTTTGTAATATTATGTAAAAAATTATTTGTTATAGTTGTTTATGAGGTAGCGAAATATTTTTATACTGTCCTTATCTACCGCACAATAACAGATTTGACCGTACAATTGTAGTCACAAATTCGGATACCAATTTTCATTTAAGTCGCTGCGCTTTTGAGTTATCGCGTTATGTGCATATGAAAGTACGGACCGAAAGACTCTCAATTCCTTGACGATTTGATATATTAAATCTTTGTCCCGTTAACTTTGATAAAAATAGCATAAAGAGAGACTTCCTCTGAATGGATTTCTCCCAAAATTTGATAGAATTGATTTGATTTACAAGTTTAGTATAAAGACCATATACCAAATTTCATCCGTCTAGCTGTTTTGAGTAAACTGTTACTAAGTAACTGTTTACTCAAACTAGGAAACTGTTAAAGGAAACTAGTAAACTGTTTTGAGTTATTTTATTCACAAATTGATAGACAGACATAACTACGAAAATATGCTTTTTCGATTCAAGCAGGCTTGAAACGCGAAGATTTCTTGAAATCAAGAATTCGCATTTTTTGACGATTACAATACTTCCCTTTTGTATATTTCATATGCTAGAAAATTAAAAGTTTAAAAAAGTCTATACCTAAAATATCGAAGGAACTTTTAAAATGAACGATTCATTTAAAATTTAACAAGATTTAGTAAAAATATTGATGATATTGATACAAACTTTAAACTGTTGAACTCGTTCGAACTTAATAGATTATTTGATTAAAAAAAGTTTGGAAAGGGGAAGAAATTTATTTCATTAGATATCACTTATTTGATATTTTTTTTTTTTTTTTTTTAAGTTTGGTTAAATTTGCGGAAGCAGAAGTTCGTTTTTGTCTCCTCAAAAGTTATATGCCAAATTTCAGCAACAAAAGACGAAACAAAACATTAAAGAAAATGTAGCTATATATTTTTAAATTATTCTAAATAAATGTATATCTAAAAATGCATGTATATATCCTGTGTTTCTATTATTTTTAGTTTCTCGTAAGAGGAAGCATCAGAATCACCAAAAAATTCGAACTCGAGATTTTGATAAATCGCCATGCTTTAGAACTGAGCCCGAAAAACACAGCATGTCTGTGACAAAGAGAACTCAAAAACGCTTTGAGCTAGACGGATGAAATTTTGTATATGGTCTTTGCAGCAAATTTGCAGATTTCTGCCAAATCTTAAGCAAAAGTCCGTTTAGAGAAAGTCTATCTGTCCGGCGATTCGAATATAGGTTAATACGATAATAACAATACGAAGAGAACTAGCTGGATGAAATTCGGCATACTGGTTTAATATCTATAAAGTAGTCACCTATCAAATTTTGAGCTAAATTCAATTAGGGAATGGCCGTCTATCAATACCATTTTTACTGAATTTATCGCATAATCCTTGGAGAATTTTTTGGCGATTGACTGGCACACATTTAATAGTAATCGAAAATCGAATTTGTTTTTCAGACGCGTTTTTTTCAACCGACTGAAATAGAAATTTGACCCAAGTCACAAAGCGTGTATTCACACGCTTGTAGCACAAAAACTCGTACCAAATTTGATATATTAAAGTCAATAGGTTTTTAAATTATCACATTTAGATGTTTCAAAAAGTACAGATCTATAGATGGTCAACCTCTTGTTGGATTTGGCTCGAAATTTGAAGATGAAAAACTAAACTATGGATGTTAAATATTTGTATCGAATTTTATTCATCTTTTCTTGTCATGTTGCATTTATCGTGTTATCTTACATTCGCACAGGGGAGAGACAAGAACAGACTTCGCTTAAATTTTTATATAAATCTAAAAATTTGGTGTAACGATCGCATACCAAATTTCATCCATCTAGCTCTAAGCGCTTTTGAGTTATCTTTGTCACAGACAGACAGATGAGCATTTTCCAAAATTGCGTTTCTCGAACTCGTGGACGTCCGGGTCACCAATAAGGTGGATTGTCGATGCGCGAGGATAGAACCTGAGACCTTGTGATTCTTAGTCCAGTAACATGACCATGATACAAAAGCAACTGCCTGGGCAGCGTAGTTGTTAACTGGCTTATAAGCTTTCATCACAGAGTCTAAAGCGTGAAAAATCGTCAAAATCTCGAGTTCCAGTTTATTTGACGACTACAATTCTGTCTCTATACTACATTTAAAAGAAAGTAAAAATTTAAATATGCGCTTCATCTATTTTCTAAATTTCACGATATTGTAAACCCACTTATTTATTTGTTTCGTAATTTACACAGATATTAAATATAATCCTACTGCTTTAGCTTTCAACAATGGAAGAAAATCAAGCTTATATATTTGATGGAGCAATTAAATATTAGATAAAAAATGAAAACTTTTTAAATTTCAGGGCTATGTAATCTATTGTTAGAAATATGGTAAAAAATATTTTTAATAATTGCCAAAATCCACGAAGAATTCGCAACGAAATATAAATTTAAAATGAATATTTGAGGTTTTCGCGAATTAGCTACATCATAGTAACACCTACATAATTATTTGACTGCGTACATTTTTCTTAAAATACACGTGCTGTCATTTTCATGTCTTATCTAAAAATAATTTTAGTTGTTTTGAAATCTGCCATTTTGTTGTGCTCTACGATTTTTAGTTGCTATTCATCTCATAGCATTTTGAGGTCAAAGTTATTAGTTATTTTATATCCAACTGCAACAATTATGAACCATTACTTGCAAATATGAATGGTTCTATAAAATGATACACCTTGCGTTAATGCGAATTCCTTGAGAATCTGTTCTATTTTCTTATAGATATATCTTCATCAATCATGAATCAGAAAAATCTTTTTGACATTTGGATTGGGCAATACTCTTAACTCAAGATTCCCGCGCTTGAATTATTCTTTCTTGTGTTAAGTAATAGGCAATAGATAGGAACTTAAAAGAGTATGATTAGATTCATGTGAGTGTTTGCACTGATTCATCGTAATTAATTTAAATGAAAGTTTAATTTGTATATCATTAAGGGAAGGACAAAGTTGTGATGAAACTTCTTCTCGTTAATAAAAATTCAGTAGAATTAGAAAAGGCCTTGAGGAACTACAGAGATTTGTGAAGATGCTAATTTAGAGAGAAAAAAATTTAACAACTAATTTAGTCTAAAATGTTGTCAAAAGTGATATATACCGCGAAGCCAAAAAAAATCTTTGAGAATTGCTTTGATATTGCATTAAAAATTAATTTTGAATCTAATAATAGTTTTTGTATGATACCAAGTCACCTGGCAACGACTGCTGTATCTTGAGGTTTAAATTGTCGACGTCCACATTTTTGCTGCCAAAATGGCTCTTTCTGCCAGCCACGCATGATTTATGTATTGTGTGCGTATATCGGGAAATATGCGGTCAATGAGAGCATTTTGCTCATTTCCAACTGTCATTGATTCCAACGACAGTGTAGAAATTAATGAGCAATTTTATGCATCCAGTATTTTCATAGACAATAACTTTTCCATCGTCGATATCTTACGATTGGTCCGAGAATGTGTCAATAGACGGATCTTGTAGCATTTGGACGTGCATGTTTATTTTCATCTGGACTTTTTCAACATTACGCCACAGTGGCAATGATTTCAAGCAAGCGTTGATCTTATCAACGTACGTTGAACGTGGAATGTCGGGATAAGGACACCCTAATTACTTATCGTTATGAAATATACTTTACGACATATTCTCATACCTACCAAAAACACATAAAAAATTTCATAAAAATCGGTCGAGCCGTTTCGGAGGATTACGAACACAAACACCGTGACACGAGATTTTTATATATTAGATGAAGCACAGACGTTTATTTGTGTTAAATTTGATTGTCCTGTCTACGAGTTGAATAGTAATTGTGTTTAATTACTAGTAAAGTTTTTATTATTAAAAGTGAGAAGAAATATTCAACAGTGGTTGCATATTATCGTCAAAGATAGTAATGTTGTAACAAGAAATCTTTAGAATATCGGCATCAAAAAGATTATAGTGAAACCATCTCTGAGGAAAGCTACTCCATGTAATTTCGTGGGACGCGATAATGCTTTTAACTTTTAAAACTTTCATAAATTTAAAATTTAAATTTCGAAAATTATTTTAAATATGACGCAGAAAAAGCCTACTGGCAAAAGTTCTTTTTGATCTACCTATTAGATAATTTTAGAATATTTGTTAACTCCACATTTCTAAGCAAATTTTCAACCGGTTATTTATTTTAATCTCAAGCTAATATATTCAAATATAAATTAAAAAATATACAGATAATTATATAAAAAAATTCTTAACAAATGTATAAAATTTAGTTTATTATATGAAGACAATAATTTAAAAGCAATTCTTTAAATTTTACTTCTGTTTAAATTTTTATTCTATCTTTTTTTGAATAAATTTTGCTTTTTTAATAAAATAGTTTTTTCCAAGTTTGAAAGCATGGAACAGTACATTATAAAGTTTCTGAGCTTTCAACTTTGACAAAAAAGAATGGAAATGCATTTATTGCCTTAGGAATATTTTTTACATGACAAAAATTTAAGGAACGGACTTAATCGTAAATTCTTTATCATTCAAAAGAAAGTAATTCAATTTTGTCACAATTAATGTGTAAAATAATTAAACTTTTCCATATTTGCATTTAGCATTCATTTATTTCTGAAGTTTGAATCTTAGAAAGAGCCTTGTGACAATATCCTGAATTTAAAACAAGAGTGCCACTGTTTCGAAATGTGATGCTATTCAAAATCCAGCATGTTTGCTCGTAAAATCCACAGGAGAAAGTATCAAACCGAGGCATGAATTTATAAAGTAGGTTACCGAATCAGGTGTAGTTCTTTTATTTAACAAAGGTTCAAAATTACGACCTCTGTTTTAAAACACGTCCTGTGCAATTCTAATTCTGTAAAATTTCGTAGCTTTAATTTTCCTACTCTAAAAGAGATGCTATTCTAATTAAGAGTAATCTACCTCATTGTATAGGAAAGCGATATCAATCTTTCACTTGAAATTTCGATGAAGAAATAACACTTTAAAAATAGCATTCTAAGTTCAGTCTTAGATTTTTATATTATTTAAAGATTTTCATTAATAAACAAACCAGGTATTTATATAATATTTTCTTCTTTTATTGAAAGAAATTATTAATTGTTCATGAATCGTTTGCTTTTAAGCTTTTCTTTTAAGTTATTCCAGAATTTGAATTTATAAATGAATTTATAAATCAAATATTTTAATTTGTGATGTATTTTAATGTTTTCGTATTGCTCTCTGATTTGAAAGTACCGGATATTTCGATGATAAACAAACCAACTATTTAAATAACCTTTTATTGTCTTCCTGACGGAAATTGTTAAATATTTATGAATCGTCTGCTTTGAAATTTTTCTTTTTGTATTCTTCTAAAATTTTAAATAAGTTATGGCAACTGTGACTCGCATTGTTTTTGTTCATGATATGTTTTGATGTTGTTTGTGTTTATTAACGAGAGAACTTTTATTTATAACTTTTAAATACAATACTTTTAAATACAAGAACTTTTAAATACAATAAAATTAGGACTTATATATTTATATAGCTTATAAAACTTAAATAATAGATATTTTGGTTGAAAATAAATCAGATACTTATATAATAAATACATGGAGTATCGAAAAAAAATTTGTTAAAAGTAAATAGTATCAAATTTGAAAAGTGTCATCTGAGAGATTCATACGTAGAAATTAAAATGTTTTCCATATAAATCATAGTAATATTTTCTCCTACAAAATATATCGTATGAATGGGATTCAAATTTACAGATAAAACAATTTTACCTAGAAGGGATTTTTAGATGAACGTAGACAAATTTACAATTCAATTTGAATAATATTACTAAGGCGGAAAACAGCTTTAGGGTATATCAGAAAGAATTTAATCTATGCAATTTGGATATATCTGTAAAAATTATGCTTGGACAAAAAAAAAAAAAAAATCATTTCATTGAAATTTCTTCAGCAAAATACTCAAACTTACACTCATGATGAAAAATAAGTTTAAATTTAATTAGAATTAAAGTATGCTTATTTAAAGTAATGCAGAGAACAGATTCAGAACTCATGGGAACACCCAAAAAAAATTCCAAAAGTGGATAGCAAGAATAGATGTATAAGCAACAACCAAGAACATAATTCATTCGTTATCTCTAAGAGACTGTTACATTTTTTTGTTGACTTTCTACTTGTTAAATCACTTGATCTAGAACCATAAACTTTGGAAAAAATAAGCTTTGGAGTTTAAAAATGGGCACTTCAGAGATTTTTTTTTTGAAATTTTAATTAGAATTTGAAGTAATTAAAAATTATTTAAGATTTTCGAGGTTTCCAACACTAGCTTCCAAATATATTATTACATAAAAATGATTTTTACTCTATTCTAGAATTTTAAAAAACAGTGATATTTATTTACTGATATCTATTTAATTGCCGTCTAATTTACATAGTTCTAAAATAGAAAGAAAACGATAGCTTTCGCCAGACGAATCTTTTTTCCCCCATTTCTTTTGTTTTTTTACATCATGCATCTTTTCATATTCTAAAATGTATACCTGCGAGATTAGGGCATTGTTATGAGCATTTTTCCCTTCTTTACACTATTCTAAAAGACAATAACTTCCAATTCTAACCATCTATATTTTTCCATTTCTAGAAAATACAAAATTTACGAACGACTCTATACAATATACGATAGTATGACGAATAAAAAAAAAGTCCCTCCAAATCAATATGGCATCTCTCAAACGAATAAAAATCTTTTATCTGAATGATTCTTTTTTTTTTATGCAACGAATTACGTTGCAAAAACATTTACTCTACACGCTGTTCCATTCATAAAAACACCTGCAAGGCCATAAACCATAAATCAGATCGAAAATGTGGGATACGAAGTATTAAAAAATTGGTCGAAAATTGCAATAAAGAAATATATTTTCATAGCTTTTTAGCCGAAAATAATGAAATATTAATACAAAAATATCAGGGGGAGGGGGAGGATGTTCTATTTACTATTAATAAATTTTCAAACGGTAACATATATGAAAAGAAAAAAATATAGGTGTTCTAATAAAGGCTTAATAACATGAAGCCGGTCCTTGAATGCTTTTGACTATTTAGAAGACTTCCGGAACAATTTGAAAATCAATTTTTTTAAACACTTCTTGGTAATAAAGTGTATGCAAAATCGAAATAAACTAGAGGGATGAAATTTGGAATATTTCTTAATCGCTAGCATTAAAAATGAATGTGGATATTTGGTTCAATGTCGTCATGGAAAGAAGCGATGCTCTTAAAATAATATTTAATTTCTTCATTATATTTTGAAACAATAAAAAACAACAACAGAGGTCATTTTTACAACGATTATTTTGTTGTTGTTTCTTATGGCACTTGCCATGGGCAAGCCCGCGGTTACGAAGACAGCGATTTAAGCCGGTGGGAGAGCGTCTCTTGTTTGTTCAGTAGCACTAACTAGGCGAAACAAGAGTACGACTTTGCTACTCACGCATCACTCATTCGCTTGCACAACCCCTTTTTACAGGGGGGCACATTCACACATCTCACAGATAGAACAGGGGAAGAACAACTATGCCCAAATCGAGATTCGAACCCAGGACGCCTAGATCACAGGGAAGATGCGCTACCCCTCTCCAGGACGCCTGCGCGATTACTTTAGATTGCATTCAGTAATTCATCACTAAAAAACATAAAGTAGAACGTGTGTGTATCGTTGAATATTTTGGTATGCATGTGGACAGGACAGATAATTGTAATTTAGATCTAACAAATCGAGTACAGTTATATTTTGTAAAATGGAAATGTCCACATTGGAGCGAGTCTTTTGAAATTTAAGAGCTAGTTTTAAAGTATATTTGAGAAAGTAAAGTTCGCAAACTTTTAAAATATCAGAATTTTATTCTTATTTATTATAATTAATATTTTAATTAATAAAAATTAAGCAAACTTTTGAAGGTTTCTTTTTTCACAGTAACTTCTAAAAATTTAGCTGTTCAAAAAAATTGTTCTTTAATAATAATTCCACATTGGAATTTATAAAATTATGTTTTTAATTATATTTAATTAATGTGCAAACTTTGCTGAATTTTAACAATTATTTAAAAATATTTTTTGCACAATTTTCAAAAATAGATTTTATCATTATAGTGAGATCCAAGCCATTTCATTGTTTCATATTGAAAATATTATTGGCATGACTTTTTTCCAGTATTGAAAGCTAAGGTTCAAATTTTGAAGCTATTCCATTGAAAGATTCCATGCAATTTCAAAACGCGTGGTTGTATTATGACTTTTTGTCAATAAAATAAACCTTGCTCCTTTTAATCATGAAGACAAATCTTTGCCAAAGACAATCCATAATCAAAAATATTCAAATTCGCATTGCAATTCGAATTAGATGTATATTTTAGTTCATTCCTCTATACAGAGAAATTAGGGTTTCTTTTTATCTAGAATTTTAACATAAATATTATAAACAATTTAATATTAAGTACTGAATCCTTTTTTTTATTGATAAATATAGTTATCAAAAATCACCTTTCATCATCTCAATGTAATTTACTAATCAGTTGCAAATGAATCTCAATGACCATCATTTGACAACAAATTATTTAGAGTCAATGTTAATTTCTGAGAAAATATGAATACTACTTTTACTCTTGTGAAGCATTTAACTACAGCTTTCACTTTTTTTTTTATTCGAGGAGTAAATAAATAAGATAGGAATATTGCGGAGTTTAGCGTGAAGCGTTTTTTGAAGTACTCGAAATCAAAATTTGAAAAGAGAACTTCAATTTTTAGATGGCAAAAAAAGAAAGAAAATTAGCTTGGATGAATTAGACGAACACTCTTCAGTCTTTAATTAAAATTTAAACTATTTTGGATTTAAAATATTTACTAATAATGAAGATGAATGTGTATATGTGTTGGCGCTCTACACGTCAAACCGTTTGGCTACAGCTACAAATTTATCATATATATAATATGCATTTCAGACTGATTTTTAAAATTTTTTAATTACAATTTAAATTAATAAAAATTAAGCTAAATTTTGACATTTTTAGTGGTAATTTCCGAAAATTTTATAGTCCAAATACAAATTTCACACCGTTTCGAAATTTAAAAAATTGTTTTTTAAAGACATCAATATTATATTTATGCCAATTTTTTTCGAATTTTGGCAATTCTTTAAAAATATTTTTTGACTCCATTAATGGATTACAAAGTTATCCTGAAATTCATACTGTTTTCAATTTTTCATTAAATATTTAATCGCATGATTTTCTTCCATTGTTGAATGCTAAAAAAGAAGGATTTTGTTTAATTTAAAAGACGAATAAAAGAGTGATGTTACAATACCGCGAATTTAGAAGACATATGAACCGTACATTTATTTTTTTAATAGTGCCACGATTTTATGAGATTGTTCTCCAATAAAAAGGTTCGAGTATACAATAAATAGAACCTATGTAAGACAATTAAAGTAGGACGATTTTAAATATTTGGTAGTTTGGAGGAATCAAGGACATAAAGTTATATGTAAACTATTTAACTGAAATTTAATACTACCAATAATTTGATAAACCGCCAAAAGGTAGCCAAAGACGACTAGTTACTAATAAATAAAGCTTTTTAGGAGGAAATAAAGTAATTAGTGGATGTTCGTTGCTCGTACCTTAAATTTTAAGGGATTAATTTCGATTTTATAATAAAAATTTGAGAATTCTTGGAAATTAACGCTTGCTATCTAGTACTTAAACAACGAAGATTTTGAGAAAATGTTTGTTCTACAGATTGGAAGAGATTAGATTGAACTTCCACTTTTTTATGGAGTGGAAATTAATATAAATATTATTCTATTTAGCTCTATGCCTTTTATTTTCCTCTAACTGGGCATGGCAGGATCGTATTCCTATCTTATTCTGATTATCTATCTTTAAGTTTATCTGATAAAATTCGCAAAAGTTTCAATTTTGAGATCGTCACGAATAACTTTTGTGAAATTATGAAAACAACAGTTGTTATGTTTCATTTCGGAAGTTCCGGAATAAAGAATGCTTAAAGAAAAATCACGTGGGGCATTACAGATAAGAAAAGTGCGAGAGAAAGATCACGTGGATTTTTGCACGTGAAACATCCGGTGATAGCTATAGCTAACAACCGATTCTATCAAATATTTACATGCTTTAGTTATCGATATAATAATCGCCTTTTGCCAATGTCCCTTCTGCAAGCCTGTAAAGTTGTATGTCTATTTTAAGATGGGAAACCTGAATTGTATTTGCCGCTCTTTTGGTCCTGTTTAGGAATGTTTCATTCAAAACATTTTAGTTTAAATTTTAACTATGTTGAATAATTTCTTTTAGTTAACTTGCATCTATTATTGAGTTCGTCCGTATTGGTTAGGTTGGCATCGGAAGGATAGTTTAGTGCAATCATATACTATCTGCACTACAATGCTAATGTTTATTGGTTGCGACAGAAATATTGAAATGCTCTACAATTTCGGAAGTATTTCTATTATTGAAATGCTTTACGATTTCGGAAGTTTCTCTCTATTTGTTGGATTTAAAGCTACCAAATTTGACAGATTGCTCAAAAGTTGCTGCTCAGTAAAAAACTGTTTTAAAAATTTCAATTTAGATTCTAATTAAAAAAACAATCATAATTTTAGCTTTTATCTTCAATAACTACGGAGCATATCAAAAATCGTTTTTAAACCACTTCAAAATTCAATAAATAAATAAATTTTACAATAACACCAATTTGACTTCCGAACAATTTTTCTCTAATTCATTCTCACACATGTTCTAGTAATAAACATCCCATGCATGGACAGCGCCCAACAGGAAAGGACAGTTGGTGTAAATATCAACGTGCAATTTCCCGTGGAAAAAAATTCAAAGATACAAATGCAGGTCTTCCAAAGAACATTATTAAAATCATTAAGCCAACATACATCAGCTATGCGATCAAAATTTATTGAAAAAATGCTTACACGGTAAGACTCAAAATGCCAATGAAAGCTTTAATAATCTTTTGTGGACAATAATTCCCAAAAACACATTTGTGGAGCTACAGACTTTACGTTTGGGAGCATCAATAACTGCAATAATTTTTAATGATGGATTTTATGGTCTCTTGGCAATTTTTTTTTGAACTGGGAATAACTCCTGGGGATTATACCCTGAGACACTTCCTTTCTCTCGATAAAGAAAGAATCATCACGTCAAAAAGGCAGTCATTAAGTACAACAAAACTTGCCAGGAAAAAATTAAGAGCTATTAAAAAGAAGAAAACAAATAAAATTGTTAACAAAGAAGGTGTATCATACAAATGTGATGAATATTAAAAAAAATAGAGAGAGATATTTTTTATAAAACACAATTAAAAACTTTAAATGCATTTTTTGAGGAACTTTAATTTTGTAAAAATTTTGATACGCAAAATATGATATCTCAAAATATTATGAATATTTTTTAATGAAATTTTGTATGTATGTTATTTATATTATCCTAAAGGCAATAAACTTGGATTATAGTTCTGAGATGAATAGTTTTTTATTTAGAGCTCCTTAATGTTGTTTATGCATAAGAATTTTGATAAATTTTCAATTAGGAAATACTCGAACTGCTATAACTTTCTTATAAACGCAAATATTTCTTAGATCCTAGTTCATTGCCTTCACTAAAGCTGTAACTATATTTTGTAGAAAAAGAATTTGAAAATTTTGATTAGAATTCTTGTTAGGATGTTTTGCGTTTTACACCAATTTTCACAGTTTTTACCCAAATTTCCCCATTTTACTGAGTTGCAAATTAGATAAAACTTTTTAAATGGTATTATTCATTGTTTTGAATTGCAATGACCTAAAAAATAAACTAAAAATGAAAATTGAAAGTTTTTTTCAAAAATTTGTCTTCGCACGTAGACAGATACCTTAAGCTTTTTGATATTTTTAAGTATATTTTATAGCAATACTTTTCATTGTTGAAGTACGCTCGATACACCTATATTAATATAAAATTAAGGATCTTTTTATTAATTAAAAATCGTTTTTACACCACTCTTAAATTCAATAAATAAATAAATATATTTTTCTAATATCAATTTTATTTCAGTACATTTTTTCTCTAATTTTAATAGAATTTTAAATATTTTTAAGTATATTTTATAACAAAACTTTTCATTGTTGTAGCACTTCGTTTATACTCGTACATACTTTCGATGAACCGATATTAAAATACAAGCTTTTTGTATACGCCATCGCTACTATATAAATTAAGAGCAAATTTTAAAAATATAATTCTAAAAAAAATTCTAATTCTTTAAAATAATATTTTAAAAATAATTATAAATAATAAAAATAATATATAATATAATAAATAGTAGGAAGACAAATAAAGTCTTAACACTATTAAGCTACAACGTTCTAAAAAATTCTTTTTTCTTTATAATTTCGTAGTATGAAGTTTCTTTTTTATTATTTCATTTCGATACGTGGAATGTTTCCCAATCAGAAGTTATCGAACTTAAATTGAAAACTATTTTATTTTAAATGTTAGAAATGATAAAAGGGATTTGCAATGAAAGGAAACAGTGACTTGCAAAACAGTTAAAATTTACGTCATGGATACAAGGGCAATAATTCTCGAATGTTCCTATCCCACCTAACAAAACGCATATTTATGTTCGACACAGTCATAATTTTCGGTATCCGAAAAGTTGCGGTTTCTATTGCCTCCGGGCGGAAATTTCTGAGTGCTATTTTTAGAATGTTTGGACAATAGCGGATTCAAGGTCTCATTCGATAGACTTTGGTGATAGACTTCCTTCCAGTGATATGAACCCTCTTCCTTCCAGTGATATGAACTTATATGACTCTTTTTTGTTTGTTAATTTTAATTGCATTTCTGAGTGACGTTGTTGCAGTGCAATTGCAAGACGAAGCGAGAGCAGGTGCTAATAAAATAGCGCGAATGTTGCAATAGAAAAACAAGTTACAGAGAGAAAACGTCAATTCGAATTAACTTATCCAGTGACGGATTTAATTAAGAGGAAATATTGAATGGATTGAATATAACGGAATTAATTCAGAGAAATAAATGGATACAACAAAGAAAATATTTCTTTGAGAATGAAAGTTAATGCATATTATAATATTGAATGGATTGAATCTAACGGAATTAATTCAGAGAAATAAATGGATACAACAAAGATAAAAGTATTTCTTTCAAAATGAAAGTTAATGCATATTATAAACATGATTAAACCATTTTTCAAACCTGAAATTTGGATTATTATTATTATTATTATTATTCTCTATTGACATAGTTTCGGTTCCGGAACCAATGGATCTTAGAATTGAGACTGTACCTAAAATGGAAAAATAAAGGTATTGTTGCACGTAAAATCCTATCCTTCATGGTTAAAATATCGTTCCACTAGTGTGGTGTGGAAATTTGAGGTAAGGACTTAATTGTTGACCCAAGTGTTGCCCCGTCATTTCACAGTGGTTCAAAGTGAAGCGATATGCTCCAAATACACGTTATGTAACTTCAAAACGGGGCAATGACCTAACTTAAATAAACAATGCATTCTTTTTACTTTCTTTTACACAAAGTATAGAAGAAGAAGTATTGTAATTCTCAAAAAATTCGAATTCGTGATTTTGGTGAATATCCACGTTTTAGATCTTTCTGAGTCCGAAAAACACATTTTTGCCAATTTGTCTGTCTGTGAACGCGATAACTTACAAGCCTTTGAGCCAGATGTCTAAAATTTCGTACATGAACTTGTGATCAAATGTGTTGATTCCTTTCAAATTTTGAACGAAATTCCATTAGCAGGAAATCTGTTTGTGTGTCTGGCTGTTCAAAAACAAGTGAACTCGATAAATATAAGACGCAAAGAGCTAGTTAATAAAATTTAGTATATACAAGATTACAATCTACAATATAGACATTTTTCATATGGTGAACCAAATCCGTCAAACGGTTGATAATCTGTCGGTCCCTACTTTCGCATGCATGTAAAAGAAATAACTCATAAATGCAATGACTTCATGAAATTAAATTTGTTATATTGTGATTACAACTATATTTTGGTGTCAATCTACAGGCCAAAAAGGTTTCAAAATACACATTTTTGTGATGGATTCTAAAATGCTAAAAAATTGCCTTAGATCTATATTTTGTAATTATCTTTCATCAAGTCCAGCAAAGACCATTCTGGAGACCATTCCAGCAAATTTCTTCATGTTTATTGATAGTTCCCTTCGTATTATATTTGCTACTTATCGATAATCAGTTATGTATACTATTTTCTTGACACCATCTTCTGAAAAATAATACAATGTAGGGATGCCCCAGGTTGGAATCTAGATGTCGCCGATTAGGTAATTTAGCAACTATCTGCATAGTACTTTATAATGATAAATCTGAATAGGACAATGGAAAAAAAACAATATAATCTGAACACAATTACATTAGTTATGTCATGGCCAGAAAAAATTGTCTTTTTTAGATTTTCTTGTAAATTATGTCATGTATTATGCGATATCCATAATGTAAAAATGTCTGAAAAGTTGGGGAAGGCAGATAACATATATAGATCTATTGAATTTGGTGCTTAGATATTTTTTGAATTTGCAATATCTAACTCTTTTTTCACAAAAAAGAGATAAATATTACTTTTTTACAAAATTTCAGATTTTTTTAATTAAAAATTATAGAAATATTGATTATTTTCCTCAATAACTTTGGAATATATTATCAAAGAAAATCTATTTCTTTGTCACCTACAGTTACTATACTTTCAAGGATAATAATGTGTGTCTGGAAATTTCCCATTATTAATTAATTAAAAAAATATTTTATATTTAATGATTTTTGAAGTAAAATTAAATTCGATTTTCAATATTGGCAATAATATTTCTCATCTTTTTTTCTTTGTTGATAATTTGATTTATTTTCCACGTTAAATAGGTTTTATGCTTTTAATGGAATTAATGATTCTTTTTTTCAATTAAGATTTATCTTTAGAATTTGTGCAACGATAAAAATTTTTTAATATTGACTAATTTTTAAACCTTGCTGCATTTTTCTGTGATATAATTATTTGCATAAAGATATTAAAAGAAAATTAGGGAAATGAATAGTGCCATGAATAGAATATTATATGGCTTCTGAAATTGTATTACACATCAAAATTTGAAATTTAAAAATATTTTGCTCAGGAATTCATTAAGACCAATTGCTCAAAATCTTTAGTTAAATTTTTTAGCTGCTATTGATCCCAGAAAACAAATTGATCAAGATGATTAATTAAAAATTGATTAATAAAATGTGTTCATAGAAAATTATTTCGTTTAATGTAAAGAACATCTTACATCAAGACAATTAATATTTTCTGAATATCCTAAAATGTCAGTCTAATTACTTCATTCAAAATAAGAACATTAAAAATCTGAAAGATCATTCTTTTAAGAAATAAATAACAATATATTCCAACAAAGTTTCTATATAATACTTCGATATATTAAAATGCCACATTACCAACTAGAAAAAATATATTGCAAATATCTTTTAAGAAATAATCCAACTCATCAATAAAGTACAGTAATAGCCTTTGACCACAGTGTTTACTCTCCAAGCATATTGATTCTGCTGATCTTTAGACAGACATACACGCACACATACACAGACATATACATAAAGAGACTTTAATCATTAATATAGATTTATGCCTTTATATATTCCAAGGTTATTTAACTATATGCCTGATATCAAGTGAGGGTGCGAAACCTCCAACAACAACTGCTTACACCTTTGAGAATTTTTCAACTGTCAGAGAAATATCAACTGTCGCAGGAGAATTGATCAAACCACAAATAACAACTGGCGAATATAAAGAAACAATGGTAGCATGGAAGTAGATACATTCTAAAACCAGCGAATATAAAAAAGCAATGGTAGCATAGAGCTAGTTACAATCTGCAGCCAGCAATATAAAAAAGCAATGGTAGCATAGGCACTATCTTTAACCAGCGAATATAAAGAAGTAATAGTAGCATAGAGCTATGCATAATTTACAACCAGCAAGTCTTCACAACAATAAAAATTGAAAATAAACATTGAAAGAAAGTGCTGATAATATGCTCTTTGCATCAGTTGGCGCCATTAGTTTTATTCAGTTTTTCATGGGTATGTTTGTCTATAATTTTAATATTGCTGTTCTTTGATTTCTTGAACCAGCATGGATTATTATTACTACTGTACTCAGATCTTCTATTTTTCTCTAAAATTTTACTAAATTTGAACTTTATTTCTGCCCATGTTTTGGCTTTGTTAGTATATTCGTTTTGAAATTTAATAAAAAATGTAAATGAGCTGAGTGCCGGGGTTTTAGTTTTCACCCCGGTAGCTTTCAAGGTTTTACACCCTGTAGGACAGGCCGGTTCGTGATTAGGCCATTACCTCATTAAAAGAAAACGAGAATAAGACAAGTTCGTTATCTCTGATTTACTGTTGTGCCAGGAATTTGCGAATGGATTGTGTTGTGACAAAATGCTCTCTTGAACCTATGAACATAATTTGAAAACATTGCATCTCAAAACACTTTTCTCTTACTCATTTGTTTGCTGTCATAAAGATAAGATTAATTTATCAGAAGCCGGTATTGTGATGAATATGAAATTTTGCTTCAATACAGTAATAACGTCAGTATTATTCAATTCAAAGCCTTTTAAGTCAAATTTCTTCATATTTTAATAGTTCTTTAATTATGGCATTTGTTCAAGTAAATTTAGTGCGTGTCTCTATTGTGCATGTGGCTATTTTTTTTAAATAATGACAAATATAATGAGGACAATTTTAAATAATGAGGACAAATGTATAGCTCATCGTGGCTTGCAGTCACATGAAGATTTTAATGTATGTTGCGCTGGATTATTTATCATGATTTCTGACAAGGCTTTGGAGCAATGACCTGGAATTGTTTTAAAAACATTTTCACAAACAACATTTTAAAACGACATTCGTGCATCACAATCCTAATGCAAAAATGTCTATGATGTCAAACATTGGATCATGAATGCATCACACATAAGATTACAAATCATCTTCTGATTAAAGAAAGTATAAAAAGAGATTGTATTAGCTAGATATTATATTTACTCATGGACAACTCTATGTAATCTTTTCAATTGTCACTAAATTTAATATTTTTTTTGTGTATTATTGAAAATTACAAACTAATATATAAAGAAGATTTGCATTCAAAATTAAATAATTTATACGAATTGTGAATTGATCACATCAATGAACAACTTTGATATTTTATGTGTGCACACCCTTGAGTATTTCCTTTAAACAATCCAAGGGAAGATCAAATTATTTATTTTACAGGGGAGGGGAATTAAGAGATTCCGAAGTTTTGCACGGTTTTACTGGTACCTTTATTTTGTAAAATAGAATAATTTATCGCATTTTAAACCAGGTACCAATGGTATGTTGTTTGCATTAATACGTAGTTTTGATGTATGGTCTCTTGAACGAATAACTAAAAAGGTTTTTACTGCACGTATGCGTTTAAAATATGAAAAACTGTCCTTTTAATGACACCAATTTAACAACTATTTTTACTGCATTTTGACAATTTTTAATACAATTAATTTTTTTACATATTTTTTTTATCTGATTAACAATATATTACATCGTAAATCTGAAATTTAAATCCTTTTCATTATTTTATGAAATTTTTAATTGTGTGAATTTTTTCCATTGTTGAAAGCTAAAGAAGAACTGAGGTTACTATTTTCTGAGGTTTACGAGAAAAAAAATAAAATTACAATATCGCGAAATTTAGAAAATAAATTAACTGTACATTTGCGTTTTTAAATGTACTATTGTTCGGTAAATATCATAATCTAAATCTGTTAATAGACATTTAGCAGACGATTCCTTTTCAGACATTTTATAACTGCTACTATTTTATTTTGTTAAAATAGTATTAAAAAGTAAAAGCAAACGATTTTTTCTTTGATAAACATATTTTGTTAATATTATTTCGTTTATTTTTTGTGTAATAGCTGATGATCCATTGTAAACCTTCTGGAATCTGGCAATGTTTGTAAGATACGCTGTTATGTTGAAAGAGTAAACAAGCCGATGGAATTCTAAATTGCTTGGAGTATTATTTTAGTTTTAAGAAATTAAGATGCTCGGAAAGCTATAGTTTAAAGCTTAAGAAAACGGGTAATTTTTTTTGAAAGCATGCAAAAACTATCATGTTATGAAAATAGCCACATAATAATTTACAAAAGTAATAAATAATATGTAATTATAATAGCACTACTTTAATGCATGACGGAATTATGGGTATGAATTTATATATACACAATTTAATTATAATGAAATATAAAAAACATCTCCGTCGTGTCAGCTCATCGTCAAAGGCGATTAATAGCAAATACTTTCAACATGATACAGATTAAAGTTATAAAATATCAAATCTGCTGTTGACTGCTGTGTGAGGTAAACATCCAAGTGAGAAATCAAAAGCATACTTAATGTTATCACTTGACTGAATGCATGCCAGTACACACATGAGTAAACAAACAGTAAAAATATTTAATGAATCAGATTAAAGTAGAAAGATAAAATTGGTAATTGTATTTACACTGCAAATATTCTTATATAAAAATACTTTTATATAAAATATACGTTTCCCTGCATAAAATCGGGGAACTTGATCAGGACAATGAACACCATGAGTGCTCAGATTTTCATTTTTATAAATAAGAGGTGTGTTTCGTAGTATAGTAAAGAAAACCAGTATTTGTATATTAACTGCATGCTATTTGTGAACTATAGTTTCGGAAAATTGATCTTTGCGTGAACCTAGTGAGCGATATTTGGGAACTAATCATTGACATATATTTAATACAAAAATATCAGAAAATCTAATATTTTGAATGCTTTTATTAGGACCGATTGACATAATTTGACATTCAACTACAATTATCATAAGATCACATTCCAAATTTCATTTATATAAGCCACTGAGTATTGTAGTTATAGCATTTACATACTTGAGAAAGTACAGACCAACTGACGGTCAAGCTTTTTACAGATTTGACTCAGAATTTTTCTATACACTTAAGAACTTAAAATGTGAATTAATTTTTTTTCGATGATTCAAAACAAAACTTGTTTTTGAATTATCGTGTTTACATGTATGCAAAAATACAAACTAACAAACAGTTAACTTCTTGACGATCTACAATACAGAATTTCAATTTCTGAGCCATCTATTTAGCTTTTTAAGATTTGCAGTTTCTGTGTTCACTTGTACTCGGATAGCCGGACAGACAGAAGTTACACAGATTGGAATCCGTTCAAAATTTGATAGGATGTAAGTATCAAACTTGATTGAAATGTTTGTAAGTACCATTTTTTTAAAATTTCATTCGTCTAAATCTAAGCGTTTTTTGATCTATAGTGTTTACAAACACTATAGAAAACAATAGACCAACAGACAGTCACGATTTCTAAAATATGTTTTTCGGATTCAAGGGGGTCTAGAAGAAGAATTATAGTCAAAATTCCGATTTTTTTTTCAACGGTTACAATATTTTCACTTCGTGTGTAAGAAAGTAAAGATCCGGGCATGAAAGATCTAAAATAAAAGATCTATTGTCAAAACTTCGCAGTTAGAATTTTTAAAAGCATTACAACACTTCTCTCCTCGTATATGAGAAAACAGAGAGAAAAAAAAAAAAACTACGTATCCAGAGACTGGACAATGAAAATATCCGTAACAGCCTTACCTGAAACTCCGAGAAAGGCGAATTCGTCAGATGCGAGTGCGAAGGAAACGCTATATGACAACGTCTGGCTGTCAAACGGAAACTGTCAGCGACATTGCGTCAATACAGCGAAACCGCCTTACCTTCCTCGCTACAGGATGCCCAGAAGAGAGTAGAAAACATTGCGACACCTGAAGACTGCACGTCGCAGGAAACGTGGAATACTATATATCAAGAGAAAGCACGAATGAGTCAGGGAAATTGAATATCAAACGTTTGTTTGTTATTTATTTTCCGGCATTTCTTTCGTGTTCATATCCAACATCGAAAATAGTTACAACCGATTCAGAGTTTCATTGCGTAGTCAAGTTATTTCCTCATAGAAATGTTTAATTTTAGCTGTTTTCGTGTACAAATAATGAATTTCATAAAGTCACTATGGTTTGAACAATTTTTAGACTTTCGTATGCGAAGTATGAAGAAAAAGCACAGTAATATTTCAGCCTTTCGGACTTATTGCTACAGGCTAGATCCAGAAAATCGAATATACGGATAACTGGACGATTGGGAGACAAAGATTTTTACTTTCGCGCATTCAAAGTGTACAAACAGAAAGTATTGTAATCATCAAATAATTCGAACTCGGAATTTTGTCGAATCTCAACGTTTCAGACCCCCTTGTGTACAAAAAATTAATAAACGGTTTTTGTCCGTCCGTGAATACGATAACTCAAAAATATTTCGAGCTAAACAAATGAAATATGGAATTCCAACCAAATCTGTAGACTTCTAAGAATTTTTTGATGAATCCAATCCACAGGAAGTCTGTCTGTCAGCTGTTCGAGTACCGATAATTCAAAACGCAAAGAGCAGAGTAGATGAAATTTCATACAATGTCAAATTTTGAACCAAATCCGTCCTACGGTTGACCGTTTGTCGGTCCGTTGTTGTTGTTTATAATGGCACTTGCCATGGACAAGCTCGCTGACGAAGTCAGTGATTTTAAGCCAAGGGAGCGTCTTTTGTTTTAGTAGCGCCAAAGTACGTCTTAGCTACTTAGACGTACTTTGGCGCTTGCACAAACCCTTTCTACAGTGGGGCACATTCACACATCTCACAGATAGAACAGATGAAGAACAACCATGCCCGAACCAAGACTCAAACCCAGGACGCCCAGATCACGGGCAAGACGTGCTACACCTATACCAGGACGTAGGTTTGTCGGTCTGTTATGCATGCATATAAAAGTAATAACTCAGAATCATAATGTCTTGAAAGAAGTTCGATATGTTATCTTATGATTACAGCTATAGTTCCGTATTGAATTTTCGTTTTAACGGATAGGAAAAAATGCATCCAGAATGCATATATAGTCTCACAACAAATCAAATAAGAATGATAGATTCATGCTGAAGGTCTATATTTCGTAACTATCGCTCCCAATGCTATGCATGACATTCGCGGCTTCACCCAATGTAGCTCGGTGTGTGTGTTTAATCCAAGGAAAGATGCTTTCTTGTCTTTTTCTTATTTATTTTCGCGCACACACACATATAACGACACACATGGACGATGATTAGACACATATAAGGTAACACATAATATATACATTTAATGTAGAAAATGCCGCTAACAAAGAGCGAACGGTGCCTGCTTGCACCAATTTAAACGTAGAAATTGCCGCTAACAAAAGAGCGAGCGATGCCTGCTTGCACCAGTTTCACACCAACTCTCAGATTGAAGTGTTTACAATAAAAAAGCGTAAGTGTGCTTCCCTCACATTCCAAACATACATATGGTTTAGAGCATACTGCACCATCTATGTCCAGTATTAAATTTTACTGTATGAACAAGTATACAAAGAATAAAAAATACAAATAAAATAATTAAAAAAATTACAAATAATAAAATCACATAAACACCCAAGGTTCCCAATTTTGTGCTACGGCAGAGAAATGAAAAACTTATTGGGAGTATGCGAGAAAGTTTCGAGGAACCCATTCGCGGTGATTGGAATTATGTCTATTATGTCTATCTGTGAATTAATAGGAAAACTCGAAAGGACCCTGATCTAGATGGATGAAATTCGGTATATGGTATTAACAACAAATTTGTGGATTTCGATCAAATTTTGAACGATATTCATTCCGGGAAAATCAGTCTGTACGAATACTCGTTGACATAATGATTACAGAACGAAAAAAGCAAGGTACAAAAAAATATGCTACATAAATTTATCATCTAAAGTATTGAGTTATATCAAATATGGAACGGTCTATATAGATTATCCTATATATACCTTGTCTATCGGTTTGTACTATCAGCATGCATGTGAATACAATTCCAAAACGTGCCAATTTGAATAAACGAAATGAACATTTTTAGCGTTTAAAGTGTATATATTTATGAAATTTTGAATTTAATTCGTCAAGAAGATAACTATCTGTCGTCCTTTACTTTCATAATTTATGTATACGTGAAAACAAAAAACCAATGATTTAAATAAGCGAAATTTAGTATGTGATCTTGCGACTGCAGTTGTAGTTTCGGTTTTAATCGGCCAGGAAAGAAAGCATCCAAAATACATATTGTTATGAATCTGTGATGCGGCTTTCCAGCAGCGACAAACTTGGCGACCATTTGGCGACTTGGCGACGAATTTGGTGACTTTGGCGCCAAAATAGATTATACCCGAAACATCGAGAATTTTCCCGATCCGTCCAGTAGGAACGGAGATACGCCTCGAACATTCCTGATTGGTTGAGAGGCTTCTAGCTCCGCCTCCTGAGACCTATAAAAGGAAGCACCCGCAGCTGCTGGGGAGTGGTGAATTGAGTCGTGGACCAGTGGTGTCGAAGAGTAGTCGGAAGCGACGGTGAAGAACTCGTCTTCCAGGGACTAGCGGAGCAGCGACGGTGTAGAGCTACTGTGTATACTGTTGTATGCTTCACGTCTCGGCTGAAGATAATCGTCTTCTGTGCTGTATATAGTTGTTGTCTTTGTGCTGTCCTGTGTGTCTTCGTGTAAATAAACGTCGTTGTTTTATTTTCTACTGGTGATTGAGTGTTCTTCACACCATATAACCCCCACTATCCAAACGAACCCCGGAAATTTCGTAACAATATTTATTTTTTCTTCGTAATTTTGTTCTAGCCTCATCCCAGCGATTAATCCCAGAAAAAAAAATACCCAAAGTTCGCATGCTAAAAGATTCTTTCATAACCATTGTTTGTTAATAGCATGCAGTTAATAATATTCAATGGCTTATGTTCTTTACAATATTACGAAATACTGAGCAGGGCTTTGAAAATAAAAATTTGAGCATTCTTGGTATTGAAGGTCTTGCTGAAGGTCCAGAATTTTAAGTGTAGGAAGAAAGCAAGATATCACCTTTATTTGAAAGAATGCGAGAAAGTTTCTTGGACACCACCACCGCTGGTTTCTTAGAAGAAGAATAAATGAAAATTGCTTATAATATATTAATTTAATGACTGCAAAAACAATTTCATTTGCATTTTATATTACATGTCATTTTAAACAATCATTGCTTCGGGTTTTCAGTCCAAGTCAGTTGCTTCAAATATCTTTTCATTTTCTAACAATCGAAGAAAGTAGAAAAAAGCCGGCGTCCTGGCATAGGGGTAGCGCATCTTCCCCTTGATCTGGGCTTCCCGGGTTCCAGTCCCGGTTTGGGCATGGTTGTTCTTCCTGTTCTATCTGTGTGAATGTGCCCTCCTGTAAAAAGGGGTTGTGCAAGCGAATGAGTGATGCGTGAGTAGTCAAGTCGTACTCTTGGCCCAAGTTGGCTGTACGATAAAAGCAAGAGGCGCTCCCCCTTAGGCTTAAATCGGCAGTTTTTGAACAGCGGGCTTGTCCGTAGCAAGTGCCATAAGAAACAACAACAAGCAGAGAAAGTATTGTAATCCTCAACAAAATAAATCTCCACACTTCAAAGCTCCCTGGATTCGAAAAATACATTTTTGAAACTAAACATGTCTGTGAATGATGACTCAAATATACTAAGTGCTAGACGGATGAAATTTGGTATGTTGTCTTTACCCCAAATGGGAAGATTTTTTAATCAAATTTTAAACGAAATCCACCGTCGAGATGCTTATCTGTTTTCCTACATTTTCAAGTAGAACAGAACACATTAACATCAAAACGTAAAAAGCTTGATGAATAAAATTTGGTTCACAGTCTCAACAACCTAAGTGTAGATCAGCAGGAAATTTTGAATCAAACTCGATAACGGGTGACCATTTGGCTATCTGAGTGTTTGCGTATATATAAATGCGTTACAGCTTCTAAAATAAATCAAATTTTATATTTAGCAAAATTTGAAATTTAAAAGTTAAGTTACTTTTCTGAGGGAGCCATAAAAACCACAAAAAGATTTTCGCACTCAATTAAGTTCGATTAATTAACTAGTAGGAAAAGACGTTTTAGTTAAAAATTATTAGCTACATTACGTGTTTCTCAATTAAAAAAGGCCATAAAAATCCGCTAATTTTTTTTCATACGACATTAAATAGATAATCAAAGGTATGAATAGCATAAAATTCCATACTCATTTTTAGTTCGATGTAGAAACTACATTCAACGCTTAAATGATGCCATTTAATACAGTTACTCCATATAAAATCTATACTTATATAAAGCTCAATGTATGTGTGTGTGTGTTGACGCTCTACAGGCCAGATCGTTCGACCTACAGCAACCAAATTTGGCACATGCATACCTTGGAGGTCGGGAATGTGCGCTTGGGGTCCCTTTTTTTGAATTTTTAATTACAATTTTAATTATTAATTAAAAACTAACTTTCCGGCAAAAAAATCTTTTCATTTCCCCACCGCCAAATGAGTAAGGCTTCAGTTTTTTCCCCTCGCTAACGAGGATAGGCTTAACGTATTTTCGGCCGATTATTTCAAACGATTCTGTTTATTTTCTTAGTGTTTGATGCATTTAAAATTAAATATTGTTAATGAATCGATCTTTCAAATTCATTTTGAAGTACTTTTGAATTGAAATAAAATAGAATAAAGGAAATTAAAAATTTCTAATCTGCTTATCGTTACCCCAATTGGCGTAGAAAATTCACGCATTTGCGTTACCATAATTGGCGTTGAAAATTCATGTATGCACATTAAGTTCTGATTGTTGACAATTCTATTTTTAACGGATACGGACTTGGTTTTGAAGGCTTAACATGTTTCCGATCGATTATTTCAAACGATTCTGTTTATTTTCTTAGAGTTCGATGCATTTAAAACTAAACATTGTTAATTAATTGATCTGTTCAGTGTGAATCAGAGAAAATTAAGAAAGATATTCTTTAGTGCTCATAAGGTTTAAATACTCAGAGACTCTGTTTTCAATACTCATATTAAAAGGATGTTTCGTTTCAGAAAAAAAATGTTCTTTTATTAATTGCAATTTAACCATTTCCACTTTAATTTAAAGCATACATTCTACGGGAGATAACAGAAAATTAGAGAGATACATATTATGTTATTGCTGAAGGCCTTTACAATATTATGAATGAATTATATGACAATCAAAATTTGAAGCTTTAAAATATTTTGATGAAGAAGCTATTAAAATAAGAGTTACATAAAATATTTAATTATTGAAATTTTAACGAGTATTAAGATTGGTGAACAGGCTGGTCTCCAAAGGCAGCTAGTATTAAATAAACTCGCAATATTGGCTAACCACTTCTAATAAGAAAAAAATTGTCTGAAGATAAAAAGAATGCAATCAGTGTTCCCTCACAAGATACAAGCGTCGAACCCGCATTACGGTTATTAAAGATTCATGAAGCATCATACATGTTTCATGAAAATGAAGAAATCAATGCTCCGGCTTATGTCGAAAATATTGTGGCATTTATAAAAGTCACAGTGTTTTATACTGAAAATATTTAAGAATTAAGTGACAAAATTCGACTCTGCTGTATTCTTCCACTTGAAAAAAAAATTTACAAACTATGTAAAGTTTCTCGCACTTCGCTTCGATTTCCTCTGAACTTTGTCACAACGTGAGATATATAGTAAACAGTCTAAAAAAATAATCAGGTGATTTAAAATTAATGTTGAATAATTTTGTGTTGTCATTTACCAGAGATATAATGGCAACGAGAGGCTGGAATTCTGAAGAAATCTGTCACAACGAAGACACTGAGAATTTTCATTTCAATACGTCTCGAATTCAAATCTAAAATAAGATTTGGAAGATCGTCCAAGAAAAATAGTGAGCTAAATCGGCATCAGCTAAGAGAGGTATATAAAGTAGGGGAAAAAAATAAAGAATCAAAAGGGACTTTTCTTTGATCAAACTTTCATAAACCATGTGATCTTTAGGATGCATTAGGCAAAAACTTTCATCAAAGACAATAAATAAATAAATTCCTAAGCAAAAACAGAATTTGCCAGAATAGAATACACGTTATAACAAATCTGAAGAAAACTTGCTTCCTTAAATGTGAAACGTTTTCTGTATTTGGAGAAAGGATGCCAGCTATTGATTCTCTTTTTTCTTTGTTTCTAACTTGCCAACAATGACTTTATTTTGTATTTTATAGTTTTTCTCTTTCTATTGTACAATTCACTCTTTTTCACAAATCTATCTTTTTGAAGGGGAATAAATAAATAAATAACCCAAACTCCAATAAGACGGCATCTCGTTTATTTCATATTTTAAGATCAAATATATAAGCAGAAAAATAATAAGTTATTCTAGGTGCTGTTTATTAACCCACTGGCGATGACTACGGGCGAAAAGGCATATTGAGCCTCTGTCGCCATTTATTTATTATGCCACTGGACAATGCAAATTCTAGTTTTCAATCATGAATATTGCTTTTCTAAAATACAGGACATACAAAACACGATGCATCAATGGTCAGCCGTCTAGTCCAAAGCCTTGTTCTGTCAGGAAATGCACTAGGTAGTGCACTGCTGTATCACAAAAGATGGAGAACTATTTTTCGAAAAGTCATCATTATTTAATGAAGCTCACTACTGCTCATATTCATTAATAAAGAGAGGAGTTAATAAATGAGTGTAGGAAACGCGTCCACAAGTTTTATGCACAAAAAACGGGAATTTTCGTCTTTGGAAAATGAAACTGATGAAAAATGCAGCAACTCTTTTGAGATTTTTGATATTTACTGATAAGCAGATCGATTTCAGAGTTAAAATTACAGCATTTTGATTTTGAGAAAATTAAAAATGTGTGCAATTTTTAACGTTAATGCCACATCAAGTTTTAGGAGAAAAATTCAAAAATACTGAAAAATAAAATATATTTTAAGTATCTAACTGTGGTACCATTTTGAATCAGCCAAGGATTGAGCTTTTTTTTATATATCTTGGTTGCTAATTTGGGCTGGAGGCAGTTTCGTAGGGACCTACACAGCAATATAATCTTTATACAAATGAATAATGAACGAATGATTTCAATTAATCAAGGTAATGATTAATACATCAATAAATGTAAGATTTTTAGATGTAAAGTATTTTTAAATTAAATTTTTCTTCAAATTTTAATTTTTTAAAATTAGCAATTAAAAATTTTCTTTGGTATAACAGCATTGGGTGAAATTTGAAATTTTTAATAGTGCAAGTGCTATAGCTATCTTAAGTGCTTAAAATGTTTAAGACAATCATTGTCAATCTTTGAAAGAAAAAAAAATATCTAAATTTGCGAAAGAATGGATGTCTAAGCTTCTTGATCATAGATGGAGGGAAGTTCAACCTTGATAAAAATTCATTCACAGTATTTTTGTCATTTCATGATTTCCGGTCAGAACAATAACTTTTGTCTGTAAGGCGACAAATTAATATTTTTATGAAAATTCAAGGTACCGAGGAGTAAGACTTAGGATAAATAGGCTTTCATATCTTTACTCAATAAACCTTTACTTTCACAACATTAAATACTTTCCTTTGTGAATTTATATGACAAATTGGTATCTCTGAAATTGTGTATTTGAAATTCGCATTTCTGTTTAAAAAAATTATGCGTAATGCGTAGTCAAATTTCTACACGGAAGAATATGTAGTATTTCTAAAAGCTAGCAAGCATCTATTTAAGTAAATTACTTTTGTATTAATTCAATCAATATTAAATAATTAAAAATAATAATTCAAATTAAATAATTCAATCAAATAATAAATAAGAGTATTTCCACTTTAATGTTTTTGGTTTACTTCCAAAAATATGCATTTTATGTTTATCTTAAACACATAATGAGACAAATCTGTTTATTTGTGGTTTATTGCAGTAAGAGATGTCCATTGACAATATTATTATGAAAAATAAATCAAAATTCGCCAGATATGTGTGCAATGAAAAGTCTAACAAGCTCAAAAGAAGATATGGCGTTTTATTAAGCATGAAAGCACAAATTTACAGCAACAAGCACAGACGAAGTGTGTATAAAATAAATTTGCAGTTAATAGCAGCACATAAGCAAGAAATCGTTAATAAATGTTGCAACAGCACAAAGCACTCAGAGAGAACTAGTAGAAAACTAAAATACTAAAAAAATTCCGCCAAATTACATTTATTGATTCGTCTACCTGCACTGATTGATTCCTTTTGTCTATTAGCCTCTGCTTTTACAGTTTCCATAGCAGGCATAGAATATTCGAGAACAAACGATAAAACCGAATTCTAAAGGGACTATCACTAAAATTTTCAAATATTCTGCATCTTTTTTTTTTTTTCCTATAGTGGACACATAGCCAAATGGTTGCCTAAGTCACTTCACTGGCTATCAGTATATCTGTAAATTATCTTACTTCGCAGGGAAGTAACATTGCAAATTCATAACAGTTTTGGTCTAGACTTACAGTAAAATAGAATATATAGAATAAGATTCAGTTTAAATTATTAGAAATAGATAGATTCTGTCAGTGTTCAAATAATAACAAGTAAAATCTGATTTAAAATCAGAGTAAAGAGTGTAAAAAAAATATTTAAATTAGAAGTTGAAATATGATGGATTTGAAGAGTGGGAATAGATGATAGTGTGAAGTGTCATAAATCAATGTCTAGAAAGCAAATGAAGTTGTCACAAAAAATATAAGCATTAAGGATTTAAAAATCATCATTCAACAGAATGTGAAAAAAATGATAGAAGATAATCACAATGCGTGGGTACACAGGAGCCTGTTATATGTAGTAGTTGCAAAGAATATCTACAAAAAGCTTTAAACAAACTCACAGCGATTATTGCAGACTTCTTTCCAATGATTAATAACATCATGCAGCAAATGATGAGCATGTTTAACACAATGATGGGGAATTTCAAGCCCACTATTCCGGATTAGGAGCCTCTCTTCAAAGAGTTATCCGTATTGTTTTTTCCAGGTGTCTCTTCAGGTCCCATAGTTCAAATCGAGAAGAGGTCCTAGTGTATTGACACTTCTACAAGTGAAACATCTAATACAATTCTAGTAGTTAATCGATGCGTAATATAATACGACCGATATGCGAATGAGTTAAGACTGTATTGCTTTTTCGATTTTCAATAAAATTCAATGTTCTATAGCAGGTGTAACATATTAATTTAACAGACACCCAGCAGGAAATAAAAGTATGCTGATTGCTTTCACAGATACCTTACTGGAAAGGTTCGTCTGAATTCTGAGGTACTTCAAGATTTTTACAGAAAAGTTAGTACACATTGAGATTTCAGAATTAACAACACTTGATGCTGAGTGTTCAACGACACTCAGCATCAAGGTTTTATAAGTTTCAAATTCAAGAATATGATGGGACCCATAACTGGCAACTATGCATATTTTCTTATATTATTCAAGCTTCAGTAACTGATCATGCTCAACGAATCCCATAGTAACTGAGTACGCTACATAGATTTGATTCTTTGTAATTCATTCTCCACAGACTTGGATGGGCTTGCCAGCTTATTTAAAGAAAATAATTTTTAAGATCACATAAAAAGTTGGATATATAGTAACAATATAATATAAGATTATTACTACATATCCAAATAATAGAATAATATATTCTATATTATTAAAGTATAGTATACTATATTCTATACTTTAATAATAAAGAGTATAGAATATTGAGGGCGTTCTCGAATTCATGTGCCAAACTTTAAGTATAGCTACAATACATATAAAGAAGTATATTTTGTATAGCAATATAGGTCAGAGATGAAAAGTGTAGGCGGGAAAAACAAGACATTCTGATGCACTGAAAGAAAAAGCTCTTTATTTATTTAGAGAAAACGATATATAAATTTAGTGACGTTGCTTGAAAAAAGATGAATTTTTGGGAAAAAAAATATTGAATAACTATGGAGGTTTATTTTTTTTTTATCATGAAATCGTTTGCAAAACAATTTTATTGAATTTAAATGGTATTATACGAGCTTCAAACGATTCTTTGCTATAAGAGAATATTTTTGCGTGGTTGAACAATTTGCCTTCTCTGAGAAAACAGACATGCATCTTATATATGGACTACGAATTGTAAGAGACATGAAGGTCATACCTTGAAAACTTCCTCTATAGAACAAAACTGAATCAAAAGAATGTTTACGCGTTTACCGCCAGTTTCGCGAGCTTGGTTGATTTCACTCCAAGAAACTGTGTGCGAGTCGTTCGATCCTGAGCATTTCTTGTTATTTCCGCCTACACTTTTCATTTCTGACCTCATATTGCTCTACAAAAAATGCTTCTTTATATATATTCTACTTATCCGTAAAGTTTGGCCAGTGAACATCCTGTATATTTTGTATGTGTGTATGTGTGTATGTTTATTCTCCAAATTGAAACTATTTCATGATTAAACTTTCAACTGTTGTGTGGATTTTGTAGATAAAATTAACTTAGATGAGAACAAGTTGTTTTGTGTTCATACATAAGGCTGTAAATAAAAGATTTGTTTTGTCATGCTACTCTCTTATTTGATCGTTCTAGTTCAAGATATTACAACAATCTACAAAATGGCTGTTTTAATCAAAAATCTGGACAGGATTTAATAGGATTAATTCAAACATCAAGATTTCGTACGATAAAGCCTTATGAAAAATGTTATCGATCTTTTCTCCTTGCATTTTAGAGTTGAAGCGTTCAGATATATACAAATGGATGGACAGTTTAGTTAGTTTTAGTTTGGTTATATTAGTGCCCCGTTTTTTTAAAGCAACAATAGGGCTATTTTGGGACGGACCTCGTAATTTTGAACCATGGTCAGATGACGAGGTCGACACCTGAGCTGGCACCACCCTCTGCATACCACACCAGACTACCGGGAAAAGTTTGCCCGGACGGTTTTAACGTGCACCAACCCGCTTACACGACGTTTCTTCAATGAAATCGGGTTTCGAATTTGAAACTCTTCGGTTCCGAAGCCGAAACCTTACCACAAGGCCACCGCGGCCCAAATGGATGGACAGAATGATCATTTTCAGGATGATAATTGCAATTAATCATATTGTTTGTTTGTTTCTTATGGCACTTGCCACTGACTAGCCCGCTGTTACGAAGACAGCGATTTAAGCCTGAGGGGAACGTCTCTTATTTTTTATAGCAGCGCCAACTAGGGCCAAGAATACGACTTTGCCACTCACGCATCATTCATTCGCTTGCACAACCCCTTTTTACAGGAGGGCACATTCACACATCTCACAGATAGAACAACAGAAGAACAACCATGCCCAAACCGGGACTCGAACCCGGGACGCCCAGATCACGGGGAAGACGCGCTACCCCTATGCCAGGACGCCGGCGCAATTAATCATATTAAAAATACTATATAAAAATAGTTAAAAGTTCTGTCAAATTATCAAAAATTAAAAAAAAATTCTTTGACTAAAAATTTAATTAATTCCACAATTAATGCTTAATTTATCTGTGTCGGATTTAGCATTATGAGACCCTAAATTATTTGAGAAATGGGACCCTGTATAAGTCCATTTTAGAAAGGCATTTAGTATATATGACATATGCTTAGGAAAAGAAATTCGGAGGGGGGGGGACCAAAAAGGTGTCGAAAGATACAGTTGCTATTTATACACGATTACGATATTCATATTAAAATGGAAGAAACAATATGAGTTTCGATAATAAAAGTCTTAAAATAGAGAAAAAGTATTGCAGAAAATTCAGTAAATGATAAGAAAATTTGATAAATTGTTGCAAGAATGATGATTTGAAAAAAGAAGTTCTTTTGAGTTATCTAAAATTTTTTCCCAAAGATATCTTAGAATGACTGCATATGCTAAAAAACGGTGAATAGTCATTTTAAAGAGTGGTCTTTCCATTTTGTAGATAAACTTAACTAGGTTGAACTTTCCTATAACTAGAGTTGAATCCCTGTTTCAAAAGATTGTTTTTGATTTTTTTTAAATTTAAAAGTTATATGGTTGTCGCTAAATCGTCTAAAATCTTCCCTGTAATGAAAGTGTACGACGAAGAAACCAGTTGGTCTTCCCAAAACTTTCTTGTATATTCTCTAATAAATGTGTCATCTTTCTATCCGTTATAAAAATTCGGACCTTGGGTAAGATCGCGAATGTATTGAATGGCATCAGGGAACAATAGTAACGAAATTATGATCTTTGACTTGGATTTAGCATTGTTACTAAATCTATCGTATGATCCTTGGTGATTTTTTGGCAATTAATACTTGGCACGCAGCTAATAGTACATGAAAATCAATTTGTTTTTAGACGCACTTTTATTTCAATTAATTGAAATCAAAATTTTACAAGGAATTACAATTTTTACCGTTTTTGAGTAGCGCCGTTTACATGCGTGTGAAAATACAAACCGACAGAAAGTCAACCTCTTGACAAATTGCTTTCCAATGATAAGGTCTTGTCCTTTATATGTTAAATCTGTGCTCCAAATTTTATCTCAATATCTCCTACTGTTTTGTAGTTATCACATTTCAAATCATATTTTGACAGCCAGGCATACAGACTTCTTCTGAATGGATTACGTTCCAAATTTAGCAAAAATCTATAATTTTGGTGCAAAGACCGTATATCAAATTTCCTCTGTCTAGCTCAAACCGTTCCCTTTTTTTTTTGTTATCTTTAACATAGATTTACAGATAGACAGACAAACGAATAAACAGACTTATAAACATAATGCAAAAAATGAGTTTTTTTCTTCAAACTCAGGGAGATTTAAAATATCTAAATGTGTCAAAATCTTATGTTTGAATTTTTTGATTGCAATACTTTTTCTCTCTCTGTCTGTCTGTCTCTTTCTCTCTAGGCATGATTGATGTACAAGCAGCAGCGACGAGCGCACCAACACAGAACGACACAAAACGAAATGAGGAAAAGCCGATGATAAATTTATCCCTGTGATTATACACTGTGAGATTTTGATAGGGATTTCTCTACATGTGTCGACCCACATAAGGGAATTATAGGGATCTTTTAAAAGAATTTGCTAGGTTTGACACTTTTTTATCCCTTCTCTTAATATGGAAACTTGTCGATCTCAGCAATTTTACAAAGCTTCCGCTGCATTAATTAAATAAAAAAAAAGGTGGGATTGGACCAGGAAATAAGAGAACATTTTAGAATGAAGTTAATATGGTCTAAATTAGAAAATTAATTAAATTTAAATTAAATTTTAAAATATCATTACATACACTCACTCATATATATATATACTTTTCTTATATCTTTAGACAGTGTAAAAAATATTTTTTTTCTACGATGTTTTTTTTTTGTTGTTGTTATTGAGGGAAAAGTTAAAATACCGATTTTTTCCAAACTTTCTGATTGGAAGTTTATGTTTCTTACAAACATTTAGCTATTTCTAACACTTAGCTATTATGTCACACTTAGAGTATATACCATGTATATATATTTTCGCTATAAACATTAACAATGATACAAACTGTACAAATGATGAACATATTTTATATGAAATGTAAAAATGTAAATGTGTAAGATATTTCAGAATTGCGAAAATCGTTATATGAAATAATAATCGAATGCATAATGTAGTAAGGAATATATAATTTTTCTATTCCAAAATCTCATGATTGAGTCGACTCTCCTGGGTGGTGTAATTAATGTAAAGAATAATTAACAAATTGTTTCTTAGTAGTAGGATCTTCTTGGATAAGATATTCTTCTGAAATACGTATAGCTTGATGTTCTAAAAATTATAATGACATAGAAAATTACTACACATGGCTTTTTAAGATCTGAATTTCGGTTTCCTTTGTCATTTTGAACGTATTGCCAACACTAAAAAAGAAAGGAAGGAACACCAATTGACAACACCGGATTTTGATATTGTTAAAAAAAATGTTTAACATCCTGAAAGGTGATAAATAAAATAAAATTGAAATTGTTGAAATCAGATACATTAAATACTAAAAATAATTTCATATTAACTAACTGAATCGTGTCTAAATGTAAGTTTTTATGAAATTATAATAATCGTATCGAAATATGCTTACTTTCAGAGTTTATATTACTAAGAATTCATCACTATATTTAGTGATGCCATATATAAAAGACATATATAGCCATAATATTCGATACCACATTTCAAGTTTATATGCCCTTTTAAATTTTATCACAATCGACATTTTATATTTAGATAACATATTTGTATATAAAAAAGAATTTCCCGATTTAAATTCAGTTATAATAAAGATTAAAATGTTTTAGATATTTTTTGTACTTGCTTTTTTAATAAGCATTAAAAAGGCATGTAATTTTTTTTTTATTTTAATTACATAAATTTTTTATTTTCATTGCATAGTATTATATAACGAATCTGTAATATTGCTATTGCTACTACAATAGCCTTACTATTAGAAAGAGTTATTTCTAAATATGTTTACTGGGTGGTAAATGGTTGATTCATTTAATCTCGATTTTGGTGATTTGGCGATAGTTCAAAACGAATGCTTTGGGAAATGTAAATATTCTGAACCGAATTAGAAATGGAGATCTGAAGATTCTTCTGGAAAATTCCATGTTACGTTACGTCATATGGCCCTTGTGGGAGAAAATAAAAGATAAAGCATTACGAGAAGAACCAATTCTTTTCTTTGGAGTTTTGATTGCACAGCGAGCTTTGTTGCTTAAACTGAGCGTTATTAGGTAACGATTTTTTTTTTTTGTGATTTTTTGTTCTTTATGTACACTTTAACTGCATTTTTTTTTATATTTTTGCTTGAACATTTCTGGATTATTTGTGAAATAAAGCATCATTTTTCCTCTATCCATCGTATTAGGATTTAAACATCTTGCTCCATCCGCAACAATAATAACGGTCAAAGCAGGGTGTGTCCCGGCATACCTGTTTGCATTGAGCATTCAATAAAAATGGATCGGTTTTATTTTTTTTTCTTTGCGAAATTTAGCAGAAACAAATTTAGCAGAAATGTATAATATACAAATGGAATCATAATTAATTACACAAGGAATCATGAGAAAAAAAAAGGTGTGTGTGTTGGCGCTCTACGGGCCAGGCCGTTTTCCTTACAGCTACCAAATATCACACATTATATAATTTGCAAAGGGGTAGTGAGTTTCAAAAAATTTAATTATAATTTTAATTAATAAAAAATTAAGAGAAATTTTGTATTTCCGTGATAAGTTCCAAAAATAGTAGCGTACAAACATAAATTTTATATCATTTTAAAATATAAAAAATGTCTCATTAATGATATCATTTTCAAAGTCGTATAAATTTTCTCTGAATTTTAACAATTTTTTAAAAAAATATTTCATTGATTAATTTTCAATAATAGATTATATTGTTGCCCTGAAATTCCTTTCACTGTTTCATCTAAAATTTAACCGTGTAATTTTCTTCCAATATTGAAAGCTAAAGAAGAAAGATTCTGTTTAATGTCTGTGTATTTTAAAAGACAAATAAAAAAGTAATGCTATAATATTGCTAAAATAAGATGGACCGCTAATTTATATTTTTAATAGTGCTATGTTATTATGGGGCTGGTCTCCATTAGAACGCTCATGTACACAATGAATGAGTAGGATGATTGAAATAACACGGCTTTAATATTAGACAATTTGCCAGTAATTTAAATTGTCAATAATTTGACAATTTGAATTTGTCGGAATGATGAATTTAGGAATGATGATGTCGGAAGTTAGATCTGAATGATGTAATCAAAATTAAATATTACAAGAGTCCTGAAGAACAAGCTGATCGCCCGAGGCGATTGCTGAATAATAATAATACAAACCAATAGTAGTGGTCTCTCTGAAACTTTCTGGCATACTCAATAATCTTTCTTTTTCTCTCATATAAATTGTGATTTTGGACAAAACTATGAATACTAGGATGCTCAGATTTTTATTTTCAGAGTACTCAACATAAGCATGTTGTGTTTTATAGTATATTAAAGAATATATATTTTTATGCTTGCTTTCTGTTGGTTGATTGAAACCCAAATTTGACGCAGAACTACAGTTTTAGCATAAAGATATTATATCAGACTTCATTTATTTATTTCATAGCGTTTTTGTCGTGTTTACATGTATTTTAATATATAGGACAATTAACGGTCAATCAATTCGGATCTGTTTCGAAATTCTCTGCGTATTTACAAATTTAAATCCTTAAAATGAGTAATAAATATTATTCCTCCAGCTCTTTATGTTTTTTGCAGTTATCGTATTCAATTTCTCTCAGAGAGATAGACAACTTTCCTACGAATGCACTTTTTTAACAAAATTTCATAGAAATTTAATGCCATAGTTGGAAGAGTTTTGTGTTATTGTGCTGACAGAAGACAGAGTGACAGATAGACATAATCCAAAAAAAAAAAAAAAAAATTCGGACAAGAAAGTCTGGAACGCAGTGATTCGTCAAAATCTCTCTCTCTCTCTCTTTTTTTGTTGTTGTTGTTTGCAATATTTTCTCTCATTGTACTTCGTATCTATGAAAGGTAAAAGCGTCAAGAAAATGATATTATACTCATAAAATAAACATTAAATTAAAAAAAAAATCCCTTAACTATAATAGGAAAAAAAAAAGAAAAAAAAAACGAAATTTCAGTTTTTTTATCTTGCAAATTTACTAAACTTCATGGAGATTATTTTACTTATTTGAAGGGACAGAGATTAAACAAATAATAAAAATCTGCGAATTCTTTTTGTTAATCTAGGATGCCTGGTCACTCACCTGTGGTACGAAGTCTGGCACCATAATAGTACAGTTTATCCTCTTACTCCGTATTAAAGATTTTAAATATTATTTTTGGAAAATTTTATTATAAAAACAGGATAAATCATTCATTCGCTTCAAAATATCCCCATTTCGGGTTTCTTTTTTATTTGCTTTAAATAACTTTTGTCGACCAGCTGATTTGCCGAATATATTGATTATATTTTGTTTCAGTTAAACTGCTTAGATATAATTTAATTTCGTGCACATGATTCCTTTACGCTGCCAGACATTAAAGCAGTGTTATTTTAATTTTTCTTGCATATGTTCTTTTCATTACGTACGAAAACTTTTATAATGAAGACCTGTACTACATACATCATAGAACTATTAAAACGCAAGTGTGTTCGTCTTTTTATTGAATATCGCGGGATTGTAGCTTCATTTTTTTACTGATATTGTAAACTGATAAATTTTTTAATATATTAAATAGAATCTGTCTTTTTTATCTTTCAACGATGGAAGAAAATGATGTAATTAAATATTAGATAAAATAATGAAAACGGTTTCAATTTCAGGGTGGTAGCGCCATCTATTGTTGGGAATTGAACAAATTAAAAAAATTGCTAAAATTCAGTAAAAGTTTGCAATATTGTTAAATTGGTATAATCAAAAACACAATTTTTTAAATTTCGTAATTCTGAAAAATTCTTATTTTTATGACATAATATTTTTGGGAGTTATCGTGGAAAAATATTAAAAATAAAATTAATTTTTAATTAATTAAAATTCTGATTAAAATATCAAAAATAATCGCTCCGAAGTGTACATTTGTATAGTGTATATGTCCCACAATGAATTATTGTAGATGAAAAACAATATGGCTGTAGAGTATTAACACACGCACTATCAGATTCATTTTTTTTTATTAATAGAGATTTTTTTTTTCTCTTTCATAGCACATTCATTTTAAATTAGCAGTTTATTTGCATTTTCTGTTACTGAATATTTCTTCTATTATGGCATGTATCATATTATATTTTAATAATAGTAATGATTTAAAATATCGATTTTTTTTTCTTAACGTAACAAAAATATTTTTCATTCAACATTCAATATTAGTGCATGTTGAATGTCGCGAATAAACAGTAGCGACTTCTAATGAAGGATTTCGTCCGTTTTTCGCTGGTAAAAGTGCATAACAAATTACATTCATCTAGCTTATTTAGATTTTGAGTTATTGTATTCACAGATAGATTTTTAGGAATAATTCCAAAAAATGACCCATAATGATTAACTTTTTGGCATATTTCGTCCAAAACTTGGCACAAACGTTCTGATTTGATGATAAAGCCAAAGCCTAACTTCATCTAGATGGTTCACTGCATTTTTGCACAATCGTGTTCACTTGCACACGGACAGACAGACTTCATATTTTCATTTCACAGATTTCCACAAAATTTGAGGAAAATTTACAATTTTATTGCAAAGATCAGATACTAAACCCTATCCCTCTTGTTTGCTTCGTTTTGAATTACCATGTATTTAAACAAGCATAATCCCAAGCATGATTTTTGAAGTATTTAAGAAGCTCTGAAATGTAGATAATCATTAAAATCATAAATCGAATATTTTCTCTATATATATTTTGTATTTTTGAGCCTTTTTCTTCAATATTTTTGGTGCTTTTTTTAATAGTTCTTGTATAGCTTGTAAAATAGCTTAAAATAAATGTTCCTGAAGTTTAACGTATGTCTATTTTTAACAGTTTCTCTTGGAATCCGTCATAAAATAAGTAAGCAGAACATTTTTTTAAGCGGTGAAGTAACTGTTTTTTTTTTAGCATCTATTCAAACTGTAGCTCTGTTTCAAAAGTGATATTTAGGATTTAAATAAATTACCTGATTCTCAATCATTTTCTAAATATTGTATACGATTGGTTCTTTTTAATTTATGATATTTTTGTTTTTCTTCAATCTCTCCATAATGTGTGATAATGATAAGAAAAACAATGGAAAAATGTTGTCTGATTAATAGAAGCTATTTTTAAAAACACACTTTTATTAATATACTACAAAGTAAAATTTTTATCCTTTCAGAGCTATTTTACAACTTAATATCTTTACTAATAATATAAGAGAGTTATTGTTAGATTGGTTCGAAACGGTTAAAATTTATATTTCTGTGTCATTAGAGAAGCAAACAAATGGGACTGATGGATTCTTTAATTAAAAAAAGAAAAGAGGAGAAAAAATTTTTAAATGTAATATTTTCCAATCGAGCAACGCGTCTAAATATTCGAAAAATGGAGAATTTCGTTATTTCTTAGTGGATTTTTCAAAGTTTTAGTCCCATTTTTTATACTATAGTGCTACATAAAATATACTATACTACGCTTTTATATACTATAGTGTTACATAAAAAAAAGGTTACATAACAAGAAAAAAAGAAAAAAATGTTGAAAAAATTGGCTCTGCTACATAAAAAAAAGCTACATAACAAGAAAAAAATGTTGAAAAAATTCGCTCCAACGGCGTGCAATCAAATGCAACTGCTCTATCATTTATGATAGAACAGTTGCTTGAGTTCCTTAAAGGCGTAATAGATAATGAACAAACAAGACATTGCTACTAAAAAAACATGGATTTAATGCCTTACACAATTGAAGTTTAAAATTGCTATGCTAAAGGAGGCATGAACATCAAATCCCACATAACAGATTTAAATGACATGGAAAAAAATCAGTATTCCTAGCGAAAACATTGACTGATGAAATAAGCTTATTATAAATATCTTGAAACCAATTTTTCCTTATTCGCAACCAGATGGAGCTACTTGATGAAATTGATTTAATTAACTCGACTGATTAATAACTTCTGAGAAATTTAAAATAGTTTATTTTCATCGGGAACACACAAGAAGAGTACAAAATTTCAAAATTCCAGCGCATATGGAAGTAAATGACAACTTGATTACAAAATTTTAGCTTTGCAAACATGAGACAAATCAAGTTAAATAAAATTCACGAGCCGTTTGCATAATATGAATGTTCTCATACCTAATAATTGTATTCAGGGTTCACTTTCTTCTTACCTTATATTTTAAAAGAAAAATTGAATAAAAAATTGCATTAAATTCTTTAGTCGAATTTTTAGTGCAATCTTCATAACAGGGGATACATGCTTATACATTAAAAAAATATTATTCACATCTAGCTGCTTTCAACGACCAGCTGCTTGCCACTATATTAATAGTACTAATTTATTAAAGTCAATCAATTTTATTCAAGTCAACATTTTTATTAAAGTCAACATTTTTATCACAACAAATGGAAACATTGTATTAAATTATATTCGCACTATAAACAAACAGCATTCTGATTGGTTAGCTAAGTTAAATTATTAAGCAAAATCGGTCCAGTCGAAATTTTTGTCGAGGTTTTATTTTGTGACACTTTTCAAAAATTTAATGCAATGGTATATGTGTACGTTGGAGGGGGGCAGATGATCATTTATGACTTATTAAGGGGTTATCAGCTTTTAAACGAAATAAAAATTTGCGGAATTGGTTCTGTAATTGTGGTTGGTGTCATATTTTTCGTCATAGATTTTGAAATTTCTCTCAAAAATTCAAAAGTTTTGAGGAAAACGATAATTTATTAAAGATACAAATAAAATCCTGAATATTCTTTCTTTATAAACATCTGCTACTCAGAAGATAACTATGGGCCAAATTTGTAACTCTAGATCTGACGCCAGCCTTGCAGAGCGTTTTGAACAATTTTCGTATCATGCAATGCATAGAATTCCAACTTAAAAATATTATGTTAAAACTCAAAGGATTAGAGAAATGAAATTCCTTTACACCAAAATTGTAAATTTGGTCCTAATCAATCTGTGAGAAGAAGTTCAAAAAGTGTATTCAATTTTCTTCGCTATGACGGAGCTCAACACAAAAGGATGCCTTAATGTAGAAAGTGGAGCGAGTCCATCTTAAATCAGAGGTAAAGGATATTAATCCTTGATATAGATGGTCAGTGAGGCCATAATCAGTTAAAGACTTAATTTTATTTCAGCTATTTTTTAATTTTTTTTCAAATTTTTCGTGTATTTAAAAAAAAAAAATTACATTTTTCTTTCCAAGTTAATTGAAATATTTCTCACAGAATTGGAGTTTAATCTCTTGTAACATTAATTTAGTTTAACTCAATTTAGTTACAATAATACCTCGTTTTGAAATAACACAAAGGCTGCTTTGGAACGGACTTCGTAAATTTGAACCGCGGTCAGATGAAGCGGACGCCACCTAAGCTGGCATCCGTTATTTCCAAGTTTCTGCATTGAGATAGCGGAAAATCAGTTGGTCATCAGATTTAATATGCACTCAGATCCAAATATACATAGGAATGTTTAGAGGAATAGGATCTCAAATCCATAGAGTTGAAATAGTGATATATATAAGCTCTATGCACAAACCCGGAACCCTTCAGCCCCAAAGCCGATATATTATCACTAAGCCGCCATAAAGTTTTGAAGTGAGTGGGGTGGGGCGGGGTGCTCGGTAACAAAAAACTTATTGATTTTTTTTTTTTTTTGTAGATACAGGTACATTGCTTACCTGAGCATACACAATGATTGTCATATCTATTAATCACTAATTAATTAATGGATTAAAATGGAAGAATAATGTTTCATTAATATCATTAAGGAAATCTTACCTTAATAAGATTAATATAACATCTTAGAATTAATAAAAAGAACTTTGAATATATATTTAAAAAAGAGAGAATCATGAGAACCAAGCAAGTCCCATGATTTGCTGTGAAATATATAAAGTAGCAAAGAATAAATAAATAAGAAAAGAAACACAATTCGAAAGTATATTTTTTATTGTTGTTCATTGGCAATATTAAATAATGAATCAATGCATTTTAATTATAAGACACATAACTACTTTTTAATAAAGTCCTTTTTCAGCATTACATTTAATTGTTAAATTAGTTATTGTTAAGTTATGAAGTTATGTTAATTATTGCATTAATTTAATAAAAAGGATTGAGAGTTCGAGTTCTTATTAATTTAATTTTAAAAATTATAATTAATATTTTTTTATAGATTTTAAAAGCTTTTACAGTAATAATAAATGTTCTTAATATTATTAAAATACTGATAAAATTTATACATTTTGTATTTGTGCATTAATATATTTTACTAAATATTTAACAAAAATTTGAGAAAAACAAATAAATAATGAAATGAAATATGAGAGCTTAACGCCTATAATCGAATATAAATGCCGAATTTCTTTATATCAATTTTATATAAAAAAACTGCTTTAAAAACTACTTTAAAACACTTTAAAAATTTATTAAACATTTTTACTACTTATTAAATGCGCAAAACTGAAAGTATGTTCTTTAAATAAAAAGGGGGGAAAAAAAGCGAGCATATATGCCACTGACGATTAGCACAAATCTTAATCAATACATTATACCTTGAATGCTTTGATTCATATTCAACAGCTATTTACTAGTGACTTCTAAAAATTGATTTAAATCTAATTTAAAAAAATAATTTTCGAATTAATCTAAATGAAAAAAAAAATGTATTTATTTATTATTATTTACAGGACAGTGTTTATAGGCTCGTTTTCTATCTGCTAACTGCGAAGAACAAATTCGCCCAAAATATCCCCAAATTTATTACTTATTTAGTTCTTGGGTTATAGGTGTTCACTTAGAAAGTTTTTCCAAAATTTAATTACTTTTTAATAAAAAATTAATCAATATTTAAACCTTCTTCTTTATAAAACCTTTTTCTTTCGAACATATTATCGTGCGAAAATTGTTCTTACGAATTCAAATTAAATGAATAAATAAATAAACAAAAAAAAAATTTGAAAACCAAAAATCAGCAATGTCTAATTTAATTCAATAAATTTTTTTCCTTTCCATTTTTAAACGGCTTTTTAAATATATTTTAAAGTTTATTTTACATTTATGCTTTTATTTGTTTGAGTTACTATATTTAAATTGAGGCACATTGCGACGATATTAAATATATTGCACGTTATCGTTGCTTTATTATAAAGAAAAAATTCTAAAATTTGAACAAAAATTAAAAGTTTAAGCATTATTACGCTGCAATGCTTTAGACTAATGGTTGGAATATCTCATCTCACATTTTTTTTTTTTAATGTGTTCAAATGTCATAACTAGAAAAAAAAAATTTTGTATTAGATATGGCATGCACAGCATTAATTTCCATAATAATTAAGCCTGACAAGTATTACAGCATAATTTTATTTCGTAAAACATAGCTTTTATTAATAAAATATTAACCCTTTGCAATCGGAAAAGTAATTCGATGCATAAATATTCACCTAATTCAAAGACGTGTTTATTACTTTGAAGAATAAATATATATAATTGTTTTAAGTTGAATTAATTCTTTCCGTTTAATTTGCATCTTCTTATAATCAAAATTAAATAAATAAATAAAACGTCAAAATGATGCACTATCTCTGAATGTTTAAAGGCACCATTCGAGTGTAAAAGGTTAATTTCATAAATATTGAGAATATATAAAATCGAAATATATCATATAATTTTTATTCTAATTTAATTTTTTAAACTAAGAAATGAAAATTATTTTGATTATAAAATGATTCTATTTTATTTATTAAAAGTGACAAGTAAGATTAGTTAGTTAAAAATATATATATATAAATACACCTCCTCTTAGAAATCGAAAGCGCACACCCATAAAGAACCAACAAAAACAGAAATTTCTGGAGCTAAAAAAGAACCGACGCTTAACGACTTACACGTGCCGCGATATTCGGCACGTGGAGTTCCTCCTCCCTCTCCCATGACTAGTAATCTCTAGAAAACTCTTGCTGTAATTCGCCAATAATGAAAGCGCCGCCAACAAACTGTTTACTTTGAACGATTCGGTAGTTGAAGTAAAAGCTGGGACATTGCATCCAAATCCTTTTAATGACAAATTATTTGCATCCAATTTTTGAAATTTACTATCATAATAAATAAAGGATACGTAATGCAATGATTTTTTTAAAATATATTTTTAGACAGAACCAAACTTCATAAGACAATGATTTCCGGAACATTTTTTAAATCAAAAGTTATGTTTAACGATATAACCATAAAAAGCTAATTTTAAAATAAAATTCTGAAACTAGTTATTAAGGTATGATCATAACTATCATCAGATTTTCACATAAAAGACAAATAAAAATTGCTTCGTTCGATTAATTTTGTCAATTTTTTGAGCATGTGCAGTGATGCAACCTTTACTTCACTTACGAAGTGCAGAGTAAGAAAATAAATACCGATCAATCTAAGAGCGATAAATGGGTGAAAGTTGCACTCCCTCTATTGCTAACGAATTGGGATTTGCTTCACTTTTCCCGAAGCTACTAGAAAGCCGGTAAACGAATATAAATACCCTGCGGCGGAAAGTACTGTCAGTTTCAGAATTCGACTTAGCAAAGTGAAAGTTGAATTTGCGATCTTGTACAGCGACGTTCTCTAACTCTTGTGTCTCTCTGCGATTTAGCTTGAGTGTGTGCTAAAGGTTAAAAATGGCATTAAGAGCTCTCGTTCCATCTATCCTCGGTCGTGACTGGTGGAATACATGGGATTATCCCGAGAGGATTATGGACCAGTGTTTTGGGATGCAGTTGTTGGATGATGACTTGTTGCCTCCGCGAGTTTACCGAGGTTACCTAATCCATCCTCGCACACAAACTTCCATTGCCAATTCGGGACAGTCTGAAGTAAAGAACGATGACAAACAATTCCAAGTTGCTCTCAACGTCAAGCAGTTTAAACCTGAAGAAATTGAAGTGAAAATAGTTGACAACTGCATCGTCGTCCACGGCAAGCATGAAGAGAGAAATGATGAAAACGGTAGCTTTTCCGCTCGGGAATTTACTCGACGATATATGCTACCTCAGGCCTGTGAAGGTGATACCGTAACATCTAGTTTGAGTCCTGACGGCGTTCTCACCATCGTAGCACCAAAGAAGGCTATTGAAGCACCTCCTAAACAAGAACGTCAAGTTCCTGTGAGTGTGGAAGATTCCAAAACTAAAGAAGGCGAGTAAACTCTAATGCCTTTGTTCTGAACTGTAATAATCAATCGTAGAACTGAAACTGTTGAACAGGGATCATTACTCATACTTAAGCTCATGTGTTCCTATTGTGGACTGCTTTTTGAATCTAAATGGATGTATATGTAATGTAAATGCACATCTAAGCTTCATGTGAAAATCGTTTTTTGTATTATCTTGTCAAATAAGCAGCCTGTTATTTATTTTTTCTAATAAAAGTATTATTTGCATATTAAGTATGTATTTATGTGTCTTGTCACTTTTGTGCTTTAAAATAGAATATAATGGATACTTAATTAAAATAAATCAATGTTATAAATAAAAAAAAAATAGAAATTAATATCTATCTTTTAACATTCTCTTATTAATAAGAAATCACTTAAATTTTATATATATAAATTAAATAAGAATACTAACTTAGTACTTTATTTTTAATGTAGAGAAAGAAAACATAAATATATATCTTAATGTCAGAATTATAAAATTATTTTATTTTTTTAAAGCAGAATTTTTATTGACCGAGTTGTTTAATATTAATAAAACTAAACTTGGTAAGTATTTGATTTCTTAAAAGTATTGGATATAAATAAAATTTGTTATAAGTATAGCAAAAAATGTGTTTTATATATATAAAATTATTAAAATATTCTTAGGAGTAGAATTTTTGATACATTAAAAATAAGATTAAGAAATTTTAAGCAATATTAAAAAAATATTTTTAATATTCTATTTTCTTGTGTTGTCTTCATAAAAGAAATTCTGAAACGGTTTAAAATCTGTTTTTATAAAAATATACCTGTAAAACTGATTCACATATATTTTAATAATATATCAATTATATAAATAGAATTTCTGTTGCACATATTTTTTTAATTGTATCTGATATGACCAGTTTTAAAGTGTAGTGTTGAAAAAGAATGAAAATATAGTTCATCATTACTGCTACTGTCAACCAGGAATTGAATTGCAATTAAATAGGATTATAGTTAATACATACTATCTTATTTAATTTGATAATATTCTGATTTTGCAAATATTATATGCATCATAAAAAATTAAACTTTAATGTTAAAATGTGATCTAATGCGGATTAAATCCAAACAAATTAAGCTATGCATGATAACAATATTAATCTTTTCCCTACAATATATGAACAAAAGGAATGAAGATGTGTTCTCCGGCGTATGCTCCACAATCGTAGTTTTTAGCTTTTGCCGGGTTAACAATAATCGAAATTCACGAATACCACAATAGTTGCTTAATCTATATCTGATGCCACCAAAGTGCCTAGGTTATCTTTAAACAAAAACACGAATACCACAATAGTCGTTTAAACTGTATCTGACGCTACCAAGGTTATAAACAAAACTGTTTTGTTTGTTTGTTTGAATGAGGGGGATTTAGGGATTTTTAGCTACAAAGGCTGTCATCCCAATAAACAACTTTTGGTTACTTTGATGTTTGTAAACATTTAGTACACTATTGCCAGATATTTTAGCTTAATATTTTTAGCCTGTAATATAATTTTTTTTTATTTAATCAAAATCTTGAAAAATGGAATAAATTGCAGATTTATTTCTCCGAATCATACTGTCTTGGTTTTAATTAAAAAGATAAATAATTGAATTTAGTAAAAAAAAAATCAGTCTAGTGATGAAATTTGAATGAAGTGGCAACATTGTGCAAGGTAAATAAACAATATGATTGAAGTTGTTTCTATCTGTGAAATGTAAATTCAAATTAAAGAAATCATAACGGTGAAATTTCGCTATAGGAAGCGTATCTAAATTGAGAATTATTTTCATTTCAATAGATACTATAAGCTAAACAACTGATCTGAATAATTATAAAGAATTAAAATAGCTTATATAGGATATTTAATAATGAACGCACTACAGTTCCGATAATAGATTTTGGAAAGGACGTAGATTATTTTTAGATATAAATACTATCTGTAATTTCATTTTAGAGAATTAATTTATTGCCGATTGTGCCTTTTGAAGAAATGTTCATGTACAAAAACGTCTCATGCCCGCCCTTGATTAATCGAAATCATTCTCTATACGTATGAAAATTTCAAACTATTATGAAATGCTTTTCTAAAGATTGGAAATGATTGTACTGTTCAAGAAATCGAGGTAAATTTTCATACCACTTTTTTTTTTCTTTTTACGAATGTTTTAAAAAGTGTTGTTCAAATAAGTTTTTAATTACTATATGGAAAGCATTATTTTTACAATCACAATGTCAGAATTAACTTTAATATTTTCGTTATTAATTTTCTTATAAATATTAATACAGTATGCAGAATTTGATTCATTATCTGCTTTTGATTCACAATTTTCTTTTTCTTTTAGGACTTTAGAATTTACAGTACTCATGTGTTACTGTAAATATTCCCACACCTTTTTTTTTATAAAGGGAAAATGAATAAAATATATGTTTAATCGCATAATTACGCTAAAAAAGCAATTCGAGTTTAATTCCTTTTCTATATTTCTTTTATTTTCTTTATTATATAAATTTAACTGTGTTATTAACTATTCTCATCCTCAATTATAAATTATACTTTGAAATTTGATATATAATTTTTTATACATATATTCTAGATTTTAATTAATTGGGACTATATTTTGAAATTCATAAATTATAGATAAAATAATATTAATATGCTATTAAGTTCGAGTTAAAAGGCATTATATTGAATATATGATGATAAGGAAAAATCATATTTATTTTTGTAAATTAATTCTGATTATTATAATTAAAAAATTATTATGAATTATTAATGATAAAAATCCATTTTTTAAAATACATCGAATAGCAAAAACAATTTGATTCTAATTTTTCTATATCTTTGCGATACAATTTTTGCTGAACTTGTATAGTAAAACCTCTTTTAACAAGCATAATCCAGTATCTAATCTTACCCGCAATTGTTAAATGAAACGATTTTTTTTTCAATAGAAATCCATGTAATAGAGGATTGTGTATTCCATTCGAAAAAAAAAAATATTCAAAAAATTTTTTAAAAATGTATTCTATTATTTATAATGTGTGCAAGAAACAAGAAATATAATGTAATGTGTAGCAAGAAAATTGTTTAGACATTCTCTTTGGCTACACTTCAAAATTTGGTAGAAACAGCATTATCATTGTTTGAAACTTTATCATTAATTAAGCGTACACAGCTACTGCCTTATCAGGGTAATACTTCTCAATATACGATGTAATAATTTTCTCATATTTCATTGGAAGGTTGTTGCTCTGTTCCATCTATTTCTTCATTTCTTGAGTCAATTCTCTTCCAAATCCAAGCTTACTACTGTAACACAGAATGCAGCTCTGTAAGTTGTTCAGTAGTTTTATGTTCTTTCATCAGCTCATCAATATCATTGCTGTCTACCTCTGATACCATAATCTTGCCTCAGACTTGCTCAACTTCTTCCATGTAGATATAAGGGTTTTCTTGAAGCAAGTACACAATACAGAATAATATAGGCCAATCCGCTATGTGACGTCATGATGTCTCTTTGCCTCTTGTTCTCTGAAACATCACTGACTAAGCGAGTCACTTTTTTACATCCTGGTGTGCTTATTATGCGAGATGCTTGTTAAGTGAGGTTGACTGTATATTAATGAATAATTTTCAAATAAGTTTCTTTATTTTGTTGCAATTAAAGAGTTTAAGTAGAAAACTGTGATAACGAATCTTATCTATTCAAATATTTTTCTTCTAAAGAAAATAAATTTTATCCAAAAATTATCTGTGAATAAAATTGTAAAAATTAGTTTATTTTGCATCTTTTTATATTGATGTCATATTCTGTACTGTTGGCATTGCTTCTGTAATGAATATATATATATATATATATATATATATATTAAATGTATTTTTATTAGTATTAACTTTCTTTCCTTTTTTTTTCTATATTACTATTAGTTTTGTATTATTATATGTTAATATTCACATTAACAGTAATATCTTTTGTTTATTAGAACAACCATGTATTTTGATGCTACAATTTATTTTTTAGTATGCCATAGATAAGTATAATAATAAATGATATTTATAAAATCAATAGACTTGTGTAAAATTTTTACACATTAAATGTTTTTCTCCTTGTTTCTATCCCCTCAAAACAATGCACTTTTACTCAAACTGTGTTATTTCATAAATTGACAGAAAATTCTATTAACTGATAATTTGTTTATTATTGTAGGCCTTGTATTAATTGGTAAAAAGAATGTTAACAGAAATAATGCATAGGATTATTATTTTATTTTGTACTTTTCAGATGCACTGTGAAATTTACTTTTCTCATAATACTACTTGTGGTTATAATAGTTGAATGGCTGGAATATTCATTTACTCCTTTATTGTTTTGGCCAAAGTTATCTCATCTTTTCACTTCTCATAATTCCATTAAGCTGCTGATTGTTGGAGATCCTCAGTTAATTGGATATCGCAATTCCGCTCCTGGCTTATTTGGTAGCATAATTCGCTGGGATGCCGATAAGTAAGTTTATATATGCTGATTGTTATTGGAACATTGTTTAAAGTTTATTTGGTTTAAAATTTTTATTATTCAATAAATATAGCAAATATATTGAAATTTAAAATTCAGTTAATGTAATAAATTCTCAAATGTACAAAGTCTGTCTCTAAATCTGCATTACTAAAGCTGTTTTTTCCCCCCTTGTAATCTTATTAAAAATAATATTTTTAATAATATTATTATAAAAATTATATTTATTCTATTTAATGGGCTTCATGTTTTCAAGATGAAATTTCATTAATAATTTTCCCCTCATTTGTGATATTGTAGAATTTTAAAATTTGTTCTCTTGTATATTCTTGATTCTCACTTTTTATTATAATACTTTTAAAATTTAAATATTAGTAATAATTATATAAATTAAAATAAAAAATGATCTAATTACATTCTACATATGGGAAGTGCAATGTTCTTTTAAATTTTAGCAAAAACTAATTTTAAATGTTTGCAATATTTGTACTAATGGATTATAAATTAGTTAGAAAGTAATTAAAATTTAAAAAAATTTGGTATACTAAGAAAAGTGTTATCTTAAAATATTTTAAAATTAATTTATTTTTATCTGTGATATTAATAATAAACTCTCAAACAGCTGAAATAAATATGATTTAATATCATTCTTAATTAGTAGGCATGTTTGTTATATTGCTATTATTGGAAGTGGGCTATGCCCTCTGAACATTCAATGTAATCATTAATTTATAATGATATATTAAAAATATATAAATATTATTATATTAAAAATAAATAAATATTATTATTAAATAATAATATTATATTTCTTTTTAATATAATATTATTATTTAATAATAATATTTTATTAAAAATAATAAAATATTATTTTTAAAATTTACAAAGCATAATTAATTTGCATAAAATTAATAAATTATTGAAAGTTGTTGATTTAATAAAGAATATTTGCATATTATGTTACAATTTCTCTTCATATTAAAAGGTAAGTTTTTAGATAGGAAAACTGTTAAACATTGTGGCTAAAATTCAGGTTTCTCCTATTCCTTTTTCCCTCCCCAATATTTTAAAAACTCAAAAAAAAAAAAGAAAAAAGAAAAATGTCCAAATTGCAAGTTTTATTTTCATAATAATTTTGTTTTTAATACATTTTTCAATTGACATTTAATGTAGATTTCTAAGTTTTTATTATTTCTTAAGCTGCATTAAATTTTTGGTACAGTTAAATATTAGATTGAAGTATAGATTATTATAAGCTGTAATTATTGCCTGGAACTTTCTAAATATAATTTTTTCAATGCAAAATCTATGAAGTAATATAGAAAATATTATTTTTATCATAATTAGTTCACTTTGCTATATATACTTAGGTATATAATATTTTATACATATTATTTTATATATTTTTATCCATCCACTGCATATATCATAATTTCAACTGTTATTTTACAGATATGTCAGAAAAACATTTGCTCTAGCATACAATTATGTTAACCCAGACATTGTTGTGTTCCTTGGAGATAATTTAGATGAAGGAGAAATTGCAACTGAAGAGGAGTTTATTATCTATTTTAAAAGGTTTTGTGATATTTTCAAAGAAGTTGATTTTAATAAGGTACAAACTATTTATACATAGATGTGCTTTTATAATACTTGCTAAATAAATTTAAGTGCAGTTTTATTAACAAGGTGCCAGGCAAAAATCTGCCAAATCTTAACAATAACAATTGGTACCCTTCTAATGGTATAAACCAAAATTCAAGATTGATAACAGTAAAGGCCAAGTTAGCAGAATAAAATTTAAATTTTGGTTGTTCCAAACAGTTATTGAAATTAGTTTAAGTAATGTTCATTTGGGAAATGCATAATTTTTTTATGGAAACAATATAAATACTTAAATTTTATTTAGGAAAATGTATAAATTTTATTTAAGAGTAAATTTTAATATTTACTACATTTTTTTAGTTATTAAAAAAATTATGTGGCTTTGCAGTAACATTGATTTAAAATGAGCTTAGATTTTGTTTTGGAATTTTCAATTTGCCATAAAGAGTTAGCATTATCTTTTTCCTTCAATTTCACATCATTATTTTCCTAAGAATTATTGAGAAAACAGTTAGTCTTTTCCCTTGATTACAAGTTTAAAACACTCTGCCTTTAATTTTTTTTTTTTTTTTTTTTTTTTTCATTTTTACCAATGATATTTTAGCTCACTTATTATTCAGGGGTGTTTGTGCTCCGGGGAAACCCCGGAATTCCGGGGATTTTGAACTTTGATACCCGGAAATTCCGGGGATCGTCGTTCAAAAGGAAGTAGGAATAATAATGAATTATTTATTTTGATCTGGGTAATTTTGTTTGCTTTGAAAGCAGAAAACGAAAGGTCAGTGTGTGTGGTGAAAACTTTTCCTTTCTTTCTCCAAAGGCAATGATAATGCGTGAAAAGGGGGGAAAAACTTCTTTTTTGTTCTTTCCTTATTGCGAGTTATGACTCATTCCCCCGGTTCTCGGACATTCTCTTCTGGATTCTTTTCGGCAAGTAGGCGCGGCAGAAAAAAAAGGGAGAGACTTTGTTCGACCAGATGTGCGATAACGTGACTCTGGGTTCAAAGGTCTTATCTCTCCTGGCGTGGCACCAATAAGTAGAGAAGGGGGATTTTTGGCCGTATTAGCTATTTGTCATTGATCGCTTCGCAACTTTTTTTCCTCCGTTGTGTAAAATTTTCGTTTAATTTATTGATGCACGTGTACATTTTTCGTTTCGCTTATTGAAATATTTTTTTAATTTATGTACGCAAGAGAATTTCACTGTGAAATTTCAGCATATGAAACAGAAATTACCCCTTAAAAATTCATATCTAATTAGTTTTACAGCATTAGATCCAGAGCTAAGAGGTAAAACCAGTACAATATTAGTTTTTGAAAATAGGTGGACCATAGGTGGATGTACATTTGACCATAGGTGGATGTACATTTTATGTGTTTTAGAAAGAATCAAAGATCTGTGGGATGCTCTTATTGCATTTTATTTTCTCTACTTGGATAAAACTGATAAAAGGGATTATTTTTCTTATGTTGAAACTGTATACAATAAAAGAAATATTTCTGCTGCTCAGAAAAAAATTGTTGAAGGGGTGTATTCTTGCTTGCATTCCCAACAACTCACAAAGGATGCTTTAGCTCGGAAAAAAAGAATACTAAATGGGTTATTGTTATGCAAAACAAAACTTTATTGCATATGGCATTATATTCAGCAGTATTACCATAGTTCAACACATATATTAAATTATTTGAAACAAAAAGACCAATGCTTCATTTAATACATTCCAGTATTTATAAATTGATGGCAAAATTTTTCTCTTTTTTTATGAAGCCAGAAAATATAGAGTGCACATCTTATAATGATTTATTAAAGGTTGATGTCACAAATCCAGAATTCCATCTACCTAGCAAAGTAATATTTACTGGTGCAGAAACTTCCACTCTCCTGAAGAAATTATCAAAAAATCATCCAATAGCAAAAGAATTCCAAATTTCTCTGATAAAAGCTTATACTAATACAGCACAGCATATGAAACAGAAATTACCCCTTAAAAATTCATATCTAATTAGTTTTACAGCATTAGATCCAGAGCTAAGAGGTAAAACTAGTACAAAATTAGCTTTTGAAAAATTATCTTTTATGTCCCATATTTTTAGTGATAATGAAAAGTCAAAAGTAGAAGATGAAATAAGGTTATACCAGAGTGATATTGATATCACCAGGGGTGTTTGTGCTCCGGGGAAACCCCGGAATTCCGGGTATCGTCGTTCAAAAGGAAGTAGGAATAATAATGAATTATTTATTTTGATCTGGATAATTTTGTTTGCTTTGAAAGCAGAAAACGCAAGGTCAGTGTGTATGGTGAAAACTTTTCCTTTCTTTCTCCAAAGGCAGTGATAATGCGTGAAAAGGGGGAAAAAACTTCTTTTTTGTTCCTTCCTTATTGCGAGTTATGACTCATTCCCCCGGTTCTCGGACATTCTCTTTTGGATTCTTTTCGGCAAGTAGGCGCGGCAGAAAAAAAAGGGAGAGACTTCGTTCGACCAGATGTGCGATCACGTGACTTGGGTTCAAAGGTCTTAATTTTGCAAAAAAAGTAATTCATTGAACTTTTATAATTAGGTCATTCAATACTTCATAATTGTAATTTTTCATTTCTCCCCCCCCCCTTCTCGAAACTCCAAAATGTCGGTAGTAAGTCCGTAAAAGTTTCAGGGGATTTTTTGGGGTCCCACAAACACCCCTGTATCACCAAAGAAATGCTCTACACATCTGATGAAAGTGGAAATCAAGTCAAGTGTACAATTGATAAATTTTGGTCTAAAGTTTTTAATTTAAAAGATGATTTCACAAATGATTATAAGTATCCTACATTGGCTAAATTGGTCAAAGCCTGCCTTAGCTGCTTCCATGGCCCATTAGTGGAAAGTGCATTCAACTTAATGGATACACTTGTCACTGACTATAGAACCTCTCTTAAGATTGATTCTCTAGATGCAGTGCAGACTATTAAATATGATTTAATGGCTTCTAAAGAAACCTCATGTGAAAAATATGGCTCAAAAAATCCAATGACTGATCCAATTCACAAAGATCTCTTACTGAATATGAACAGAAGTTGGAAAACATATCAAGAGGACTTAAAAACATGTATTTCAGATGAGTCACTTATAAAAGTCTCTGAAAAACCTTCTACATTAGCAGAAAAGCAAGCTGCTTCTACCTCTGCATGTGCTGTTCTCAAGGAAATTTCTTCAACTGTAAATGAGGAAAATGAAAGTCAACCTTCCTGCAATTATGAAGTTCATCACAAAAGAAAGACAAGCCTACAAACATCAGAAAATAAAAAAAAGCAGCAGAAATTAGATAATTTTTTTAAAAGAATTAATTCAGGTAATTTAAAATATTTGCATAAAATGTAGTAGTTTATATGTTTGAAAATTTATGGTTATTAATTTTGCAAAAAAAGTAATTCATTGAACTTTTATAATTAGGTCATTCAATACTTCATAATTGTAATTTTTCATTTCTCCCCCCCCCCTTCTCGAAACTCCAAAATGCCGGTAGTAAGTCCGTAAAAGTTTCAGGGGATTTTTTGGGGTCCCACAAACACCCCTGTATTATTAAAGCATAAAAGATTATGCACTCTTATTTGAAAACTTTTTCTAACCTTCCAATTATTACTTTATTATTAACTCAATTTTTCTAAATATATTTTCCAGATGTGTTTTGGAATAAGAAGCATATGTCCTTTAAGAATCTCTCCCCCCTGTCCCCCCACAGATTTATGTTATAGTATTACTAAATGATTTATAAATTTTATTTTGGCTGTTGAATAATTTTTTGCAGTGTGTTTGTTTAATAAATATTAGATTAATAAAATTTGTATTGTCTATTTTTTTATAATTTCATTTTTACTAATCATGGAAAAAAGTAAATTTAGCAAACTTTTTTTTTAACTTTCTATATGATAAACAAAATCTATTTTTTTTAGATGTTAAATGAAGGTGTAAGCTAAAAAAACATGTTTTTGTTTTGTTCAATGATTGACATTATATTTTTTTTTATTAAGGATGTCTTTTTTTGAAGAAAAATTTCTTTCTTGCTTGAAATCATAGACTTTAAATTAATTATTTTATTATTATTAATTTTAATTGAAGTAACTCATTCTCGTTCTTGTTTCATTATAATTTGTGAATATTTATGTAATTCTTTTTGTTTTTAGGCTCTTATAGTTCCTGGTGATAATGACATTGGAGGAGAAGGTGCACCTCCCCAGCCGTTTTTTGTGAAGAGGTTTAATAGATATTTTCGAGATGATGTTTTTATTCGTTACCAATTCTTAGAATTTATAAAAGTAAGAAAGTTGTGTCTACATCATTAGTTTTTCTGAAATAATTTTTCAGCTGTACTAATAAGATAAAAGCATCTGTTATAAAAAGTTTTAAGGGTAAATTTATCACTTAGTATATTACTTTACTTAGTCTGAAAAATATTGCAGTTTTTATTTTTTCTGATTACTTATGCAATTAATTTTCAAAAATTAACAGTATAAATGTTTTAACTTTAAAAAAAAAAAAAAGAGATAGAGAGGATGAGAGAGATCATAGAACATTGTGTAATAAAACTGTAAAGTTGTTTATTCTAATATTTAATGATATAGAATGGCATTTTTTATATTTGTTGGAGTTCAAAAGAAAGTGATTAATTTATTAATTTTATGGAGTTATGAAATATTTATTGTTTTATATTCTTATTTCTAAATTTAAAATTATTTTCTCATTTTTAGCTAATGAAAAATTAATTATTCAATTAAATGCCATTAAATCATCATTATAATCTTTCTTATACTTCAGAATTCATGAACAGAATTTGAAATATTTATGACTTAGTAAATTCTTACTGCAAATATTAACGTATTTATCATATCACAATTTTAGTGTAAAAGAGTCTTTCATTTAAATTTTTATAGTTCATAAAATCAGCTATTTTAAAGAGTTATAAAATTTTATTACTTCTTTAAAATTTGCAGAACATTTGAAATAATTTTAACAATCCCAGAAAGCTAATTTTGTCACATTATTAATAGTTTTGAAAAGATTATACGAAATTAATTCAGTATTGTGAATATGTTTTTACAGTATGGAATATATTAATCAGTTAATTAAAATCTTCATTGACTAAGTAAAGCAAGTTGTTAAACTTTAAACCATTTTTTAAATAGCAAACCTCAAAACAATTTTCAAATTAAAGAGTTATTTTTTTTAATAGCATTAAGCTAAAGAAACTTTATTTTAATATATTTCTTTCCAATGTCTTAGCAATTTTTAAATTCATCTTGCTGTACAAACTTTGGGTGTCTTGTTGTTTGCTTGCACAGTTCCATACATGTTTAGTAAAAATGCAGTTTTGAATTAATAAATTTATTTTTTAGTTAATGATATAACAATTTCACTGATATCTTTCTTTTCCTTCTTGCTATTTGTGAGCAAAATTAAAAAATAAAATCTATTGCACAGTGGTTAGGATTTTTACACTGCATTTTTTAAAAATTTTATTTTATTTACTTTAATTTTGTTATTTAACCCTTATGGATTTCAGAATTCCATTCATAGATTTTACAATTCCAAACAAAGTGTGGCTTAAATTAGATTGATGTTTCTTTTCTATTTTAATTTAATGGCTCCTTTCTGACTTTTTTTTTGTACAGTAATTTAATTGATGAGTACACATTGGTTTTTGTTCTTTCAGCTGTTTAAGTATGTGCATTTCTTTTTGTGATTTACATTTTTGCTTTGATGTGTAGATTGCATTGATCTTTTTTTTACTATTATATTTTAAATAATTGTTTACAAAAATTTAATTGTTTTTTTTTTAATGAAATAATTTAAACATACTTCGAAACTATAGTATTTTTTTGTTTTATCTCTTTATAATAAGAAAGCTTTTTTTAAAAATGTTATAACAAAATTCAGTTTAAAACTTAATACGGATTTCCCTATTATGTTGTTTATATTTCAACAAAATGGATATATTTTTCTAATTTTCTGTAATGTTCTGGAATAATTGTTTTTTTTTAACTCTAAAATAGAATAAATTTTAATATCATGTTTTGTCTTTACTGGAATGCTGTCCTTATTAGTTACAAAAATTTTATGTTTCCAGTGCATTTAAAATATTACAAGCAATTAATTTGTATATTACCAGATTTGAATAATATATCCATCTTAAAAATACTCTTTGATACAGTTGAAGCAGTTTTCTTGCTAAGCTAGCACCATTAAGAGACTGGAATTATTATTGTATACAAATTATTTTTAAAAGAAGCAAGAAAATTTGTATTCTGTGTTGTATGGAAGTAGAAGTTGTAAAAATTCCAAATCATTTAATATACTGTTGGTTATTCTGAACATACTGTATTAATATAAATGTCTATGAAAACAAACAATTTTTATGTTATGTTTCTTTGATTAGACCATATTTGATTCCAATTTTATTTTTTAATTTGTTATTGTAGTAATATCATTAAGATTTTGTTTTATTGAAATATTTTAAGCATTTGACGAAACAAATATTTTTCCTTTAAATATTTTTTATTTTTATTTTTTAAAATTCATTTACATGTACTTAAAAATTTGTTCATTCTATGGAGATATGTGGTTTTTGTTGAAGCATGAAATCCATATTTTAAAAATAAAATATCTAATTTGATGATCATAAAACTTATTTCTATTCTATAGTTTAACAAGTTATTTTATAGAATAACAATTTACACTCCATTAACATAAAATTGCCAAAATGATTCATTTTGTTTGTTAATGCTATATTACAACATAAAATGATATTTTGATAGAAATCTTTTCAAATGTCTATTAAATTAGAAATTAAAAAAAAATCATATAAAATGCAATTTGTCAACAAATAACATGTTTTTAAAATAAAGTCTTAGGCAATTTTTGCCATTTTAATAATCCTTGTCATAACAAATAACATAATCTTTTTGAATTTAAAGCTTTAATTTCTTGATGTATAATTCAGCTAAATTGTTTATTTTAAACTTCATTATAAATCAATTTGTGGAATGATTATTATTTTTTAAATATATAGTTGAAGTGCAGAATTTAAACTTATTTTTAACTTGATCAGTTATTTCATGCAATAACTAAGTATTCTATAAAGTAACTGGATCACACTTTTTAGTAGTAACAGTGCTATTTTCAGCTCTAACATTTTCTATCAGTATATTATTTCTATAACAAAATATTAGTATAAAAAGCATTGAAAACAAATATTTCAATTTAATTATTCTGTTTCATTTTCAGATAAACTACATAACTCATTCCAGTAGCTATAGGATTGCACCAAATGTTTCAGAGTCTTCATTTAGAGTTGTACTGTCTCACATACCATTAACTCCAAAATACAGCTCATTTGTGAACAGGGTAATTGTTTTTATTACTTATTAGATTTAAATTAAATATGCATTAACTATGCCTAATTTCTGTTTTCATTGGGATTTAATTTCAAAGAATAAAATACTTGCACATTTGCACAAGCAAAGACCTTCCAAAATGTAATACATGTGAAATGATCATTTATATATATTGGGAACCATAAAATATGTGTAAAGTCACAATATTATTACATGGTAGGAAAATATTATTGAATTTCCTTTCTTCTGTTAATTATTTTTATAATAATAATTAGAAATTTCATTGTTTTGTTGCAAATTTATATGTATGTAATTATGAAGACATTTAAATTTCATGTTTTAGCAACATAATTTTATTTATTAGTTTGGCAGTCTTTCTCCTGTTTATATATCTTCATTCTGTTTGTGTTTTTGTATTAGATTCAAGGCCATCTTCTATTCATATTATATTATACTGTTTTGTTAAAAAAAATCTTTATAGAACTATTTATCACACTATACAGTTTTGTCTTATTTAGATTATGGTTAGGTTAGATTTATTTTGTAACTATTAATGAATTAAGTATTTTAGCTATTTTTCCAACTACCCATTTCTTAACAGATCCAGGTTTGATTAATCTTATTTAAAATTTAAATATTTTTTTATAGTCAGTCATGAAATTATTTTTTCTTCAGATTTAATTTAGTAGTTGTAGACTATATAGAGTACATTGATGAAATCTCATTTCTCTGTCCACATATTTCTTTCATGTCTTATATTTTGTACTGATACTTTCTTATTTATTTATTTACTAACTAATAAACTAAACTATTGCTTGGTATTCCTCAAAAAGGAATTTTTTCTTAAATTTAATTGAGAGAGTATTTATTTAAGGTACATGTAGACTGAGGAATATGATAAAGCCAGATGCAATTAAAAAGCTAAAATGAAATTTGAATTCACATGATTAGAAAATATTTAATTTTAAGAATGTGAAAAAATTATTGTATATATATATATATAATATATTTACAACGACTGAACAAGATACTATAACTCCTGGGGAGAAAACTATTAATAAATTTGTAGAATGGCTTTGTATAAGTTACTGTTTGTAGTTCATTTGTAATGGGCAAATACAACTTATGTACATACATTCCACAAAAAGATCATTAATTTAAAAAACTTATGCTTGGAGACAATAGCAACTTCTTTCCATGTACACCAAAATATTTGACAAAGATTCAAATGTAATCAGATACAGGGCTTAGATGGCTACCCAAAGAATTGTCCTTTGTTATCATGCTCATTAAATTAATCTTAGATAATTTAAGTAACATAAATTGGGGCATATTATTTTAATTTACAGTTTAATAATCAGGGAACACAGTTTGCACTATTGGATGAAGATGGTTGACCAGATTATGTCCTTAATAATCTTCTCTTGTAAACTAGCCAATATACGACAACAAGTAGACTAAATTCTAATGTGACATCACATCCCACATCATCATTGATACCCCGTAATATCTTGACAGTAAATTTGAGATAGTCAATATGATATGCTTCTCCTGACTTTTTCACACATAAACATGCTCATAGTTCTGGAATAATGTGAAAAGCAATTCATATTACTAGATCATAATCTTCTTTTATTACTGAATCTAATTTGTATGCTTCTGGCAACATTATCATCGTTTCAAGATAATGCAATCAATGATTTTGGAACAATAACTACACTGTGAATGTTTACCGTATGCACTTCATGTTAGATAGATTTTGATGATACAGTTTCCTGTAGATGTTCATGTTCATTTCATATTTTATCTGGGTTGCTCTTTTCTCCCACTTTCTGGTCACAGTCCTGTTCAAAGTTCTTATCTCTTTATTAATCAGCTTCCATTTTTGATAAAATTATGTTTGGCTAATAATGACTTTTACAATATGATATAAACTGTCATCAGTTGACATAGTACTGCTCCCACCTCTAAAAAGATTGGTAATTCTTGTTATTGCAGCTCTGACAACAACTTTCCCTAACAGCATCTCTTTTAAAATGCGAGTTCAAATATAATATCAGAATGTTATCATTAGTAGTAATTAATTGGTGTTGTGCGTTCTTTGCTTACTAGGTGATGCAGTTCAAATCTCATATTTTAATAAAAGGGGGGGGGTAAGATGTTTATATTTATTAAGAAGTTTTACAAATTATGATTGTGTAATTTTATACTGTACATTATACATGTATTAAGATGATTTTTTTAAACATTGATAATTAAAGAACATGTTTGGATCTCTTTTAACATGTAATTTTTAGGTTAAGGAAAGTAAAGAGTTTTATTTACTCTTTTTTTTTTTTTTTTTCTTTTTTTTTTTTTTTTTACTCACTTTTGTTTAGTCATAAACAGTTGGATAATGATTGCTAAATATCATAATTATTTTTTTAAAAATCATTGTATTCTTTGTTTAGCAGATTGCTTCAAATTAATATTGTTCTCATTATTTTATTTTTTATTTGTTTATTAGGTGATACCATATGTACAGCCTCATATTATTCTTTCAGCTCATGATCATAAGGTAGTTATGATATTGTAATTTAAATATTATCTTGGCAAATTTTTGATTGAAATTTTCATGAAACTGTTATTTTATATTAAAGAATGTGTTATTATTTTATGCATTTATTGATCTAGTGAAATTGATAGTTTACATATTTTTAAATTATAATGAGATGAAACAAATAATATTATTGCAGTTTTTATGTGAGATGTAACTAATTTTGTGGGTATTATTACTTGTTGATATTTTTTTATATAAATTTTTGTTTTTCTTCTTGAATTTTAGTCATTACACATTGTTGCTGAAAGAAAAACTGGAATCATTATCCAAACACCATCCATGGCAGATTTAACTTCATGCTCTTTTAACATCTCTGATTCCACCATTCATGAAATAATTGCTCCAACTTGTTCCTATAGAATGGGCACTAACAAAATGGGGTATGGTGTCTTAATAATAAGTAAGTATGAATAATCTTGTTTTATTTGAATACATCAAGTATTGCTGCAATGCAATAAAACTTCTAAAACTGGATTGTGATAAGTGAAATTCTTTGATAAGAAATATATTTCATGCAGCTGCAACTCTGGATTGTAAGTACTTTCTTTCAAAAGAAATAGATGAGGAAATTTTCCATATTATTGTAATGTTTGTTTTTTTAAATTGTGTAACATGAAGTTTATGTTTTAACTTTTTTTTAAATATAATCTAATTAATTTTTATGCATATTATTACTACTGTTTTTAATTGACATTAATGAATTGTAATTGATAATTTTTAAATGTAATTCTTTGATTTGGAATTTTTTGGGGTTAATTTTTTACTCTTTTTGTTTATGTTAAAGCATTATTTATCAATGAATAGTTGATGTTGTATAGGAAACACTAGATATAAAAAATGATATCATTTTCCTTTCCTTTTGAAAAAGCATTTTTTTTATTGCAGTCAAGCTATTGTTATTTTTATTTTAATTGGCTAGTTTCTCTTCAATATCATGCTTTTGTTTTGCATTTATTTATATATTCATTTTTTACTTTCTTAAATTAACTTCTGCTTATGTCTACTTTCACCAGTAAGGTTATTTTAAAAAAGAATAGGAATATCAGTCGGCTCTAAAATAATTGTAGTAGAGAAGTAGTTTTATCTTCAAAATTCTAGTAATTTGAATTCAGATTATTTACATTCCATAACCATGATTATTATAAGAAAGTAGTTTATATGAAGACCTCATTAACTATAAAATTGAAAGAAAGAGCTTGGAATATATTGATGTCAGATTTTATAGCTTAAAAACAAGAATTTCATATCTACTAAAATTTATTAGATAACAAATTGCTGACTCAGCATTATAAATGGGCTCACAAAATTATCTAAGGAGGGAATTAAAATTAGATTAGCATAATAAAAAAAATATAATAGATTTGTTTTGACATAGAATTGTAGAACCTAAAAATGAAATGTTACAAATACATGTAATAATATTAGTGAGGATAATTTGGAAAAGAGTTGTAATCTCAGTTGTCTTCGATTTTCTAAGCATATCTTTTCTTATTTCCAAATTCATTTTACAAATTGATGTTTCATATATATATATATATATATATTTATCATTATTAAAGATACTGCATAAAAGTAATGGTGTCCTCAAAAGATTAAAGTAACTTGTAGGTAAGAAGTGGAGGAGCTTCTGTCTTAAATATCATCTGGTATTATGAAATAAATTTAGTTATGTCTATTACATAAACATAGATATTGATAACAAATGTGTTCACATAAAGGAAAGAGAAATTAATGATGATAAATTTTATAACTTAGATGGCAAATCACTGATTCTGCATTTTAAAAGTTTTGGACAGAATTAATCGTGCATGGATTATAAAAATAAAGCAAAAATACTTGGATTTGTTTTGATGTTAAATAGTCCTGTAGGAAAATGATTTATCATGTATATAAATTATAGCGTTTTTTTTTAGTTGTGAGGAAAATTGATATATGAGTGTGTTCTTTCTTTTCCTTTCTCCTTTTAAGTTAGCTCAATGAATATGATGTTTTTGATAATATATCAGTTAATCAAAAATTGGCTTTTGCAACTTATTTTTTCACTTTTTTATGTGAAACAATTATTTAGAAATATTTAGAAACTTTATAGTAAAATATTCCATTGATTATATTATAATTGCTGTAATAATTTAATAATTTGGAATTTTTTGTTTTATTATAGATAAAAGTGGAGAAGTATCTTATAATGTATTGTGGCTGCCTTCAAGATTCCGTCAACTGTTCATTCTATTATTTGTTTTAATAATTATACTCATGTACTTACTTTTCTACATTTTGAGATGTTGTTTGCGAAAAAATAATGCCGTAAATCATGTTTACCCATATAATCTAAACAAATTTTATAGTCCTTCGAGCTTATAGATTTTTAATGAAAAGCAAAAGCTACTGCAGTGTTATTTACTTTCTATTTTTTAATTGTAACAGCTATGGGTTGATATTTTGATTCATGATATTTAATAGTGATCTGATAATGCTGATCATCTTGTTGTTACTTAGATTAGGATAGTTCTTTCTATGCATATGAAAACATTAGCTAATTTAATGATTAATTAAGTTTAATTGAATACTATTTCATTAATTTTTAAAAAATACTTTTTTAAGAAGTGATGAAAACAAGTGAACATTTTTAATATGAATACTTATTTTTCTTGTTATCAAACAAGGTATTAAGGATGACTTTGGTAGTAAGTTTACTGTTTGGCTAATTTATTATTCATTTTGTGAGAAATACCTCATGAAATAGGAATGTGTAATGTTTGTATCTATTTATTTATTGAAGAATTCATAATAATGCATGAATTTTTCAGCTGTGGTAAAATATTACTTCCCAAAACTCAAACCTGTATCTCACATTTCCAAATTTTCTTACCATATTGTGAGTACGTTTGAGCCTACCGATTTTTAATTTGTGTTGGTTCTTTGCCTATAGCAGAATTATTGAGAAAATTATAATCAAATATTTACAATTATGAAGCAAATCTAATTGTTGCAACTTACCATGTTTAGAATAATTTTATATTTATTGTCATTATTTGAATACTAGTCAAGATCTGTAAATATTTCAATTAACCAATATTTTGAATGAAAATACAACTGTTTCTCTATAATCTAACATTTCATCAATTCAGCCTCTCTGCAATTCGACGTTTTCTGAAGGGTGAGTGGGGAACTTTAAATTTACTATGTATTGATGCTGAGATGTTTAATTAAGTTTTGTAATCATTATTATATATAGAATAATTTTCTGTAAAAGTCTGTGCAATAAATATATGTTTCACCATTGAAAATCATTTTTTAAACAGACCTCTATTAATCCATTAGTTTCATGGTTTGATATCTGTTGTAGTACTGAGAGACTATTGTATTTCTTTTCTCATTAATATTTTTGAAAATTGTGAATAAGTATTTACATGTATAATGGGTATGATGATAGCCACCTATTTTAAGTCTATGTATTATTTGCGAAAGATTATTTATCTTAAATAACAATTAAAAAATAGCAGATGCATATATACTTGTTGAGCTAATGAAGCATTTATATTAGCGATGGTCACTATTCAGTTAAATAAATGTGAAAAATTTTTTAATACCTGCTTTTTACTAAGACATGCATTTAACATTTTTTTTTTTTTTTTTGCATTTTGCAGTTTAATCACCAGGATGCCAAATTCCATAAAACAATAACTAAAAAATATATGGAAATTATTTACATCAATCTATATTTTAATTTTAAAAGTTTTATGGCAACAAAAATTTATTTGTACTCTTGTTTTAAAGAGAATGCTTAAAGGAAGAAAATCACCTATGAAGCAGCAATTCTTCGATATTCTCTCAACAATGAGTGGTAATTATGTTGAAGCCTACTAATCCACAATTCCACAATATATATATATATATATATATATATATATATATATATAAAAAATATTTCTAAATAAAATACAATATTTTATTTTTTTTGTAAATTATGTTCAATAATTTAATTTTTATTTTTTTTAATCAAGAGATTAATCTATTGATATCCTGTATTATGTTTCCTCCTCATTCTGAATTTTTTTTTAACTTGTAAAAAAATTTTGTAAATTATGATTGGTTACATTCCAAAATTTGTTACTAAAGATGTATGAATACCAGTTACTTCATCGTACCTGCATCTACAGTAGATTTTTATTATTATTTTGGGTATGCTGTGTTTAAAATATATGGATGGCACACTTCAAAAATTTGAAAGTTACTAAAATGACATCAGATTTATTCCTCAAGAGCTTTGCATGGAAGCATTTGAAAGCTGATTTGTTTAAAATGTACCTTTCCCTCATGTTCATAAAGCCATTGAATAAAATTCTAGTCATTAAGGTCATTAGAAACCATGATTCATAATAAATGCCGAAGAATGTTTGAAGAGAGAACTTTTTGAACAAATTCATTTACATTAGTTTGATGTTTATTTTAATTCTATTGTTACATCTGTATAAATTGCTGTCTGTTGTTTAAATGCAAATCATTCTACCAATAAGTGCAATACATTCTACCAATAAGTCATTAGCATTCAAATTGTTTTTATTTAATTATTTGTTTCTCTTTTAATGTATACTTTAGTAACATTGAAATTTGTGAACAAGATTGTAGAAACTAAGATTATTGAATCAATCTTTTTTCATAAGATCTGATCTATTTCTTAAATTTTCTGTTATTCATATTCTTTCCTTTCCACAAGAAGTTTTTGTCAAGCAAGTGATATTTCTTGTATGTATCTGGAGATTGAATTTTGTCTTCCTAAAATTTTAAACTTTTGTGATAAATGATAATTTCAGCATGAAAAGTTTTTTATTCTAAGAATTTCTTATGTGAATATTTGTAATGCATAAAATTTTTTTACAGAGAACATTTCAAAAATTTATTATATTTTCATATGGTCTTTTAAAGTGCATTTTAAAGTAATTACAACATTTCTAGGGATTACTGCATTATTTAAATTACATGAAATTACCATTAATTGAAGAATGCATAGATTAAAACTGCAATTGTGCGAGCTATATATATTGTAGATATCAGTGGGTGCGTGATATTTTGTAACAGAACTTTTAGTATATTGGTTGGAATTTTGTTTCTTTTTGTGAAGATATTTTTAAGTATTTTATCTGGAAAATAAAATAAAAATCATGTAACTGTAAAGTTAAAAAAAATATGAAAACATGAGAAGAGTATTTTTCAATAAATCAAATTATATTTCATTAGTGTGTTAAATATTTACATTGTTTCAGAAAATATGCTGTAATATTTTTAATTTTTTTTTTGTTAAATTTTTTTTTTTAACTTTTTAGTTGTTAGCTACTTGCTATCCAAATTTCCCCCACCTATTTTTAATGTTCAATTAAAATTGTTTTATTAATATTGTTGAAAATTAAATGCAATTTCTAAATAATTCAATTATATAAATTTTCATGCAAATAAATTTATCTTTCATTAAAACTTAATGTTATTAATTACAAGGGTACAATTGTTTGCTTTTAGATTAGAAAGTAGTAATAAAACCACATACTTTGTAATTTTTATTTAGGAAAATATGAGCTTCCTATTGTCATAAAATGATTTAGATGCTTTAAAAAATTTATATTGTTTGCTTTAGTGATAAAGTTATGTGGAGCTAATGGATGAGGGGAAAGAATATTCGTTTTATTTGGTATTGATATTGTTCATCATACAGCTACTTGCAATATGTGTTTGATAACAATAATATTTTTTATGTAGAGTCAGCAAAATCTTATTTTTAATTTACTAGAAGTAGAAGAAACTCCTCTACCATTGACTAGACGTCATTGACTAGAAACTCTCAGATCATTTCTTATTCTGAAAATGATAAATAACAGTGCTAATCAAGCAGTTTTTTTCCTTAATTTATTATTTTTGCTAGCAATGATGATATTTCTTTGAAAACTGTCTAAAGAAATTTAGGAATGTGCATCTAAGCTCAATTTTATACAGGATAACAAAATACTTTCCATTAAGAAGCTTTTCACTTATTTGTAAAAAAACTTGAAACTACTTTCTGATACATAAGGAAAATTATTTTCTTGAACATAAATACATAGTTTGATTAATAAATGCTTTTTATTATGCAATATAATTACATAATTCAATTATTTTCAGCTTTTGATATTATCAGATAGTTTTGGTTCTAATGTGATAATATGAGATTGGGTTTTTTATACATAAAATTTTTGTAAGAAGTCATCTGTAAATGTTGAAATATCAAATGCAAGCACTTCGATTTTAATATTTATGTTTTTCATAAAATTGAAATTTTTATGTATTTAAATTTGTAGATAATATCTTAGGAAATTTTCTAAAACTGTTGTTCCTTTTTTGCAGCTTTCTGTTATTATTGAATTTATACATTTTTTTCATTTTTTGGAAAAACTCATTTTTCCATACTGAAGTGATATTTTTTTATTGAAAATATTAACAGAATTTTTTTCTCTGTGAAATTTTTATGCTAATATAAGCATTTTTCAGTCAACATGGTGTAATTTAGCTAATTATATTCAAAAGATAGGACATGGATTTTTTGTTTTGATTTTAATGGGCTTTTTAAATATGTATTAAAAATCCATTATATTACATTATAATTTTTTTCAAATAATTATATCAATTACTAAACGTTTCTTGAATTGCTACTTGTTATTGCTAACTTTTCAATACTTTTTGAATGAAGAAAAAAAAGATGGGATGCTTTTTTAAAGTGAGATTTTTTATAAGTTGATCAGGCATTATTTATACTCTAAATGAATTTCGATTGCTCGGATTTACTATTAAATTTTGTGTGTGAGAAATTTTTTCCCTTAAATTACTCTTATATCTTATTAAAATTTTGATTAATTTGTTTTAACTTTAATCTTGTTTTATGAATTTTTTTGGACGGATGTTTATACAATATAAATTTTTTTTCTTCATAATGTGTCATTTTATTTGTCTTAAATAGAGAGATTTACATTGTATTTTCTATTTTATTTAATTCTTTTCTTGAAATTTTTGTATCTTTGGGAAAAAAAATTAGTTGCTTATGAAAATACCATTGTGCTACAGCTGTATAGTAAATATATAGAATAATCCATTGCAAAAAGAAATATGATAAATTCTTTAGTTCTTTATGAATGAATGGAAATATTTTGTTGATTAATAAACAATACAAAACATTGTAAGATTATCTTGTGTCATTTTCTTTTTCGATTCTATTTAATATTTTGCTTTGAACTTCATGAAATGTGAGAATTCAGAAGTGATTTTTTTTTTTTTTTGGTTCTTGTTACTATTGTTCACCCAACATAACACAAATATTAAATTTGCCTAATATTTTTTTATTGCAAACTTGCTATTTACATTTTGTGCATTGACAGAATTGCATAATAAATTTTTATTTTGTATCAACATGTTAATAGATTGAATGAATGAAATGAAGAATTTAATGAAATCATTTTTGCCTACTCTTATACTTACCACAAACATACCGAATTCTAAGGAGAGAAAGAAATAGATTACACATCTATGAAGCTGCGAAAACAATTAATATTTATAAAAAATTCAGGTACTTGTGGATATTTACGGCCCCCGGTTTACTTAGCGATTTCGAGATTACGCTAAGATTACCAAGCCCCATTATATACAATGCAACCATCTCGGCGATACTTCTCATATGCTTGTTGATAAAAACCGGGAGTCATAAATATTCACAAGTACCAAAATGCATGTTCGTTTGAGAAAGTAGATTGCGAAATAAGTAAAGTATAATATGAAAGTTATTGTTCCCTTTGTGATATTTCAGTTTATGTTTATATCTGTGGCCATTTTTGACAAAATCTGCTTAGTAATAATGAATGATATTTAAAATTGTTAATATTTATCGTTCTATTTAATAAAATAACCGATGTATGCTATATACGCAGAAAATTACACCGTTTGTTATTTTATTCATTGAAAGGATTTTTAGAAATAATAATATCAAAGTTCATATATATACAGTGGCTCAAAAAATTGAGAGTACACCTTACTTTTACTTGATAAACGCGGCTTTCAATATAAATTATAATACATTACCGATAAAATCGGCTTTACCGATAAAATCGGATAAAATTATAATACATTACCGGCTTTCAATATAATACATTACCGAGAAGTGCAAACATGTTTTTATTTTTACACATTGCAAATGGTTTAATTTAGTGTAAAAATAAAGAAAAATCAACGGAAAACTTCTAAATTGAAAAGTTTCTGAAGCATTTTAAATAAACATATACAGAATTTTGCCTCAAAAAATTGAGAATACACCAATGAAATTCTTGTAATATCTCGCATAGAAAGAGTGTGTCAGTATTTAGTTGCATGTCTTTTGGCTTTTATAATGGCCTCTAAATGTCGCGGTACCGATTCGACCCATATTTGGTGGTATCTGAAGATATTTTACCCCATTCTTCTGGCAACACTTGTTTTAATTGGTTTTGTTTCTAATTTTGTCTTTTAGAATCACTTTTTCGAGTATGGTTCACGAATATACAATGGTATTGATGTTGGTGTGGTGGTGTGTGTAACTGCTGTTTAAAATGAAAAAGACACCATATTTTGAAGTTACGTGCATTCTGTTTCGGGCCGTTGTCCTACTGGAAAATGGAATATCCATCTAAACCCAAATATTTAACACTTTCCTTTAGATTGCTGCGACCACATGGTTCATCCAACTTGTTGCAGAAACTTTTCAAATCATAAGCAGAAGGGTAAGTGCTGAAACTGTGCGAAGTGCCATTAGGCAAGCTGGATATAAAAGTCGCATTGTTAGAGAGAAATCGTTCTTCAGCTTGTAAATTCAGAAAAAACATTTGAAGTTTTCAAAATCTCATCAATTTAAGAACAATAACCTTTGGAAGAAAGCTATATTTAGTAATGAAAGAAAACTCAACATTGTTGGCAGTGACAGCCATCACACTGAATGGAGAAAGCCTAATGCTGCTTTGGATCCAGAAAATTTACGTCCTACAGTTAAACAAGGTGGTGACTCCGTCATGATTTGTGGGTGCATGGCTTCTTCCGGTGTAGGAAATTTAATTTTTATAGATGGCATTATAAACGATTTGGTTTACTTGGATATACTTCGCAGCAATCTAAAGGAAAGTGCTAAAAATTTGGGTTTAGATGGAAATTTCATTTTCCAGTAGGACAACGACCCCAAACAGAATACACATAACTTCAAATTATGGTGTCTTTTTCATTGTAAATAGCATTTACACACACAACCACAGTACCCCGACATCATTACCACTGAATATCTGTGGGCTACACTCGAAGCAGTGATCCAAAAACACAAAATTAGAAACAGAACCCATTTAAAACAAGCGGTGCAAGAAGGATGGGGTAAAATATATTCAGATACCACCAAAAATGGGTCGAATCGGTACCACGACGTTTAGAGACCATTATAAAAGCCAAAAGGCATGCAACTAAATACTGACACACTCTTTCTATGCGAGATATTACAAGAATTTCATTGGTGTATTCTGAATTTTTTGAGGTAAAATTCTGTGCATGTTTATTTAAAATGTTTCAGAAACTTTTCAACTTAGACGTTTTCCGTTGATTTTTCTTTATTTTTACTCTAAATTAAACCATTTGCTATGTGTAAAAATAAAAATATGTTTGCACTTCCCGGTAATGTGTTATTTATATTGAAAGTCGAGTTTATCAAGTGAAAGTAAGGTGTACTCTCAATTTTTTGAGTCACTGCATATATATATATTACGAATTTTTTTAATTCCTATTTGATCTGAGATATTATTTAAGTAGCAAGATTTTTTTTCTGCCATTTATCAACAACAACAACAAAAAAAAAAAAAAAAAAAAAAAAAAAAAATCCAACGAAATAATTATTTAATCAAAGAAAAAATTAATGATTCATTTTTGTGCAAAAGATTTTTTCTAATTTTATTTCTATTTGTTACTGAAGAATTTCAGAAAACGATTTCCTAAAATCACAATAAATAAATGAATTTTTAATAATTTTTTTTTTCGAAAAATGTTTCATACAACTGTTATAGTTATCTACTGTGAAATCCTTATTGTTATCTCAACATTTCAAGCATTAACACGACGAATATTTTTAAATTTACATACTTTCTGTAAATTGTGTGGTGCAAAAATCATCCGAAATGCTTTATAGAACCTAGAACAACCAAATTTGATTTGTAATTATTTTCTGGATAGTAATAGATAGTAAGTGGGTTAAGGAGTTATTCAAAATGTTGATTTGGTTTATGTTTAAATTAAATTATTCTATTACTATCAAACAATTTTCAACATTTTTCCTCAATAACATTGGAGTATATTATTACACAAAAATAATGTGTGCGCCTCTTTAAATTTCGGAAGGAAAACAAATTATATTTTTCAATGATACCATATTATTTCAGTTCACTTACAAATATTTTAAAACACACTTCGTTGCGATACTATTTATTGTTGGTAATGAAATTCAAACCAGTATCATTATTTCGTCAGGTCGTTCAGTCCGTCTATTTTTTATTACTGTGAACGTTATGGTAAAAGAAATTGATATTTTTTGGACATTAAGTAAAAAGCAGGATGCTTTTATTAACATGATAGTGTTTCTATACTGGCATTTTTTCTGTAAATATTGTGATGTAAAAATCATTAATCAGAATGCAAAGTCTGTTACGAAAAGCAATATCATGCTACGATGTTTCGAACTAAAGATTTGAATCTTTCTCTTCGTTCTGTTTCTATGTTGAATTTAAAATCATAATTTCTCTTCGTTCTGTTTCTATGTTGAATTTAAAATCATAATTTTATAGAATATAATGCCTTTTTTTACTGCGCATACGCTTGTAGAAACTGGTATGAAAAAAGTGATCAATTATCATAGATTAATTCAGCCATTTTTTGCACTTAGTTCCTTGCGAGGTTGTGTGTGTGTGTTTCACTTTATTTGTCATTTTTTTCTATAGTTTTCCAAATTTAGGTATGTTGATTTTTTTACCATTTTTCATTGTGTAAATATCCATAATTTTAATACGATACGCAATGAAAAAGAAAATTTCAGGGGCGCCAAAACGACAATTTATTGACAAGCATGGAATATCTGAATCTATCTTATGAAATTGTTGCAAACATAAATCAGTCCCTTTCTACGCATGCGCCCGAATGAAAACCCGGCATAACAAACACTTCAAACTCTGCTTTTAAAAAACGTTAAATTGACATCATTTTTAGTTTTATATTAATCTCCACGATGGCAGAAGATATTTTTTTAATATTCCGAAATATTTAAAAATAAGCTATCGAGAAATAGCATTTGAAATAGTAATATTAAAATATACTGCAACTTAAAAAGAAACCTGCAAGTACAAATTTCATAATAAATCAACTTAAAATAAATAATTTTCATTAATTAATCACCTTTAAGTATAAATCAAATTAAAGCATGAACTAAAAAGAGAAAAATGAAAGATTAGAATATTATTAATATGTCAGTAGTAAAATACACTACAAACAAATTTTTTCATATACAATTATCTGAGCTCGCAACACTACAAATAAAATTTTTAAAAAATAATAAGTTCAGAACAATTCATAAATTTTTTATTTGAAGAACCATGAAATTCATATTAAAATATTCATAATTACGGTACATTTCAAAGCAAGTATTTATCAAAAATTATCTGTTACTTCATTATAAATTGTTGAATTATTGAATTTGCATTATGAAATTTCATAAAAAATTATCTTTCATTTCATTTATGACATTTATAACCAGCATTAAATATCTGAATAATTTCTAACATTTTATACAAAAGAAAAATATGTTTCTATATTTTAAATGAAACTTATTTAATTAATAAAATTGTGATAAATGTTTTTGATCATTTATTGCTCTCTCTCCATTTGATTTCAAAGGGGTAAAAATGTTTCTTAAATATTTGCAGAACAGGCTTATCAAATATTATCAGTTATTAATCACATTTAAATCATCTTTATAAACGACTGCTCTTAAGAATAGTTCAATTTTAATATATAAGCCATCAAGTTTTAAATATTTTTAAAATGGTTAAACAGTACTAATGTAAGCGAAAGAAACTATTCAAGTAAAACATTTTAAAAACATGGTACCTACATTATTGAAAGTAATCTCATTATAGCCATTTCTATTCTTGATCATGAATATCTTTATTTATTTATTTTTTTTAAATTTTTTATAAAGCAACGATTTTTGCTCTAATCTGCCACTTGCCGAACGATTTGACGGAAAGCATTACAAGCAGCACGTATAAGATAGCAGAAATATTGCATGACGTCCGTTGCTAAATTAGGATTCTTTTTCTTAAAATTTTTCCAATCATCTGAATCAAAAATTTCCTTGTCGTGTTCGAAAATAAACATTCTTGTAGCATTTTTGAGTTTGTCATCCTGTTGTTTTTCAGCAAAGTCCAAGACGGTGAAAATATTGGCCATGCAAAGATTAGATTCCAAATATTTCGAACATTGCTCTCTAAGATCTTGTATCTCGCACTTAATCGCAACCTTATATAATTTCATAGCATTTTCAGTTGTAATGTTTTCCACTTTGTCCGAGTACATATACAGAAGTAAATGACGCAGAATATCAGGTTCGATATCGTTAAGTTCTATAGTTTTTCTTCCCTTTTTGCTTTTGTCTTTAGTGAACATTTGTTCAAACATTTGTGTCTTGGCGCTAAGGATTATTTTATGAGCAGGGAACAGTTCGGTGCCTGCTTGGAGATTAATGTCAATGAATTCTCCATTTTCGTAATATTTTTTCACAACTTTCTTCAGAGGACAGCAGCAGGGGCAACAAGTGCGCTTTACGGTCTGGTCATCATCCATTGCTGTCGTGTCAATTATATACTTGCTTGTCGGCTTCGAAGATTCCTCATAGCTCTCTATTCGATTAGAAACAACTCCAAAATCAATTTCGCATTCACATCTTAAGAACAGGACATCATTTGGCAAAAACAAATTTGTATTGCTCATTAATTTACTCACCTTAATGAATGCGGCTGCCTCTGAAATAGACTTTGAGCATACGATATTTCCTTCTGCTGACATGACTGATACTTTGCAACTGATTTGATAAGGAAATGTCTTTGGTTTCTCAATGCAAATCTTCTTTTCGTCATCATTGCATTGTAAATACAAATCTAGAACATGCAACAGGTTTCCTCTGGGAGTGACTTGCAAATGGAAACTTCGCCTCTGTCCTGTTTTAAGAGAACTAAATTCGGGAATGGTCCACGTAAAATATCGTCGTTCCTGCTTCATCCTGGTGTGAGCGAAACAAAAACTTGTCTTACCAGATTTGCAACCTGGTTTCCACATCCGAAAACGAATGGTGAAGATGTCTTTAAATTTTGATTTATCCTTTTCTTCTAACAGCACATTTTCGCCAATGCCAGATAAATCGCTTACATTATAGACAAATTTTGGTTCAAAGCATCTTTTTTGCCTTTTTTTATTCATTACGGATCCATTGGGCGTGATGATTGCAGTTTCGTATACTATTTCGAAGCTTTCAAGGTCATCCTGATTCCTACAAGGGCGGCATAAAAGTTTACCTCTTCGTTCCCACAGAACTAAACACCACTCGCCCTGGTCAATTGTGTCTGCAAAGAATGATGGACTCGTTAAGTTCAAATAAGTCCGTTTTGTAACGTTCTCAAGCGTCCAGATGAATGTGAAATGAGGGCTATCATGTTCCTCACAATTGGCCATTGCTGACTTTTCACGCCAGTTTTCGAAATGGTTTTATTCTCAAACGATAAACATAGAATCTGCAAGTTAGAGTTTCAGAAGAGAAGACTGAGGTAGATTAGAAGATTAAATTCGATTTTATTGTAGTCTTCCCAAGATAAAACTTATCTTACACGATCTCTTCAAATAAACTCTAGATGTCACCTTCATTTAAAAAGGGGATTCCCCTTTTGATAAGATTCGAATTTTATTAATTATTTGAATTGTGTTCAGTCAGTTTCATAAGCTATTGAATTGTTTTGTTGTTGTCTGACGTAGATATTAGTATTCATATCTGAAACGGAAGGAAAAAACAGTAACCCAAGATAAAGCAGATATCGATTTATTTAATGCATAAAATAGGAATGTGTGTAACTGTATGTGTGTTTGTGCTTTACAAGCCAAGCCTTTTGAACCTACAGCTACCAAATTTGGCACTTATATATATTGAAAAGTAGAAATGTGAACCTTAGAGCGATTTTTTTTGAAATTTTAGTTAGAATTTTTTATTAATGAAAAATTAAGCTTACCGTTTTTTTTCCACAATAATTTTCGAAAATATTATTGCACAAAAATGAATTTTACACCATGATACCAATTTAATAGCAATACTTTTTCAAAGTCATGCAAATTTTTTCTGAATTTTGACAATTTCTTAAAAAATATTTTTTTTTTACCTAATTTCCAAAAACGGAACACATTGTTGTCTTGAAATTCAAACCGTTTTTACTATTTAATCGCGTGATCCCCCCTAATTAATTAATTTAATTTGAAACTAGGAGAAATGTCGGCGTTTTTCGATGATGACTTTCGATAATATTACCGCTCAAAAATGATTCTTACATCGGTTTAAAATTAAAAAAAAATGTCAATGTTATCAAGTTTTTATTCTTTATGATTTTTGTACTTTTAATCTTTTTTTAAGGCATATTTTCAAATAACAAATGTCATTGTTGAAGTGAAACTCGAATGGTCTTCATAATTTCTACTATTATTTCATTTCATCTTAGCGTTTTTATCCGTTGTTGAGGATGAAGATTTGAAGCCTCGTGATATAATTCCTTAGTTGAGTATGTTTCAGTATAAGGCATTTTGTAAATAGTATTTTTGAAATTTTGTTGTACTTATAATTAATTTTTAGCATCAGAATCAAGCAGAAAATCTTTTAAACAATGATTCTTTTCTATTCTACAATTTTATGATAGATATAGATAGAAAATCAAGGAAATGCATAGAACAGTGCACAGAATCGTGTAAAATTTCTAAAATGGTTATGTATGACAGAACTTGAAATTTTAAAATATTTTACTGAGAATATCATTAACAACAATTTACATAAAATGTGTAATTGAAATTTTCAGCAATCATTATTCCAGGGAATCAACTGGTCGCCAAAGATGATAAGTTTTCAATAGTTTATAGAATGTTAGCTTATTTGAGTTTCGATTAATTAATTATTTTTTATTTCTCTAAAAGAATCAACAGAAACAGAAAAGAAATATTGAGACTAAATTTTAATTGAGTGTTGCAGTTCAAAATATAGTTAGCTTACAAAAGGAAATATTCGTCCGCGTTTTATAGTATCTAAATAAATCTATTGCACTTATTGTAATGAAATTTGGCATACAGGTAATTATTGATATGGCTCAAAAAACCTCAAAGTTCGAATTTTAAACATTATTGCAAGGATATTTTAATTAATATTTTGTGTTTTTGATGGGTTTTTTATGAGTACTGCCCGGCATCGTCGTTTTTAATGACTGCAGAAAAAAAATCAAAGTCTCATTGATGAAAACAAAAATATAGCATTCTAAAAGAATTTGTTTTGCAGCTCCGAAGTAATTTATTAAGTTTCTTGAAATTTTTAAAAAATAGTCACTTTTCCAGTAAAATTAAAATCCCTTGACGTACGAAATTACTTAATCTTCTAATTAGTAGATGGCATTTCCTATTTGGCAATCTCTACAATAATATTAAAAACACTTGAGATATTAAAGCTTTTCTAGGTGATTATTGCGTTTTACATTATTGCAAATTTAAATACTAAAAATTCAGTAATTCGAAGAAAATGTCAGAGTTAAGAATTGAAACTAAAATTTTGCTTTTGCCATTCTAATTGTATTAACTTTTTTCAAATTTTTTAAAGTTATTGTTCAAATATTTCTCTCTAATTAAAAATACAGCAATAAAAATATCTTTTTCCGGTGATTTTTAACTGTTTTAATAATGAACTCGTTACCTCCTCTGATTTTGCGCCATTAAAATCCAATCAATCATTACCACCTCTGATAGGTGACTCAAAGTTAAAAGTTACAATGGCATCTAGTATACAACTAAATATTTTCAAAATTATTTTCTAAAATTAACTACTTTCAGAAATAATCCTACTTCATAACTAAACCTACTCAGCATAGAAAAATAAGCCAAAAAAACTAGTGGACTTTCATTTCAATAATAAAATATATTGTTGTTAATTAAGTTTAAAATATTTTTTTTAAAAAATTATTAAAAATTGGGGAAAAATCATGTGGTAAACATCGTTATTATTGAAAGGTACTCAGCAAGAAAATAAAACCTACTCAGCATAGAAAAATAAGCCGAAAAAACTAATGGACTTTCATTTCAATAATAAAATATATTGTTGTTAGTTAAGTTTAAAATATTAAAAAAAAATTATAAAAAATTGGGGAAAAATCATGAGGTGAAAATTGTTATTATTGAAAGGTTAAATTTTTTTGAATTTTCAGATGATGTAAATATTATTTATATGCTGTAATTTTGGAAGTTATGGTGGCAAAGCGTCAATTTTTGCTTAATTATTAATTAAGATTCGAATTAAAAATTTTTTTAAAAGAAAGAAAACAAAAGAAATTCCCTGTGGGAACACATTTTCCCACACATTCTCCCACATTTCTATCCTCCCACCTTATATAAGCTAAGATGGTAACCCTAATAAGTTCAACAATTCAATTTATTTTTAGTAGCGATTGCAGACTACATGTTGCATTATTACTATTATGTTACTATTTGTACCGTTTTGAATTACTTTTTCATGTCTTTTTTGCTTTATTATTGTTGATACTAATTGAAGAAGGATTTAATTTAATTCACGGAAATTAATATAATGGATTAAGAATTGTTTAATTCAAATACTTTCAATATTTTGTCAAAAAATTATTACCATGAAATTGGTTCTACATGTCGATTGATATTGATCCTTTGTAAAAGTCAAAGAATTACTTTAATACAAGAATTTTTTACAAAGCATTTAACGGTAGATAAGTTTATTTACTAAAATAGTAATTTATAGTTAGGTAATATTTAATCATACAGATAAAATGTTTCGTTTAGTTCAAGCAGACCTAACAGTTAAGTCAAACATTCATTAAACTTCGACTAATTATTACACCTCAACTCTATTCATGGCGAAAAATGTCGCAAGGATCTAAATTATAGAAAATTATGGGTTATTTTCGTAAAAAATTATGTTTTATCAAAAGTTGAAATTTTTATTAGTTCTAAATTAAAAAAAAAAGCTGACCTGAAAAACCCCCCGGATAACCTTAAAAAACAAAAGAAAAAAAAATCAGAAAAAGAACAAAAAATAAGAAGAGATCATGATTTTTTTCTTCCAAGAAACTACTAATTGATTGAGTTGAAATTACAAAATGAAGAATCAAAAATAACTTTAAATAATTTAAATTATAATAACATCAAATGCAGCAAACTTTATAAATTCATTGTCCTCTCTATCGCTTTCTTTTTCGTCAGTCTTCATATTTAGTTATCAGTTTCGATTTTTATCGTCTGCAGTTCATCACGCGATATCATCGTCATGAAGAATAAATGTTTTCAGTGTTCTAAATCAGTGTTTTTTTATTTTGTTTTCATAGCATTATTTTATGCTATTGTGGTTTTGATTTTTTTGACATTCATCATTTCAAGGATGAAGTTGAGCAATTTCTGCTAGATATAGTATGACTATAATAACAGAGTCAAAATTTTCGATAATATTTGTTTTCTTATTTATATCTATTTACTATCCCATCTAGTTAGCTCCTACTTTCTGTCATGGGAATTTGTTATATCGATTTTATTAATTCATCTATAGAGCTATTGATTCGATTCAATTAATTAATCGCTTAAGCATTTGATATGCTTAAGGATCTTCTGTAATTTTTATATATAATTAGCTGATATACTCTGGGTTGATTGAGATTAAAATTATTTTATATTTTTAATTTAAAAACTACTTTTGTATAAAATATTATAAATACAAAAGCGATTTTTAAGAACCACTTGGTTATAATATTTGTTATATAAAGTTATAATATTTTTTATATAAATACTTCAAATTTTGTTCACAAATACTAAATTATAAGAGAGGTTTAGAATAAATATTTTGTGACAATCAATTAAATAGTTATTTTTTCATTAATAAAAACATAATAAAATCAGCCAAACAATAGATATTCTTAATACGAATTGTCAATAATCTGCATTAAATTTTTTCTTTTAGTGTTCTTCCAGAATTCTGCTTATGTGTTCTAGCAACAGTTTTTCCTATTTACGCTTGTTTTTTAACAATAAAAATATTATTAGAAAAAACAATTGAGAAAAATAAAATTGAAGTATCGAAAAATAACGGTAAAGTAGGTCAAAGTTTGGCCATTGCTGAGTTGGTATTTATAAAAATCCTAATTTCGAAAGCGGCTGCATCCATTCAATTATTTATTAAGTTTTGAAGAATAAATAAAAATTAAAGGGAATACATTGAACGTGAAGTAAATTGGTGTAATTGAAAAAGTAAAATAAAGAATTTTAGGGTGTATAAAATTCTTTCTTGTGAGGTAATTTGCACTGAAGTTACTTCAGAAAAACGGCGATAGTTCAATTAATTTCTAATTAATTGAATAGTAAATTAATCTCTGCACTTTTAAAAATTGACAGTTTTCTTTCCCCTGTTTTAAAGAATAAATATACAAAATTTTAGTGAATTTAGCTCTGAATCTTTGGAAGGAAATGTGGAAAATGCACATATAAGTAGCAACAAAGACAATTATGTATATTAAGAATTATTAATTTTAGATTATGAGCAGGGATGTGTTCTCTCTATTCTCCTACATTCTCTCCATATCAACAAAAGTTGTTACTTGAGCATTAACCATTTAAGTCAATTACTTTAAGTTTATTGTTATATAAAATTTCTTTTTTCTTATTAAATCTAGTTTTTCCTGTCAGCGGTACTGTGAAATAACGATTGTTTCTATTACATATCTCATAATTACAATGCATTTTAATAATTGCATTAATTATTTAATATTGTAATAGTAAAATCATAAAATTCATTTTTAAGTATATTGTGTTAAAGGAAGAATTCTAAATTTTCTAAAATTCAATGGAATTATTATATATAATAATATAATAGTTAATATTTATGAAAATTTTATTCCAATTATACACTAAATAAATTGAAATAGAATGTATATATAAATGGGTCTTCAAAATATCGACACGATAATTTGAAATTTATTAGATCTTTAATAATTGAAATTTTGCAGAGAAAAAAAACATGGCACCATTTCTAGCAAAGAGAAATATTTTTAAACTGAATCAGTGAAATCAATGGTATATATATATATATATATATATATATATATATATATATATATATATATATATATATATATATATATATATATATATAATGAAATATTTTTAAAAGAATAAGAATGTTTATTTCTTGAATTAAAATATTTCTTAGTTTAGTGAAATATATTTAATTTCAGAGGATGTTTCAAAAGTAAAATTTAAATTACTAAATAAATCTATTTTCAAAATTCAAATATCTTTATATTCAAAACCTCGTGAAAGATAATTTAATATTCTGAAACTGGTTTTCACCATATTCAAATGAACATCACTGTTCAATTAATGTTTCGCTTTTCTTTAAAAGATATAATGATAGATTTGACATCCGTAATGTTGTAAACAAAATTTATCTTTAAGAAAACTCCCTTAGTCCTATTATTCCTCATATATATAAATTTACCTTGATAAAATTTTTTGTATTTATTTTCATTTGTAAAATTTATTTTGTTTTTACATTGTTGATTTTTCTAAATACTCTCTTGCTTGTCTTGTTTTCTCATTGCTTTTTAAGCACTTTGATTGTACATATATTACAGAAATAAAGCCTGTACAGCAATATTATACTTCATAATATGCGTACATTAGTACACATTTTCTAAGAAATCTTGTACAGATTACAAAAATATGTATATAAAAAAGCACCAACTATAATGTAGAGAAACAAAATGTCTATAATCATTTACTCTAGAACTTCTGCAATTTATATATCTCGAGATCCTTTGATTTTCTATAATGTGTCTGAGCGATACTCAGTTTCAAGGTATGTATTTGCAAGCGCTTGTGAAGGTATAGATTGTATAACAGCAGAGAAACACTGCTTTCAACTTTGCAAATTATTGCAAAGTATCTGATATACACAATCTTTTTATAATTCCATATAAAAAAAATTCAAAGACCTTAATTTTGAAACTCTTATGATATGACTACTATGAGAAATTTTCTCATTAATTCATCATCAAACTATAAATAGCGCCATCTGTCGGATTCTGAGAGATAACTGTGTCATGAAAAACTTTATAATCGACAAAAGTAATACGTTGCATTGAAAAAGCACCATTATTCCAATTGTTCTTTTATATAATTTTGTCATGTGTCTAAGAATTTTCCAGTAACCTGTTTATTAGACCCTATAAGTATAACAATTCGGCAAAATTCACCTCTAGATTTGCAACTTTAATAACACATCCCCCGCATCATAAATAAGGCATTGCTGATTGCTCTTCCTCCATAATTGCCGAGTAAAGAAAGACTCTCATTTTATCTTTCTATTATTAATAACGCTACATGGAATATTTGTCTTATTAGCACAAAATGCCCAATAATATTGCTACGATATTTTTTCATTGTAAGGCATTTAGAATATGGAACTATGCCATGGAGATGTCGTACAATATCTTATGTTAATAGCGGGAATCGTATGTTGCCAGGAAGGAAGAATTCTCGAATAAAAAATGGAGGAAAAGAAAAGGAATCTTGTTTTTCAAATTCTTTTAATTTGCTATTAATATATTTAAAATAATTAACAAAAAAAAACAGTTGCTCAATTCTAACCACAGGTCCGAGGTTGAAAATTTTTATTTCATGTGAAAGGTTATGAACCCAAGATATGACAGCAGTGTTCTTTCACCCGCCACCACCCCAAATTTTAATCTCAAATCCACTACTTTATTATACATTCTCTGTTTTCCTCTTTATATTTATATATAAACGCAACAAAGTATAATTTATGTATTACATGACAGGGTATGACAGTATTTTCATCCTTTTAATTAAAAGAAAGTTTATTAACTGTCATAAAACCTTAATTAAAATATTCCTTTTACTTCAATGTTTATGAGAAAAGTCTGTGGTTTCTATAACATAAATATATTTAGAGTAAGGTTTAAGTTACAACATATTACTAATCAGCTATTGAAAGATACATCATGTAAACATCATAGGCTAGGAAGTAAAAATATATTTAATATTGCCACTCATAGAAATCCAAACACAAAATCTTAGTATCGTCTGTAATTTTACTTTTTATTGTTGTACTAAAAAATTCATTAATTTTTTTTTTTTTTTTTTTTTTTTTTTTGCAAAAGCCCAAACGATTTTTAAAAACCATAGAGAGTTCAGAAATTATTCATTTTTCAAAGAATGATACAAAATTTAATTAAATATTTTGAGTAATAATTTAAATGTGTGATGGAAGTAGGAATAGAATGGAAATATCTTGTGAGGTGAATTTAAATTTCCATTATACAGTATCAGGAAGTATTCACGTTTCGAAGCAATTTTTAAGTAGTAGGAAACCTGGAAACAATTTTCAAAGCTAAGAAACATTTCCGCTATCAGTAAAGAAAATAAATCTTATTCAGATATTTCGTTTCCTATCTTTTGACCATCTTCCAACTCTGCTAACTAAAGAAATCTTTGAGATCATTATGTTGTTTAGTTGAGCAAAGTTGCATGTGCGTAACAGAAATATAGTTTTTAATTAATAAAAATTAATTATTTAATTAACTGTCACGAAACTTCAGTAAAATCTTACACATGTTTCATATCATTTGTGACAAGAATTTGAAGAAATTTATTCATCATTTAGAATTCTATAAGATATAAAATGTTAACGTTTTTGTTTTATTCATACTGATAATTATTAAAAATTTCGAATGATTATTTATTTTATTATTTTTTATTATAGATGTATTTCCAAATTCGTCTGATACAGTTCTTTAGCCTTTTAAATATTTCTTCGATATGATTTTTAAAAAATATGAAAGTAAATTTAATATGCGTAAATATTGCATAGAAAATTACCCCTGTTGTTAGAAATATTTTTTAGAAAAATTCTGCTACCCAAAGTTATCAAGAAAAATGGTACATGTTATTAAAGTATTGCTTTTAATTTTCCTATAGCTGAAATGTCACAGAAAGAACGCAGTTTTTTTTCCCATGAAATCTATTTTATGTATCATATTACATACATAACCATATGCTATTTTATATCTTTTATGCATATATTTGAAAATGCACAATAACATACAAATAACTCGATTAATCAATATTTGAAGCGAATCTATTTATTCCTATTTATGAAATTTTTATTTTAGCATTTATCAACTAACACAATTTTATTTATTTTTATATTTTAAATTCTAACTAGAATTAACTCTTTATTTCAGAATTTTCAGAAAAGAAAATTTTTTATCAATCATAATATGTATATATAAAAGTCACTTTTTTTTCAACCAAGAACTTGAACCTTTATTATAATTTTGCTTTTTAATAGGATAATAAGTTTCATGCTTAAATCAGCAAATATTTTTCAGTCCAGATACGTACAATAAAAAAGACATTTTTCTAATATTATGAAAACCTTTTAAGTATTTTATCTATTGTAAAAGAACATTTAAAATTGGAATCCTAAAATATCGTGCATCATTACGAGAAACTAGCAAGAATAAAATGAAGGAGCTGAGCAACTTAAAATAAATTTTAATTAAATCTTTTTAAATATATATTAATGTAACAGTTTAGAACAAAAGGAAAAAAAATAGAACAATAGAAGAGCATTTCAAAACACTCAACCTCCTAAAAAATAAAACCCAATTTCAACTTCAATTAGAATTATTTGAAATTTTATTACATATTTTTAAAAAAATATACAAAATAATAAGCAATTCAGATATTTCTTTTAAATTAGTATCAATTGTTTCAATATTATTTTAAGTAATTTGTTTAATGGCAAATAAGGATAGTCGTAATTCATTCTAAATGTTTGCTAAATGTGGTTATTTTCCAAGATTTATTTTCAGTTAAATATTTATAAAAAATTTATCCGATATTTAGTTTATTTTATTGTCAAAAACTTAAAAAATATTTTTTACGACATTTAAAGCAAGATACACATCAGAATTTTACACATAAACAATTTCTATCCTTATATAAAAAGAAAAAAAAAGTATGTTTCTCATATTTTAATATATATTTAATATAAGATTCAGTTCTTTTTATTTGAATTTGGTTAACAAAATTTTTATGAATGAGTAAAGTTTTTCTTTTCTTTTGATTTTTAAAGAAAATATAATATTTACCCAATAGATGACTCTTAAATACTTACACAACTGGGTTATCAAAAGTTTCACATTTTATAAAAATATACTTATTATTCAACCACTTTGAAATCATTTTTCTTCAAAATGTATGCTTTTAAGAATAGCTTTATTTCACTATATTTTAAAAATATCACGTTTTAAATGATATTTCTAGTTCAATAATTTTTACAATGCATATTAAATTATCCAACAAACATGTGATACTGTCATGTGATCACTGGTTACTGAACGTAAGCTAATTATAATAATCCAAAGAAAAATTTGTATACATCCGCTCTTGATTCTTAATTCTTAAAAAAATAATGTTCAGCGAACTATTAGTCATCTCTATAACTTAACTCTTCATCAAACTTTTTAAAAACACTTGAATAGTGATGAACTAATGAATCGACACATTTCACGACATCCATTGCTAACATAGGATTCTTTTTCTTGAAGTTTTTCCAATCAGTAGATTTAAAAATCTCATCAGCGTGTTCAAAGATGAAGATTCTAGTAGCAGATTTAAGATTTCCATTTCTTTGTTTTTCTGCAAAATTCAAGACCGAGAAAATATTAGATATAGTAAGGTTGGATTCCAAAAACGTTGAACATGTCTCTCTAAGATCTTGCAATTCATACTTAATGGCTACTTTATGCAGTTTCATGGCACTTTCTGTTGTAAGGTCTTTCACTTCCTCAGAGTACATGTATAAAAGTAAGCGGCGCAGAGTATCAGAATCCAAATCGGTAAGTTCTAAAGCTCTTTTTCCCTTTTTGCTTTTGTCTTTGGTGAGCATTTCTTCAAACACTTTTGATTTGGCACTGAGGACGATTTTATGAGCAGGGAACGATTCGTTACCAACTCGGAGAATGATATCAGTCAGTTCTTTATCTTCATAATATTTTTTCACAGCTTTCTTCAATGGACAGCATTTTGGACAGCAAAAAATTTGTTCGGATCTATCCTCATTCATTGCTGAAGTGCCAATTTCCTGCTTGTCCGCTGACATTGCAAATTGCTCATAGTTCTCGATTCGATGAGAAACAACTCCAAAATCAATTTCACATTGGCATCTTAAGTGCAGGGTATCATTAGGTAAATATAAACTCTTATTACCCATTAGCTTCCATAATTTAATTAATGCCGCATCTCCTGAAATGGATTTTGAACATATAATATTCCCTGCAGCATCCATGACAGATACCTTACTAGAGACTTCATAAGGAAACTCCTTAGACGTCTCAATGCATATCTTATCTTCGTTGTCATCGGACAGCAAAAACAGATCAAGTACACGCAACAAGTTTCCTCTAGGAGTGACTTGAAGGTGAAAACTTCGTCTCTGTCCTATTAAAAAAGAACTAAATTCAGGTATGACCCACGTGAAATATCGTCGTTCCTGCTTCAGTCTTGTGTGAGCGAAACAAAAACTGGGTCTAATACACTCATATCCTGGTTTCCATATCCTGCAACGAATGGTGAGGATTCCTTCAAGATCTGACATGTCCTTTTCTTCCAAGAGCACATTTTCGCCAGCACCTGAAGAGATTCTTACCAGATGCTCGCACTTCGAATCTATACATTTCTTTTGTCTTTTTTCATTTAATATGGATCCACTAGCTGTGATTATTGCCGTTTCGTATTCTATTTCAACGATGCCAGATTCGTGGTTCTTGCAAGGTCGACAGAAAATTTTACCTTTTCTTTCCCATACGACTAAACACCACTCTTTTTTGTCAATCGTGTCTGCAATGAATGGTGGACTGGTCAACTTCGAAAGAACCCGCTTTGTAACATTTTCAAGCGTCCAAATCACTGTAAAATGAGGTTTTTCATATTCCTCATAATTCGCCATTACTAATTTTTGACAATGTTTATATTTCTAGACAATAATGATACAACACACAATCTTTAATCTCAAACAGAAGAATTAAATAGATTCGTAGAAGGATTCGATTTTTATTTAGTCTTTGAAAGATAAAATTTCCATTGTATATATATATACAGAGAAAAATATTTGATATCATTTTTCAAAAAAATGGGGATTTCCCTGTTAGATATATCTCTAATTTCTTTGTCAATCGGTTACATCAGATATAGGAATGTATTTCCTTCATTTATCAAAGGAAGATATTAAAATTTATCTTTGAAATAAAAGGGAAAAATACCGTCAAGATAATATTACTATTGTTTTAGTTAGAGCAATAAATATAATTCTTGGGTGAATATTTTAAATAAATCTTTAAAATTATATTTTATTTTATTTCTGATTAATATATGTATATTTGTTCGTTAAGTTTCTAATTTGACTTAAAGAATTTATAAGGGATTAACATATTTGGGATAAATTAAAAATCGTATAAATATTCTACAAACTTTGCAGTTTAAAACCAATTACCAACCTATTTAAAAACCAACCGCCTTTGGTGACCAGCTGCGTTCTATTGCGTCTTGTGCTTTGTTTAAAGTTTATGATTCATTCAAGAAAATATTTTTAAGCATTAAATTGTGACAGATAATGTAACTGTGTTATTTTAAAAGCCTAACACCTGTTCTGTTCATCATGTATATGAATCATCCTAATAGAACCAAGTCTCATGATATCATTATCAAACTAGAGGTGCATGAAAATAATGCGCTGTGGCTAGGAGCCGTGACTGATTTCGCGCCATTAGCGGCTTGATTTTTTTGTTGTTGTTGTAATTCAATATGGAAAGTTTGAGCTATCCCTTTTTTTATGCTCAAATTATATATAAGAACTCGTTTTTGTTCTTAATCCTAGCCTATTTATCAATATTTGTGGGATTTCTATTTGTATTGTGTTATTCGAATTTCATGTTTTGAGCATTTTACTGTATTTATATTTTTTGTATATTAATTCTTGTTTTCCGGAATTCCATTTTGATATAATTTTCGAGTGCCTAGGGATCAATTTTTGGACAACGAGCAAGCCATTTAGAGGGAAAAAAATCTTTGATTTGAAGCCTTGCTTGAACTGACCCTCGGGTATTCAGTCCGGATTCATATTTATCCTTAATATTTCAAGATTTTGTTAATGTACAATTGTCTTTCATGATTAATATTGTTACGAATTGGTTACTGGCCTCCTATCCTCATTTTATAGATATAGTATGTCTGCTGAATGGATTAACAGTCAATGATTTCCAGCCTTTCGGCAAGCTTGGCGATTATTTGGTAGCTTGGCCAAGAACTTTGCGACTTTGGCGAGAAAAATGAAAGACCCTGAATATTCGAATCTTGGCGATAACTCCATTAGGAAATAATTTCCTCCTGTTGCTCTAGAAACTTCTTTTGCCATATCATGGAAACTATAAAAGTCTGAGAGATATAGCTGAAGACAAATAGTCAGTAGTAGCGAGTTGAATCAGAGACAATCCTTTAGTTCTCTTTTATTGTTTTGTGCCCTTACAATGGTTTAATAGCGATCTGCTGTTAATGTGCTGTTCATGCGCACTTCGACGAGGGGGGGGGCTGATTTTTAGTCGTGTATTTATGTTTTCTGGTAGAATAAAGCATCATTATTTGTTGCTGAGCCAATTCAACATTTCATCATACAACACACAGACAGATTTTGGAAAAATTCCATAACAACATATTGCTCGTCTAAATAGTTTTTTTTTGGTGTTTCAGATGCGCGCTCTAAATGCAATGTCTTTGTAATATATTTTAATGGTCAGATTCTCTTTAACTCGACAAGCCCATGACATTAGAGTGCTGCTAAAAAGAGACAATTACAAGACGATCTATCCTTTAATTATCGTGGTATTGTAATTTTACTTTCTTATTCTTTATGTAAACTACCCATATATTTAGCATTAGTCGCTTTTGATGACCAGTTAGTTCGCCAGGATTAATGGTTAGTAAAAATTTCAAAGCCGGCGTCCTGGCATAGGGGTAGCGCTTCTTCCCCGTGATCTGGGCCTCCCGGCTTCGAGTCCCGGTTTGGGCATGGTTGTTCTTCCGTTGTTCTATTTGTGAGATGTGTGAATGTGCCCTCTTGTAAAAAGGGGTTGTGCAAGCGAATGAATGATGCGTGAGTAGCAAAGTCATACTCTTGGCCCTTAGCGCTACTATAAAAACAAGAGACGCCCCACCTTCGGCTTAAAATCGCTGTCTTCGTAACAGCGGGCTTGTCAGTGGCAAGTGCCATAAGAAACAACAACAAAAATTTCAATAAAATTTTTGCATAACTACGACTAAATAATTCATTGATCAAAATATTTTTAAACTTCAAATTTTGATTATTATGTAACTTATTTTAACCCTTATCGTGGCAAGATTGCTTTTTTGAAGAAAAAAAAATGTATGTAGATAGCTTCTTTACGCTATAAAAAACATCAAGAAATAAATTTAAAAAAATCGTGTAATAAAAATCGTTTAATAAAACTAAGTTAAAAATTATTTTATAGTGGTAGTATATTTTTATAAAGTTGTATTTATGGTATACTATACAAAATGAACATAAGGGTTAATACCTTGAAGCCGCTGTTTTACAAAAATTTTCTATACTTTAATCATCGAATTTTATCACAGAAGAAAGCGAAAGTACTTAAGAAAGGGGGCACTTTTAACAGTTTTGTACTATTTTTTAATTCTGAAGTTAAACTATAATTGTAATTACAACAAGAAATTTTTTTAATTTTACTAAAAACATGTCTTAAATTTACTTTATCTCTCACACATATATACATACATACGCTTGTACACACATTCAATTCTCCGCAAAACAATTATTATAAAGGTATATTTCTCAGGATGTTTTATCTATCTGTACTTATTCGTGTACACGTAAAAATAGTAATCTTCAAAAGATTCCATCTCTGAATTATGATAAATAAAGTCCTTAACTACTTCAAGAGTGCCATTTTTACTTTCTCACACAAGAAGTATAGAAGAAGTATTGTAATGTGAAAAAATTCGAAATCGAGATTTTGACGAAGCTCCACGTTTCAGATTTCCTCGAGTTCTTAAAACACATTTTTAGCATCATGTTTGTCTGTCTGTCTTTGAACACGATAACTCCAAAACGCCTTCAGAAAGATGGAGGAAATTTAATACATGGATTTTTGGAAATAATTTTAAAATTTCTGTCAAATTTTTAATGAAATCCAATCAAAAGAATTCCGTCCGTCTTGTTGTTCAGATGCAAAGAATTTGATAACTTCAAAGGGCAAAGAGTTGGTTAAATGATGTTGGAACTGTGGTCAGTGGGGGCGCTTAATGAAAAACGTCCAACTCTCGGTGCCTTTAGATATTTTTTATTAACAATAACAACAGAGTTTAACGCTCAGGGTAAATTCCATTACCGCTGGGGTCCGTGCCTGCCACGCAAGTCCCCATTCTCGGGGGTGGATGTTTACAAACAGGAAGTAAACAACAGGCGGGAGCGCCATCTATGTACAATCCGCAACAAATGACATTTGGTACACAACTTTAGCATCTAGAATGCAGATTTTAAAAAAATCAAATTTGGAATCAAATCTATCACAGGATCATCTGTCTGTGGTGAATAGCATATAAGCCAGTTAACAGCTCTTCTACTCGAGCAATTGCTTTGGTATAATGGTTATGTTACTGGACTGCTAACCACAAGGACCCAGGCTCTATCCTCGCGCATCTCATATCGCTTCATGTCCCTCTGTACTTTCACATGCATGTAAATTAATAACTGATAAGCTAAATAATTTTTATCGATGAAATTCGGTGTGTAATCCCATGGCTACAACTGTCAAATTTTATTTATAATTTGTTGAAAAAAAGCGTTAAAACTAATTCGTTTTCCTGCTGCTTCTGTATAAGCCGCATCCAAGTGATTAATCGCCAAATAGCGCATACTGATATGCTCTTTCGTAACTTTTGTCGGCTAATGACATGCGGTTTATAATACACAATTACATTTATATGAGAGTATGTAAGAAAATTTCGAAGATACCATACATAACCCTGTTTGAAATTATGTCTCTGGTTCCGAGTCAAATTTTGCCTATAATCGGTCATCAAAAAAGTATTCAAAATACATATTCGGCTTTCTGCTACTTGTGTATTAACCGTATACCGATAATTAATCAGGCCGCGGTGGCCTGGTGGTAAGGTCACGGCTTCGGAGCTGGAGGGTTTGAGGTTCGAGACCCGGTTCTACCGAAGAACTGTCGTGTAAGGGGATCTGTTGCACGTTAAATCCGTCCTGACCAAACGTCCTTCCCCTGGTGTGGTGTGGAGAGGGGGGTGCCAGCTCAGGTGTCGTCTTCGTCATCTGATCGCGGTTCAAAATTATGAGGTCCGTCCCAAAATAGCCCAAGTGTTGCTTCAAACGGGACGTTAATATAACTAAACCTAAACCTCAGTGATTAATTCAAATATCGGATGCTAATAAGCTCTTTCTCAAATTTTACCGTTCACGTTTCTTTGAAGTACCTCATTAGTCTAGAAATTCTTTGAATTTTCTTTCAAAAAAGAATATTGAACAGGAATGTCTAAACATTCGTTCTTCTAAATCGAAATTTTGGCATGCCAGTCTGCCAATTCTTGACCTGTGATTCCAGTAGTTTTTTTTTTTTTTTTTTCAGACAGCTTGATCAACTCGTCGAACAAAATCTTCTGTTGCGACATTTTTATAACTTTGTCCTCCTTAATGGAGAACCTGATTTAGAACCGAATGATTTTTATCTCTATCCTGAATTGAAAAATGGGTTAGGGTGTCGAAACAATAACGTCAATTTAAAGAAAAGCGTGAAAAAATCGTTAAGTCTCATCTCACTTCAAGGCGGCAACGTGTTTCGGAACGGGTATAGGAAACTGATTCGCCGATATGACAAACGCCTAAATCTTTAAGCCAATTAGACTGGAAAGTAATCATGAATATACATAACTTTCGGTAATAAATTCATTTTATTCTCTGCATTTGCCCCTTTCTCCCCCACATTTCTTTGAAATTTGAAGAAAACCAGTGATTGCAGTTTCCCCAAAACTTTCTCGCATACTCTCCAATAAACACTTATTATGTTAGAGAACGCATTAGAGAATTAGAGAATATATTAGAAGTGAATCTGGCGTCTATAGTTACGAAATGTTAACTTTCGGTGTGATTTAGCATTTTTATTGAATCTATCATGTCATTTTTGAAGAGTGATTCGGCAATTAATCCCTGGTATGCGATTAATAGTATCTGAAAATCGGAATTTGTGTTTTAGATACGTTTTATCAACCGACTGAAATAAAAATTTGACACAAAACTGTTCTTGTAGTCACAGAATTCCATGTCAAATTTGATATATTTAAGCCACTGCGTCTTTGAGTTATCACGTTTGCATGTTTCTGAAAGTACAGACCTACAAACGGTCAACCCTTCGTTCGATTCGGCTCAAAATTTGATAGATATATACATTAAAGATGTTAAATCTTTGTACCGAATTTTATCTATTAAGGGTTATTTGTTGTTCAGTTATTGTGCTAACTCATATTCGAACAGCCAGGCAGAAGTACTTCTTTTGAACAGATTCTACTCAAAATTTGACAGAAATCTGCAAATGTGGTGTTAAGATTGCGTACCGAATTTCAACCGTCTATCTCAAAGCGTTTTTGTGTTATCTCTGTCACAGATAGACAGACGGACATTCTATAGAAATAGATTTTTCGAACACAGGGTAATCAGAAACGTGAAGATTCGTCAAAATCTCGAGTATACTTTCTCTACACTATATATACGAAAAAGTAAAAACGGCACTCATAACGTTCAATTTATCAACAATCTTCAGGAATAAATGTACGGTTAATTATAATTTGATGATATTACTGAAATAGGTTAACCCACACACTCAGCTACGCATGTTTGGATATTTAAAGCTCAAATAATGCGTATTTGAATGCTTTGATGTTGATAGATATGGAAACTTCTGCGAGGAAAATTGAGTACACCAATAAGAAGAGTACATCTTTAGATGACAAAATATGTCTGTTACCAAGTACCAGGAAGAGTTCTCCTTGTCTTGTTATCAAAATGCTTTCCAAACAAATCTGGCTGGAAGCTTGATACAGATCTTTCTTTAACAGTGTGGGAAAATCTGATAGAAAGCAAGGTTGCGAACTTTTGAACTTCGCTAATCGTATTTTGATCGGTTCTTATCGCCTTGTTGAAAAATTCGAATCGGACGATACTGTCGAGAATTTTTAAGGTTCCTTCGGCAGTGTGGTCATTGCGAGAAAAGGAACGCAACAAGTGTCTATAAGCACACATTCCTGCTCATTTGGTCATCATGGAAGGCAAAGTTGTAGATTTGACGATGTTTTATAATGGGGACAAAAATAAGAAGGTAATTTTTATATTTGTTTAGAAATGTTTATTTATTTTATTTTCGACGAATTTAATCAGTGAAGTATTTACTTGAATTATTATTTGAATAATACAATTTTAGTACAATCTACGTTTTTATTATCTTCGTCTAATCAGCCTTAGGAAATCCTGGGCACTAAATGGTGCATGTGACGGTCAATGGAATAGTCTAAAATCGTGCGTTTTTGTAAGATAGTAATATTTAAATTTTCATAATTCACTTAGTTTTATTCTCCATAGAGCGAGCCTTTCTTCTTTAATTAAAATTAAACTCATTTTGTCACCAGTTGGATCACTGAGAATATTGGCAGTATTTTGTTTAAATTCTATAGATGTAATTTCATATCCATAAGTCCGACGAATTATCACACATTAATATCGTGTTATTTTCACTGTCCTTTACATATGCTCTGTTTATTATGTACAATAACTTTTCCCTTAAAAAATCATGCCGTTGTTAAAAATATAAATATTCGGTTCATTTATCTTCTAAACTTCACGATATTATAACTTCATTTTTTAATACTTCTCATAAATAACACAGATATTAAATAAAATCTTTCTGCCTTAACTTTAAACAATAGAAGAAAATGACGCGCTCAGATAATTGATGAAATAATGAAAGCGGTTTGAATTTCAGAATAATTCTGTTTATTGTTGGAAATCAAGCAAAATATTTTTTATAAGCCTACTCTATATGTTGAAGATATTTGCATGTTGCATATCACATCAGGTAGATTACAGATAGTATCTAGCTTATGATATCATTATTAACCCATTCACCGCCAGAGAAATTTGCAGACTCTTAATTTGACAGCAGTTTCCTATGACATACTTCGTAAATGCGAGTTAATGCGTTAAACAATATTTTATCAATAATTTTTTATCTTCCTCTCTGTGTAATGTATGGATTCAAATAGCTTAACATATTTTTGATGCGCGAAATAATCTTTCAGCTGTTTTCCAATCATTCGACAAATGTAATCATTATCGTTTGCTTACAAGTGCCGCACTGTTTACTTTTACCTTCTATAGTCACGTGTAAAACTATATACGTGGTAACCTGACCTCGAATCTAATCTGCATGAAAGCGAATAAAATTGATCTAAGTGCGAAGTTGCCTTTCAGCTACTTGACTTCAAACTTTCAATATTTTAATAAGTGTACTGACAGACTGATTCCGTTTTTTTTTATTTCGTCATCTTGGTTGATTAGTTATCAGATTCTTCTCACGGTGTTTATTTGATATTCTTACGTCAGAGTTTCACCCCTTTTTTCTCTATAGAGATAAAAAAGATGAAGATAAAGCTTTCGAAATAGGTTGTAGAAATATTTTATAAGAATGGAAAAGAAATAAGTGATTTTTTAAGGAGAGGGATGGTCTGAAATTAAACATGATTAATTTCAAATATAAAGGGAGCCTTTTTATCATTTTTAAATAAAAATATGCCCACACAGTTAATTGACCAATTTATTAAAAAATACCAATATATGTTGCTATGAATTTATGATTTTGCTTACCAGCGCAGTAAGTTTCTTGATATGGAATATGGTATTACTAATAACTCTAATGGACGCTGAATCAATGACTCCCGGCGTTGGCGACAACCTTGGTGATCATTTGGCGGAAAAAATGAAGGATCTTAAATATTCAAGAATCTTATCGATAGCTCCATTAGAACTCGAATTATAGTAATTCTTTTAGAATTTTTTTTGCTTTGTTACAGAAACCATAAAATGCTGGAAAAGAGAGCGAGAGTCACTGGAATAATCGAGTCAGTAATGGTTATTCAGTTAGGACTTGTTCAGCGGAAAGCAGTAGACGAGTTGAGAGAGAGAGTAATTGACTAAAATCTCTCTCCTCCCAATTCTCTCTGAGCACTTTATGTTGATACGGTTGTTTATTACTGATTTGTTGACAATAATCTGTTTATTGTTAGTGCAGTCCTTTTGTATATTTCGGCTATGTTTTGCTACTGTGGTTTCGTGAAGAACAAGATATTTTTATAAGTTATTGAGCTGTTGGATTTTTCATCGCGTACAGTATATTGGAAATTTTCCATTACAATATTTAGATACCTTATCAAGTTCAAGCGCAGAATATGCATTTTTTAAGGGTAATATTTTTATGCAGGATGTTTCTAAACGGATCAGACAACTATTAAACTTATATCTGTCTGATTATATTTGTTGAGATAGCAAGTACAAATATCGATCGTTAAAAGCAAAGGTGGATTTCTCACAAAATAAGCTAAATAGTTGCCTATAGCCGATGGGCTAAAGAGGGCTGGCCGAGAGATCGATTGAAAAGATTAGTCAAGTTTCTAAGTAAATAAATTTGTAAAAGAATGAATTAGGATAATATTAATATTTTGAATTGTATTAGGATAATATTAATATTTTGAATTGTATTAGGATAATTTTAATGTTTTGTCAAAATAAAAATGATTAAGTTCTTATCTATTGAATTGAATTTATTTATTACATTATTTTGATATATTGAGAATCCACTTAATTATTTTTGAGTAAAAATGTAGACGCCGTGAAGGCACGAATTATAATGAAAAGAAATCAATAAATCATTTAAAACAAATTAGTAATGCTCTGATTAACTTAAAAATGTTAATTAAGTTATCACCATTATTTCTCATCACAATGGTTGCCGCATTTTTAAACATTGGAACTAGATTTATATTTCATAATTTATTATAAATTGAAACAAATGTTGTGATACAACAGGGTTTCCGCAGCATAGTCAAAGGTGACTTTTTTGCCAACAAACTGAAACTCAAGTTAAAAATGAAATTGACATGACTAAAATATAAAGATTGTGTTATGAAAATACCATTGCCTAGCATCGCAAGATGCTTAAATCCGCCACAGAATACAAGAGAATCTTTATCGTGAGTTATGAAACTGTTGCTGTATGTAAGACTCCAACGGTCACACTGCTGGAAGAAATGCAATGAAAATTTGAAAGCAGATGTTTTAAAGTATGTACCCATGAATGGAGTGAAAAATTCAGCTCTTAGAATTACAATTGTAGCTATGAAATATGGAAGCTTTCAAACGACAACAACTAATTTATATTAGAATATATAAACCATAAAGGAATGGTATTTGTAGTAAAAAGAAGCACATGATTTAATTAAAAATTAAGGAATAGCAACTAATATTTTCAGATCTGCTAAACAAAACAAAAAACATTATATTGCGTTCCACAAATTTACCAAGTGTCATTGAATATGAATGCTAGTCTCTTTTATTGGCAAATCTATCACACTGCAATTCTCTATCAAAGTTCTTTGGTTTGCGACTTTATTCTATTATAGAACTTATTCCTTATTCTATTAGTATCCTTAAATAACTTTCCAAACTTATCCCTTGATTTTATAAATATATAGTATTTTAACTGTAATCATATTACGCTATTTTTGTTTTGGCACTGATCATGTGTTATTTTTGTTGACCGATGAACAGTGAAAGAAACTCTAAATCTCAGTGATTAATCTTCGCTGATATGTATCAATCATGTGATACCAATATGTAACACGTGATCTAGCTATCACGTGTCATGATATGGTCTTCGGAAGATAGTTGAGGGCGGTTTTGTATGTTTATACAATATGAAACATTTTATTATTAACTTTATTAAAGGGGAAAAAATTCTTACCTGCAGATTCATTAAATTTAAATTTTTATATTGATGTACAAATGCGATGTAACGATTATAACAGTTACGAATTTGCAATATTGTTGCCTTGCCTAATAAGTCTCTTGGTAAGAAAGACAGTTTTACAGATGTAGCAATGGCTTCTAAATAGATAACGAGTGAATGACTCCCGACCTTGTCAGCGAACTTAATGGCCATTTGGCGACTAAAATGAAGGATGTCAAATATTCAAGAATCTGGCGATAACTCGATTAGGACTCGAGGTTCGGAGTTTATTCTAGAATTTTTGATATCTTCCTATGGAGACTATAAAAACTCCAGAGATGGAGTTAATAGTCAGAATCTATTGGTCGAACTGAGAGACGCGAGTTGTTGAATGAATTATTTCTTTGGAATGTCGATCTCTGGCCAGTTCTCTATGGTACTGTTTATTACTGAAATGCTGCTTGTGTGCTGCTGTTTATTGTAAATGCTGTTTTGTATGCGCTTCGACTGTGACTTCGATTTTTACTACTTGACTTTTCGACTTCGACTTTTACTACTTGTGTATCGTGTTTTCAAGCAGATAAAAGCATCATTATTTATTATTAAATCTGTTTAACTTTTTCACCGTACAGCCCATGGGATGGATTGTAGATTTTCCCATACAATATTAAAATTTACAATGCTCATTCATTTACTTTTCATTTATAGTGTTCATATAACACAGTAGACTTACAGATACTTGATGCTTTGATGGATTTACTTTAAACATTGGCATGAATTTAGAATTTTCGTGTAAAGATTCCATATCAATGTTTTTCATCCAGTTTATTGTATTTTTTAGTCATGAAGATCACAGATACATGAGTAGAAAGGCTGCCAATCTTTGAATGGATTTATCCAAAATTTGATAAAAATTAAATTCACGATTGAAAAATCATATGCTAAAATGCAACTGTTTTTCCCAATGAGTTTTTAAGTTATCATGGATGGACTTTCGTCCTTTTCAGATTTATTCCGAATTCGATAGACATTTAAAATTTTTGTACTTCAAACCATATATATATATTTAGCTATCTAATTGTTTCAACTTTTCCGTTTTTAATGAGTTTCGGTATCAGAAGGGAAACAAACCAATTTAATTCAACAATTGAAGGGTTTGCTGCAAAAAGGACGTAGCTCCAGTTAGGGGAATTTAGAGTTAACATGTACTATTATGTTGTAAAATAAAAACTTGTTCGTTTGGTGTCAGAAAGATATAGCTCCAATCGTTAGTTCTCGCGTTAACTCAAGTGATGGAGTTGTTTGTCTCAATAATTTGTTGCAATATAGAGGTAGCTGCTGGTGTTACCGCCGTTTTTTTTTTTTTTTTTTTTTTTTTTTTGCAAAATTGAATAATTGGAGCTACCTCCTTTTTGCAGCAAACCCTTCAATTTTTTTTTCGCACTCAGACAATTTTAAAACATAAAGACTCGTCAAAAACTCAAATCAAATTTTTTAGCTTTGCTGCATTTTCTTTTTCTACACTATTCACCATTCTTGAGAACAGATGAAAGGTGTAAATATTGCCGCATTGAAAAGGGACAGTCGAATCTCAATGACCGAATGGTCATAGCACTGGTGTCATAATCAAGAGACCGTAAGTTCGAATCCCGCTAGAGACAATGTGATTCATAGTCTGTATAAATATTTAATTCCTTGATTTTATGTTTTCCTTTATTTCATGTTCCAGAAGATTCTGGACATTTCTTTAGTTTACCAGGCAAGTGTTCTCCAGAAAAGTATTCTAGAACTTTCCCTGCTAGTATAAAAGCAGAAGATGTGTCAGTCACTGTGTTCTCAGTTCAGAGTTGAGTTAATGAATTGGTTTAGTTCTACTTCTTGTGTGTGTCATTGAGTTCCACACTAAAGAACCTACGTGACAATATTATTGGATAACGGTGCGAACTTACGCATATCTTTAACGGTATATTCGTACACATATCTTGCTATTGTGTGTCAGCTGATGTTGTTTTGGTTTAGATAGATAAATAATATCTACAAAAAGGCGAGGCTAAAGATAATGATCTGCATAGACTTTGTATTTTATTTATTATGATTCATTAATCAATGGCATTCATTTTTATACACAATATTTTTTTCTTCGTGTTCATAAAAGCACCAAGTTGTACATAAGTAATTGAGCATAATGAAATAGATAGGAACATAATTCTGACCAATTATAATTAACAAAGAATTAACATTTTCTGAAGAATTAACATTAACAACAATTTTATTCATTGGAAAATTAGGTTAATAGCATTTTTTTATCGGATTATTCGGTTTCCCCAAAGCCTAGCGGACGCAGGCTCTGTTTAGTCGGAAGTCTAATACAATTTGCTTTATCATTGTAGTCATGTTATTTACGAATCGGAGTTTCTGCCACATGGATGCATGAAGAAAGTGAAAACTTGCTTTCACCTTAAGAGAAAAAGAAAGAACAAAAATAAAACGAATTGTCTGCTTTTATCAATCGTGCATTTAATTGATTTAATCTATGCTTTTAATGAACAGTAATAGTTTAATAAATAAACCAGCAAGATTGGTCTTCCCAATACTTTCTCGTATACTCTCCAAAAAAGATATCCTATAGATTGTTTTGCATGACATTGGCGACAAAAGCTACGAAATATTAATCTTTAGCACAAATTTAGCATTTTTACAGAATCGATTGTGTGACCCTTGGCGAATTTCTTGTGATTAATTCCGAAAGTTTAATTTGTTTAGTTTTTTCGCCAACTGATTGAAACAAAAATTTGATACAGAATGACTCTTGTAGTCACAAAACAGCTTACCAACTTTGATTTATTTAAGTCATTGCTTATGCCTGTTTCTGAAATGACGAACCAACAGAAGATGACCTCCTCGTTGAATTTGGCTCAAAATTTGATAGCTGTCTACACTATAGATGTTAAATGTGTGTTCCGAATTTTATCCATCTAGCTCTCTTCGAACTTATATTCGAACAGCCGGACAGACAGATTTACTATGAAAAAGACTTAGATCAAAATTTGATAGAAATCTACAAACTTAGTATAAAAAATCGTATACCACATTTCACCCTTCTAGTTCAAAGAGTTTTTTAGTTATCTTTGTTACAGACATAGAGGCATCTTCTAAAATGTGTTTTTGAGTCTCAGGGATTTGTCAAATTCTGGAGTTCGAAAATTTTGACCATTGCAATACTTTCTCTGAACTTCATATAGAGAAAATTAAAAAGTAGAATGGATGATTTAATATTTGATAAATCTGGTATCTGACAGTGTACTTGCAGAGACTTAATTTCAATTTGATGGTTTTGCTCAGAAATGAAATTTTGCATTACAATAAAAGTTTTAATTTATTATACGTATTTACAAATTATTGTAATCAAAATCTTTGCTAAATTGTATGCGCATCGACATTCGTGAGGGTACAAAATGACTTGCAATTTCCATCAACTTGATTTTTCAAAATTTCTAATGAATTTAATTTCGCATTTGGTAAAAAAATCAAAGAACTTACTAATACGAGACAAAATTCCTTATATAACTGCATAAAACATTGAAAAAAAATGGTTCGATTAAACCAATTATTTCTAATATATTATCCGATATTAATAAAAAACATATGGCTTACATATGAGGGCAATAACTGCCATCTAATTATGTGACTTTATAGACATTTGAAAGTCTTACGAAATACGTCTACAGACGTCTTTTTGCAAGTGGTAATTCAAACTGACTTACTCAATCATTGCATAAGATTTTAGGGCAGTGCTATTTCTAAAAAAGAATCGATGTCTGCAGATCTCCTCCCCCTCCCCGTCCTTACTGAAAGTTTTCATTCGACAGTTACGTCAATCTTTCAGACTAGACAAAATATAAATATCAAAACAAGTTACAGAGTTAAAACAAAACAGAGGTTAATCAGGCAACTGTTTGAGTAAAAAAATGATAAGCGCAATAATCATTAACTACTGATACCTCACTTTATTTTTCAATTCCTACTATTAGTTCACACTCTCCCTTTATATATATATATATATATATACAATTTTTTCATATATTAATTAATTAATTAAATTTGTCCAGTAATTTCCATTTGGGCGCCAAAGTCGCCAAATAATCGCCAAGTTCTGAGATTACTGCCGCGACACCCTATCATAAATGATATAAGATATAGATATATATATATAAACAATATAAGCAAATATGTAGGAATTATCTTAATTTTTTTTATATATTACTTGTTTACTTTCTTGTACACGTAATATAGAGAAAGTATTGTAGCCAGTAATCATAAAATTCGGATTGAGATTTTGACGAATCTTCGCTTTTTGGAACTCTCTGAGTGCGAAAAAAAACGCATTTTTGGAATATGTCCGCCTCTCTGTCTGTCTTTGATAAAGATAACTCAAAACCGGTTTGAGCTAGACGGATGAGATTTGGTATACAATATCAAATTTTGAGCAAAATTCGTTCAGAAGAAATATGCCCGTCCAGTTGTTCGATTATAAGTTATTACCATAACTACCAAACGAAGAGAATTAGATTGATAAAATTCGATGTACAGATTTAACATCTACAATGCAGACGTGTACCAAATTTAAGCTAATTTTAACAAGGGGTTAACTGTCTGTCAATCTGTACTTTCAGAAACATGGTTACGTGATAAATCAAAAACATAATGACTTGAGCTACGAGGCTTTGTGACTACAAGTGTAGTTTTTTTGTCAGATTATAGACTCAATTTATTGGAAAAAACCCCGACTAAAACACAAATTCAATTTCCTAATGTTGTTAATCACATGCCAGTGATTAACTGCCAAAAATCTCGCCAAGGATCACACGAAAGATTCAGTGAAAATGCTAAATTCATAGCAAATGTCAATATTTCGTACTTATTGTATGCCAATGCCATGCAAGACATTGTCTGAGATAACACCTTTATTAGATCGTATATGAGAATGTTTTGGGGGGATCACTGCCTCTGGTTTTTCTTTCTCTTTCACAGTCATGCTTAATTTGATATTCATATCATGCTCTCATATATATTAAAAGACATCTCAATTTTTGTTGTGCAATAATATTTAATGTCATTTTCTTAAACCAAGGACATTGATCGGAGGTTAAGAGCCTTAGATCTCAAACACTCCGTGAATTTTCCCTGATTTTAATTACTCATATTATTGTATGAAAAACGCTACGAGCTCAGTATCACCAGCTTAAGATATTTTGATAGATATAGTGATATTGTGATAGATATTTTGAAACGATATTGTGACAGATATTTTGAAACGAGTTAGAATTTGAGTCTCTAATAAACTGAACAATTTTGTCTTTAAATATAGCTTTTCATGCACAGAATATCTGAACCATAATATTTATTACTTAGAATATTGGAACACAGAATATATTGCACGAATTCTTTATTTCAAACTAATTTATGCTCAAATGTAGTTTATGATTCAAGTTCGCTTAATCAGATGGCTTTAGAGCCATTTTTGTGACGGCGGCTTCTCAGTGGCTTTTGTTGAATTAAAAAAAATTAAGAAAAATTTTATTTCATTTCTGTTGAAATTAAAATTTACTAATTCAGGAAATTTCGGTCAGTGGTTTCAAAAATTAGAAGGAAAACTCGGATCGGAAGCATGATTAAATTAAATTAGATTAGATGCGGTTATTTCCTGACGCAGAATCCTTTTTTAGGATGTGCTGTACCGAAAAAAAACGGTTCATTTATTGTGTCTATGTATTGGTTCCAGACATTTCATCTTAAAGCTGGTAAAACAGTGAGTAAAAGTATAATAGTAAGTTCAGATTTTATTAAAAAATTCAAATTTTTTTTTTACGAACAGAAATAAATTTGATTGATCGGGAGCATGAAGATTCATCAAAATTTCGAATTTGAATTTTCTGCCATTATAATTCTTTCTCATTTTATATTTTGTATATAAAAAAATACATTATATTAGTTGGTATCCAAAATTTTATACTGAATAAATTTACTTCAAAATTCTTAGCCTCAAAGAACATGTTATATAAAAGATAGAAACGGCATTAAAATATCGTTATTTATTACTTATACCCGTTAATCCAATTAAGAGTTTCTAACGTTTATTGGCTGTCTCGCATTGACAGCGTATCGCGTGTCAGTGATAGATTCGACTTATTTGATTAAGAAAAAAAGATAATCTTCATGGCATGTTCTGATCTTAATCGGATAGTATCGATTTATTTTTCCAATAACTTAGGATGACAGAAGATATGTTAGTTTATTTGATCTTGGTGCTTTTTCCTCATGGTTTCCTTCAAGCATAAGTGCGCTATCTTGGGATTTAACAAGAACTCTTTCACATGTAGATAGAAATTGCTTCATAGCTATAAGAATCTTTCCTTTTTCTAGACTACGAATTCCACGAATGGAAATTTATAATTTTTTTAACCTTCAAATGCTTGATTTTTTAACTTTTTCGTTTATAAAGTACTAGCAGTACCCGCACAGCATTACCCGTGGCATAACATCCAAGAGGAAAAATTAGCTTGAAATTTAAGTCTAGCCCCCACACAATATGATATCGGCATGTCACGCAACATCAAAAAAACATAAAAATATATTTAAAAAACATCAAAAATAACTACAAAAATTTTTTATAGCACACATTCAGAAATATTTAGACTGTTAAAAAGGTAAAAATATGATGTCTTCTTAGACAAAACAATTCACTAAAAATATGCAATAGAAAAGCTGTTTAAAATTTAAAAAATATACAAATAAGTCATTGTATCCACTGTTCCACACTTTTTATCAACTCTGTATAATTTGATATGAAAATATAATTCAGCTTGCTTCATAATATTTCTTTGTAAACTATATTGGCTGGGCGATCACTTCGCTCCTCATGTGATTCATTCTGTCCCTGTAAAACTGCAAATGATTTGCCTTCAATAATGAAATATAATTATTGCAAAATACATTTAAAATATTTTATTAAATATTTGATTTTAAAAATTGATATCATTCAAAATTTTTTTTAATTTCAAGGACAATGTAAAATTAATTTTAGAACTGTAATATTTTTGGAATTTATCACCCCCCAAATGTTGTTTAATTTTTAATAATTAAAATTTAAAAAATCGCTCTGAGGTGCATATTCTTATTCTCTAAATTATATATATGTCAAGTTTGGTAGCAATGGGTCAAAAAATTTGGCGTATAGAGCGCCAACTCACACAAGCATTCATTTTTAATATTAATAGAGATTGGATAAGGTATCTAAAACCTTTATTTAAAGATAAACAAATATTACGAAATCTAGTACGGATATTTTGTTTCCATTAGTGGCAGCTTGTTGTTTATGACTGAGGAGTTGCAGTCCCCTCCCACCTCTAGCTTTAGAAATTTTATAAATTTGATGATTTTAGAATATTGCAATGATTCTTGTTAGTTAGGTTATAATGTCTCTGGCAATTCTGGCCACATTGAAAAGGCAAAATATAGTCTGTAAGTTACAATTCCGGAGACAAGTATCAATATGATTATTCATTGAAAAGTGATTATGTCTTGAAAATAAGAGAATAATAACAGTTTTATTTCAGAAATTAAAAGATATTTCGCCAGTTTTTACAAAATGTGATGCTTATGGAATGTGATATTCTTTTTATTAGAAAATACTCCAAACTTGTTCTAATTATGACGTTTGAATTTATATTTATCTGATTTTAATCAATCAGAGCAAAAATCGACGAAAATTACTAAAACCGATTACATTTCAAAATGTCTATAATAAGTAATATTGAAACAAACATTTCAGTCTTCGAATTCATGCCTGTCTATGACAGATTACCGATTAGGGAAATGTCTTAGGTCGCTAGGCTGAGAGGAAGTTGATTAAAGTCTTTATTATCCTCATTGCCAATTAAGTAAGATTATTCTTTTTATTTTCTTAACTGATAAATATAATAATACAAATAAAATTATAAATAAATTATAAAATATTAAAATATCTAGTACCACTGATCAGGTTTCGATTTGTTTTATTATATTCATTAGCATAGAATATTTATAAGAAAACAAAACATTATTTCAATAATGTTGTTTAGAAAACCTAGAAATTTGGAGTTATAATCGATAAATAGAAATGTATTCTCTAAAGTTAATAAATAACATAAAATAATTCATTAACGTATTTAAAATATGCTGAAACGTGGAAGTAAGTTGTTCTATTTAATTCAGAAGGGACCCATAATGTTAACGGCCTAAAATAGCAAAATATCTAAATCCGCCACAAACGCTTGGTTACGTAAAAGGTTATATTAATATGTATAACGAATACTTTTTAAATGTGACAAAGATATTACACTGAGCTGATATTTATTCATAATTTTATAACTAAAAGTTATTCAACGCAACATGAAATATTATTTAAATATTCAAATTAAAGTATTTAAAATTCAAGTGTTACTAACATATATTATAGAAGAAATATATGAGTCCGCAACAACATAAATATATTCATTTTACTTCAGATGTTGATTTTATGTAGTTTATCTACTTACAAACAAGATTAAAAATCTAAATTTAAGCATTCAGTTTTCCTAGTTGGCTATCATATGATTACATTCCATACCCTGATAAAACTGAGGCTGTTTGCTTGTTTATTTGCTTCTCAAAATTTTTATTTATTTTCTTTTGAGTTATATAATTGTTCAGATAATGATTGCTTTTCCTTTTTTCAATTTCTGGAATATAAAATACAGAAAGAAAGAATGCTGTAATACTCAAAGAACATGAAAATGTGCCAGTTTAGACGGGTTATTATTCTATTAACAATACCTCGGTTTATTGTCACATATTAATCAACGAAAGTTGAAGTAGTAAATATTATGTAAATTGGTCAAGAAAATAAATAAAAAATACATAAGACAATATAAGATATAAAAAAAATTTATAACGCACAATAGATATAAATATGTAGTAACAAAAGTCAACAATAAAAGCCGGGAATTTTATGAACTACAAAACTTCACGAATACTCAAATCAAAACTAATCATTAAAAATAGATCGAAACAAATAGAGATCTATTGACAAAAAAAAAAAAAAAAGTGCGTTGCAATTACAACAACAACAAAAAAAAAAAACAAAAAAAAAATGCGGTAAGTAAATGCTGTTATTTCCTATTATTCATTGAAGTTACAATATAATGAAACTTACAGACTTCAATTGATTTATTTCTGCAGCAATAAAGCATTCAAAAATGTAATAACACTGAAAGTTTACGATTTCAGAACCAATTAGTATTCAAACTCAGTTTTTTTTATACACACAAGTAAAAAGAAAAAAAAACTATATGAACTGTTAAATGTTAAACCAGGTGTCGGGATTTCGCATCAGCAGCAGTATTTTTAAATTCAACCCATCATTACAGACGATGCTTGACAAATATATATGCTGATACTACTTAGAGATTTTGATGACGCGACGCTTTTAAACCTCCTTTAGTAATAAGCTTTAATTTTCAATAATCATGCATGATTTTAAGAGCCACATGTTCGACACTTTTCTAATTCTCTACCATTTCAATTAAAATCTAAAGTTTAAAGAGGAATTGATTAAATTTCAAGTTATCCAATAGTATGCTTTTGGAATCGAAACACGTTTGTAAAGAATTTAAGTGTAGATGAAAAATTGATCCCCTTTTTCCTGACATGGTAATTGTCGTTCCGGCCAGATGTAACGTCACCAGTTTTCCCACACATAGTTTGCCTACGGACCGCCAGATGTGGATTCATTTCACTAGTAGGCTCATTGTATCTGGTCATTTTTGTATCCAGGTGAAGGGTCACAGATGTGTGTCTCGTCGTTTCAAATAGATCCATCATGTCTTTAAGGGAGGAAAACGTCAAAACGTCCAGAAGTTAAACTTTTTTTCCCTTATGAAGAGAATCCTCAAATCTTCAAGAAACGATCAATTACCAGCAACATCTGTCATTAAGTGTTGAACGCAGGTGGACTTCAGCTGGTGTTAGCTTTGAATTGATTATAATTAACATGTTCTCAGGAAGGGTCAGCTACAAATATAGATCATTAACAGACATTCCGATGATCGGCTGGAGACCAATGAGGAAACATTGCTGAGCAGCTACTGGGTGATGGAAACTCAAGTTTACTAATGAAAAAATCGGCGTCAGAGAGAGAGAGAGGAGAGCAGTGAGAGGCGTCGAATTGGAATTCGAAGAGACGTCGGTATCCGTAGTTGTTCCTTATTTTCTGAGTAGTTCAGCGTGATTCTGGTTTCTGTGTTAGAATAAAGATCGGTGGTTTTCTGGAGTAGCCGTTTTGAGCTAACAACCCGTTAGAGAGGGTTTTTTTTTTGTGTGTGTGGGTTTATTTTCCAAATTGATCCAGGAACTATTTCATGATAAACTTTCAACTGTTGTGTGAATTTTGTAAATAATATTAACCTAGATGGGAACAAGAATTTTTGTGTACATATATAAGGCTGTAAATAAAAGAATTGTTTTGCAATGCTACTCTCTTATTTGATCGTTCTGGATCAAGATATTATAGCAGCTTGGTCATAACTTTTGTAATTCAAATACGACATACTTTCAAATGTATCCTCATATCCAAAGCTAAATTCAATCTTTTTGAATTTTTTTTTTAATCTTTCGCTTTCTCTCGTTTGGTATTTTAGGGTTTCTTCCCTACTTTGATACTTCCCCACGAGAAACACATTTTTTTAAAAGTACCATTCGTTTCCTTTGTTAGAAATTATTTGTTGAATAAAATTACTAATGCGAGCCGTTAGTGTTTAGAAGTAATCTTTAACTTCAAAGAGAATGTTTTTTAAACAGAAAAAAAAAAACTCTTATTAGACGAAATTATGACAAAATCCTAATTCCAACAAATATTGGAGCCAGTAATATTTTCCCTGTTTCTGGAATTCGAACAGAATGCTATTAATTCCATCAATCCCGGCATTTAGAAAGGCTAAATTTCCTAACCGGCTTAAATGAAAAAAAAAAAAAAATCCGGACTGGATCAAATTCAACATCATTTAATCTCATTTATTAAGCAGACGCATTTGGAAAACAGAATATTCAAGAACATAGCCTTAACAACCTTATGGTTTCCTGTTTTAGCGATCATATGCGTTCTGCCTCGTGACTATAGAGGCTTCTATTTGCCAAAACGTTGAATCTAAAATTATAGCTGGATTCAATTGCTTAAACAGTTACCATTTGTTTGAGATTTTTATTTCAGTTATTTGCTTCGTTCAAAGCAATTTTTCCATGAAAATTTGGTGATGAATGGAAATTTCTGTTGGCTTCGGTCGATTTAAAAGTTGTTCAGTTTGTCCGGCATGTTATGTAAGAATATGAAATGAAGGTCAAAAGCAGGATATATTTCCTATTCGAAGTGATGAATAGAAGGTCGTGTGCATGCGTGTGTCATATTTTTTTAAACAGCTTAAAATTATGTCATTTTTAAGTGCTTAGTTTAGTCTTTGAATTTTCTTGTTCGTTGAAAAGCAACGAGGAAATGCTGCAATTGATACGTAAATTTAGACTTCGAGATTTAATTCAGTCATTATGTTTTACAATTTTCTACCTTTCCCTCCGAAATTTTTTTTGAGTCATATATACCTGCTCCTGAATCTAATACTCTGTATTTACATCAAAATACCTGATTTTTTATCAAATTTTGAATAAAATTTATTTGAAGGTAAGGTAAGTCAACCTTCTAACTCTCCGACCCGCCCTAAGGCACACGGATTTAAACCATAGAACTGAATGACCGGACCGCCGCAACAGCAATTGGCGGGAACTGTGGTTGAGTCCTAAGGGCCGTCACCGGCCACGGTACAACCCTCCCCGAAGGAAGTACGTCCCGTCATCGATGGGGGGAGTCAGATCCCCCACCTATTAGTGTACCCTCCAGGGTGGCGAGATCCAACCACCATGCCGGAAGCATCTCATCCTCATTTCGAGGTGCCCCCCCCCCCGAGGGTCTGAAGTGAGGGGTGAAGGTAAGGTAATATCCATTTGACTGCAAGAGAACAGGATACCTTACAACACATCAAGTAACATAATTAAAATTCGGAATTTGGTTCTGTAGCGGTTACAAAATTCTACTACCTTCTCTTTTGATACAATAGATAGCGTTACCTTATTAGCATCAAGGTATATTTCCCATGATCCTTCTTGGGGGTCATTATTAGATGGTATTCGAAGTGAGTGTCATGTATTTTCGCGTTCGTGTTTGTTTTGTCTTGTGAAATGTGGAACTTAGAAAATAATTAAATAATTGTTCCTGAAACTCGTCTATTGTTTTCATCTATTTCATAATGAAATTATAAAGAGTCTCGCCCCTCTCAATTCTATAATTATAATTGTTATTCTATGCCGAATTTCAGATAAAATAAGGGAACGTGTTAACTGTCTAACTGTCTGTCTATTCGTGAGTATGTGAACGCTGCAACTCAACTCCGAAACGATCTAGAAAAATGAAATATGTAATCTTGATATCTTGGATTTTATATCAAATTTTGGATCAAAATCTTTAAAGGATTTTGTCGATGTGTCTGTTTGAGCGTGTTTGAACCCTATGATTCAAAAACCGGGCATGTTAGATGAGTGAATTACCTCCAATATATTTTGCATCATGGTTGTAATATACAGGGTGATCAAGAAATAACAGGTGGTGTTCGGAGCCCTGTAGCGTGTTATGTAGACGAAATATAACAAAATTTGGCCACCATACACATTAAAGTATGCGGCTTCGATTGTCAAGGGAAAAAAAAGTACAAAAAAAAAAAAAAAAAAAAAAAACCCCGCCGGTAAGGAAAATTTTGCGCTGCGATCGAAAATTTCATTATGTAATTTGCATTTACCTGCACTTTGTGACACGATATCGAGGATAAAATGTTTTGCGGGAATTCAAAGTCATTCTGCAAGAATTCGCCCGTCAATGTCATTGTCACTACGTGAACGTGCCTTATTAGTCAATCTGTTTTATCAGCGACATGAAAATGCCAATGCTACCCTTCGTGAATACCGGCGGTGAAAACAGTTAGTAGAGGACCGATGACCATAACTAACTTACGAAGAATGGTTGAAAGATTTGAAACAACAGGAATTCTTAGTGTGCAACCAGGCCGAGGACGGTTTCTGCTTCTAGGGCTACTTGAAAGGCGTTGTGTATCAAGAACATGTTCCTGACATTAATATTTTAAAAGATCAAATAACGTTACATGTCAGACGAATTAATGCCGATATACTGCGAGCCACCATCGAAAACCTCATGTACCGCATGCAATTATTTGAACAACAGATTGGTAGTCACCTTGAACCAAATTTGCAAGTTGGTATAATAAACGATTTTCATTGGTATTTGGTGTGTTGCTATTTACTGTTTCCATTGGCAGTTATGTGTTATTTTTTCACACATTATGTGCTTGCAGCGCCAGGATTTCTCATATCGGCGTTTTATGGTACATTTTTTTGATAAATCGAAACCGCAAACCATATATGGTGGCCAAATTTTGTTATATTTCGTCCAGTGCATAACACGCTACAGGGCTCCGAAAACCTCCTGTTATTTCTTGATTACCCTGTATATAATTAATTATAAAATTATATCTTGTATCTAATTTTAGATAAAATCAATGGATAGATTATTTCTTTTGCTTTATGTTTACGAAAATGATAATACAAAATTATAACAAGCTAGGCAGAAGAAATCTGATGTGTAGTCTTTCTACAGAATTGCAAATCTATGATCAAATTTTAAACTAGGTCGGTAAATTAATTATATATTTTTGATATTTCTGCTATGCACCGATGCCCAACTCAAAACACATTAACATTTTTTATACTATAACATCTAAAAGAGTACACTCTCTCCAGGTTGAAAATGGTGAAAATATGAGTGCATTCAGCTATTAGAAATCAATGAAATTTAAACATCAATTTCATTCAACTTTTTAAGGTTAGCATAATTAAGCAAAATCTATTTAAAGTAAAAAGTTCTTAATTTTAGGGTAAAATTAATAGAATAAAAATTTATCACTGAATATTAATTAAAAGATTCATTGTAAAGATACCATTTTAAATTTCAAATTTTTTTCTTTTTAATGATGACAATTTGGTTGCCGTGTAATCTCTCCTTCTCCCTCTGTATTTTAAACATTTTTTGTTTAATTTTTAATGTAACTTTTCATTGATGCAAGAAAACTCAAATTATTTTAATTTCCACCTATCTTCCTATTTAATCTATTAATTAAAAGTTAAGGAAGGAAAAATCTCCTTATTGTACGCTCACTTTACAAGAGAAATAAGAAAGTAAGACACACAATACTGCTAAAAACAATGTACAATTAATAAATGGACTACTCGAACAACTCAGTTTTTAATGATAGTCTGACGTCTTGGAATTTAGTTGTTTTGGAATTTCTTCGGTTATTTGGGGAGAATTAGTTTTAAAGAGCAATTGTTAGGTTTAGAAACTAACATGGCTTTATTGTCTATCATAATTTGATGGTTAAAAGTATTTAGTTATTCATAGTTCTAGTTCTGCACAGCAGATTTAATTGAAATTAAAAAAAGTCAATATTTTTACGGAATCAGCTGATCGTCGAAGGTTGCTAGTTGGAAATATGGAAAAAAAAAAAAAAGGTTTTCTATGCTTGTGGTATGTGAAATTGAGAATGAAATCAAGAATTTCTGTACGATGAAAAAAAAAAAAAAACTGCTAAAATAAATTTATTTGTCCACTATTACATTATAATCCATTATTAAAAAGTCTTTATACTACGAAATAAAAACGGAAATGAAAATCCTACTTCAGCAAAAACGTCTGAAGAAAGCAAATTTTTGACTTTATTTTTTTTAATGGTACAATGGATTTAGTTTACATTTCTTTATAGTTATAAGCATATTGTTATAGGTAGCATCAATTAAATAAATTAATTATTAAAATTAAAGGAACATGTGTACGGATTAAAATTGGACAATAAGAACAGCGTTTTTTTTTTCATAGTCTTAAGACTATGCAAAAATTATTTTTGTCAGATAATAGTTTTTGGAAGATACAGCTTAAAATACAAAAAATAGATAAATAAATAAATAAACAATTTCTTGTTTTTTATTAACATATTTTAATTAAATTTTGGCATTTGAAGAATGAAAGGCAATTTTCAGTTGTTTTGAAACGAATGTGTGTCAAATTATATCAAAATTGGACAACAATAGTAGATATGCATATAAACAAACATTCATCTTCATATGCAGAAATATTTTACAATACTATGTGTCGACGTACGTATCAAATGCGTATTTGTGAGGTGTAAAGATAAACACATATCTAGTGACGCAGAAAAATTAAAAGGTGTTTTTTTCATGCCATTGGCGTCAACTTTCGAAATTATTTCAGCTGTGCCACGGAAACAGTAATAAGCATATGTTACATGCACACTTTTACGAGTTTATAATGCTTGTAACTTTATAAAAGGCAAAAATTACCTCTTGAATTAAATTTTAATGTAGTTTTAGAAATTAGTAATTTAAAAGAATCATCCTTTTTCTATAAAAAATAATATGCAAATAATTATTAGCAAAAAAAAAAGATTATCGTTTTATAATTATCTACTTATTACATAATTATCTAATTATCACATAAAGGATAGTTATGAAAACATTGATCGAACTTGGAGATGAAGATACAAAACGAATTTTTTTCTTCTTATTCTTTTTAGTTTTATTTATTTATTTATTTTTGTCATCGTTCATAGGGACAGATACGGAATGTATACGATTTAGGTATAGTGGATTTTGAAACCTATGAAATGACAAAACCATGACTTAAAAAATAAGAAAATGACTTAAAAATTACAAACTATCATTTAATAAGCAATACTCAAAGTTTTTTTTACATTAGTTTAAAATGGAAGTCTTAAGTATATCATAATCATTAGCAATTCCCGCGAAGAATTACTAGGTCTGTTTGAAAATAGCTCTTGTTTAATTTTTTTTAAAAGGACATTATATTAAATGAAATAAATTCAATCAAATCTATCTTCAAGAATTATTTTTTTCCTTAAGGCTGATGAGAGAAAGTTTCGTTTAACGTTCTGTTAAAAAATTTTACGGAGAAAAGATTTCAAGCCTCTAGTTCGAAACATTGTGACAATATAATATTTTAGGCCTTATTCTGATTTTTATGTTTGATTTAATAGAATCAGTCGTTGCATTTTTACACAAAAATTTCAAACATCTCTTAATTTGCAGAAAGAATCTTGTTAAAAAGTAATATTTATCTTACCATTTGTATCGTTATAAAACTATTTTGTTGTCATTTCTAAATCAAATCAACAATCTCATAAAATTATGTCAATAAAATAACATGAAAAGCAAGATACCTCCATTATATTTGAAATAGAAATATGTAAGCAAGTCTTGAAAATTAAATAATGCTGAAAAAAATTATTTATTTCAATTAAAGATGATTTTTTAAAAATTGATTGGACGTTCCAATGAACTGAAACGTTTATAATATCTCGGCAGTTGTATTATAAATTTTAAAAAATAGTATAAAAATTCTAAAGAATAGGGTGAAATAAAATAAGAATCAGTAAAAAAATTTAATGAATTTGTGAATTTTAAGATGGTATACAAACAGCTTTTGAGCAATAATATTGTTACGGGGAAAAATCTGAACGGAGGGAGTACGGTGAAAAGTCGAACTCGCTCCGTAAGAGATAAGACGCTTTATTCTACACGAAAACACAATAGAAAAACGTAGCTGAAATGTACACAAGAACAGCACAGAAGTAGTAAATCAGTATGAAACCACAAAGTGCAAAGTATTCCGAGAAAGTTCAATGGACATAACACTCCAAGTGTTCTCACTTGACTACTCCACTCGTCTGCGCGCCTTCGCTTTTATAGCTCCTATAGCAGGACATTGAATGATCTAGAACAAATATTGGAGTTAGAGTCCTAATAGAGATACCATCAAAATCCTCCAATATTCGAGAACTTTCATTTTGTTGCCACAATCATCTCAGTGTTGTCAAATTGTCATAAAGGCTGAAGACCACCAACTCATTCATCCATTCACCAGTCATTACAATACTGTAAACTCTCTTCCTTACCATGAAACTAATTGTACAGGAAAGGAGTATTACAGATTGGTAGCAATGTCATAAAAAGTTATTAAAGAAAAATGTTAAACATTTCAATAAATTTTTATGAATAATCTAATTAAGTTTTTGAAACACTCTTTCTTAATAAACATCTAAAGCCTAAGAAATAACTACCTGTTGAATTTGGATAAACTTGATTCATCCTGTTTTTTGAGAAATGTATATATATATATATATATATATATATATATATATATATATATATATATATATATATATATATATATATATATATATATATATATATATATATATATATATATATATATATATATATATATATATATATATATATATATATATATATATATATATATAAAAGAGTCTAAAGTCATTACGAAATTAAAAGATGTCACATTATTATCTTTCTGCCAATTAATTAATATTTAAATGGTTTGATACTTCAATCAAGCCATAGATCATCCTAATTAAAAATTAGGAGATATTCCCAAAAAGTTGCATATTTACTGACTTTTTAATACTGCAACTATTCATAGTCAACTACCATAAGCAAATATAACCAAGAATTAAAAAAAATATTCTCAAAATAAGTCTTAACTATATATCTTAATGAAACTGTTTTCCCTAATTTTCAATTAAGTAGACAAATTAATAAATTTATAAATCAGTGAATATATTTAATACCTTCTCAGATCTAAATTTTGATCTGAGATTAGTGGTTGGTCCGTATATTAACTCTTTTTTTTTTTTTTTTTTTTTTTGTAAAAACCTGTCATTATTTAGGGGACACCGTCTCGTAAAATTTCGCTTTCACAATAATTCAAAAAATCTGAATGACACCAAGAGTCTTGACATTATAAAATTTTTAGGTTACAAACGTTATTACACATTGCTAGCTAGTTAATGACATTCAAGGGGTATTCAGAATCTTATCTTATTAAACTAAATGCTGAAATTTAGAAAGTCAAATACAATTTTTCCTTGCAAACAGAGAAATATAGAATTATTGGTTAAATGAAAAAAAAAAAATGCGTATCAGAGATTTAAAGTGATTTAAAAATTAATTAGAAAAAAAGTGCATAATTATTCATTTTCATTCAAGCAGTCTTCAATAAAATCATACGCGTTTTTAAGGCTTTTTATATAGTAGTTTATTAAAAATCGTTACTTCTATTCCTTCTTTATAAAACATTACAATTGTTACTTTGTTAACAATCAGTAGATATAAGAATTTCTTAAACATTCTGTTTAAAAATAATTTCACCTTGAAAGAAACATTCAATATTAATTATTTGATAAAATATAAAAACTGAATTAAAAATTTTATTTTTATTTCCTACGAAAAATAACTACATAAAGAATAAGGAAACTAGAACATTATGAGTTTTAGAAAGATTTCTCTAACAATTCGGTTAGATTGTTTCATTCACATTTATAATCCATTGCATATTTCAAAACGATAAAATATCTAGTTTTTATTTGCACAATAATTTCTTATTGATTCAGAAATCAAAATTTTATTTATTTTATAATCAATAGAGCTTTTATAAAAGAACAATCAAAATAAGATGTAGAGAATGGCAAATATTTATTCGATATATAGTAATTTTTCTTCCTTTCTTTCTTCAATCTGTTCGTCACAAACACAAACGTCATAGACATGTTGGTAAACAGATTTTTCTTTGCGAAAAAGCAAAGCAAACATAAATAAATACGACTCAAAATCCATCTGAATGTCAGCACCTGCTTTTTCGGATTAAATTACCTCTTCCTGTGCCTTTAAGGCCGCCAAGGCAATGACGCAATCGCTGGACGATCTGAAGTCAGAATATTTGCCCTATATAAATGGCAGCGATACTAAACAAAAAGCGAAAGCTAATTTTCAAGTCTTAGTGAAGAACAGAAGGTTTTTGCAGAATGCCGAGCAGAAGGTGGATCAAACAGGTTAGTTGATTCGATCGTCTGCAGTTAAACACCGTTAAGGTAACGGAAACCTTGAAATTCGAAATGATTTTCGCTTAAATAATATGTATTGAAAAATCGTTTGGTATTATGTAGCAATAACAAACGATAATAATCACTTATAAAGAAAGAATTCTTTTTATTTATAATTAGAGTCTTCAGTATGTAATTGTCAAAACCATTGATTAAAAAATATAAGCAGATTTATGGAAGAATTGTAAGATAAAGTTCTAAAAAAATGTGTTTTTTTAACGTTTTTCTCTCCTAGAGGGTTAAAGAATTTATATTAGATGTATCTTATAAAATCCAACATACGTATTTTCCTAGTTGATTCTAATCAATTAAAATGTTTCTTTGAGACATATTTCAATAAGAGAAAATTTAAGATTGATTTAGATTTTATTTCTTATTTTTATTTTTGGGAATAATTATCGGATGTTTCTGTCGAATTCAAATGGTTTATATATTTTAAAAATGAAAAGAATTTTATGACTTCTTTTTCTTACTGCTTATTATTAAACATAATAAATTTTACAGAAATATAATTGTTGTTGATATAATTTACATGTAAATGCCTATAAGGCAAGTAACTGAACAAAATCATGATTTCTGTAATTCAAACATTTAATTTTAATACTTCATGAGCTTGAGCTAAGATTCCGTTGATTCAAATTTTAGAATTGAGTCATGATTCATTTTGAGGAACATTTCCAACGCATAGAACAAATACGAAGTAAAATTTTCGAACAATCAATTATTTTATGCATAGCAACATATCTTGTCGCTAATTTTTTATTAAATAACATTTTATCTGTATGCGACTTTGACAATTTTTATCATATGAGGAGTTATTTGACTATTTTCTTCATTATATTTTTTTCTGATGCTTTCGGTTTTATTTTAATACTTCATGAGTCCAAAATAAGATTCGGGGAATGAAGTTCAAGAATTGTGTAATAGTTCATTTTGAGAAATACTTCGAACGTAAAGAACAAATGCGAAGAAAAATTATCAAACAATAAATTATTTTTTTAATAACAACAATTTTTGTCCTTAATATTTTTATTGAATAATATTTTGACTACATGCGATTTTGACAGTTTTTATCATATGGGCAGTTATTTGTCTCTCTTTGCTTTTTTCTTATGCTTTGCATTAAATTTTAAATTCATTTCCTTTTGGCTATTTTTGAATATAGAGAAATTTATTGTAGTTTTTTTTTATTTGCGTACAGTATAATTTCATGTGTAATTAAATCTGTATTTTGGATTTTTAGAATTGCTAACCATTGGCACATTACTAAATTTTTATATTAAGACAAATAATAAGCAAAGCATTTTGATACTTAAATACAGTTTTCACAAAAACAAGAAGCGCAATATAACTTCTAGAAATTATCAAAATTTATTCAAGTCAAGATAACAAAAAATGTACCCTTTTCATTCCTGCCAAATTTCTCGAGATTTGTCTAGGGCGCTGATAAAAAGAGATTTATATCAGCGCAACGACGAGCGAGGTCAAATTGCTCATTCGAATGGAGCTTTATAGAATTAAGAAGAGCAGATCTCCCAGCTCCTTAACTAATAAAAAGATCAAATCGAATCTTAAGGTCAAACAGTCATTGAAGTATTCTACTTTTAAAATGCATTCAGTTAGTTCAATATCACACGCTTCTGAAGTGAGAATAGACATGGACAACTATCATGATAAAGTAAGTACGAATTTTGCTTCATAATTTTAACAGCTTGAAAAATAATTTTTATGTTATTAAGTTTGTATTAGTAATAGAGGTGCTAAAGAAAGGGAAAATAGGAGACGACATATTTTACGGCATCATTTGGTGGCAATCCTTTCTATCCTTAGTAATGCAGAGGACTCAGTTGAGCTCATTTTCTTAGAGGAATCACTTGGCAAATAACAAAGGAGAAATATTTATATTCTTTCACTGATTCAACTTACTTTCATCCATTATATTTATGAGCCACACGAAAACATTTGTAAAATCAATAGCTTCCTTTATTTACATTATTTTGTTTATATTGCAGTTTATTTTTTTTTATTGATTTCTATAAATACATAAATATATTTTGGATATAGAAACTACAATATTACAAAGAGAACTCAAACTGGTTAAAAAAATTATGATATACGAATACTTTTTTCATGCAAGGTTATTTTTAAAAACAAATATTTTTTTTTGAATATATGGAGATTTAAACAGTAAGAGTATTTTATGTGAATTTTTTAAAACAAACTTTCATCAATATATTAATACACATTTTTTTAATTTAAATTATTTTTACTTTTTAATCTGGATATCAATTGTTTCTCAATCTTTCGTTTTTAAATAGAGCCTCTAGTGTGAATTTAAAAATTGATATATTTAATGAATAGCTAATAAGTTCTAAAATATTAAATGGTTTTATCATCGAGAACGCACATATGTACAAAATTTCAAACTTTAGTGGTTGATGAAATGAGTGAAATATCGATCACAAAATCCCATCATCTCAAGCATTCAATATATCGTTTAATAAAAACGTTTAAAATGCTATATAAAGTATATTTATTTATTAATTCTTGAAAATTCTCCAAACTTTCTTATTTTCAACTAGAAATATACTCTTTAAAAATTCCATATTAAAATACTATATTTAGAAAAAATAATTCTTAAATTAAGGTATCCGACATGCTTAAAAACATGAATTTGGATAAAAATTCGCAATTTTTTTTTTAATTTTAAAAAATAGGTACGTTTCTATTTCCAGTGATATCTTTATTTTGTCTCTATTTCAATTAAAAGCCAAGTTATAGCAAACTATTGGCATATAAGTGGTGCTTATTTATAAACATTTAAAAATTTTCCATGTATTTTCTGACGAACAAGTTTTTTACATATTCTTTTTTACGAGTATGGTCATATCTCAAAAAATAATCAAGATATCTTAAAGAAATTTATAATTAGTGCTCGTTATGTTATCCAGTATATAATGAACTATGGATTTGATGTTGATTGCTCTAGAAGTAGAATTATGATTGTTTAATGTAAATATTGTTTAGAAAAATTCCAAAATTTCATAGAAACTTCATATATTATGTATATAAATTTTATTTTTGAATATAATTCTTAGGTAATAATTAGTTACACTCTAATTTATGTTGCGCATGTAATGCTACAAAGAAAAATAGAAAAAAAACTGTAACATTTTCTTTCTAGAACAATTACTTTTTTAAAAATAAACTGTAACATTTTCTTTCTAGAACAATTACTTTTTTAAAAATAAACTGTAACATTTTCTTTCTAGAACAATTACTTTTTTAAAAATAAACTGCAACATTTTCTTTCTAGAACAATTACTTTTTTAAAAATAAACTGTAACATTTTCTTTCTAGAACAATTACTTTTTTAAAAATAAACTGTAACATTTTCTTTCTAGAACAATTCTAGTTTTTGTAAATAAAAACTAAAATTTACATAAAAATATGTTTTTTTTTCAAAAGCTTTAAATAGTTTCACTTTTATTCATTCTTTTATCCTTATATTAATAAAAACATCTATAAATATAAAAATATTTGTTTGTTCGTTTTGAAAAATCCCCTCCGAATGTAATCGGATACTTAAAATATAAAATCATTATTAACTATTAAATAAAATTATTTAAATAAGCGGCACCTGATTTATATTTAGATGTCACAAAGAGTTAAAAAAACAAATGTAATAAATCTTTAGTTTTTGCAGCACCACAAAAAAAATATTCTTAGATTAAAAATGAACCAGATCTCAAAATGGGGGAAAAATCTGTTATAAAATTATTTACATAGAATTACTTAGAATTTACATTACTTTTTTTTTTTTTATTCCAGGAGAGCCGGAATGGCGAAGGCTTCTCGAGGAAAGAAAGCGTGGAGAGAAATCTTCACACCATGATCATCCTTTTCTCGCTCAAGGAAGAAGTCGGAGCCTTGGCGGAAGCTCTCAGAGTATTCAAGGTCTCTACTTTCTTCTTTTAAGCACTACAATAAATCAAGATAATATTTTTTTTCTTAATTATTTCAATAACGTGGCATCTCTTGATCAATCGTTTGGAGAATCAAAAACGAAGAATATGATAAATTTTTTCTTATTAATTTTGATATTTAATGATATATTGAGAAATTTTCTTTTTCTTATCTTACCAGTTTCGGACCTTTTTTCTTTTCTCTTTTTATAAAGATCAGGGTACGATATTTTTCTTCCTAAACAATGGTATTAAGTGAAATGGTACAGTAAGCCTGAAAATGTTAAACCAGTTTATATGAAAATTAATATTTTGTCAATTATTATTTTTTTTTGATTATTTATCACTGACACTGACTTATGCATTCCTCTACTTTATTACATGAATTAAATGATTTTTTTGGTTACTTATTAAGTTGATGCTCTTTATTTATTTCGAACAAAACATATTTCTCTTACCAATAATCATTTTTGTGTAAATTCCTTAAGATATAAATGGTATCATTATAAAATTAATTATTGTCGAGATTTATATGATCAAAACTTGTGTGATTAGAAACAAATGTTAAAAGAATCTTTTATTATGTTTAAAGTTTTGTATGTATGTTTTTATTATGTTTATGATTGTAATTAATTAACAACATTATTTTAAAACTATATTCAATACTGCATCATATTTCTAACTGATAACATTTATGTTTCTTTGTTTATGTTTAATTCAGTTAAATTAACATTCCATTGTGGTGAAACTTTAAGAAAATTTTGGATTATCTCGTAATTTTAAAAAGTTATCAGATGACGTCGGTAACACCTGAGCCGGAACTCCTTAAACAAATTTTCACATAGTTATTGGAGAACATTCAAAACCGGCTGCATAAGACATATATACACTCCGAACTTTCAGTCATATCATTTCCGATCTTCCAAATCAAAGCCTCTTTGTTTTGTTTTTCTTTTCATTTTTTTAAGCTCCATATATTTTGTCCTCTTTTGTTGCTTTGGTTTAAAAAAAAAGGATTACGCGAACAACATTTATTTTTTTATAGAATTGGCAAATCCAAGCTTTATTTTAGTGGAATCTAATCAACAATTTTCATTACTTAAGATGGATTTCGTCGTTATACTATTGGCATAAAAGTGTCATCACATTTATGTCCCCCCCCCGTTATCATAGTTGTATAGACTTCATAAGAGAGACAAAATAATTTTGTAACAAATATTTCTGCATTCCGCCTTGATTACAGCAGTTTTTCAGTTAAAAACTGGGTCTCATGGAATTATTTTTAAAAATTCTGATGTATTATTCTTTATGAAACGAACTTTTCTTTACAGTATACTCCTATTTAAAAAGATTCAGCAAAATAATAAGTTGATATAAAATATATTTTGATGAAGGTTTTCGGAACCTAAAATTTAAAGAAGCATTCATTTTAAGAAATTTTATGTACGCAAATGCTTTTTTTTTTCATGTTTTGTGTACTTGATCAAAACGTTATATATTCCATTCTTGAAAAAATATAAAATGCATGAATTGTAGAGTTAAAACTAACTTATTTCATTTAGGACAACAAAATCAACCTTTATCATATCGAGTCTCGATCCTCCAAGAGGCTGGATGATAGCTATGAATTCATGGTTGAATGTGATACACGGGCTGGAAATATCAACCAGGCCATGGACCAAATTCGGGAAAAATCCATCTACATGACGATTATTTCGACGGATCATAAGGATAAAGCAGGTAACAAACTTTATTTCAGATTAAACAAAATTTGCATGTAAATCGTTAGAAAAAAATTTTCTTTTCAATTTCTGCAAAATATTAATTTAAATTCTAACAATTAAAGCTTACATTAGTATGACAATATACCATGTCTCCGCATAAAATTCTTCTGTGGAATTGAGAATATTACAAAATCAGATTTTTTTCCAAGTAAACTTTAATGATTATATAATCAAATAACTTATTTATTGAAATAAATATATATAATTTCGAATAATTTGTGGTACATTGAGGCAAAAGTCAGTATTTCGATCATATTACGATACATTTTAAATTGGCATGTGTCATAACATCTATAAAATGTTTTTGAAAATGATCAATTAATGATGGTTTAAATGGTTAGCTGTTGTGAAATTATGATCTAAAATGTGTAATTGAAAAAAAGAATCGATTACTATTGATTCTTTAAAAAAAATTTAAAATTTTACCAGGAATTTTACCATATACTGTAGAAAGTGATATAAAGTCATTTTATACAAATATAGATGTTGGGTATTAAGTATTTGGCATTATATCAGAATTGGAAAACTGATAAATTGAAAATAATCATGTAATAGCAAGCCGGAGTCAATCAAGCCAAGATGTCAATGCTTGAATTATGACAGCCATTGTGCAAGTGAGATAACACAGTGGCAATTGTTAAAAAATACGAATATAGGATACTATTCATTTCAGGATCCTAAGATTATCACTTCTTGAAGAATGTACTTCACTGAAGAGCGGTCCACAGAAAGATGAGAGGTTTTTAAACCTCGTAATTCCGCAAATAATCTGAGTTCACCCTATTGCTAAATGTAAACATATCCTACTTTCAATTTTCTCTTACCCCTTTTTTGATGAAATAAACACCTCCAGACGCATGCTCAAAAGCGTGGAAGATTTCAGAATCCGAAAACGAACAGTATATTTTTTAATCGCGTGTAGTGTGTGTATGTGTTTCCTTTGCATTTTGTAGTTTCATCATAATTGCCTTTCGAATGTAAAACATTTCCTTCATGTGTTTTTAAAATCGAATGCGAATGCTCGAAAAAAATACCCATTTAGCTGACACAACTGCTAGCTAAGTTCTTCCCTAGCTAAGTTCTAACTGCTAACTAAGTTCTTCTACCATCTATTCCCACATAGATGGTATCCAAACAAATATTGACTCCAAGAAAGATGTTTATAAGTGAAGCTTTAAAACATCAAAAACCAATGGATGAAGGTCAAGGTACAATGACTAGGTTTGGTCTAAAATTAATAAAGAATTTCTTTTGAGTGTTCAGAATTCAATAAATTTAAGACTTGGGTATTTCATTATCTTTTATGATTGATCGCAATAATTTTATAATATTTTCTCAAGTTGGTCTTCATTATTACGAGACATTGCACATTTTACTTAATCGCCACATATCACTTAAAAATTATTTTTCTTTCTTGTCAATGTTATGAAAAGGAAATAGTTTTATCTCATATATACTTTTTAATTTCAAATTAATTTTAAATTATATTGGTTCATTAAAACGCCCTTTTATTTATGTTATCTAACATTTTTTTCCTTCGTTTGTAATTTTTTTTTAGAAGCGGTGCCATGGTTTCCAGGTAAAATTAAGGATTTGGACAAGTTTGCAAACCATATATTATCTTACGGATCTGAATTGGATGCTGACCATCCCGTAAGTATATGAATCAGATTTGGTAGCCATAATTAAAATGTGTGAACTAGCATAAATGTAATTATTCGATGCTTTTTTGAATTTAATATATTTTAATGATTTGATTCAGAACTTTTAGGGAGCATTACATGATCTAATAATAATTATTATTATAATAAGAGGTAGTGTTCCTCCTAAACCCTTTTAGCCTTCCTAAATATTTCCACATAAAGATGCGACTGTATTAAAAGTGCTTGTACATACATTTTATATAATCAAACTTTCTGGTTTAACATTTTAGATCAAATTTATAGATTTCTGTCAGACGTTGAACGAAATTCATTCCTATGAAGTCCGTCTGTTTGTCACTCAAGTTTATATGAGTTCGATAACAATAAAATGTAAAGAGCAAGATTGATAAAAGCAACTTGAACATAGTCAGATTTGTATGTTTTGGTCCAATTTTGAACGAAATCCGTTAAGAGTAAGTTTGTCCGTTCAAATACAGGAGAACTCGATAATTTCAAAAAGTAAAGATCTAGATAAAATGTGGACCTAAAATATAGATTCATATCAAATTTTGAGCCAAATCTGTCAAAGAGTGGACCGTCTGTCGGTCTGTGATAGACGCATGCTCATAAACACAAAATTTAATAACCGGAATGATTTAAATCTATGAATTTGGTATGTAATCTTGTGACTATAACTATATCCGTGTGAAATAGATATGCAATAAGTATAAGCAGACACAGTTCCAAAAAAAAAAAAAAAATGCTTCGCATTCATAAAATTTTAAAACTTTGGAATTTCCCAAACTCTCTGAATTGAATATTGCTACGATTATAGTACTTTATTTATTATTCCGCATATAAAAAATCTTTTTACAAAAATACAAACATATTATATAGATACGCTAAACAAAAGCTATTATATTAATTATATGGTACATAAAAATTGGCTAAAAGAAAATAACAATTGAAACTAATATGGGCAATAAGAAAAAGAAGGGAAGCTAATATGGGCCAGATTTCTAAAAAAAAACCTAGTAATGCTATTGATAGTTTCTATTGTTTTTTCTTCTAATACCAAACTTATTTGCATATTATATCAAAAGATAAGCATTGTAGCTTTAATATTTATTTTTGGAACAACTTTCATTATTAAAAATCAGTTTAATTATATATTTGTAATGCTTTGAAAGAGTGAATTTTCAGTTGCATGTTCTAAATAAGTGATGTGAATTACATTATTGGTTTATATTAATTTGACAGAACTGCCTATCGAATATATACATGTTTATCTATATATGCAACACCCAATATACAGTGTCTCACAAAAGTGATGGGACACTTGTGCTTTACAAAAGGAAACTGTAATAAAACAAATTAAAAAAACATGTACAAATTTTTTGTGGGTGTGTTTCATACTTAAATTTAGTAACAATTATTACATAACATACATTTTGTCAAAATATTAAAATATTAATTTAATAAAAATACAGTTGTTTAGAACGGAGCAAAAAATAGCTCATATAAGTGATGGGACACCATTAGATATGCAACAAAAATCGTATGAAATAAGCAATAAAAATATTTTTGGTGGTTTTATTTTTACTCAAAAGCAATTGGCAATAATTTATAAAGTCGTCTGCAGTATTTCTCTCAGTTTGTTTTGGAATTTTTGTGTTTTTTAGCTTTGTGCAGCCATGAATGCTAAACGAAAAGAAACTTCGCCTGAAATTCGAAAATTATTAATTTGCATATTGAACGTGGAAAATCTATTAGAAAAATTGCTGAAACAGTTAACTTGTGCATTCAACAGTTTTCAATATCATTAAACGATATAAAAAGAATCATATTATTCAGGATAAAAGAAGACCTGGCCGACCATCAAAGCTATCCAATGGAATAAAGCGAATTATCGTTCGAAATATTAAAAAAAATCCAAGAAAGAGTGCTCCTAAAGTTGCTGCTGATTTACAAGCATTATATGGAATAATTGTTAATCCTGAGACTATTAGAAGGGTAATTCGATCTGCTGGATATCACGGTAGAGTAGCCAGGAAAAAATTCTCGTAAGTGAAAAGAATAGAAAACTCAGACTAGCTTTCCCAAAATCCAACATAAATAAGAATTCTGATTACTGGAATAAAGTTATATTTGCTGATGAGAGTAAATTTAATATATTTGGTTCTGACGGTAGAATCTTGGTGTGGAGAAAACCCAGGGAAGAATTTCGCAAACAGAACTTGGTGCCAACAGTAAAACATGGTGGAGGAGGAGTTATGGTATGGGGGTGTATGTCGTCAGCTGGAGTTGGTAAACATGTTTTTATTGACAGTATAATGGATCAGTACAAGTATATTGACATTTTAAAGCAAAATTTGAAATCTTCAGCACGAAAATTGAACCTTCATAACGACTTTAAATTCTACCAGGACAATGACCCCAAGCACACTGCTTTAAACGTTAGACTCTGGCTGCTGTATAATTGTCCTGAAACAATAAAAACACCACCACAATCTCCAGACTTAAATCCCATAGAGAATATTGGGCAAAAATTGGAATCAAGAATTCGCAAACACACCATTTCTTCAAAACAACAATTAAAATCGGTGCTTCAAGAAGAATGGGGTAAAATCACTCCAGAAATCACAAAAAAATGAGTCGAATCCGTCCCAAGAAGATTAAATCATGTTTTAAAAGTAAAAGAAAATCCACCAAAATATTAAAACCGTTTAAAAAGTAAAAGTTTTGGATAAATATTTGATGGAAAAGTAAGTGTCCCATCACTTATGTGAGCCATTTTTTGTTCCGTTCTAAACAACTGTATTTTTATTAAATTAATATTTTAATATTTTGACAAAATGTATGTTATGTAATAATTGTTACTAACTTTAAATATGAAACACACCCAAAAAAATTTTGTACATGTTTATTTATTTCTTTTATTACAGTTTCCTTTTGTAAAGCACAAGGAAACTGTATTACTTTTCCCATTACTTTTGTGAGACACTGTATATATATTTTCTTATTATTTACAATATTCTTCAATGGTATTACAATATACAGTGGCTCAAAAAATTGAGAGTACACCTTACTTTCACTTCATAAATCCGACTTTCAATATAAATAACACATTACCGGGAAGTGCAAACATGTTTTCATTTTTACACATAACAAATGGTTTAATTTAGAGTAAAAATATAGAAAAATCAACGAAAAATTTCTAAATTAAAAATTTTCAGAAGCATTTTAAATAAACATACGCAGAATTTTGCCTCAAAAAATTGAGAATACACCAATGAAATTTTTGCAATATCACACATAGAAATAAAATGTCACTATTAAATTGCATGTCTTTTGGCTCTTATAATGGCCTCTAAACGTCATGCTACCGATTCGACCCATTTTTGGTGGTATCTGAAGATATTTTACCCCATTCATCTTGCACCACTTGTTTTAAATGGATTTTGTTTCTAATTTTGTGTTTTTGAATCACTTTTTCGGGTATGGCCCACGAATATTCAATGGAATTGATGTCGGGGTACTGTGGTGGTGTGTGTAACTGCTATTTACAATGAAAAAGACATCATATTTTGAAGTTACGTGTATTCTGTTTGGGGTCGTTGTCTTACTGAAAAATGAAATTTCCATCTAAACTCAAATTTTTAGCAATTTTCTTTAGATTGCTGAGAAGTATATCCAAGTAAACCATATCATTTATAATGCCATCTATAAAAATTAAATTTCCTACCCCGGATGAAGCCATGTAACCTCAAATCATCACGGAGTCACCATCATGTTTAACTATAGGACGTACATTTTTTGGATACAAAGCAGTATTAGGCTTTCTCCATACAGTAAAATGGTTGCCACTGCCAAAAGTGTTGAGGTTTTTTTCATTACTAAATATAGATTTCTTCCGAAGGTTATTGGTCTTCAATTGATGAGTTTTTGCAAAATTCAAATGCTTTTTCTGGATTTGCAAGCTGATGAACGGTTTCTATCTAACAATGCGATTTTTATATCCAGCTTGTCTAATGGCATTTAGCACAGTTTCAGCACTTACACTTCTGCCTATGATTTGGAAAGTTTCTGCAACAAGTTGGATGAACCATATGGTAGCAGCAATCTAAAGGAAAGTGTTAAAAATTTGTGCTTAGATGGAAATTCCATTTTCCAGCAGTACAACGACCCCAAACAAAATGCACGTAACGTCAAAATATGATGTCTTTTTCATTGTAAACAACAGTTACAAACACCACCACAATACTCTGACATCATTGCCATTGGATATTCGTGGGTCATACTCGAAAAAGTGGTCCAAAAATACAAAATTAGAAATAAAATCCATTTAAAACAAGTGGTGCAAGAAGAATGGGATAAAATATCTTCAGATACCACCAAAAATGGGTCGAATCGGTAGCATGACGTTTAGAGACTATTATAAGAGCCAAAAGACATGCAATTTAATAGTGACACTTTGTTTCTATGCGTGATTTTGCAAAAATTTCACTGGTGTATTCTCAATTTTTTGAGGCAAAATTCTGCGTATGTTTATTTAAAATGCTTCTGAAAATTTTTAATTTAGAAATTTTTCGTTGATTTTTCTATATTTTTACTCTAAATTAAACCATTTGTTATGTGTAAAAATGAAAAGAAGTTTGCACTTCCCGGTAATGTGTTATTTATATTGAAAGTCGGATTTATGAAGTGAAAGTAAGGTGTACTCTCAATTTTTTGAGCCACTGTATTTCAATCTGTGTGTTTAGAGTATTTTTTGTTTATACAATTGAATTTGATACAATATTTCTCGATCAAGATTATCAATAATTCCAATCAATGTTAAAATCACTTAATCTAAATTTTTGTTGCTTTAATATAGCTTGTGGCTATAATTAAGTTATAAAAACATATGGATATTGATTTTTTTTTTACTCTTAGAAATCAACTTAACTATGCAGGCAAATATTCTTAAAAAGAAGATATTATGATTTATCATTAGAAAGTGCAATATGATTGGCTTCCAAGGCTAACAAAAGTAAAATTTAACACTTCATGGATTATTTCATTTACAAGGGAATAGTATAAAAGAATAGTGCAAAATTATTAATCCTTGATTACAAATTTTTCCTGATTTTTGCTAATATTATTTAGATGACTATTATTACGAACAGAAAAACCATCTAGGGAGAAAATTTAAAATGATGTATAATTTATAATTAAAGGCAAAAAAAAAATGTTCTATTGGAAGAAAAAAAATAAAAGAATTTAGAATTAGAATTTTTACTTCTAAAATTTATCCAGGAAATTAGCCAGTTCCATTTTTTAATATCCGTTGTTTCAGCAAACGATTTTGATTTTTAATTTATTATCAGCCAATTCCATATTTTAATATCTGTTCCGATATGTTCAAACGATTTTTATTTGTGATTTACTGTTCGCAAAATGTTCGTTTGCAATTTAATAAATTTCAGATTAAATCCTGATTTATTTTTTTTCAGTAGATTTAGTAATTGAGATGGATTTTTTTCAGGGTTTCACAGATCAAAAATACAGAGAAAGAAGGAAATATTTCGCAGATATTGCTTTCAATTACAAACAGTAAGTTCAATAAATTTCCATTTTCATTAGTTTCTTACAATGATTCAACAAATATATGGAATTGTGGCGAATAGAATTATTTCTTAGAATTTCTGTAGTATTTCATAATAAACAATTTCAATATGTTTTTGCAAGATAGGTTATACATTAATCAAAAGAAATAGTATATCATACAGCTATCAAAAAAATAACTAAAAATTATTACGCATAATTGTGATTTTTGAAATTCTAAAGGATGCTGTAATCAACACGGCGTGTATTACTGATATTTATTAAATACTGTCTTAGAAGTTTCTCTTATATGGAAATTCTATTACTACTAATGGAATTTTTAGTTGATGAATAGAGCTTATAATATATATACAAAAACTAAAGGTAAATATACAAAAACTGGAGGTAAAAAAACTTTTTTCTTTCTAAGCACTTAAAAAAATCATGAATGAATTTTAGAAAATATAATTTAAATTTAAAAACAACTAATTATTATATTCAAGCATCAACACAAGAAGAAAATAAATAAAGAGTAAGTAAAAACAACAACAAACGCAGTAAGATATTTATAAAGTTTTATGCCATTCTTATTCCCTTAAAAAATTCTAATACAAAAGTATTATTCAATTTTTAAATATTTTCCTTTATTATCATTTCATGGTACTTAAAATGTCTTTATTTCTTTCAACTAATTTTAAATTAAAAAAAGATTTTCGTAGAACTAAAATGAAGATTTTAAAAATGATGGTGATTTAATTCGATTGAAGCTTAAAAATGGAGGTGCAAATCTTTTTCTGGAATTTCAAATAACTACGATTCTGTAGAAGGATGCTTTTTATTTGACCACTAAATGCATGATTTAATATGTATGCTTACTTTTTATTTCTATTCAAAGGTAGTTTCAAATTATCTTTATGTTAATAATAATAAATTAAAGTTAAATTAATGAAAAGAAAATAATTAACAACTAAAACTAAAATTTACAAAAAATATTTACAGTTTGAAAACATTATACACAAACCTAGACAATGGTCATCTTTAAATACATTTTTAAACAATTTATACAACATTTATTCTGTTATGAAATTCAAAATTATTTTGTAATTTTAAGATTGATAAAAGCTTATTTTTTGCTCATAAATCATATGCATAGATTTAATATCTGCCTCTTTCAGCGGGCAGCCTATACCTAAAATCGAATACACAGAAGAAGAGATCAAAACATGGTATGTATATTTCTGAATTCAGATATATTAATGTATGTTTTATTAAAGACAATGAAGTATTAACATGAAATCAATAAATGTTTTTACTATATTTTGAGAATGTTACAGCAGAATCTTATAAAATTTTTCAGTAGTAATTGAATTCTAAATAATCAATACTTCATATTAAGGACTTCATATTAAGATTTTAAGGCAATTAATTAGCTAATATTTATTGAAGAACTTTTAGTAAGAAATATTAAAACACTAAGTTTTGATGTTAACCACTTTAAAATATTACTTGAGTATGTTTTTTAACGATGACCATATTATCAGAACGGCATTTGAATAGGCCTTAACTCTCTGAATTTCACATCAGGCCTGTGACACACGATTTAACGTATTAAGACCATACACAGATTGATTAAATCATTTTTTTAAAATTTAACACTCGAATTAAAATATATATTCCACACTCGAACCCAAAATAAATATTCTGCTGCTAAGTCACAGAAAAATTGTCTTTTTTTACTGCTTTGTTTGATGAAATATCCTTTCCATGAGTTAAAAATAAATTGTGTTGATAACTCAACAATAATTGAATATTTGAAATATTTCTACAAATTGTTTGGGACAGATCACATTTTATGTGATCATCTAATATTGATAACCAATAACTTTACTTAACTTATAACTTAATAACTTAAAAACGCAAAATTAATTTCTTAATTGAAAACTTTTACATTTATTTGTTTTGTAGGGGAACAGTTTTCAAAGAGCTGACAAAACTCTACCCGACACATGCTTGCAAGGAACACAATCACATCTTCCCTCTGATGATTGAGAACTGCGGTTACAGAGAAGACAATATACCACAATTGGAAGATGTTTCCAATTTCCTTAAAGGTCAGTGTATCCCATGATAAGGGACTGAGAGTTGACTAGAAAATTTCACCAGTACTTAAATATTTAAAATTTGTTTTAGTTTTATTACGAATTTTCAAAATATAATTATATTAGTTATTATCCCATTTAATAATTCATGCAATTTTCATGGAAACTGTCATTCATAGATTATGTCTTAATTTCTTGCTCAAAAATCGGAAACCATGTTATATCAATTGAATCTTTGAAAAAATAAGGAACTCACAATCTTACAGTTTAAATAATTTTGTAAAATAAAATTCATTGTTGTTGTTGTCGTGTCTATGCATACAGTGCTAGTGCAAAAGATTTAGAGTTCTCCAAAAGCCTTGGTGATAAGATCTGCAAGTTCTGGAACCCGATGGCTATGGAGGATTTCGATTGAGGGTGCTCCAAGTTGAAAGACAGTCAAAAACATGATCTGGAGTTAGTTACGCTCTCATTCTCTAAACGACTCAATAAAAGAAATTGTGATTTTCTCAGACTCAAAATCAGCACTCGAAAATGTGCAAATGCCCTTGCAAAGCAAGCACGCGACGAAGACCAACCTCAAGTAGTCACCTGTGCAGACGCGAATGCTGCCGCTAGGCGAAGGATCTACAACCAGCATCTTAGCAAGGTAACAATCCCCGATCTAAACTGCCCAAGAAACCTTTCCTCTATAATAGCTAAGTTACGTACTGGACATTTCAAAGGCATGAAGATCGCACGAACCAATATAAAATCCTATCCCAATAAAATTCATTCTGTCATCTTAATAAGTCATTGATTATCACCCGTTATGTATTGGTTATTATTCGATGAAGTTTGAAGATTGAAGTTTTTCAAATGAGTTCTATTATGAACATGACCTTTGTGTCACTTAGAAAATCTTATTACGGAAATAGTCTTGTGGGTTAACGGTGAGAACCACAAAAGGTTACTTCGCCTTGCCTCAAAGGTATTCAGAAAAATCTGAATGACTGGAACACCACGATAGCATTAGACGAAACTAGGGCTAAGTCCTAAGAACCATAACTTTTCATAGTACAACCCCTCCTGTAAGAGGCTGGTGGCAACCAACTCCACACCATTTCTGTAACACAGAATCTGGGTAAACACAGAGAAGTACAGCAAGCTCAATAATGAATAACGACGATTTGTTTCACAAAAAAATACGACATGCACATAGCAAAACATCACCGAAACGTACATGACAAGAACACACAGGCAAACCGCAAATTGTTGCTATAATCGCAACAACACAAAGAACACGTCTCCCCCCAAAGCGAGAGCATTCATTTGACTCACTCCTTAGCCTCGCTTGTTTATATAGACTCTGTATCGAATTCTCTAGAAGAATCACCAATTTTGTCTCCAATTAAAATATCGCCAAAACTCTTGCATATTCTAGAGTTTTCATTTTTGTGCCCAAGTCGCCAAGGCCGGGACTCACTCATCTGGCATCCATTAAAATATCTGTAGTACTCTCTTCCTTACTATGATACTAACAGCACAAAGAAATAGTAAAGCAGATTCGTAACAATATTATCTATAAGAATGCGTACTAAATAAGTTATTTCTATTTATTCTTACCAGATTGCACCGGCTTTACCCTCCGACCTGTAGCTGGACTTCTAAGTTCCAGGGACTTCTTGGCTGGCCTTGCTTTCAGGGTTTTCCATTCGACTCAGTACATTAGACATCCTTCCAAACCCTTTTACACTCCAGAACCGTAAGTACATTTCCCTTTCTATTTGCTCTTGCAGTGCAGTTGCTACAGTATAATAAAAAAATAAATCTTTCTTCTCAGGGACATCTGTCACGAACTGCTGGGACACGCTCCATTGTTCGCAGATCCAAGTTTCGCCAGATTTTCACAAGAGATTGGTCTGGCCTCTCTTGGTGCTCCAGATGAATACATTGAGAAATTAGCCACGGTAAGTCATTAGCTAATCTTGTTGAAACAAATGCTTTCGACTTTGCCTTATACCCATATATTTTGAATTTTTTTTTTTGAAGCACAATCCAGTTGCAAAGGAAACACTCGCGACTTTTTATATTTCTAAGATATAACAACCATTTCAGACCATATCGCACGTGAATAAAAGCTCTAAATAAACAATTACCGTCTTTTGAATTTTATTTAGAAATTTATCTTGAAAAGTACAATTTATCCTTTTATGAATAGTTTTTTTTTTTTTTTGCTCATCTTTTTTTTTTGAAAAGAATTTTTAACAGAAATAAAAACAATAATATATCAGATAAAAAAAGAATAACATAATTTACCGAAATAAGTACCTTATTGTCTTCATATTGTAAAACCGTAAATTATGGCCCTAGCATATATTTGTTGTTTTAACATAGATTTAGTTTATTTAAGGAACACTTTTTTATTCGTTTCATTAATTTAATTTTACATACGTTTCCACTGTTTAATTTAATGTACTGTGCTTAGTTTGTAAATAATAATTTTAAAGGCGATAATCCCTTTGAATTATCATAAGTAGATGATAGACATTTATTTTATATGCGATAAACAACTAAATTTATTCATCTGGTTTAGGTTTCGCGATTGTTTTGATTCTTACCATATCGGCAAAGTTGCTTGATAATTTTGAGACTTGTTTTCAGTTGATCGAACCACTTATGAATCATATGATTTTATTGTTAAATCTTCAATCATTAGATAATAAAAACATCTGCTTTCAAAATAGAAGCACTTCATAACTTTAGCTTTCGATATATTAGTCAGCGTCAATAACGCTTCCACTTCATTAAGCTGCGTGCTTTTGCAAATATTGCATATTAAATTTCAGTTTGGAAAATTATATTCATAAACTACTTTTTTAACTAATCTGGACAATTACTTCACCTGATCATTTTATTGAAATCGACGCTTTGACTTATAGGTTTAATGACCTACATGATTAAAGACTAATCAATAAGGGCCGGATAAAATCCTATAGAGGTTCTTCTCCTTTTGTCTTTATTTACCGTCATACGCTAGATATATTTTTATTGATTTTAATTTCCTCATAAGCGGTTTTATATTGCAAATTATGTTAAACTGACATGGTTTCAGCATTTTGCTTATGAAAATGAATTAAGTTACAGGGTGCGATCTAATTTCTTTATATTTTTAATATTTGGAATTAGGTTATAATTATATATGGTGTAAAAAAACATTTTATAATTATCACCACATAAGTTTTTGGATTTATTGTAAAGTGTTTTTCAAATTTAATTTTAACTTTAAAAAAATGCTTGAACTTTTTTCTTAATTTCTAAGACTTTTTTATATATGCATATTTTTTAAATTTTTTTCCAAATATCTCATAACATACTACATAAAAACACCAAATATCTCATAACATGCTACATTTTTAATTCTTAGAAAAAAATTCTCTAATATGCATTAATTTTGAAATTAACTTTTTTTTTAAATGTAGGTAAAAAATTTTTTAATTAAAATTTTTTTGGTGTTTAATAATGTAATATTTGAGAACTTAGTTTCACAGATCACAGTTAGATCACAGTTTAACGTAACATGTATTTTAGAACAAAAAATCTCACATCCCTTATTCCAATTAGTAAAAAAATCTTTAGAAATTTAACAATTAGTATATGTATAAAAATACAACACGGAGAAATATCGACTTAAATTTTTCATCCCTCCAGTGACATTATATAGAATCCAAAGAATAGTTTTAAACTTTTATAAAATTTTTATTAACTTATTTCAGACTACATACCATATAAAATTAAATCAATTTAAGGGGAAAATATTATATATACATAATAAATGCATAAAAGGAAAACTAAGAAAAGATCAAAATGTCCCTTTAAAATTTAATATATATCTCAGAGCTGATTTCATGTATAGTTCTGCAACTAAAATAAATTCACAAGATGCACAAAAATATTTACTCTTTTAGTTTCAAACTTTCATTCTTACAAAAAAAAACACTTTCATGATTAAAATAGGACGAAATGAAAAATTCCACCCATGAATTTGTTCAATCAAACAAATATCTTAAAAAATTTTAATAATATAATTGTATTTTGAAATTCAATCTTAGCTATTTTTTAACAGATGACTTGAAAAGTGTGTGGCAATATAACTTATTCTCTTTTCTCAAAAATAACTATGTATCTTAGTAATATATATATATATATATATATATATATATATATATATATTGTTGTATAATTTGGCTAGAACATTTAGAATGATTCAAGCTGTCATGTGAAACAATAAAATAGAGATTTTTTTTTAATTTTATGATACCATTCGTCTTAAAATCAATTTTTTAAATGACAAAGTTAAAAAAAACACTTCTGAACACAATCCAAATATTTTTAATAAGCAATAGAATACTTTACAAACTATTAGGAAACATATTTTGTAAAAGTTTAAACAATGTAGTATAAAAGTTTTAAAGGTTAATTAATTAAGAATAATATCCTGACATTTAAACGATATTTGATTTTATTCCGAATCAGTTTGAGTACAAAATCCCTGTATATAAATGACAGAAAAAAATTTATATACTCGGAAAATAATACAAAAGTTGTATTGGAATTTCAGAGACCCCCTCCCCCCCACATACACTAATGTTGCGAGGCCTTTAGGCTGTAGCGTATTTGACAAGCCAGCCCTGCAATCATTTATAATTTAAGTCTTTAAAGTTTTCCCATAATTTATAACACTTTTTGATGGTCGCTTTTAGATTTAGAAAATATTTCTGCTTATGTAAGTACTTTTCTGCAATTAAATAACACCTTCCCTTGGTTTCTTTTGTAATTCATCTGGCTGTCTGAAAAATGTAATAGAAGGATAATGCTGTATTTTAATTTGAAATAAAATTACTTATCAGTCTCTTAACCAAATTTCTTATTATAATTGCCGATGTAATTTGCCAATGCTAAATTGTATTTCAAACAAATAAGTTTATATTACTACATCAAATAAAATGTCTTCATCTTGTAATATGCATATTTTCTTTCTTCCTTTAGTGTTACTGGTTTACCGTAGAGTTTGGCCTCTGCAAACAAAATGGGAAAATTAAAGCTTATGGAGCCGGGCTACTTTCGTCATTTGGAGAATTGGAAGTAAGTTTATTTAAAAAAAATGACCAAAGCATCATTTTGTTATTATTCAGAATAGCGAATTTCTATAAGAAATTATAAAATTTAGAGCCAGTATAATAATCATCCCAATTTCCATAATAACCATTTCAAAAATGCGTTCTTTTCGGTTACTACATCCGCAGTTTCAAACATGCTTGTTTATCTGATATTTCATGTCATTTTATAGAAGTGAAAGCATAAAGCAATGATCGAATTTAAAATATAATTTATCTTGAAGGCGTACGGTTTCTAAATTAAAAAAAATGAGGAATGTATCCCAATCAAGATCTTTGTACATCTAAAAAAACTATCTTGAATGTTTCAATTTTGTCATACAGACCTGGATTTTTTCTCTCTAAAGAGATTCAAGAATTCGAGTCACAAAACTTGCGTTGGGACTGATAGTCAAAAACTAACTTTGAAAACTTGCTTCGTATAAAAGAGATTTTTTATGGGTTGATTTTAGTAAATGTATGAGCCAGTTTTAGCGAAACTGGCATAGTTAATAAAGTATAACATTTTATTAACATCCTTAGAAATATTTTCAGAGAATAAATATTTGCTGATATGACTTTTCCTGAGTTCAATGGAAATGATATAAAAAAATGGGGGGAGGAATATTGTCCTATACTAAATAATTTAATTGCAATCAGTTGGTCTAAGAAGTTGCACTTAATGCCATTCTAAAAATTCGCAGTCAAATTGATCGTATTACCTTCTGTGAAATAAGCATTAGAATCTGTTAGCAATATTATGGGTGTCTCTTCCTATAAAATCAATTCATGCTCAAATGCGCTCCATAATGCTATTTATGAATGCGTTCAGAATTTTGCATTAAAAAAATGACATGCTCAGTTATGTTTGTCATGAGTTTGTGACTTAACATGAATTAATTCCATTACAAACGACAGTTTTCGCTTCTTGTATTCTTTGCGAAGAGCAGACAGAATCTATAGATTTAGCCGCTACTGCATTCGGGAGTTATTAAAGGTAGTAATTACCTTTGGAGAGCAGTTGGTTCACCGGAGATTTATATTTAATTTCATTAAATCGTTTAAATATAATTTCATGTCCATGATATAATCAAATTGCCTGACAAAAAAGTTGTGTTACTTTAATTCTCTTGCATATGTTCTGTTCACTGTGTGCATGAACCTTTCAAATGTTGTTCAGCCCCATAACATCAAAATGCTATTAAAAATATAAATATCCGGTTCATCACGCTTCTAACTTTCGCTATATAAAATGCACTTTTTTATTTATTTGTAAACTATACAGATATTAAATAAAATCCATCTGCCATTAGTCAATAATGAGAGAAAATCAAGCAGTTAAATATTTGAGGAAATAATTTTAAAAGTTTGAATTTCTGGTGCACTTCTTAATCTATTTTTGGAAATTAAGTAAAAAAATTTCTAAATTGCCAAAATTAAGCAAAAATCTGCATGGCTATTAAAATATCATCATCAAAAGGATAGTTTTTTAAATTCTGAAGCGATGTAAAATTTGTGCAATGATATTTTCGGAAATTATAGCGAAAAAAACCCACCAAAATTTTAAATAATTAAGATTATAATTAATTTTTAAAAAATCGCTCAGAATTGCTTATTTTTATTCTTTAATGCATATATATATATATATATATATGTGTGTGTGTGTGTGTGTGTGTGTGTGTGTGTGTGTGTGTGTGTGTGTGTGTGTGTGTGTGTGACAAATTTGGTAGATGTATCAAACGTATCTGGCCTGGAGCTATACCATTAAGCTATATATTCAGTTTTATTATTAGTAGAGACAGGCTTAGTAGAAGAGATCTACCAACTGCTTGGAGCTCCATGTAGGAGAAAGAATTGTTCTTCCTCGAGTTCTCAAATCCGAAACATTCATTTACAATTCTTTTATCATATATCTATTTTTTTAATAGTATTAATGAATTCCTTCCAAAAATTGTATAAAATGTCTTATAACAAATAGAAGTGCTACAACGTTGAATTATCGAATCTTTCAAACAGTGTTTAACATGCCTTCACTTTACAGTATTGCTTATCGGACAAACCGGAAGTCAGAGAATTCGATCCGCCAAAGACTGGATGTCAGAAATACCCCATCACAGAGTATCAGCCAGTTTACTACTTGGCAGAGAGTTTTGAAGACGCACAGAGGAAAGTGAGGTAAGCTAGAAGCAAGAGGATTTTCCGCATAAAATTTTAAAAATCATTTTTACTGCTTTATAAAGCCTTATAAGTACTGCTTTGTGCAAGTCTGTTTTGTTTCATTGATCAGTCCTAAAATGTATCGATCTTCATTAAATAGATAAAGCGGTAATTAATGTTTTTCTTCCAGGGAGTTTGCTCTATCGATTCCACGTCCATTTACTGTAAAATACAACGCTTACACCCAAAGTGTGGAAATACTGGACGCTAAACCTCAAGTTGAAGAACTTGCCAAGGACATTCATTGTAAGAAATTTTGCTTCTTAGTTTTATTTATGTATTTATTGTATATTTCATGTTAAACCCTTTAAAGTTTTAACTTTAAAATAGAATTCACATATTTCTAGAAAAGCTTTAGATGCAGAAAAGAAACAGGAAAAACGACACATTGATTTTGTTGGTTCACCCACTTTTAAATATTTTTTTCACATTATTTTTTTCAAATGAAAGATTTGCTAAAATTTTTCATAAATAATTCAAATGTCGATCACTAGAAGTTAAAAAACAGATATCAGATTTTTAATTAGATCTCGCGAACAAATTCTTATTTTATAATTCGTTAAAATTCTGTACTATTTCCCAAGTAATTGAAGATTTATTTTTGTTTTATTTGCACCCTACCAGATTTACAATGAATTCTCTATTTTTATATCTTGGTATATAATTGATTTTTTTAACTACTTCACGTAAAGCACGTAAATGTGATCTCGTGAATAAAAAGATTAATAACAGTTATTAAATAAATAATTATTAAATAAAATGATTGATCAATCACATTTACTAATATTAAAGAAGAACGTGCATATGTGAGCATTAACGTTATACAGAACAAAACGTCTTCTCTGAAGCTACTAAATTTGGCACAGATATATATTGAGAGATGAAAATTTGATTTCAGATGGACTTTTGAAATTTTAATTAATTAAGAAGTTATAGAAACTGAAGTTTTTTCATGAAAATTTCAGAAAATATTCTTGCACAAATTTAATTTTTACACAGTTTTAAAAATTAAAAACTTCTTTTTAAATACACAAATTAATTATGATGCAATTTTTAAAAAAAATATTTTTAGCATAATTTTTAACAATGCTTTATGTTGTTGCAATGAAATTTAAACCGTTTAAATTGTTTCACCAAATATGTAATCTCGTGATTTTCTTTCATTATTGACTGATAGAGAAGAAAGGTTCTATTTACATGAAAAATAAAAATTGAAATTACAATACCTCAACCTCTCGAATCAACCAAATTGCGAAACATACCAATCTTTGAATAATTTGGATCATATCTTACTGCACTGCCGAAAATACTCAAGCATCAGACGCTGCCTGTGGTCGAAGTTGGGCCTCAACTCTCTTTCAACCTGTAATTTCAAACAACTCACAAGCAAAGCATTTGCAGATAAACTATCTCTCCATATTTTCATTTCAACACTTGAAATTTTTTGATATTTATTAATTGGAGATATTGTTGAACGCTGGGATGACAGCCTTTGTAGCTAAAAATCCCTAAATCCCCCTCATTCAAACAAACAAACAAAACGTCAAAAGGCAAACGCCCAGTTTGAAATCGATATTCTAGACCTGTAGTTTTTTAATGTACTATGATGTTATAAGTCTCGACTGTATTAAGAAAGTTCATATACATATTAAACAGAAAAGATGTAAAGCTACCTCAATTTGATATTCAAAAATACTTTGTTGATAAAATCATAAGCATCAAGTCAAGCATAAGAGATAAAATTGAACTGACGAAACAAATGATTGCCAAAGATGGAAGTAGACAATAAAACTTGCAATTCTTTTACTTCATTTACAAATAAGGATGCTATTCATGTATTACTTGCTCACAGTTTGGCGACTGATAATCTAATTGAAATGAGACATTTTGTAAAAATTATTGCTTGGTGACTTCTACAAACAAAACCAAGAAGAAAAAAAAAGGAAAGAACAGAAGAGAAAAGTGATAGGTGGAGAATGCAAATTAAAAAGTCCAAAAGCATTCTATTCGCACAGAATCCACGGAAAACAATCGCGATGTACTTAGAACATGTAACTTCAGATCATTTATTTGTCTCTTAATTGAAATGAGAAATTTCAAATTTTGCTTAAAATCCAAAAGTTAATACTTTTCTTTTCTTTTTTCCAGCTGAAATGGAGTTACTGATGGATGCACTTCGGAAGATTTAAAGAAAAAGAATATTCGTCGATGTCCTGTATATTATCACTGTTTTATTTAGTCATCGCTGTATGAGTTACCTTGTTTAACATTTTAGATATATAGACTCACTGAATCTTACTTCAAAGAATTGATGAACTTTCATGGACAGGCAATTATCAAAATACATTTATTGAATCATTTCTTTATTACTAAATCGAAATTGGATATCATTTAAATTCCTTTCATACAGAAAAAAGATACTTTGCTGAAATATCAGTACAGAAAAACTGATTTAAAACATTTTTTGTATTTTAGTTCAAATGTACCTGTTACACATGTTGTTGATATCGAATTCTAATACGCAGAACGCCGCTTTACAAATACATTTTGAATTTATTTTCCCAAGATAACATTTGGCGACGTTCTAGGTACTATAGTTGTACCACATATTGTTTTATATATAGTTAAATAAATATTTTTAAGAAATACGAATTTGGTTACTGATTTTTTTTGTTGTTGTTGTCCCAAATATTTAGATAAGGATAAATCTTCGGAAAAACGTGAATCTTTTTTTCATATTTCGCTTCGGTTCAACAGAAGAATCATTTCGCTTGTTCCTGTGCCAAAATTCCGGAAAACCGTCGAACAAAAACCTGGTCATAAACAGATCGTTGCTGTTGTCGATCAGAGCCCCACTCGATAACTCGTTTGCCACCTGATCTGACATGCCATCCAGCTTCGATTCCGTTGCTGTAACGTTTGCTGAAACTGTATCGACCTGGAAATCGTCAATGTCTTCCACAATGCGTTTCATCACGGGTTCTAGAAAAAGAAAATTATCTTTAATATAATTATGATTGATCTGCTTATCAGTTTAATTGATTACCAAGAAACAAAATGGTTATTAATGATGCAAGGTGGAGACGATTCATTTAGGTACTTGTAAGTTGTAACTGCGACCAAAAAGCGCCAAGTAAAAATTTCGCCAATTTGGCGATTTCAATCATTAAAATAAATATAGCGTTCTTATATATATTTTATAATTTGGCGAAACTTTTTCTTGGCGCTTTTCAGTCGTCATTACAACTGAATTGCAGTCTCATTTGATTTGACTAAATGCCTGAGTCGACTATTCCAAGAAAGGAAACTCGTCTCCTGTTGGCAGTATATTGGTTTGTTCTCATTCAAACATTTTCCAGTCTATTCCTCAATTCGAAGATTTGTTTAACACAAAATTATGATTTTAAAAAATGAATAATATTAGTCAGGAGTTTCAGAGCAATCAGACACTGTAAAGGAGTGAAATACCTCATAAAGCCGTAAAACATGTCTCAGAATCGGCAGAAATATGGTGTTGATTTTGCCTGAAGACATAAAAAAGTTGAAGAAAAAGTATGTTTAAAGATCTTTAGATAAATATCAAAACAGTAAATATTATAATTCATTGAGTGACTCTCCAAGGCTCGTTAAAAAAAAATAAAGCGCTATCTCTAAAATAAAGGATTTTATTTATGTATATATTTCTCGCTAGCTGCGGCAAAACTCAAAATTTTTATTGCATTCCTAATAGAAATTTCTTGCCATTTTTTTTTTGTAGCCATTGGACTTTGCATTCATTCCAAATCTTCATTTTCAAATGTGACGAAAGAACATCATCTTTAAACCGTCCTCGTCAGCTGTCAGATTTTCTTGCTAAAAATCTTGGGACTTTTTTGCTAAAAATCTTAAACTTGACGTCTCTAGTACTCTATTTATTCTTTAGATAATTATTTTGAAAATGAATTGCACCAAACCACTCTTAACTATGCATCTGCTGCAGTATGCAGATTTCAATAAAAATTTGCTGATATTTTTCCGTTATAACGTTAGGAAGGTTTTAGTGTAGATTTGGGTACCCCTTCGATTGGCGACAAATTTCAGCGATGAAGCACTACTTCTGGTTTCCATATTTTTTTGTTTTCGTTGACGTTACTGTTGAGTTATAGACGGAAAATTCCCTTATCACCGATCTTGGCGTCAAATAAATCGCCAAAAAATCAAGGGACACCCAATTGTAAACTTTTACCAATAGGAATTATTACCAATGTATGCCCCAATTCAAATGTAAAAATAATGTCCATTCCCAAAAGCTGAATTTTTTGGGGGCTATTTTACATCAAATATAATATTGAAACTTCTTTTATTGCCACTCTAAAATTCGTTTGTTACCCTTCCCTCCAGTTATCCAGGATGGCAAACTTTTGGCGTATTTTTTTTATAATTGACATGATTTTGTTTATTTAATGAGAAACCGAGTGCTAATTCTTATCTCCAATGTATTTGTTACTTACATTGTAATAACCAAGTGTGAGCCAAATACAACTTTTCCTATGAAACGAACTGTTTTTAGCGATTAAAATTATAGCGTCATTTCGCCAAAAGTTTTAAATAGAATTCAGTCGAATTTTTGGAAGATAGCTAATATTTTATTGTGTTTGATCAGAAACCGGACACTAATCCTAAGTCTTTAGGATTTTTTTGTTATTGTTTTAAAGGTTAAATGTTATTTGATTTGTTGTTATTAAAAAGTAAGGTGCAGTTTCCTACCAAGCACTCCAAAATCTTGCCAACCTTCCCAAAATTCGTCAAAAATTCGCCTACTGGATGACTATAAGATAGGCGACAAATTATTTTTAAAGTTATAAAAAAGTTGCGAGGAATACATTTGGCATACAAAAAATTCCTTTAACAAACACTAATCTTAAAGCGGTCAAAAGCTCTTTTTAGTTTAAAATGCTTGATTCTTTAATGTATCTTTAGCTAAACTAAAGAATATAGTACAGCCGCCAAATAATAATTTTTAAAAGTCGCCAAATAATAATTGCCAAATATAGTAGTCTAATTGTATTCTTTATTTAATATTTGATGAGAGTTCTATTATTTATGATGATATGGCATAGACTGGCGAAAAATCTATATCGTGTTTTTTAGTTTTGATGTGATCTTTCACATTGTCAAGTCGTCAGTGTCAAAAATCAAGATGGCTGACAAGGTCAGGTTAACAATATAGCTAAGCTTTGATATACAGTCATTTGGCGCCTTACAATGTTGGCAATTTTTCGGTGGCGGTTTTACTACCGTTACTCTATTGCTTCCATTTTCGCATCATTCGGCCATTTCGCTAAAATTTGACGATAAACTATTTTTGGGCGAAAATGACTGTATATCAAAGCTGTTCCAACAATACTATGCATAGGGTTGCTAGATGAACTAATATTGTTCGATTCTCTAATCAGCGTCAAATTCAAGGGGCACAAATTACATTTCATACAAATATTTGTTCTAGTGTAGATTTGGGTGCCTCTTCGATTGGTGACAAATTACAACGATGAAGCACTACTTTTGGTTTCCATAATGTTTTGCTTTCATTAACGTTACTGTTGGGTTACCGACCAAAAATCCCCTTGGCGTCAAAAAAAAAAAAAAAATCGCCAAAAAATGAAGAGGGCACCCAATTGTAAACTTTTACCCAAATATTAACTAATATTTTAAGTATTCGATGCTTACCTGAATCATTCTTCTTAGTGCTGTTATTTGTATTGAGCATTGTGACATTCGAAGAGCTAACCGATCCATTTACATGCTTTATATTCGTTGACGATAAGAATCGAAGCGCGTCAATCTCATGGGTACCATTGTCAAATGTAGCATTCGAAATTTCCTTTGCGAATAGATTAGAAAAAGCATCAGAATCATCAATGTACAGACTTTCAGCAGAGGCAAAAATAATTGAAAACAATAAAATTAAAGCCATAATTATAGAAATACGTTAGACCGCAATAAAAAAATTTAAACATTAATCTTTATTGAAAAGTATTGCGCGCACACATCTGCCTCGTGGTTTGATAAAAACTGCAGCAATTCGGAAGCGAGAAATACCATAAATGAACAGTGGATTGGCAACTACAAAACTGTAAACTCTTTTTAACTCATTAACTGTTTGTTCGACTGTATAAATTTTCTTTTAACTAAATTTACATTATTATTATTTCTAATTAAATATCAGCTTAACGGTGACTGTAACACAGATGGTATTTACTTTCTTAACCTTCGCTTTTATTTTCATATGCTCAATGTTTATAGGCAATTTATTAAAATAAATATTTTGTTATAAATAAGACGATGGAAACACAATACCCTTAAACAAATTTATTCCTCATTATAAGCTATATTTTAAGAAGTTAGCATCTATATTTAATATGGAGGTCATAAATACTCAAACTCCATAAACTATTTTTAAGGGGAGAGGATTTTGAAATTTACATTAAATCAAAATCATTTCAGTCAGTGACTGATATTAAATTTTGCATATTTTAGTAGTACTAAAAGAATAAGATTAATTTTCTATTTAATCAACTTTATTGTTATTCTTTAATATTTGATATTATTATTATTTATTAATATAATTAAATAATATTATTTGTTATTATTAAAAATGTAAGAGCATTGGTCTAAACATATACGCAAAAATATGCTTTCTTTCCATTTCTGAAAAATCATTATCTTGTCTAAGATAATGTCTGCTATTGTGTAAATAATCTATACTTATACTAAAGCTCAATGTGTGTGTGTGTATGTGTTGGCACTCTACACGCCAGACCGTTTGACCTACGACTATAAAATTTGGTACATGTATACCTTGGAGGTCGGGAATGTGCACCTGGGGTTTAGTATTAAAATATTTCCTCATCATCCTATCTATTTCGCATTCTATTATTTGAGCAGAACAATAAAAACGTTTTGTTCGCGTGCACGAGTTAATTCGTAGCTGACTCGGAACACATCTAAATTCCGTTTTTTTTTTTTTTTTTTTTTTTTTTTTTAAACAAGCGGAAAATAGTTAGAATTTTTTTTTTAAAGTGAGAAAGAGAAATGTAAAAGTGGCCAGAATGGCATTTCCTAATTCTTCTCTTTCGTCAGATACTGAGCACCAGCGTGTACAGTTCCACAGAATGGGATAACATAAATGCTATTTTTTTTTGTTGTTATTCATATTGTAACGAAAATCAAATTTCGCTACACTCGAACAGTTTCGCTGTAGTGGGTGTATAGTGACATAATCAACAGATCTAACAAATAATGTCGTTTATTAATTCGAAGACACGAATGCAAAGACGACAAAACACAACCATAATGTACACAAGCTATACACAACAACAATTACAGCAAATAACAGTTCACAAATAGTATTCAGTAGTAAACAACCACAAAAGTACATAAAGTGGCCAAACAGAACTCAGCAGGAAGAGAATCGACGTAGTTATCCATTAAGATCTTTCCTAACACCTGCTATTCCCCACCATCTCCTCGCTTTAGCTGCACACAACTGCCGAATAACTACTGTACAACTGGCTGCTCAATATACGCCTCGATGCTGCTTCAATATTTGTCTCTAAGAATCGGCTCACGTCTCAATCCATCAATCATTTGAGTCCCACTCAACGCTTGCGCTTCGCTGGATTGTTCCAACTATTCGTCGCTGGCTAACTATAAGACTGACTTTTGCTTGGACTGCCATCCTTTTATAGTTTACGGAGCAAGACACAAAAGATTCTCGAAGAATCGAGCATAACTGGCTTCCTATTGGTCTTATCCTTAAAATTCTTGAAGATTCTAGTATTATCCATTTTGTGGTCAAAATCATCAAATTCATCACCAAGCCCAAGGGTTATTGATCTGTCGTCCGATCAGCATCCGATAGAGCTAGCTGTCCGTAAATCTATTTTTCCTACGATCGAACTAACTATGCTGGGAAGCAAAATTACAGATTCATAACAATATATCATTTGCTATATGCAATTTTAAACGCCGAGCTAATTCGAGGCTCGATTCCACGGTGTAACAAGTTCTCACAGCCAAACAACGAAAACATAATACAACTAACAAATACTCTTATATCATTCATCATAAAAACATTAAAATATCAGAAAAAGAAATTAGCAAATATTACGAAAAAAAAAATTGAAATAATCATAAAAGTTCCGTAACCCTTGTGGGTAGGCTACCGTTACATAATTCGGGAAATAATCAATAATATAAGAGAAATGTAATTATTTCCCTGTTACTATTCCTATAATGGAATTTCAATCAATTTTATCAAATGATACCCTGAATTTGAATTAAAATGCAAGCAAAATACTTTTATATAAAATATTCTAACCTATAAAATCATCTTATAGTCTGATACATATCCTCAAAATTGAAATGAGGATGAAATACAGTTGAACCAAATAATTTTGAGGCACCACCAGAAACTAATTATCATCGTTAATAAATAATGAGGATGAAAATTTATAATTAATCATTATAAATTTAATGGAATAATTATATATTGATGATTGGAATGATTACAATTGCCGCTCGCAATTAAAAATCGCAAGTGGCATTAATTAGTATTGTTACGGAAATTTGAATCTGAATCCGAAAAATCAAGGGACCGATGCAGTGGGAGTAAAGTGAAACAGTCCAACAGGCTCAATAGCAAATAACGGTGCTTTATTCTCTAAGAAAACTCGGACATAGAAGCTACAAAACACAGCTGAAGCATACACAAGATCAGCATTTGCAATAAACAACAGCACACAGGCAGACAATATTGGTAGTATATAACTGTATCAACGCAACGTGCTCAGATATTCATTAGAACTGAGCTCTATTGACTAGCTACTCAGCACGCGACTGACTAAAGTCCCGGCTTTATTTAGCTTGGGTGACAGGGCAAAGAAAATTCTACAAAGATCACAATAACTCAAATCCTAATGGACATCTCGTCAAGATTCTTGTAGATTCTGGAATCTTCAATATGTTTACAAAGTCACCAGGACTCGGGGGCATTGATCAGATTCCATCAGAACTATCTGTAAAACTGTCTTCGTTTCATCAGGAGATGTGTCTGCGAAACAACATTGCAAATTCGCAACATTATCATATAAAAATTTGTTAAGAATTATGCACTGCATAAAAATTTAACCAATATTATTCGAAAGACAATTATTTTTTCTTTTAGATAGCGATGATCATTTAAAAAATTACTGACGAAAAACTGAGAAAAATCACAGAAGTTTGTATTTATTTTCCTTATTTAAATAAATATTTAAAGAAAGAATAAATTTAAAATGTTGAATAGTACAGTTGACCTAGAAATAAATCATATACATACATATATATATACACAAAAGTATTAAAATCAAGATAATAGGAAAATCAAATAAACCAAATTAAAATTAAACCAAATAAAAAATAATCCCGCCTGAAGACTTTTTCAAGGGTCACCCTCAGACAGGGATTAAAAAAAAAAGGGAATTTTTTCTGTGAAGGAAATGCAGACAAGAAAGTCTAATAAAGCCTCGTGATCCGAAAATCCCCTGAAATTAGGCCCAAGAGATATACCATTTTAATAGAAAGGAAAATACAAAACAACAAATTAGAAGAAAGTAACCACTAATAATAACAATAACAAAAATATCAATAAAAACAAACATACCATATCCTACTAAGTATTGATTGTGTAAGTATCACTTTAAAAAATGCAAATCTAAGATACATCTTACTAAAATGAGCGCAACTTTGTTTGTAATACAGATATTGTAATACTGTTTTTGTTATTAAATTCTACATTAAATTACCTTCAATTTGATATATAAACAGTTGTATTTAAGTGAAAATTAATGTATTCTACAAGCACGCAAAGTTGAAAAACATGAAACTTTCAAAAAATGTCCACACTTTTGGCCACCACTGTATATATATATATATATAATATTGTGGCGTTTTATTCGTTTTCTGACTGATAAATAGCGAGGCATTTGACCTACGACATTTAAGGTTTGTTTCGCCAGTACTGTTTGAAATATTTAATGAAAATTATTATTACGTCGTAGTAAGCAGTCATATTACACTTGAAGGTGAAATAATGATAAAAAAGGCAAAGTACAATTTTAATTAACACTAAATTAACAGCAAATGAGTTTAAAACATTATTATCTGTTAATTCTATTTTTAGACACACTGTTCGTGACAAAACTAACGAATAGCTTTCTTGTTTATTGCGGAATGTAAGTAATTAATTCGTTTCTCGGCTAGCAGCAGTCTGAATACCTAAGCTTAACCCGTGTTAACCCTTCACTGCATTTTTTAAAATAGTAATGGAACATGCAATTATTGTTCTCGGCTTGTGGTCAAAAAGATTGATCACTATATTTTGCATGTTGGGGTGTTGACGGGTCACAACAAAGTACAATTGTTCATATACCACGCATTAATACTGATTCAAAAAATGATGCAGATTTTCCATTTGTATTGAAAAGGTTAAAATGTCCAGTGAGACTATCTTTCGCCGTGACCGTTTAATAAATAACAAGGTTAGCTAGAGTTTTGACAAAACTGGTCTGATTATTAATGATCAAAGGGTAATATTTTCACATAGTCACTTGTATGTAACATTGTCCAGAGTGAAATAAAAAGTTGGAATTAGAATCCAAGTTAAAGTAGGTAACCTTAAAAATATTGTTTTTAAAGATGCTTTTAACTAGTAAAAATTAAGTATCTTTTAAAGGTTTTAAGAAAGTTTTTATTTAATTTGTGTAACATTTTAATTTCACGTTTTAACTCTACATTTCTACCGAAAAAATTAAAATTATGTTGATATTTGTTTTGAATTTTAACTAATGCTAAAATATTTATTTTTTAAAATTTCGATTTGAGCTTTTTTGTTCGTGACATTTTTTAAACAGTTCATTTTCAATTACTTTCTCTTGTCTAGAGGGAGAGAATCAATCACTCAGGAACCTCCACTAACCTGAGGACATGCATGATTTGAGGACAACTTCGGGGTTGGTAAGAGAAGATTCGTTTCAATGGAAGTTTAGCAAGCTGCAGATACTATATGTTTTGGGATTACAATATCATCGATGTTGAAACTGCCACTATTTGGCCAAATTAGCTGAGATCTAATGTATACTGAAGCACAAAAATTTCCATTCTAATACATTTGAAATTAAAATGTTGAAAATACGTAGAATGTGTATTTTGTTGCAATAAAATGAAATTAAAGGTAAATACACAATTGGAAAATGTGAGAAAAAAATGTCTGGATCTATCAAAATACTAGCAACAGATGTGTTAAATAACTTTATTTTTAAGATTTGTGCATTGCCTATTTTTTTATTAGATCCAATCACTACAACTATTAACACAATTAAGTTAATTTCTTATTTCTTGTCTAACTTAACTTATTTGAAGGAATTAAAATTCAACCAGAAAGCCTTATTATTGAACAGTGTTTTTGAAACACGTTATGGAAATACAAGATGTTATAAGAATATTGAAAAATATCTAGAAATTTTTAATTACATTTCGATATTTAAGAAAATTTCAAAAATATATGATTAAGAATTCCTGGAGTTTATAAAATAACAGAAGGAAAAATTTTTAATGAGTCGACTAAAAAAGAATTTATTTTTTCTGAAATTCAATTTAAAATCTTATATATCTTCAACTCGGAGGATACCATATTTTCTGTTCAGAATTTATACATAAAAACTCAGAATTGCTGTCAATAAAATCCTCATCACTTTCTTTTTCTGATCGTTTTGATTTCTCATGAAGATTAAACCTGGTACTTATTGGTCGGTCGACATCTTCTGATTCATTTTGTTGAACAACTAAACTCTCAGAGGGCTTTAGTCGCTGATTCGAAATTATTTGGCGACGGATGTGACGGATTAATTTTACAATTACAATCCACAATAACACATCGCAAACCAAAACAGGGAAATACAGAATAATGATGTTAAATATGTAAGCTCGTACATTCTTATCTGTTTTTATAATATGAAGAACTTCGTACAAGTTAAATTCTATATTTTCCAGATATTCAAATGTACCCCGGTTTTCTTCATGTGCTGAATAATTCCGAATTAGTTTGGGATCCAATGTGCTCTCCAATTCACTATCAACGTACAGAATTCTATCATCTTCTTTCTCACTATTTGGAGTTAGTTCAGAACCAATATCAGCAGTTTCATCATCAGTATGTGTGGCAGTCATTAAGCAGTCTGTGGTTTTACAAGTCACGAATTCCTTCTTAATCCTTTCATTTAATTTTACTTCATAATTACTGATCAAATCATGGCTATCTTCTGCAGTTACCGGAGCAGCATTGTTTGGCATTAAATTATCTGGCTCTGAATGATAATTTGCACTATATATTGAATCAGGATGCTTAAAACTTTCAATTTCCTTAACATCTTCAGGAGGAAAAGAAATGTTGCGAACAATATTCTCGGAATCTATATTTCTAACATGTAAGCTCTCTAAATATTCAGAATTGCCATCAGGATTAATATTAAAAGCATTATTTGGTGGACTCAAACTTTCTTCAACAGCAGCCTTTTGTTCTGGTAAAGTTTGATCATTAAATAATTCGATATCATTTGACACTGAATTACTGGAATTGTTATTTGCTCTTTCAAAAGACTCTAAGGCAAGTTCTGATTCTCCATGTGAATCAAGATCTGAAATATGATTAATAGGCATTGTTTCTGAACCAGTTATATTATGTCGGTTTACTTCGGTTACCGATGAATTGAATGGATGAAAGTTTTCATTTTCATTTTTAAGAACATCCTTTCTGGTGTTATCTTCAGTGATATAAGAGTTTTCATTCAAAATGTTTTGGGATATAGGTTTAAAGTTATCCTCAATTTCTGCCTGCTCCAAGGTATTTGTTTCCACACTGTTGGCTAATTCATGCACAAAGCCATCAATAGTTTGATTCAAATGAGTGTCTTCATTAATACTAAAGTCATTTTTAGCTTCTGCACGTTCATTGAGTTTTAACTCATTTCTACCAGTCAATTCATTCAAATCGATTTGCGTGATGGATTTATCCCCGTTCTCTACTTTCGCAAGATTTGATTTAACACTGCTGGCTGATTCAGGTATAAAACTTTCAGCAGTTTGATTTAAAAGAGTATCTTCATTAAAGTTAAGACCATTTTCGACTTCTGCTTGTTCTTTGAATTCTAAATCAGCTCTGCCAGACAATTGATGAATAATATTTTCTGTTGCTTCATCCAAATGAATTTCCTCATTAGCATTTCCATCATTTTCTACCTGTTCAATGGCTTTCGATTCAATACTGCTGGTCGCTTCAAGAAAATGTTGTCCAGTTTGATTCAAAAGAGTTTCTTTCATTACTTCTGTTAAGGATCCAGTTTGATTATGATCTGGTAATTTATCATCAGATTCTTTCAAACGGTTCTGATGGGGCATTGCTTCTGAATCGAGAGACTGGAAACCATCCTCAAGACTTCTTAGCTTACGATGGTTACTTTCTTCAGAAGTAGGCGAAGAATGTTCATTCTCGGAATTTCGATAGAATTCTAAATTCTGTTCGCCATTGAAATGGTATTCAGGTTTTTGGTCTATAGGACTAGGGGGATTGTCAATGAAATTCTCTTCAAAGTGATTTAAACCAGTCTCAGGTAACTCTTTAATTTCGAATTCATGATTCTGACTAGAAAATTTCTGATTCAAGTCAATATTTATCTCATCCTGTTGCGGTGAAGCGATATCAGAGTTTATTTGAATTTCACTGGAGGATTTAGTTATTGGAACCTCATTTGAGTCGAACAAATCATCAGCTACTTGTGTTTGTTCAGGCTCAAGTTCATGTTCATGCTCATTTTCTGTAGGTTCTATCACTTTTTCAGCTATCAAAAAAGAAAACATTATTTTATAAAAATAACAATGGATAATTTTATTTACATTGAACTGAAATTTATTAATAAGACTAAAATGAGTTCACACTTTTTGACAAAAGCAAGTGTATTGAAAACGATCTTTATATTAAAAAAAAAAATGTATTACAGGTGTTTTAAATCGAAAAATGCATTAATTTTAAGTGCTTTAAAAAGTCTCTTCAATGTTTATCTTCTTATTGTACTGACTGATAATTTGGCGACAGGAAATCATTCGTCTCTATGGAGAAAACATCAGGTGAAATTCTCCTATTTATATTGGAATTGTTTACCTGTCGTCCAAGAGGTATAGGAGAGAAAGAACGGATTGGCACAGCGTAGAATAAGACAATTTACAGTAATATATAAAGTGCGCAGTTACGCTTGTCATATGATTTGAGCATGATATGAATTGATTTCATTGAGAGTTTCTCAAAATTGAGATTTCTGATGACGTTCCTTTTAATTAAGTTTCTCAAGTCTGGCTTGGTGATCGTTTTTTAATGACAGACTGTATAGCACAAAATAAGCTTAAACCAATTTAACGAAAAGGAAAAATGCTCTACTTAAGACTAATACCCTTTAGCAAAAATTGGATTTTTTGTGGGCGATTTTTCGCCAAATGTAAATAATGTAATGATAATGGAATGTAAGTAATTATTTTATAAAAATAATTAATAATACAATCCTAAGAGCCATTTGTTGCCATATGTCGCAACTATCTAAGATAGCGAGATTTTAGAAAGTTTTTGGAAAGTTGGCACGATTTTTTCGTGCTTGTAGAGAAACCAGACACTAATTTTACTGGAACACTCCTATCGCAGAAGTTTTCGAGAAAATAAAATAAAATTCAATAATTTTTTAAATCTCTCTTTCCGAAAATAGTTTCGAGTAGATGACCGTTTATTGTCATTTGCTTTTATCTGGTTATAAAGGCCAAAGTTTCCATCGTTTGTTTGTATGATTTTTATTGACTCGAAAAGCAAATTTAGTCACATATATGATTAAAAGAAGCAGCACAGATTTTTTAAAAAATCAACCGAATACCATCCTGACAAAAATCCAAAATTTACAGAATAAGAACTAATAACAAAAAAAGAGGTACAGTTCTAGGGACGGGTACCATTTGGCGATTTTCCGCCAATTTTTTCTCGCCAAGCCCCGCGGACGCTGTAATCTTCAGAATTTTATTTCTCAATATTATGACTATTTTGGTGACTTTATCTTTAAAGTTTGGAGCCAAATTTGGCGGTACCCGTCCCTAGGATTTAGTCTAAAAAGACAGTAATTATAAAAAAAAAAAAGTCTTACAATTACCATGAAATATGGTAATAATAATAATACGCTAAAATGAAACTGTTTACAGAAATTTTAAAAAGTTAGGATGGGATTGCACTCCTACTAAGCCTTGTATAATCAAAAGAGATGAGCTAACAAAAAAAATCGAATACAATAATGATTAAAAATAGGACATTCAGTTCAAATACGTTGCAAACATTGCAATTAATATTAAGTGGCATTGCAACTTAAACAAGTAGAACATTATGTTCTTCACCAAGTCTTGCACAATCAAAATTATGGATCAACAGAAAACGTTTGTTTGATGATGATGATAATGATAATGATTAAAAACAGGACTTTCAGTTGAAATACGAACAACAATTAAAGTAGCAATGCAACTTGAACAAATAGGATACTGTGGTCTATAAATAAGCGATATTTATGCGTGAAATGTGTGCGACCACTGTAGAGCCTAGTCAGTCTGTTGAGACCACACAATGGAATATAAAACTATATAATTCCCCCCCCCCCCCTCCTTTTGCATCGCAATATGAAAGCCAAGAATTTCACAATGTTGACTTCATTTGTTTAACGCCGTCGTACAATTATTTTTTTCCTTGAAGTCTTTCAGATTTAATGAGCAAAGTTTGCGATCTTTTTTGCATTCATTGAATTCTGCTGTCAGCAAATCATTCAAACCCACTTGGAATTCGTTTATTTCGTTAGGCGACATTTAAAAACACACACACAAAAAAAAGCTAAACTAATATTTACAGAAATCTAATCGAATTGCAAACGAAATCATGCAAAATTAATTTTAGCTCTAATGAAAAAACAGTTTCACTTTTGGGTGCAAAAAGCAGAAAAACTATCTTAAAAATGGTATTCTAAAGCATATATTTTTTTTCTTCAAATCAAAGTTAAAACCTTTACCGGAATCGCTTATTTTATCATCAGGATAGTTTTCTTTCGACGATTCGACAGTGAATATGAGTTCTGTCTGGCTCAGCTGTTTGATATCCTTTCCTTCTGTATCACTTGCAAACTCTGAATTGTCTTTCGAAGTTCCGTCGGATGAAAATGCATATACATTACGAGGTTTTAAAAGAATAACTAGAAACGAGTACCACAGAATAGTTAGCATATCTTAAATACACTGGTGGCTAGAGAAACAAAACTTATCGACAAATTTAAAAATAAGAAAATAAACAGAACGGCATTTTGAAAAGCGAGTAAATCAAAATTATTGAGTGCGGGATCAAGATCCGTGACAAGAGCAGATCAATATATTTAAGAGTTGTTTTGCAGCTGAGTAAATAAATTCATGTGCAGCTCATAAACAAATAATAAAGGAAACAGAGTATCTATTACGGGTTTAGGTTGGATATGAAGTATTATTGTTTCTCCAAATTTAATTTTGAATAGTTTCTTTTTATTAACATGATAATATTTATAGGTCAGTATATAATCAGTAAACTGTGATTTGAGTGATTCATATATTGTGATGAAAGTATTCATTCAAAACCCTCTACATCGCTCACTGAACCTACAGCTTCAAAATTTTTCCTATTTACTTCTTCGCTAACAGGTGTTTTCTCAAAGTTTTAATTAAAAATGTATTAAAATTTTTTCATCAATTTCGGAGTATTTTATTACATAAGTCATTTTTATACTATTTTACAATTCAAAATAAATAAATATCAATTTTTATTACCACAAAAGTTTTTTTTTTTTTTTTGAAAATCTTGATAAATTATTTAAGAATATTTACATTACGTTTATTGTTAGTTACTAGATTAATTCTTACGCACATTGTGACGCTTTAAATATATTTTTTGTATGCACTTTACAGCCAGAGTTCATGATCTTAATATAACAAACTGAGTATTCACATCAGTCATATTATCATGTTGCCCGTGCCCTGAATTACTAATTCAAGTCTTCGTCTTCATGAACACAACAGCCCCTAGCAGACCTTAGCTGCCTCAACCATGCGCACTTTGCAGCGCTTTCTATCTCCTTACAGTTCTTTATCCTCAGAACACCCAGGTCTCTTTTCACATCATCCAGCCATCTACTTGGAGATCTTCCTTTGGCCCGGGATCCTATAGGATTTTTAAAAGTGGATATTTTGAGGGCGCAGTTTTCAGGGCTTCTCCAGATATGGCCAAGCCTCTTAACCAATTGCTCCGGATAACCAGTGTTATCTGTGGTTGCCCACACAGTTTGTATAATTCAAAATTGAATCTAGTTCGCCAACATGCTCTCTCTAGTAATGGGCCAAAGATTGTTCTAAGGATCTTTCTCTCGAACACGTTCAGAGAACGCTGAGTGTCCAAGTTTCACTTGCATAGAACAGAACAGGCATAACAAGTCTTATAAATTCTTAGTTTAGTTTTTCAACTGATTAAGTTGTATCTTAGTTGCTTTTTCAGTCCAAAGAAACATTTATTAGCTATTTTTATTATGTTGCCAATTTCTGCTCTGAGTTTATTATTGTCATTAATCATTGTGCCAAGGTATTTGAAATGATCGACTTTTTCGAAGGTATGACTGCTAATACACAGAGGAACACTGCGATTTATAACTAAAGGCGGGAATTCCATAAATTTGGTTTTATCTTCGTTGATGGTAAGGTCCATATTTGCGGCAGAAATTTCCAAAGCTTGAAAGGTCTCTCTCACTGCCTTCCAATAATATCTATATCATCTGCATAGGCCAGGAGTTGAATGGATCCATTCCACAGAGTGCTCATTCGGTCTAATCCACTATATCGGATACATTTCTCCAACGCAATGTTAAAAAACAGACAAGCAAGGGAATCCCCTTGACGCAGGCCTCTTTCTGTTGCAAAGGGCTCAGATAAATGGTTTTGGATTACCAATCCAAGTACCCATTGAAATATTTCTCAAATAATTTGAATTCCAAAACAAAAGCCTCTCGCAATCCGAGATTGGTATCTTATTCAAAGAATGTACTAATTGGATTATTTCCCGAATTACTTCATTATCTCACCCGATACATCGAAAACTCATCTATAAACTTTACTTACAGGTTTATTTTCGCTTTATAAATTAATTTTCAGAATTCAGCCCATTAACTACATCTTCACAGAGAAATCGTTGGTTATTGCTAAAGCTGTTGATTTCCTTGCTATTACTGAGAAAGATATCTTAATTCTTTCTGAGAGTTTCTCGGCTTTACCGTCTTTAAAAAATATTTCAATCTATTCTCCAAAAGTTATTTATCGGACTGCGTCCAAAGCGTTTACTTTAGAAATTAGAATTTACTTAGACGAGAGAATTTCTTTCATGTGGGTTTAAGATCACTCAAATATCCCCTGGAACGAACTAGCGGATCGATTGGCAAAGGAAATTAGAAAACTATCCCTCTATCAAATGGATCTCTTCCAATGATATTATAATTTCAAACCTTAAAAATATCTTACAGAAGACAGCTTCAAATAATTCCCAAAATAGCAAGCCCCTCAACTCTTTAGAAGACATTCCAGGTATTAATACTATTACACTATGGAAAAAAAAAAAAGAATGTAATTGTTGCTAGTCTTATTTTCAAAATGATAATAACAACAAGCCTTTTCAATCGCTTCAACTTATATAATGCTCTCCTTTGCTATGAGTGCAATGATATTCACCATATTTTATTGTTTTGCAAGAAATTCTCGCACTAGAGAAAAATCTCTTTGGATGAACTTTGACTCAACACTCAGGGTAGCATTTCATTTAAAACACTGCTACTAATATCGTAGATAGTAAATCCAACCTTCGTGTTTCCTTGCAAGTTCTCAAGTTTTTTGGTGTATCCTAACTGTGACTATTTTGGGAAATAGGAGATGATGGTCTTAGCTTTCTTTTCCTATATGCTCATTGTTTCAAGAAAGAGTTAATGGTTTAAAAGGTCGGATATCAAAAATTAAATAAAACTGATATTCAATGGCTGGTATCCCTTTATATCGCCAACGGGTGACAAATGGCCACTGTCGAAATGCTGGAATGACATTAGAAACAATAGAAAGAAATACCAGCTGTTGGATTTCAACTCTGTAAATTTTTGATAAATGACTTTTTGTATTGTGAGCAACGATATGTAAAATAAAAATAAAAAAAATTAATGTTGCAAATGCTAAAATTAATACTATATGACCAGAGATAAAGAAAGATAGTTTACAAAATCCTATTTTGAAAGAATGCTAAACTATGTCTCCGTGCTTCTATTACTGTCTGTCCACGACAAGAATACTGCTAGACATTCGTCTATGTTTACGGCGGGCGCTATAGAAACAGGTTGCGGTAGGGATGATCCATTTTCAATGGGTGGAATCGGAAAGAAGTCTGGGGGGGGGTATTCTTTTTCTTGGCGTCAATGTGAAGCGATAACAGAAAATCTATTGCTCATTCGTCTTCTCGCTTTAATCGCAGTTGCACGTATCTTTATATTCGCTTAACTTATTTCTTTTATATTTTATTAATCTTTTCTTTGGTTAATATTAACTGCATTTTATTATTTAATATTTTTTTTTTGTCTCGTAAATTTTGACATCCTTTAAAATGCCTTTTCGATTTAAGAAAGGAGAGACTTTAAAATCACAAGCACGTAAAATTGTGCATAATGTTGCAGAGTTCTGCTCCGAAGAAGCTGCAGAAAAATCTTTGAAGGTTTCTCTTCCACAAGCCATGAAAAGAGCTGCTCAGGCGACTGGAGTGTCGGAAGGCACTATTAGGAAAATTAAAAATGAAGTTTCGACACTGGACAAAACGGAAGTTTTGAGTACTCCTGGAAAGCACCGTAAAAGGCCTATTGACCGAAATTGTGAAATTGACGACTTCGACAAATGTGTTATTCGTCAAACAGTTCAAGATTTTTACGTCCAGCAAAAGCAAGTGCCTTCTTTAAGAAAATTACTTCCCGTATTGAGAGAGAAGTTGAATTTTCATTGGAATAAGGAATCATTGAGGAAAGTTTTGCATTCAATGAATTTTCGCTGGAAGAAATGCGCGAATAAAAGAAAATTTCTCATCGAAAGACCTGATATTGTGTTTTGGAGAAACAACTACTTGCGAAAAATGAGGCAGTACAGAAAAAGTAAATGCCAGATAGTTTTCATTGATGAAACGTGGGTCGACAGTAATCTAACATTTAGAAAATGCTGGCAAAGTGATACAATTTCAGGAGCCGAAATAAATGTAAATTCCAAAAATCGATTGATCATTGTGCATGCTGGCTCGTCCACGGGATTTATTCCTGGCGCTCAATTATTTTACAAAGCGTCAACTAAAACTGGTGATTATCATGGCCAAATGAATTATGAAAATTTTGAGAAATGGGTGTTGGAAAAACTCATTCCAAATTTGCGCCCAAAAAGTGTCGTGTGCATGGACAATGCTCCATATCACACAAAAGTTGCAAATCCGACACCTACCAAATACAGTACGAAGAAAGAAATGACCGATTGGCTGATTAATAACGGAATAGAATGCGATATGAAAATGAGGAAAGCGTAACTGTATTCGCTAATTGATAGGAATCGCCCTAAAGAAATCATATATAAAATTGACAGCATAATAAAAGAAAATGGGCATTATGTCTTGCGACTTCCCCCCTACCATTGCGATTTAAATGCGATTGAGTACGTTTGGTCTTCAGTCAAAAGACTCATCAAAGAGAGAAATATAACAGGAGACTTAAGTTTAGAAAACTTACAGAATCTGTTGTGCGATGCTTTGGGCGGAGTGTCTTCCAAGGAATGGGAGGCTCATTGCCGTCATGTGGAAAAACTTGAAAATTCTTATTGGGAAAAAGATGGAATTTTAGAGGAAGTAGTAGACGAACTGGTAGTTCAAATTGGAAGTACTGAATCGGATTCCGATTCAGAAGAAACGGAATCATGTGACAGTGATTCAGAATTTTTTTAAGAAACTACACAACTGTCACTCGATCTCTGCTAGTTTTGTCATTTTAAAATAATATAGTTTTGCATTCTTTTAATCATAATTAATATATTTTATAAATAAAAAGTGAGTTTTAAAATTGCTTTTTTATTTCTTTTCGATTATTCAATTATAGATTATAGCAGAATGGAATTGTATTTAGTCTAATACATTTTGTTTCTGATACATTGTTATTATTTTCTATTTTTTTCATTAATGTGTTCTTGATTTCTACCATTCATGTTTGTGTTAATAATCAAAAGTTTCAGTTTAACATAGTTTTGATTGTCCTTATTTTTTAAGGTCTGTTTTATTTATTTATTTTGCAGATTTTACTAAATTTAAAGCATGAAATTTAGTTAGTTAATTGCTGATTAATTAATTTTTATAATTGTTATGATAATACTTTAAATTGTAGAAAGTGAAACGAAGAAAGAAACAATAGATTCTAATATTTATCAGGAAATAATAGAATATTTTAGCATGAAGTTACTATGGGCTAAATTAAGATAAAACCTTGGAAATTAATTAAATTGAAATTAGAGTTTAAAATATCATTATATATATACTTTTATAGCTTTTTCTGGATCAAAAACTTTTATTTAATGTTATAAACTGAAATTTAATAAAATAATTATCGTAAATTAGAATTTAACTTTTTAGCATAAATAAGATCGCCTTTTGAATTGATCGATATATGGAACTGGAAAATATAGAAATCCATTTCAGATTATATTTATAAAAAAAATGCACAGTTCAAACTTTTAAAGCAAATTATACTCAGCTGTTTGTATAAGTAAAATTAATTGATCATTCATTTTGAATTTTTTATTTGAAAAGTGTATTGAAAATTTATTAAAAAAAAGTTCTTGCAGGGAACTTTGAATTCCATTATTTTTTAAACAAGTATATTTCACAATTCAGTATTTTATTTTCATCGAAATTATTGAGTAATTTCCTTAAATCTACAGGTATAATTAATTTAGTTATCTACTATCACAATCATTGTCAAGATAAAAAAAAAAATGAGGAGGGGAAAAAAACCCCGTTGTTTTAACCTTTTGCTCTTAGTGTTAAATAATAATTATGAGAAATTGTATTTATAGTTTAAAAAAAAAAGAATTACTTTGAAATTCAAAATAGTGATTCTATTATGCTATATGAAAATATTTAGAGATTAAAAAGATTTAATTTCTTTTCTGGAATTGAATGAGTATATGCAATTATTAAGAAGTAATTCTATTAAATTTTTATCGCTAAATATTATTCAACTATATAATGGTATGAAAAAATATTATATTATAGGTAGCGCATTGCTTTTTTTTCAATAAAATAAAGAAAAATAGTCATTTATTGAGACTTGTTGTCTCGCCTCTCTGTAGTTTCAATAGCTTTCCTTCTTAACTAGGATTCCAAGAATCTAAAAATTGTATGCACGTTAATGTGAGTTAGAAGGATTAAAGTATTTAACGAGATTCCTTTCTACTCAGGTGCACTGATTGTGATAGTAAAACGGTAGCAGATATGTATTCTCAAACGGTATTGATAGGCTTTGAATAGAAATGTGAAGAACATTAGGAGTGAAGAATTTTCAACCCCGAAATGATAAAATGCATGCAGGAATTTGGATCCTTTATTGCTTCGAGGATACATTGAAAGGAAAAGCTCATTTATCACTCTTATTTGAATTGACAGCTCGTGAGAAAATTTTTTCTTTGAAATAATTGTATTTCTTTTTCAAGCCGGGGGAAATGAATAAATGGTAATCTGGAATACAAAAACAAACTTTTACCGCGTTTTTCGTAGAATAATGTAAAGCGATATTGGGCTTATTTAGTTGGGTTCCTTTAAATCTGGGACATCTGGCACGTGCATGAATGAACACTTAAATTATCTTCAAATTCAGAATACTTTTACATATAAACTTTGCGAAATTAATTATGCTGTAAAAAGCTTGTGCATATTGAAAATAAGTTACAAATCACAGTTTGATTTTTAAAAATCTGAAAATTGATAGTGTGGTAATCGTTAATTTTGTGTTTCGGGAAATAGTATATACATCAGAAAAATAAATATAAATTTGGAAAGGTTTCAAACCTATTTAACAATGAGCATTTTACTTTAAAACAAAATAAAAGCACTTTTATAAAATTTATGAAATAAGTACGATTAATTATGTTCAATTACGATTAATTATGTTAAATTAGATTACCTCGCGTTTGCTGCGGAGAATTTGATATTAATAACTTATATAAATTTAGAGCAAATGAAATGAAGACGATTAATGTTTTGTCATGCATGATTTTACTTCTTAATTTTTTTTTTCTTCTTGTGTAGTCGTTAGACATAGAAATATTTATTCAGTTTTTCTATTTGATTTGTTTTGTTCTTTGTATACATATGACAGGAATGCCGGATATTTTCAATATTCCGAGTATGCAAATGATTTTCAGCTGAGTGAATTATTTTTTTAAATTTGTTTTCAAGAATTAAATGCAATAATACCAAATATCGCCACTTTGGCGCTAAACGTGCCAATGTAAGAAACTTGAATGAATTTCTACCTCTGCGAAATGAACTCTTCCTACAGTAACCTGTTTCTATAACGCCCGCAGTAAACATAGACGAATGTCTAGCAGTATTCTTGTCGTGGACAGACAGTATTTCTTTTATGCAAGTATTTTCATTGGGCCATAAGCCAATTGATAAAGCGAGAAATTATTCTAAACCAGCATACTTTAATGTACTAAGATGGCACTAGTTATGCTTTGTGATTATGGCGTCTTTCGAAAACGTCTCAAAAATGAGCCATGTAACGAGATATTCTGCTTTTTCCCAATCACTGCAGTTTGAGTTTTCAGTATTAATTCTAAATTGCACTCTTCATGAGTGTGTTTCTAGCATCATTTTAAATATCTGATCATTTATAAATCAACTGATGGACGAGTTACGCGAAAGACAGCAATGTAATCACTGGATGATTCCAGTAATTTTTTTTCTCGCGATAACTTAAATTTATTGCGGCATACATAAAACAATGGCAAAAATCATCTGAAATAGTGGCAAGGGTAAAAAGTTGCGTTAATTGGAGAACACTTCATAATTGTCATAATTTTTTTTTTTTCAAATCTCACTAACCTTAGTATCTCAAGAGCAGTTCCGAGATAATTCTTTAATCAACATTATATATTCCAATATAATAACCCCAAGCTCCGATAGGGCAAGGGAAAAAAAGACCAAGAGTAGAGAACAAAATGGATTTATTTCCAAGTTATGAACAAAAATGTTAATTTCCGTTATAATTGTTACGACGATTCAAGCATTGGTCACTTAAGTGGACCAGGTTTCTGATCTTTTTGAAGAAAGTTGCTACCAATGATATGACACGCACCTTCAAGTTCTTTTAAGGCTCTTCATTAATCTAAAAGTTTTTTTTTTTTTTTTTTTTTTTTTTTAAATTTTAATTTCTTTCAAGAGCAGAATACGGAGCACGAATGTCTAAACATTCATCCTCCAAGATGGCAAAGCAACTCAGAATTCCAGTATCTTCCGTTTCTTTCAAATGATCAGGTCATTGAACAAGACCTTCTGTTGGGATTATTTTACACCCTTATCCTCATTCATGGAGAATGCGGTTTAAAACGGAGTGAATTCCATCTCTTCTCTGAATTGAAGAGCTTGTTAAGGTCTCGAAATAATTCAAGTTCCATGAAAAGCTTCAAAGGAGCGTTAAGATTCGTCGATGATCCGCGGCAATGTTTTCCGCAGAAGGAATATGCAAATGACTCAACCGATATGACTAATGTCTAATAACTCACAGTCATTAATAATTCCGAAGGCAAATGTCACAATTCACTAATAATCACAGTCTAATAAGTCACAATACAATTCAGTGATTATATTGAAAAGTAACCCTATGATTTGCATACATTCATAACCATATGATTGTGCATCAATTTTTTTTTCTGGCAAAGAATTAAATTTGTTCTCTATTTTCATCTTTTATAAATGCATATATGATTTATCAAAGTATGGGAAGGGGGAGGGGACAAAATATAGGTTTTCAAGGGGGGGGGGCTTGTAAATGTTTTTTCTTTGCAAAGACAATTTATTCATATTAACTGATGCTTAATAGTTTTAATTTTCAACTATACCACCTACTTCTTAATTACATTTTCATATGATTTTATTTGGTAATCAACCTTTTAGAAAGGACTGTACATTCTTCACTACCTAAATTTTTTTAAAGATCACTTTGATATTTTTTGGACAATGGAATTTCCTTGTAGCAAAAACATTTACTAATTCTTCACATCTTTTTGCCTTTTCCTTGAAATAAATCATAACATCACTGTTTAGCAAAGTACGAACCTGTAAATATCTTGAAACGAACAATACGTGACTTAATTCATTTCCAAAATCGCAGGCAATTTCATCATCACAAAAACAACAAACATACAATGCAGTTATTAACATTTCTATTTGATATATCTAGCATTGCTTGGGATAAATTCTTTTTATTAATGAAAATTTAGCTTGTTAATTAACTGTCACAAATCCTTCATTAAGTTCAAACCATTCATCCCCAAGCGGAGACACCTCGAAAAGTTAGGAGCCTAACTCCTACCATCGATGACGAGATGTATTTCCTTAGGGAAGGGTTGTACCGTGGCCGATGATGGTCCTTAGGACTTAACTACAGTTCCCGCCAGAGTTGTTGTTGCGGCGAACCGGTCATTTAGTGTTTATTATTAGTGTGCATTCGAGCGGGTCGGAGAGTCAGTGATATGATTTATGCTTTAGTAATTGACAGCAAAATTTATGATATTTATAACAAAACAAAAATTAATAGCAAAGATTAAAATTATCAAATATTACGTCAAACATTTAAAAAAAAGCATATTTAATACTAGTCACTGTATCAGCTACTCTGCCTCCATTTATTTGTTCCATGTATGTACAAGAAAAAGCAAAATATGCATAATCTTACGTAACCATTTTTGAATTCTTATATTCATCCCTATAAGATAGAGCTCTGAACTCTAAATTGAGTAATTTAAAAAAAAATGATTAAAGTAAAGGCGAATTTGTGCAGAAATTAAACTTATATTGCTGAAAGACCAATGTTTCTAGAAAAATCTAATACTATTATTCCCATGTTTTTTTTATATATATAAAAGAGAACAACTTTTTTAGTAAGTTATCAAAGTTATTAAAATAATGATACAAAACTTAGTTAAACAGTAACTCAGATATGTATTTACAGCATATTATATGATGGCAGTATTTTAAAGAATTTCTATCTTTACTGAACTTAAGAAGCAGTTTTAAATACTTTTACTTTATAGTTAAATCACATTTTTAATTCAAAATTTTTTTTAGTTAAAAAAGCATTTTAAGTGTATTATATATTTCACTTTACAATGCTTTGATTTTTTAAAAATTAGGCTTACTAAATAAATCTTGAATGCTGCCATGTTATTTTCTTGTGCAGTAGTGCACATGCTCAAAGGAAACACAGTTGTTAATTAATAAAAAAAGAAATTTTATTATGTATCCCTAAACCTTCCTTATGTTTCATAGATTTTGTAAACAAAATTTAGAAGGGGGAAAAAACATTGAATAGTTTAAATTTCCACAGGAACAATAACTAAAAAATGTCATTTCAGCTTTATTTATACATATGAATCTAAATAAAAATCCTTAGATTTATGATAAATCAGATGAAATCAACAGTTTCATATTTTTAACAATTTCAAAGTGACAAAAAAGAAACAATAAAAAAAACTGTTTCTTAAATAAAATGAATGCTTCGAGTGGAAATAATTTGCTACTTGTTTTTCATAAAAATAAATAAATAAATGAATAAAGCACATGTTAGAAAAAAAACAATACACAGGTAAAGGGTTCATAAATCAATTTATTAACAATTAAAACAGGTTTCAAAGAAGAATTTCAAAATTATTGTATCAAACTTGATTAGAATTTTGAAACAACCATGATTATTGAATTTCTGCAGATTCATCCTAATACCTAAATTGTCGAAAATTAGTTTGTTAAAATCATGCATACCATACAAAAATGCGTAAGAAATCCCTGTAGTTAATTTTACCACTTAGATGGGAATCAAAATATTCCAGAACATGAAATTCGTCCTCTTTGTTAAATTGGATGCCAGATTTTGCTAATATGTTCTTCAGTACATTGAAATCCACAAAACCGGTGACTTTAGGATCAGCACGTCTTAGATGGAAACGAATGGCTCGGAAATTGCGCACAATGGCTGGTTCTATCGTGTCAATGATTCGCCGCAAATGAGGTGCGCTTGCATACAATATTTCCTAACAGATAAGTTGAAAAATTAAATATGATTATTAATAATGAAATTTTTTTTAATAAATTGCAAGACCTTATTACTTATGACAAAGTTTCAGATAAAAATTAAAGTTTCTAAATCCAATTCTAAAGGAGATCTGCCGCATTTGTTGGTCTGTGGCATACGACATTTTTTTTTTTTTTTTTTTTGTATTGAGTGTCCACTATTTGGTCTGGTATGGAAATTTTTCATATAAATATTGAGTATGTCATCTGATTATCATTCATCCCCAAATAATCCTCTGTAATTTCAAAAAACAGTTAAATTAGCAAAAGTGATTTCTCCAAAATTTTCTCATATACTCTGTAATAAAGGTGTTATTTAGGAGAATGCCTTGCATGACATTGGCGTACAATAATTACGGAATATGAATCGTTGGCATGAATTTAGCATTTTTACTGAATCTATCATGATCCTTGGCGAGTCTTTTGGCGATTCATCCCTAGCATGCAGTTAATAGTATCCAAAAATCGAATTTCTGTTTTAGACACATTTTTACCAACTGACTGAAACAAAAACTGGATGCAAAGCTAATTGAGAAAATAAAAAACAAAAATTTGATATAGATTTTATTCCATTTTTATTTATCGTGTTTATATGTTTCTGAAAATACAGACTGACAGACTGTAAACACCTTGTTGGGCTTTTAAATTTTATGTCCATCCACTGGTATGGTTAAAAAAAAAAAAAAATTCATACAAGTGTTTTGCTAGCCATTTATTACCGTTCAGAATAATAATAGTCATCCAAAATTATCCCTCCTGTAGCTTTAGTATAGGATTATCTGATGACACAGTTTCAGAATGGTAATTAAGGCCTCAAAACATAATTCTGCCAAATTCACAAATCTGATACATATTGAACGTTGGAACTGAACATCCATTAGTTGGTGAAGTATGAAAATTTCTTATACAAATGCTGCAATTATCATCCGATTACTATTCAAAATGATAACATTCATCCAAAATAGCGCTCCTGTAGCTTCCAGATAAAACATTACAAAAACAGGGGGGAGAAATATATGAATGGCACAAAATTTAAACTAAAAGACTGTAATTTAATGATGGAAGAAAAAACTAGTCGTGTTCATTTGTTCTTTTGGCTTTTCTAATTGTATTGTTTAAAATTTTTCAGTTCCGCTAATTTTAAAATAACAATCTATACTACTATTATAAATGTGAAAGTTTGGATGAATGGATGGATGTTTGTTAGTCAATCACGCTAGAATGGAAGTGGATGAAATTTAGCACCGGGAGAGATTATAGTCTGGAATAGGACATAGACTACAAATTATTCCGATTAATTGAGTGGTTAATTTTTATTAATTATAACTAACTTTTCCACCAAAACTCTGGCGCCAAATCCCGCCAAAAATGAGTAAGGCTTCAGTTTTTTTCCCCACGCTAATTAAGTTAGGCTTAACATATTTTCGACCGATTATTTCAAAGGATTCTGTTTATTTTCTTAGTGTTTGATGCATTTAAAATTAAACATTGTTAATCAACCGATCTTTCGGATTCATTCTGAAGTACTTTTAAATTAAAATAAAGAGATTAAAAGAAATTAAAAATTTCTAATCTGCATTGCGTTACCCCAACTGGCGTAGAAAATTCACGCATTTGTGTTACCCCGACTGGCGTTGAAAATTCACGCATTTGCGTTACCCCGACTGGCGTTGAAAATTCACGCATTTGCGTTACCCCAACTGGCGTTGAAAATTCACGCATGCGCAGTGAGTTCTGATTGCTGACAAACTGTGTTTTCATTTTAATTAATAGTCGTGTGCTGAAAGCTTATAAGCCAGTTAACAGCTACGCTACACGGGCAATTGCTTTTGTATTGTGGATGAGCGAGGATAGAATCGCAGCCTGCAGGACATCCGCGGCAATCAGGCGATGATGGGCGGCGTTGTTGGTTTGCTCGCAGGCAATTTTAGACAGACACTGCCGAGTGCTGATCAGACCGTCAGTTCTCATACATACACATCAAAATTTCCACGCGAACGAAGTCGCGGGCAAAAGCTAGTGTTTATATATATTGTTTAAAAAATTTATATAGAATTTAATGTTCCTTATCTTTAAATTTAACTCCAATAATATAAATATCGAGAAATGTTCTACTGGTTTAAATTATAGAAAATTTAATTTTACATAAAGAATAAATATAGTGACTTTTGTTTTGGCTATTCCATTTTCTATTATGAGGAGAGCATTAAATTAGCATAATTAATGCATTAAAAAGACCAATTTATAAGAACTTTTTGAAATATAGATGCTTTTCAAAACCCGCAGAGGAAAAAGAATCAAATGGTAAAATTTACCCAAATTTATAAAAGTATTTTAAGCTGTAATGTAAAGCTAGCTTTTGGTAAGATTCAGGCAACAAATCATGCATACTTAAATATAGTTCTTGATTATGAAATCCAAAAAATAATAATTGGCCCTAAATAAATTAATTATATCATCATTTCTAACAATTTTATTTATTTATGGTAGTCTTTCTCCTGGAAAAATCGCAAAAAACATTTAAAAGCAGGATTCCCACTGAAACATATGTAAAAGAGTAGGGAAAAAACATGCATGTTCCTCAACTGTTTTGCTTTTTCATAGAATTTAGTTGTCACAATAGTTTGTTAGCATATCCTATTAAGATATTAAAAGGTTAATTATCACCCATCTCTCATATGTTTACCTTTCCCACTTTTCTTAGTTGTCTCCATTAACAACAACAGGCATCTTTTCTGTATGTTTTCAGGTTTATAAATATAAAAGTTTTAACCTACTTTAGCAGTTTTCCTATTTTCCTCATCAGACCTCCGCTCACTGTACTTCTGATGCATTCCACAAGGAGGACTAGAGCTCCCACTTGTATTACCTCCAACATTGCTACCTCTATCAGGGGATGTAGGAGCAGGGGTAGGTTTTGATTTGGATGAATCACTATGTTCAGCAGAACTTTTTGGTACAGTCTTTGTCTTTGCTTGTGCCCCTGAAGGTGCGTACTGTTCTAAAAATTGATCATACACAAGCTGGTTGTATTTGTTGACAGGAAATTTCTTCCATAATTCATTAAACTGCAATAGAAAAGTTTTTATAAGTTTGATTTGAACAAAATAAATGTGAAATATAAAGGAATAAAAATAATTTTTTATCTGTTTGAAAAGGTAAGGAGATATAAAAAGAATTCAAAACATTATTAAGACTCATAATAACTCATATTGTGTGCATGAAAGAATGATTTGAAACGAGGGGGAAAAAAACCCTTGATAACCCAAAAGTTTTCCTGAAAATAAATAAAAAAAATTCTTTACCCTGTTTGAAAAATTAATAGTATGACAGAAATAGCACCAGATTAGGAGCTACAACTAATAAGAGTTAATGTACTATATGCATTTGAATATGTTTAAATTTCAATTAAAAATAAGTTTGCTGTAATGAATTTATACAATAAATAATTAAAAATCTAGAATGTAGAAATTTTTTCTTAATTTCAAATATATATTTGATATCCCAATAAAACTATTTTTTAAATAAATATTTATAAAATATAATTTCAAAGAGTTAGAGCATTGCATTGATCAGATAATAAATTATTAAACTTTATATAACATAAAAGCAAACAATACTAATTTAAGACAGTCTTTTTTTCAACTATTATTTTTTTTTATTCATTTACATCAATCGAATTTTAAAAATGTGCAATTTTTAAAGGAAATTATTTATAAAAAAATACTTTATATAATATTGTGATACAAATACTTTTATGAATTGACATATGTGAAACCTTAATTCATCTTTTCAGTAGTAAACAGCTCAGAATTCAACAAATAGGATAGCCTTCATGCCAATTAAAAACATTTGTACTGAATATTGTGATGCACTTTTAAAATTAAAACAAAAATTTGTACATAAATCCCAAATTAAAAAAAAAATTAATAACAAACACAAATAAAAAAGAAATATTGGCTTGCAAAAAAAAAAAGTTATCTATATGTTTATATTATTTTTTCATTTACTGCAGAAATTCAAAAAGTTAAAAGTATTAACAAAAAAAAAAAAAAAAAAAAAATGCACAAAAACATATGCATATATAGCAAACTTAGTCATTTTATTTTGTGATATTTGATAGCACAAATTGAAATCCTTATCAAAATACAATTTATTTGAGAATTACACTGCTAAAGCCATAATTTCTTTTTGTAAAGTTTATATTCAAAGCTTTATTCCTTAGTAAGTTTTATTAATGCTTGTTTAAATCAGATTTTGCAATACAAATAATAAAACAGAAGTTAATAAATAGTCTTTATTTGAGATATTTTCGTACAGCAAGAAATAAAATTGATTTATTTATCAAAAAATTTAGTTGCTTATTTGAATTTAAAATGTATGCATTCCTAAATTTACAATAAAAATAGGGAGGGGGGGGGGATTCTTCTCTGCAGAAAATACATTTTGATCAGAAAATGTTTTAACATTGTCCTTTGAACTTTTCCTTCAAGAAACCTCTAAAAACCGTTTTACTTTAAGCAGTCTGTACCTGTTTATCACTAAAACGAAAAGAAAACTTGTTTAAGATATTTCTTGCATCATCTTTGCAGGCAACGCCAACATTACAAACATCAAGAGCTTTGAAATCTTTAAGCATGGCTGTTTTTCTGGATTGCACACATTCCCGCAATATTTCTTCTACTTCATCCACTGGAAGCTCAGGAGGACATCTGGATTTAAAAGTGGCAAGTTTATCGATTGTAGAAACCCATTTTTTAGTATCCTGCAAAAATATATTGAATAATATTAGTTAAATTGTTAAAAAAAAAATAATTTAAGATGCACAAAAAAAGAATTTATATTTACAAATGGTTGTAGACAAACAAATATGATCTATTCTTTAGGTCAAATAATTTTTACAATCTACATAAAGATTACATTATCTACATACTGATTTCATGATGTATAAATATTTTTTTTTCATAATAATATGTATGTTCTGAATAAAATATAGGAAAAATAACCAATAACAAACCTTTAATAAAAATAAAAATTAAATATCATTTGATTTATCAGCCATAATCATTTTTTAAAATCCCTAAAATAAAGCAAAAAAAGAAATTATTTTCATGTTGTAGATATTTTTAAATACTCTTAAATTATATCTAGAAGCTCATTTTTTAAAAATAAGTTTTCAGCACTCAGTTCTTTATTGTTGTTTAAAGTAAACAATTTTTCATGCATAGTTTTCAAAAGGAACTTAAAAAACGCTTAATAAATTGATTGTGCAACTGTGATTATTGAATTTTTACAATCTCACAGCAGTTCATAGTTATACATACTATTTTATAAAAACATGTACACTGTTGGAACAATCTAGATAGTACTTAGTAAACTTATAACTTAAATTTTTGTATTAAACATTACTATTTAGAAAAGAAAAGGCAAATTTTTCGGATAAGTGAATAGGGAAAGTTTACACATTTGAGAGAAAAAAATTATTGCTTCTAGATATTAATTCAAAAGATTTATTTTTTGTGCATAATAATAAACAGTATTTGAAATGAAATTCTAAACTTTCACATTAATTTATTGCTCCAAAAATTTAAAAATAACCTCAAATTCAAAGATGAATCAATAATAGGGACAAAATCTATTCTAACATATGCTTTTATATTTTCAACAATGCCAGATACAAATGTCAAACAGAAGTATGGCTGTTAGGGCAAATAAAGCAATGTAACTTTAATTGATGCACAGCTTGCACAACTACTCCATTTGATTACTTGGACTGTTATATTTATGACAAAATTAAAAAAAAATGCATTATGTACATATATTTAATGTTTATTCCCACAAGTCTACTGTATATACTGAAATAATATAAAATTTAAGAAATCCTTAACTTTATAGTTATAAATAAATGCAATACTTAAAAAAAGTTTCAGCTTATTATAAAAATACTGCATTAGGCTTTAGACTACTAATGGATATTTAATTTCTTTAAAAAATAAATTTCTTTTCAAAAAATTAGTTTGCTATATTTATTTAGTAATCTAAAAATAAGAATTAAAATAGCAGAAAGTAATCAAATTCATAAAAAATATAATTCAATAAACTAAATTTTATCAATAAGAAGTTAAAATGTAATTTGTACTAAAAAAGTTATTTACCTCTCCAGGCGATTTCTTGTAAGCATCTAAAATTTCCTTATAATTTAAGCTATCTCCATGCAAACGAAATTCAGATATGATTTCTTGAAATTGATCATCAGTCAAAGGCATACAAAGACCATTTAAGATATTATGAAGTTTTTCTGGTAAGATAAAGCCACTTTGATGAAGGTCACATACTAAAATAGCCTGCACAAGAAGAGGTACAAATATTATTCATATAGAAACACATACAAAATATTAATGCATAATTAAAGTTTCCTTTAAGAATCATCAAAATGAAATTTATTGGATCAAAAGTCATCCAAACTTGGAATTACCATAATAAAAATTATAAGATTTTATACCCTACATAAAACAAACATTATAACCAGGAATGGAATAGTACAACACAGATCAACAATTTAGCATTATGAATACTCTGGATTCAATAAAAATTGACAATACTCTTTATATTAATTCAATTTTCGCAAAGTTGAAAATTTTTCTATGCAGATTTCATTTGCCGAAAGTCAACAACACCTTCAGTTTTAAAAGACCATGCTTTATTCATGAAAAATTATTATCAACACATGGAGTGAAATTTAACTCAATTTAACCTTTCAGGGTTTGGAATTTTAAGAATTTGTCATAGTAGAAAGATGCCTGTTATATATTTATTTCAAACATTTCAACTGAAAGGCTTCAAATCAATGCAGAAAGTGTAAAACTGTGCATTCATCAGATAATAAAGAATGATATACAATATACTGAAATTATAATGCCACGACAATTGTTTGTATGACTTGTTCTCATATTTGCATTATTAATAACCTTGATTTATCCATTGCAACAGCTTTTTGAATAAATTATGATTTCATAAGATATATATATAAGATTCTATCATCTTTTTTTTTAAAACTTCCAAATTTAGTAATTTTTGGTCTAGCGGTTTTAAGTTTATAGAATTTTCATAGAGAAATTCTAATTACGAATATCTGATAATTAAAAGTTTATATAAATATCTCTGCTAAACTTTCGATTAAAAAATTAATGAGGGAAAATTTCAAATACAGTTCTTTTTAAAAGTTCTTCATATTTATTTTCAAAATAACAAAAACTACAATTAAATAGAAAATATTTGTAGACTAGAGAAAGCAGTCTTCTCAAAACTTTCTCGCAATAAATGTCTTACCCCCCCCCCTTCCTACGGAAAGTTGTAGACCTTAGGTAAGACAGTGAATACCTTGCATGGCATTAACAAAACAATATTTACAAAATATAGATCTTTAGCATGAATTTAGCATTTTAACTATATCTATCATACAAATATGTACTTTAGAAATCTTTTGCCTATCTGACTAGTACCATAATTTGACACAAAATTACAGTTGTAGTAACAAAGTCGCTTACCCAATTTCAGTGATTAAGTTATTTAAATGTATGCAAAAGTACAGGCACACAGAAGGTCCAACATTTGACAGATTTGGTTCAAAATTTGGTAAGTTCCATATTTTATATACTAAATCTGTACACCATTTTTTTTTATATCAGCTCTTTACATTTTGTAATCATGGAGTTAACTTACAATACAGGTTACAGAAAACTTTTTCAAGAAATTTCATTTAAAATTTGATAGAATCTACAAATTTGGTCGAAAATCTTTAGATCAGATTTCAGACTTCTAAATTACTGCATTTTTAGGATAATTTGCTTACAAACAGATAAATACACATTATAATGCTCAAATAATAATGTTTTTCAAACAAGAGAAGGTTTGAAATGTGGGGATTCGTAAAAACCTCAAATTGAAATTTTTTGACGATTACAATATTTTCTCTATACTTTGTACATGAGAAAACAAAAAAAGAGATATCAATTAAAATTTTCTACTATACAAATATTTATACAAATTCATTTCTTCAAACTGAAAATATTTTTAATCTTCAGGCAATTTTTGCAATCTCATGCAATTTTTTCTAGCTAATTTTTGAAACCTATATATTTGATTTGTCATTTAATACTTCAGTAAATAATAAATACATATTGATTGTTAAGAGAATTAATGATTTTCTAAAAATACTTTACAAATAATCTACATTAATAAAAATATGAAATTTGTATCGAAATATTAAAATTTTGAAATGCAAATACCTTTTCCACATCCAAAATATTCTTATTCAAATTGTGTTTTAATTTAGACTTTAACCTGTTTCCATGTAGATCTTTATATTTACTTTCATCTTTGGGACCACTATTTCTCGAAGACAAGCTATCTCCTCCCTGAAAAAAAATATAACTCAATATAATCAATGGAATTTTACATAATAAACCATATAGTAAATAATTCGCTATCTTGAATGCATTAAAAAAATTCTCCCAGTTAAAAATATACATATTCTAACTTACATGAACAAAATATTTTGTTAATTGAAATTCATTAAATATTTAAACCAAAAATTCTGTTAGAAAAAAAATATCATTGTACTCATATAAAATTTGCATTTTTTATTTGTAGCTGTAAATAAAATCTGAAATTGTGCCATCTGTGTAAATCCACAAGTGCTAATTTTACGATATTGATGATGAAATATAAAGACAAACACTCGGAGCTCGTCTACTAATATCCCATTTAGTTTTATTGGAAACTATATTTCAGGTATCATTTTCAAAAGGGTTTTACAAAAGTTTGAGTTAAAGCATCTCAAATGTGATTTCCCATGGCTTTAAAATGCTAATTTTGTACAATGTAATAGAAAATTTTAGTATAATTCAGAAATTAAAATTGGGAAATTGGAACAAAAATATATTGTTTGCAAATCCAAACAATAAATCTTGAACACATTTTGTTCACAAATAAAAGAATAATTGTCTAAAAAATTTTTGAAAGTCCTTTGTGTAGTAAGCATCCTACAGAATGTTTAAAATTAAGAAAGAAGTATTTAGTTGCATGATGAATTTTTCTACCACACATAAAATGTTAAAATCATCACAACTGGAAACAAAAACTGTTTGTCTCTGACATGGAATGTTTTAAGAAAATTATTTCATCCAAAGTTTCTTTCCTTCCAGTAAGAATTATAAAAAGAAAAAGTGACAAAAAAAAAAAAAAAAAAGTGAATTGGCAGATGTTTTTAATTTTGATAATTCAGACATTTTTTTCCCCTTCTTAATGTAAATTTCTTGAAATATAAAGAAAATAAACAAGCAAACCAGAAACCTTTCTTTGCAACAAGAAAGGTGAAATAATTTTTGAATTGCAAATTCATTTTTCATGATCATAGAAAGTTTTACAAACCGAGTAAGTAAAATAATTATAAGGAATATCATAAATAAATAGGGACAATAAAGTTATATGAATTAAATCTGAGAAACCATTCACTTTTAATACAATTGAGAAAGACTTCGTTCTAAAAGGGCTACCAAGTCAGCAATGATGAGCTTCATAACACATGAAATTTTCCTTACAAACTTAACAATCAGCAAGCTTGTAAAGAAAATAAATTCAGTAACATCAAGTGAATGAGATATAATCACTATAAATCTACATAACATGGAAGTCGAGGGGAAAAAAACGTTTTTTAAAATTAAAGAAATGATTGGAGCTAATTACCCAAACATGGCTTTTTCATAAATACAAATAACAGCAATCACATTTTTATATATAATTTTCACAAAAATGAATAAAAAAGATTTTTTTTTTAAAATCTATATTACTATCAAAGACAGTATATATTTTATGGGTGCATTCATCATGTGACTTTTGTATATTTGCATTACAGTATAAATTTCATCAAAAGAAGTTTTTTGAGTTGCAGTACTATTTTGAAATAGCTCTGAGCAACTCATTGCTAAGAGCTGTTTTAGCTAAGACCAACTAGGCACAATTCATTAAACAGCAACAGCAGTTAATTTAAAATTGCATGAAATATTCCATTTGTATTTAAAAAAATATTATTAATATATTATATTACAAAATTTATTTATCAAACACTTTGCTTAAATCTGTTTATTATAAAATATATTTTTATTTAGAATCCTTATTATCAAATCTATCATTTATGAACACTCACTACTACAAGACAAATTTCAACAAATGAATGACAATATGCAAATTCCCATTTATATTTCATAACCATAAATGGCAAGATCTATCCATTTCATATCAAAATCAGTAATGGTACGTTATCACATCAAGGGAAAAAGAAAAGGCACTACAAAATTCACTTATTGTGCTATAGGATTAAGATAAGCAAATCTATACAGTTTGTGATAGAATATTTATAATTCTTTCAAATTTCTTGGAGGCAAGCAAGAAATATTTAACAATGGCATAATATAAAACATCCAGATTTCAATTATTGAACAATAAGAAATTAATGAAGATTACATGCTTATCATGTAACATCATGTGGATGAACCAAATCATATAAGCAGTTTATCAAATATTATCAATTGACCACAATAAATTGTAATGTATGCATATAAATTTCAGAAAAGAATTACCTCTAAATGCTACTTTGCCACAATCTAAGATTAGATGCTTTTTACAATAATAAGCATATTATAATTGAATTAAAATGTACTGTATTAACACTTCAAAGATTGTAACTAAATTAATATAAATTTTAATTATTTTATTTTATTCTATTGATATTTTTAAAGCTCTTTTCATTTTTTAAAACAATTATGGAAGTGGAAGTTCCTTGTATCAATTAAATATTATGATAATTTCAAAGCCCAAAGAAAAGGCTGGTCATTGTTTACAACAAATAAATAAAAACAAATCTTCGAGATGGGGAATTAAAAATGAAAATAAGGAAAATTAACCTTAACAGAAGCAGTTTTCTTTAAAAAAAAAAAAAAAACAACGTGCTTTTATTAATGCATTTAAAATAAATATCTGTAATATTATTATCTTTTACTTTTTAATCTTTAATTTATTATAGAATCTTAAAATAATTCTTTCTCAAATTTTCCAGGAGAAAATCAAAATCCAATAAAATTATTTATTATTATTTAAGCTCGGAAAATATTTAAAAAGTACATTGTCAATGAGAAATAACAAATGAACAAAATTTCAAAAAATTAGCACAGCATGAAATATATGAAAATTAGTTACAAATTTTTCTTCTTACAAATATAAAACATATGAAATTAAAAAATATATATATTAAGTAACACTTACCATAAAAACTCCTTCACAAGGCCCATCAAACAGTTGTAAAAAATCCATGCAGTTGATGACATTAGTATTACCTGGATCTAATATGGTAACAAGTTCCTTAAATTCATCATCTGTCAGTCGAAAATCCAAACTACTTTCTATGGCCTTTCTTAATTCTTGTCTAGTAATTTGCCATTCTTTATCCTGTATAAAAGTGGAAGAAAATTATACTTTTAAAAATTTAATAAGAAATAGTTAAAAAATTCAATTAAAACCTTCTGCATTATTAAAAGTGTATTCAACTGACCACTTAACATAGAAATTCCAATTTCACACTTTAGCTTATGAATGAAAATAGTTTATGAAAGTGCAACTTAAAGAAATATTTGTGTTTTACAGATTACAAATCATAAAAATAGAGTAGGACTAATTCCATATATATATATAATCTTTCCTAAAAATCTGTTGCTTGAAAGCCCCCCCCCCCCCAATCTATTTAATTTTCCTTCTCTATTCGTGATTTAAAAGATAATGGTAAGAAGGTAAGAAAAATAAATGATCTTAAAAAAAAAAAAAAAAAGATTTAAAAGCATTTTATAGTATAATACTCATAATTCAAAAACATATCTTGCTTAACTCAAATGTTAAATTATGAAATAGTTAGATATGTTTCTTCAATTTGTAGTTAATATTACAAAATATGTAATGTTAATTACAAGAAAAAAAATTCCCAAATTTATTAATTTTTATTATGTTAGACTACATAAATGAAAGGAAGAAAATATTCTTAATTGACTGTATACAAAGATAATAATTCAATTCACTAAATATGAAATGATCATTGAATATTTTTTTTCTTCTCTTAAATGAATTTACCAACGATTTTAAGTAGTTTAAATATCACACATAAAATTAGAAATAAAAATGAAGTTCTTTTTGATTTTAAGAATAAGATTATTATAAATAATTCTAGAAAGCAAATTAACCCTAAAATCAACTTATAACTTGCAAACACCAAAATAAGTCGATTCTTTCCTCTTTTGGGTAATAATTTCTTTTTTAAAAATATTCCATTAGATTCTTTTAATATTGTATTATAAAAAAGCTTAATAAATAATCAGTGAAAGAATGTAATTTAACCATCAGTGGTAAGGGAGAAATTGTAAATTTTTACAAAAATAGCATTAGAGTAATGAATTTAATAGTAGTTAAAAACATTTTTTTAGTCACATCCAGCCATTAGTGGACATACATATTACATACATATAGACATATATATTCATTAAGAGAGGTGTACTGTAATGTAATGTAAAATAATGATATAGTAATGTCAGTTCTTTAATTCTAGATTTCTATAAGGGTAATTCATTATTTATTTAACATATAAAAAATTTTTGAGAAAAATACATTTTCTAATTATTTATATGTTCATTAATACAACAGCCTATTTAATTCAACTTAAACAATACTCAATAATTTCTGAAAATCCAATCAACCAAGTATAAGTTGAAAATGCAGAGTAAAAATAGCAAACTTGAAAAATTAACCATTTCCTTTCAATGTAAGGATTTCGAACAATGAAGCAATATAATATAAAGAAAGTAGTACAGGCTGTTTAATACTGTTTCAGATAATTTCACAACTGTTTGCAGAATATTTTTATATTTTTACAGAATATTTTTAGTTTTCATTTGTGAAAAGGAACTGAAGTGATTCAATTTGAAAACAGGATTTCATTTTTCTTCTTCATTATTTAGCTTGCTAGTTGGATAAAACCAGCTGATAAAGCTCGATTTTAAAAGTAAATGATTATCTCAACATCATTTATCAGAAAAATACTTATCAGTATTATAACTACTATCTTAATATATTGCCATTTAAATTTTTATACTCACAATTAAAGGAAAAAATTATCATCAGCTAATCAGAACACTAGAATACTTGAAAAATACTTTTGTATAAAATATTATAATAAACAAAATTTTTTTATTATAATATTTTATACAAATATTATAGTCTGGTTCAATATAATTCAAATTAGAATCTATATTGAACCAGACTAGTTTTAAAAAATCTTCCAACAGTTAATTTTCTCCAAGTTTTGATATTTGTTAGATTAGCACTGCACATTTTGTTTACAAACACTGAAGTATGAGAAAAGTTATCTTTGTTTGAGAAATTGACTTAAGCTTCATTAAATTATGAAGATCACCTTTAAGACCAATAAAAGTACTGTCAAAAAACTTATTAAAATAAAAAAGAAAATTTTAAAAATGGTGGAGATTAGTTCAAAATGTTAAAATAAAATTTTTGTTAATTTCTAATTAATTGAAAATTGAATTAATTTTTTTAAATTTTGAAAAGTTGACAATATTTTTTCTTGTGTCTTGAATAATAAGTATGACAGATTGGTTGATTTTAGCCTAATTATTTAGAAAGGGATGTAGAACGTGCATACATAGACACAATGATTTTTATTTATATTAAGATTACTTACAATATTAAGATAAAACTGTATTTTATTTTGGAAGCAATTACAAACAAATCGCCATACCTGAGTGGTTTTAGTAAAAACTGAGCGTAGGCGTGCATCGGGATTTAGGACATGATTTTTAATGCGCTGGATCACAGGATAACAATCCAACTTTTCCGATTCTCTATAATTTAATTTTAAAAAATTCATATTGACAGTAGATAACAAGTATTTTTTGTGGTATTTAATTAACTACTACAAATAGTATGATAAAATAAAAGGTGATGAATCAATATTAAGAATTTCTTAAAGTACCTCTGATGTGATTTCTGGGCACCAGCACCAGAACTCTGCTTGCAAAATTTTTCAAGGAAATCATGATAGTTTATTTTATAATCAGGGTCTGAGCAATTTAATTCAAGTCTAAAAGATAAAAATTATTGCATCAATAACAGGCTATATATACATTCACACACTACAAGAATACGAGACTGTTTATTAATTAAATAAAAGGAAAATGAAAAAATTGTAGTATTTAATTTTACCTTTTGTTTCAAAAAAATTTGGATAATACAATAATTTAAAATGAAAAAAAAAAATGACAAGTCAGTTTACAGTGAAATATCCTCAAATGTAATATATATTTTTGATTAATTAAATATAAAATATAATAGCTTGATATTATATCTAATTATTTAGATTTATGAATAGTAATGATTACTTTGTAAATAAGCAGAAATATTCTTAATAAATTTCAAAGAAAAATTAATCTTATATATATTTAATAAAGTCTCAGAAAGTTCCAATATCCACAATTCTATTTTAATCAACCTTTTAAAACTTAATTTTTTAAAAATGAAATAAAAAATTAGCTTTAATCCAGTAGCTTTTATTAATGAATGTTCGTGAGCTAATTAAATGAGCGCTCAGCTAGTTGAAGCATGTGAAAATCAAAGGAATGCATAACCCCAAGCCACAATATAGTGAATATTTCTAGATATTGCTTTCACTGCTATCAAATACAAAAATAAAAAAGTATTTACAGCTGTGAACCTTTTCCCAACATTAATCAACATATTTGTAAATGTGATAGTTTTCCATATGACAAGTTTAAATTAAATTTATTTTAAGCTCCTTTGTGTTTTGATTATCACAAACTAAGCTCTTTATTGTCAGTAACAATTTATCAGAGCAAATTCCTTTAGAATTAGCAAAACTGAATCAACAATACATTTCATCAAAGTGGGATTTACCTTTTCACTTCAATTTTATTATCTGGGTTGTCTTTTTGTGTTCCAAAAATAGTTATCATAAATGGATTACAGAAGCAAAAGTAACACAAATAATAGCATTGCGAAAACAAGGCTGATTATATATATTACAAAAATAAAGTAGGAAAAAAAGAAAAGAAATGCAGCTGTGAGTTCATTTTTTTTTAACTGAAAAACCGCCATTTTTAAATCTAATGTAAGCCATTTAAAAATGGAATATAGTAAGAATAATGTAAATTATCTAGCATAAAATTTAAAAATAACACTCAAAGACTTCCAATGATTGTAAAAGGGAAACTATTAGAAGTAAAGGTTTGAAGCCAATAAAAAAAAAAAAAAAAAAAAAAAAAGGAAGGCTTTAAGGGGGAAAAACAAGTAAAAAATCAGAGTGAGGGAGTTATTCTGATCAAAAATTTTTTTTATATTTTAATTATAGTAATACTCTTGAAGATAATTTTATCTGCCATATGCACAATAGGACTTTGCAAGAAATGTTTTACAAATATATTATGAGTACAATTTTGATAATGATTACTAATGACAATGATGACCATTATATTACATTGCAGAAACTGACAAATTAATTTTTTTAAAAAGTCAGCTTGGTGCAGTTTAAATATATTCTTGCATGCAACATTTTGAATCTAGAATACTTTTATCTAAACAAATATGAAGATGGTGACAAGCAATTTGATATCATGTCATAGAGAATTATTGCTCATTTAATGCTTGATTCAAAATTTTGGAGAACCACCATATCAGATCTTATCTGATGCTCCTTCTTGACCAGATATTTCTTTAGAACATTGCTACAACCTTTAGAATACAAACAGACTCCCAGCAGCAAAAGAACCTACATTACAATTTCATAGCTCAATAGACACACTTATCCATTTTAGTCAATCATAATCATTTTAATCTAACGTTCGTGTTCATGATTTGACCGACAGTGAACAGGGTATTCTTGATTTCCAGGTGAAATATATCAAAATACCACAGTTTGAAATTGCTATTATTAGCATTAAGAGATTATGTTGCATGCATTGCATTAACTACCAGGGAAGTATTATTCTCAAGAATGGCATTTTCAACTGTATTCTGAATTCCAGGACATCTATATTAACTTTAGTGCTTCAACATATACTCCAGTTTTAAGAATTATAGGTTTTTATGATTCCATTTATATTTTATTTCTCTTTTAAAATTCTACTCATTTATGTTTGACATAATTTTTCATTGTGTACAATCAGTTAGCCTTGATTTAAGTCACAAAGTCTTATTTCATTTTTCTCTATCAATGATAGATATTCTAATAAAATGTCTAGTTTTTTTTAAAAAAAGCTTTTTGATAAAGAGAAAATTCAATTTCTATGAATACTTTTTAATGACCCTTTTTAATATTAAAAAAATCACAAAAATAACATACATGAATTGTAGACGATTGAAAATGTAATGCTACATTGCAGTTTGTATATGTCACTCCAAACACATTCCTTGACTTCTGTTAACATTGTTAATGTAAATTTATTAACCAAGAGCACATTCTTTTAATAATATGCATTTTTTTTATTTCCCGTGTTTTCTTTGTATGTTACAGTAGATTCAAGTTATTTTTAAATATACATTGTTGTGTACTTTTGAGGAGTCTGGGTGCATTATGCTACTCTTTTTACAAGTTTTCAACTTAATACAGAAACACATTGCATATTAGTTGTAATTTCTAACCTATTTAAATGTTTTTGAAAAAATTCATTTTTCATTAACAAGCGAATTCTGAAAAAATAAAGTAAAAAATATAAATGTTTGGACTTTTAAAAGTAGTTATTTAACAAAACTAGTGAGAGGATTAAAACTGTTTACTTCAATTACTAAGTATTAAATTATTATTACTTCTTTAGTACCTCGCAATGCACACAGAAAAGTAACTGACCTTTTTAGCACTCTATTAAATAAACTTGTAGACATAGGCAAAGCAAAGAAATTTATAGCTCCTCGAAAGTCAGAAAGAGATATTTGGCCATTGTTCTCATAATCAAATAATTTAAAAATATTCTTCAATGTCTTGGCTCTTCTTTGTAGCTACATTAAGAAATTTACAATGAAGACATATATTTACTTTCAGAAATAGCTTAAAAAAAGAACTCTACCTAAACAACTAAACTTATTAAACTGATGAGAAGTGGTTTTTTAAAATAAAAAATATTTTAATATATTTACATTTGAATATTTAATATATTTAGAATGAATCAATATCTGTTTATTTATACCAAGATATTTTTATTTTGATCTTAATAATCTCAGAATTTTTTTTTACAGATTTATCTTTAAATATTAATTAATAATGACTAATCTATAATTTTCAATATTTTATGAAATAAACCTGATTATCATCAACCTGATTATTAAAATTTGGAATTATTTGTCAATTTTCCAGGTGAAATTGTCAAAGGCCAAAAGGAAAAACGATTCTTTCTAAAAAATGTGCATAGTGATCATTATTTTTTTATTAAAGGGAGCTGTAAAAGATAAAATGCACATAAGGTGCACAATTGGATTAAATTGCAACACTTTTATTTTTAAGTAAACAAAACCTGACCATACTAACTAAATAGTAATTGTCTTTATATTGAAGTGATGTTTAGGGTTGGCAAGTCAAAAGCAAGAATTTGCAATTCTTAACAGCTCAGATATTATGAATAACACATTTTAATATAAGTAGAGTTATTTTAAAAATAAAATATTCTAAAATAGGATAAAATTTTGTTTTTCTACATTTGTATATATAATACTAAAAAAAGATTTAAGTAATCAATTTGGCAAAACAATACCCGTTTCATTAGGACATTCTCAATTTCTTCTATTGGTAAGCCTTGAATAGCAGGATCATCTCTATTTTCTATAGCAGCTCTTCGACTTCTTTGCTCCAAGCTAAAGAAAAAATATTAGCAAATTCATAAAGCAAACACACTGATGTACATCTTTTTAAAAATAAAGTCAATTAAAATAAAAAATAATAATAATTTTCAATAAACTGTGAAATACAAATCAGACTATCAGTGAATAGCAGATATTATACTTAAATTGATTCAATTACCATATAAACATTAATCTCATTTCTAGAAAATATTTTCAGAATGACATTTGCAGCTTCTTCAAGCTCCTTCATTAAAAATCATTTTGGGAAAGCAGATTTTGAAAAATTATTTTTTAAAATATCATCTTAAGAAATCAAATCCATTGAAGAGTAAAGATATGTCTAAGAATGAAGGGATGAAACATTTGCAGTTTTAAACTATGAGCTACAATGAGGACAGATAAATAGAAAATATATAACTGAAGCTTATTTCAATTGAAATAGTCTTTAAACTAATGCCTTGATTACATAAGTACAAAATTTTTAGTTCTTGATTTTTAAGTACAAAATTCTTAGCCAACAATGATGCGAAAAATATAAAAAGCAAATAAGACATTTCATACATACACACACACATAAATATTATATATAAAGTAATATTCTATAACAACAATATTTTATATGCATGCAAAATAGAGCAAATACTGGAGATGATTAGCATCTAACAATTAAATCCTTTTTTTAATGTTCTGTGAATTATATCCCAATTCACCATAAAGAATGCAAATAAAAAAGAAAAAGATTCACAATTTTGAATTTAAACAAAATGTGCAATATAGATTTAGAACTTCTTAGAAAATACTAAAAATATTATGCAAAACTTTGAAAATGTGATAAAATATAATGAAGAAAGGATTAAAATACTGATTTATGATTTTTCTTATGAGAAATACAAACTATTATAGAAAAGATTAATTACACTACTATTTCTGTTTGCTCTAATGAAATGTATTGTTCACAGCTTCCAAACTCCAATAACCAGATAAATTTAAGTTGACAGAAAGACCAAAAGTAACAAAGTATGATTATATATATATATATATAAAACATATATTTCTGAAGAAGAGTCGTGGCCGAATAGAGAAGAGATTCTTTGATCTTTTAATCTTCACACATCCGTTCACAAGCGATACAAGAACAGAAGAGAGTGAAAAAGCATGAAATATTTATCCCCGTGGTTTATATACCATGAGATTCTGATAGGGATTTCTTTACATGTGTCGATTTAGGTAAGGGAATTGTAGGGATCTTCTAAAAGAATTTATTTAAACTGACAGATTTTTATCCTTTCACTCGGAGTGTGGGGATTAGTCGATTTCAGCAATTTTAGAACTTATGTAGCATTAATTAAATAAAAAAAGGCGGAATTGGATCAGAAAATAAGAGAACATTTTAGAATTAAATTAATATGAGTTAAACTAAAATTTAAATTAAGAAATTAATTAGAATTTAAACTAGATTTAGAGGTGTCATTACAATTCCCCCCCCCCTCCCATCATGACGTAGAAGCACATTGGGGCCCTTTGAAGCAGAACCATACCTTACAGCACATACCATGCCTGGTGTCCAAGTAAGAGATTGAAATTTAAATGTATATTAAAAGTGATATCAAAGTTTCACTTACCCTTACATTAATATAAAAATCCATTTGATATATATATATATATATAATGGTAGTAATAATTCTATTCTGCACATTAATATTTATCCAAAAAATTACCTTTGTGAACTTTTAAAATAATTTTGTTTAACTTTTAATTAGAAAAGAACAAAATCAATGAAGGAGAAAAGACCAACATTTTGCTTTTGCTACATTAATGTATTAGACATAATATTAGAAAAATTGACAAACAGCATAAAAATTGAGACTATCAGATATGAAATTAATACATATTAGCAAATTTAGTACTCCTATAATAGCTTTTGATCAAAATGAATTAATAATTTTAATTTAACTGCACTATACATTATTCAAGTAGTTCTTAACTTTTTTCTCTGTAAACTGATTGTATACATTATATTTATATTCAGTACTTCAAATAACAAGAGATAAAAAACTGATGTTTCTTAAAAACTATCAAAGTAATATTTTATTAAAAGATATTATTATAACATTTTCTTTACTGATGTATAATTTTTATTTAGCTGCACAAATGTAACAACAATAAAAGTAACAAATTATGCAAACATATTTTGTAATATAAGTCAGCAAAGTGAAAAATAATTACTCAAAACAAAAATAAATTTACTGAATCTAACAAAGATATGCAAATCTGTATATAAAATCCATTATATAAGCAAACAAATATACCAACAACAAATTAGTTAATTTTGTGTGCGTGCGTGCATGCATGAAATTTATTTCAAATCTAATAAAGCAAAGCAAATTATTTACAATCATAAGTTATTGACTTTGTTAAATTAAATAAAACTGAACAGTCACACAATTCAAAGTAAATCTTAAGGAATTTAAAATAATCAATAATTTTTTTTACCAAATTTCATCAGTTGTATCTTTGGCTTTTTTATCAGACCAACATAAAGCTTGGGCTACAGTCTCTGATGGCATGTACATTTGGTATCGATCAGCATTTATACCCAGTCTTATCAAAAAATCTTTGTACTTGATCACACCAGTTAATTTAGGATCATAATTTTTCCACAAACTGAAAAAGAGAGGATAAAATAAATTTTTATAATGAGTTCGCTGAATCAGAATTTTTAAATATTCACAACAGAATAGTATTATAAAAACATAAAAGATGAATTTTAAATTTTTAGATATTTATTTTTATAAGCAAATGATGCTAGCTCATGTTATTCTATACTAAACATCTCCCCCCCCCCTGTCAATATTTTTTTATATTTTATATAGAAACTTATAGATTGAAATCTAAGAAACAAATCCTTATTTTGCATCAACATAAATCTATTACAACAACTTGAAATTAGAAAGTTATTGATGAAAAACAGAAATAGCACTGAATTTGTTCCATTAATTGCAGAAAATTGTAAGCATAAGCATACAAACAGGAAAAAAAAATCATTAAAAATTATTTAAGAAGACATTAGTAAAATATTTAAAATCTATTATTAATTTGAAAAACTTAGAAACTATAAATTATTACTTCTCAATGCATTATACGCATAAAAAAACACTCAAAACTGTTCAGCATTAAAAAAAATAATTCAATTACTTTTCCTGCTACAATCTTTTATATCTTTGAACTATCAAATCAATAAAATTGCAGTTCTAATTTGAAATATTTGAAAAATTATATATTTGAACATTAACAATGCAGAGAAAATAATAACCTCAGATGATATATTTTTTTAATGAAATGTTATATCTGAAGTTATTCTAAATGTCAAAACTTGAACCATAGGGAGACGAATTATCTTCATTTGGGGCAAGGAGGAAGGATAGTTTTTCACTCTATATTTTTGGTCTGATGCCTTAAAACTCAAAAAGTTAAAAGAAACATTAGAAAGTTATTTATCTGAGACCTCATCACATTATAATTATTACCTTTAAAAAATGTTTTTTTAATAGCGTTATCTCACTATACTGCAAGAATGGGAAAATTCTTTTTAACATCAAATCAGCTTAAATTCATAATTTGTAGGTACATTAATCATATTCAGCTTCTTTATTTAGATAAATTGAACATTTCTGTTAACTATTTGTCTTCAGAAGGGGTGGGGGAAGACAAGTTTTAATAAATATTTTTATTAATACCTAAAACGCAAAAAATAAAATGAAATGAAATTTGAAATTTTTTAAGAAAGTTATGAGCTTAAATCAGAATAAATATTTTTTAAAAACTCACTCATCAAACAATTCATCACTCAGGTCAAAACAGTAATTTCGAATGATTCGACGTAGCTCAGTTTTCTGTATCAAACCATCCTTGTTTATGTCAAACAGCCAGAAAGCACGTATTATATCATATAATCTGGATTTAATCTGACATAAAAACATTGAAAGCATAATTTATTGCATTAATTCAATAAAGTAATGTGTTAGTAATAAATATATATATTTAATAAATAAATATAATCTGCCCACTCTAACTGTGGTCCCAGATCTTATTTCTAAATCTTTAGAAATAGCTATATACTTTTAAATTACAGAAAAAATGTTTTAAATGACACAAGAAATCATATTTTAAGTTATTTCAGTCAATAAATGCATTGTCAAAAATTATGAAGTTTAACTTTGAATAGTCTCATGACTCATGCATCCAATCTTATTTAATGAAATAATTCTTAGCATATTGATGTTTTCAACAAAAACAAAAATCCATGCGTTGGCCAATCAAATCCACCAACTTATAAAGTTTTGCGCATCATTATTTAAGCAATTTTTAATAATATCTATAATCTTGAATTCATAACATGTCTTGAGAAAGCTTCCCCAATGCATGGCATAATTATTTTTCAAAGCAATAATAACAATATTAACTGGCTTAAAATGATTAAATTCAAAGTCACATGACTCGGTCAATTTCCATTAAAGAGTAGAATTTTTTTTTTTTGAATGTAGCAGCAATGTCTTCACTGTGTTTAACAATATTAAATATATCATTTAAAACATTTTTGCGTCTACAAGTGAATATCTCATTACAATAGTTTAAAAATTAGCTATTGGACCATAACTAGAAAGAACAACTTCAATAATAACATCAAAATGCTCATCAATAATTGTGCAACATTCTTTTTTTTTTTCTAACTTAAAAGTTATTTAATTTCTACTTTTCGTTTATCTAATTTACTTTCCTTTTTCTTTCATTTTATAAATTTTAAAAATTAATCAATAATTACATGGTTAAAGATATTGCTAAATAATAGAAGAAAGAAAAATATATCTATAATTATGTGGATTTAGAATGCCCTTTTCTTCCTTTCCATTGAAATTATGTTTAAATGAAATAAGAACATTCCACTAAAATCTGGAATTTTATCAGTTACCTATATTATAAATACAATAAAATATCTGTTAGAAATCATGAGTAAGAAAGATTTTTTTTAAATCTACACTTGCCAGAAAACATCTGCGTACAAATACACAGTAAACCTTCAAGAGCCAACAAAAGCACACTGTAGTGACAATATTAATTTAATTTTTATTTTGGTATTTCTTGAACAATTTTTTAAATATCAATAAAAATATCAGAAATAAAACACATATAGTTTTAAAGTTTGCTTACAAATACAAATTAAAAAGATATTTGCAAATTAATTTTTATTTTTTTGACCTTCTTGAATTTGTATGAAATAAAATATCATCTGCATTAATTTTTTTTTTTTTTTTTGCTATTTATTTATTTCAACTTTGGTGACAATAAAACAAATAGAATAAAAAAAAACATAGTTTTTTTTAATATGATACACACTTTTTAATAAGTATTTAGTTTTGTTAAGTAAATTTAAAATTGCATTTTGAAGATTTTTTAAAGGTAGTATGTATCGTGTTTGATTTAAAATAGATTCTAAAGGAAAGGAGATTACTCCAAATGAAAAGAAAATCATCTTAAGATTAAGGAGCTGTTTGAGAAACTCGCCAGATAGTTGGAACAACTTATTCTTCTATCCAAAGAGTGATCAATAATTACAATTCATCGTAATCTCTTATCTGAGAGTCACGTAGTGGCCTCTCATCTAAGCTGGCTTTACGAGAAAAGAGATGCACCCTGAAATCCGTATGTTTAAATCCAAAGATGACCTCATCTCAAATAGTATTTTATCTTAGAGAGATTTAAGAAATCTTTTCTGTAATACTGAAAAATAATACTGAATAGATTTAAAAATAATACTTTCATAAAATACTGGAAAAGGATGACTATCATGGGCATGCAGATTGTAGAAAGCTACACATTTCATCTGCCAAAACAAAATATTTAAATTTTGACAATGAGTAGGTAAATAAACCTTCTGAATTTTGGGAAAAAGTAATATTCTCAGATGAAAGCAAGTTTTGTATCTTTGCCATCAAAGGGCATAAACTGATGTGGAGAAAACAAAGTACAGCTTTTGTGAAGAAAATTGTGCTTACAGTTAAATATGTTGGAGATGATGTAATGATTGAGGGGGGGGGGGTGCATGGCAGCAATTGGAGTAGGTCGATTAACTTTTATAGATTCCACATTAGATCATGTGGGATATCTGAAAATATTAAAAGAAAATATGAAACAGAGTGCACAAGTTTTGAACCTTGGTGATGACTTCTGGTTTCAATAAGACACATTGCCCACAATGTAAAGCTCTGGCTGTTATACAGTATGAAAAATCAGTTACATTCTCCTCCACAATCATCAGATTTAAACTCCATTGAACATTTATGGGGCTTATAAGAATGCAAAATTTGGCAGCATAACAAATATTTCATCTGAAGAAGCCACCAATCTATGCTAAATGATTGATAGAAGATATAAAAGTTATCCAACCAGATATTAAAGTTTAATTGACAATCCATGGAAACCATTTTCGAAGACTTTTTATTATCTGTATGCAAACTTTTTTTGATAACTTTTAAAAATTACTATTATTATTAATTAAAGCATTGTGTATTATATTTCAGAAATTATTATTGATATTTAATGAATTATTCAGGAAATACTTTTAAATAAAAATTAAATTAATATTGTCATTATAATGTACTTTTATTTTCTAGAAAGTCTAGATAAAAATCCTCAAATAGATGCAGATATATTTTATATTATTTTAGTCAATAAATGCATTATGCATATGCAAGAAAAAATAATAAGCTTGGATAGATCCATTCTGCAATATCAACTATAAAATGATAGTAAGCAAACAGACTGATTGAAAATACTAATTGAACTTTACTAACATTAACTAATTGCATTGAACAAAAAAATTTTCTCATACATATGTATAATAAATAATTTCTATAAAAATATTCATTTAATTTTCCTATGCATCAATTCATTAAAATTCAATTTTTTTCGTGCCTCTTTTATTTATTTTAAAAAAAGGAGCAGGCATGTAGTCCCTTTCAGTATTCAGGGTATAATAATTTGTGTTGCTATATAATCCATTATTCAATCATCCAAGCAATGCAATTTAAGTAACATTTCTACAAAGAGCAAGAAGTCACCTCCTACACACACACACAAATACAGACTGATTAATTGTATATTTATTTTCAAATAAAATTTATAGCTATGTCAATCATTTGTTACTAAAATTTTCTAAAAGCTCTTAAAATTTAATTATGTATCTCCTTTGAGTTATAACAATCATGTTATTTTAACAAGCTCGAGTTCTTAATAACCTGCCACGAGTTTCTAAAGATTGCATACAAGCATTAATATGTGACAGTATTAGAGGTTAGGCTTTATATGGTTACAAAAAGCGATAGAAAAAAATGATAAATAAATAACGATTTAAGATTGTTATCCAGCTAATATGCTTATTTACCTTTTAAAAATTGAAAAACGAACAATGCAATCATGAGCAAAGGCATAAATAAATAAATAAAAAAAAATATTATATATGTTACCACATTCATTTATAACTTAACATTTCATATATATATATATAAGGGTGTCTGCATATTTGCAGCCTAGTTTGAGTTTCTAAATATATAAAAAAGTTATAATGGCTATGAGAAATATTCCAAATTAGAAAATATTTTTAAAGGTCCCTTTATTGATGGCTATGGATTTTGTAATCAAAGCAATTTCCTATTCTTAGGTTCTGTTCATTAATTTAATAAAATATGAGTTTCTTTTTTCTTTTTTTAAATAGAGCCAAAGTTGAAAAAGTATATTGCAAATGCATTGACTTACAACAAATGTTTGAAAATCTTCAATTTTTAAATGAATAAATTAGTTTGATAACAAATATAACTCATTCTTATCAAAAAATATTATTTTATAAATAAATAATAATTTAAAATAGTAATATTAAAAACAAATATAAATTTTACAAAATTAAATATTTTAGTACCTTCTGCTTGATTCTCAATTCTACTTCATCAATTGGAAGATCATCAGAAACTCTGAAAACAAATAGAACAAATACACTAAAAAAAGAAGTGTTAAAAAATTTCACTAAGTTAAGCTCACAGTAATGTTAATAAAGAGTATCTCCTTGAATATTTAAAATGCACTGAAAACAAGCAATAAATAAAAAAATAAAATAACAATCATGATTATGAAACTGTAAATTTTAGAATTTTCCCATTCAGTCAAAAATTTAAAGTGAAGTAAAATTTCCAATCAAAAACATCATAGCATAAAAAATAGCATTTCAGGCTTCTATCATCTATATTTCATTTTTGAAATTTGTTCTTAATTATATAGCAGATATAACATGCATACAAAAAAATACTAACTTCATCCAATAATTGCAACAAAAAATGTTATTGTAAAATATACTTTAAAATATTTTTAATTATTATTAAAATTAGAAACAAATTATACAGAAAGAAAACTTGTGTCACTGAAAAGTTATTTATTTATTTTTTTTGAATTTTAAATTGGTGTATGAATATGCTTCACTACATATTATTGCACAGGTTATTGGAAAAATACTTAAATTTTTATTTTTTTCTAATTACATAACATTTCAAGAAACTTTTTCTTACTAAGCACTATATTAGTAAATACTGAGTAACTATAGGCTAAACTTGGCAATTTTATGTGCAACAGTCTGTATTGCAGAGGATTTTGAAAGCTTTTTTCCACTATGTCTCAGTTTAGATAATATGCAAGCCTATAATATTTTTTAGCTAAAAAAGAATGATGAGAATAGCATACTTGTATGTGCATCATAATTTAAAAGCTACATAAAAATTACCATTACTTTCTGCATTCATTGATACATATTCATTATTATCTATTTGTATATAAAGGTTTTCATATTTATTGTATAATGTTTATTAACTTTTATTTAAAAAAGAATAACAAATGTTTTCAAAAAAAAAAAAACATATACAAGGATTTTTTTTTTTTTTTTTTTTGTATGTACATCATGTATTAAGCAATTGACTTAAAAAAATTAATATCAAATTTTTGATGTTTATATCATTGTCTACAACTGCTGAATAATTAAATGCATCAGTATCATGTTTCTGTTATCTTTTAGTTTTTAAACCAAAATTAATAAAGAAAAAAAATTACTTTTCAGAAGTTATTTGTACATTGATGTTTTTCCCACCTGATATTCTGGTGAAAAAATCAACATAATTTATCTTTCCAGGCTGATTCATATTAACCTAAAAATAGAATGGTTCAAAATCAGTGCATATAAAAGTTTTTGCACACTATATAATACATATGCATACATATACACTAGTTACATAAATTGAGAGAGACAAATATAAAATGTTAAGTTTCGAACATAAAAGTAAATCGTAAATAATCACAGGACATTTCTAACTGCTAGGTATGGGTAATAGATTTTAATCATTTATTGATAAGTTTGCAATTAAATTGAACGTTATGACTGGAATTTAAATAATGCAACAGGGATATGAAGAATGTTTCACTTTTTAAACAAGGGGGAGGGGGATTTATACAGTAAACTTAAAAACAAATATTTTCAAAGCCTCTAATATGCAAATATGCTCGTACTGTAAAGTTATACTATTTTAGAGGTTAGAGACGCGTGAGGATAGAACCTGGGACCTTTAGGTTAGCAGTCCAGTAACTAACCGATTTTGCTAAAACAGCTGTTCGGGCAGAAGCGCTGTTACTGGCTTATATGCGATTCACCACACTATTTTCAATATTTGTTTAAATTGAAAGAGAGTATTACAGGTAAGATTTGCTTTGGTATGATATGCAATCAAAATGCTTAAAAGAAAAGAGGGAAAATAATTGAAAAAATCAACAGTATAAAAATAAAAATGCAATAATCTTTTATTGTTTCAAAAAACAACTTATTTTTTAGGACTAATAACAGATTTTACAAGATTTTTTCCTTTAAAACAAATTTTGATCTGCAACTTTACTTTGAAAAACTTAAATTGATATTTCAAAATTTCAGAGCAGAGCACTGTGCAATAAAGCAGAAAGCACTGTGTGAATCTGCTGGTAAGCCATAGACCTCATTGCTTGAGGATACATAGATGATCACAGATTTTCCAAGAAGTGCAGCTGTGACAGTTTTCAGCCTTACTAAAGGCCATGACTGTTTGCCCCCATTCTTGTATTAGCTTGGGCTTTGTGACTCTTCTTTATGTCCTCTGTGCGGACAGCAAATTTTTGATGCTACTCATCTTGACTCATGCTCTGTACTTGCGTTTTTAAACTGTAAAGTTTAAAAATGTTGGAAGGCTAGAGATAGCAAATCTTCTGTGTATTTGTAATAAATAAATAATATTTCAGTCTTTAGGTAATGATAATTAATAAACCAATTAAATTATAATAGAGTACTGACGCTATAAAAAGGTGTTTTACCACCAAAAAAATAAAGAACAAATTTTAAAGCTCCGAAATACCAAGAAACGAGTAAAATAAAAAAATAAAAATCAATTACAAAATTTAATTCTTACACAAACGTGAAACAAGTTTGTTAAAAATATTTAAAATTAACATAAATCTTTATAAATATCATAAGTCAAACAAAACCCTAGTATATGGAAAAGTGATATATTAATGATAAATAATATTGCAATTAAATCAACCACAAACTAATTTCCATTCAATTGTAACCTAATATTAAAATAAAAGTAAAAGAGCAATAATCTAATTGCGTTTTTTATCAATATTTTAAAATTTTCAAAACTTTTATTTTAAATAATAATAAAACTTTTAACTACATTAGAAACAATGGACTTTCTTGTGCACAAATTTACAATTCAGACATGACACAAACTTGAGACCAAAAAAAAAAAAAAAAAAGTGCCAAACATAAACTTTGAGATGTAAAATAAATTTATACAGAAAATAGATGAAGCTTGAGATATTAAAAATATTGTAGGATTATTACATAAAAGAATATTAATCTGATTGTAAATTTGATTCTGAAAACATTGAAATCTGTAGAAATGTGTCCTGTCTCACAATTGTATGATGATTTTGCAAAGAATGAAAGTGTTTCACAAATTTAAAAAACTCTAAGACACACTGTTTAAATTTCCCCCCACTGCTTTAGTCAGAAAAAAGTTTTTCCACTTAAAAGATTGATAATTTATAAGAAAATCAAATGTGCATTTATGATATTAACAGGAAATTCAATTAAAACAATTTCAGAAAATTCTAATTAATTCTTCTCAGCCAAAATTGACTTCACAACCATTTTAAAAAATTGAAAAACTTTAAAAAAAATTCATTCTATTAGCAAAATAAGAAATGCTGTCTACCTATGAGTTATGATGTACAACAAGGAGAGTTCAAATGTTGACCAACATATTTTAAGAAAGCAGTTTTAAGAACTGTCTTTCTTAATGTACACAAGAAATTTAATTTTATGTTATGAATTTATAAACATGACACACACTAAACCTTCATAAGTAATGAATTATATCAAACAAAAACAAACAAAAAAAATAAACAAAAAAAAAAAGGGAAAGAAAATGTGAGTAGTAAAACAAGTTCATGCATGCTGAAAACTCTTGTATATTATTCCTCGCACTTTATTTAAATTCAATAAAAACAATTATAGTTTGTGAATTTTTTTTATGTACCTGGCAAGAATAATTTTCCAACATCAAATTTCATTTGTAAGATCCACAATATTTACTTAATAATAATAAATGATTTAAAGCTTTTTTAAAAAAACCTTTAAGATTCTGCCAATATTGATCAAAACAGGTGTCATTGAAAATAACATTAATGGTCTGGAGTAACATTAAAAATTAAAGACTCAGCATCTGAAAAGCTGTGACTAACAATATTATTAACTCGTAAAGGAGTATACTTTGTTACTGCTGCTGCTGTAGATGATGATCAACTTAAAAAAAATGGTAAAAAATAGTTTTGATTTTTTATAAATACCTTCTCCATGGGCTTCCCACTTTTATAAGGTCAGATATTGCACCAAAATCTCTTTTAGCAAAATAACTTTTTTGAATATAAAAATCAGAATAAAATGCACAAAGAAACATATTCATTAGTAGTTACTGTTTAGAAAAAGAAAAAAAAAATCATTTTAGGGTATATAAATTTTTAATTGGCAACAGAAATTTTTTAAAAATTTATTAACTGGTACGGTTTTTGAAGTAATTGGGTCAAAAAATAATATAAAAAAAATACTTATTTTTAGTAACTGACAAAAGTTTATGATTTTGGACAGTTATTAGGTACTTTAGACTACTTACGAAGCCACATTTCTGACCACTTTTAGTTTCAAAAGAAAAATTTAATGAATCTTTTCTTTTGCATGCAACTCATAAAATAAAACAGAGTGCTGTTTATATTTCATGACAATTACCTTCATGCATATAGACACAAATTATATACATACCTCATTTAACAGAGCATTAAATTGTGCAGCAGTTATAGGAAAACAAAATGTTCTCAGAACTTGTCTAAACTGAGCCTTTGGTATTTTATTGGTTGATCTCCGATCAAAGTTTTTGCATGCCTATATTTGAAATAATAAAAATAATAAACAAGACTTATAAGGAAAATTTAAAAACAATTTCCTCTTTGTTTTACAATTTAACTCTAATAGTAATACTACTATTAAATGAATTTTTCACTTCATTAAACATTTCATATAATGAGATAAAGTCCATAAAGATATTTTTATAAATTTGAACTTATAAAAACTGGCCAAAGAATATTAGAAAATATAGAAAAAAGAAAAGCCTGGAATGTTATATTACACACAGTTATGGTGAAAGTGAAATAAAATAATATTTATATTAATAATTTCACAAGTGTTGTTAGGCAAATTTAAATAGCTACTAAATATTTTTATATCATTAAAAATGAACAAGTAGCATGATATATTAGTTCTAAAAAAGATTAGTCCAGAAAAAAGTCCCTCCCCCATCCAAATAAAATAATTACAGTTGATATTTTAATAATTGAACACAGGTATGAACAGTTATAGATTGATAGAAAGTCTTCAAAATCTGCCACCGCTTTTTAAGACATTTTACTTTTATAAATCACTTTACATTACGCATTTTAAAATTCTTTTTATCAAATAATTAACTAAATATTTCAAACAGAAAGCTAAAAGATAACATAATTTAGAATATGTTATCATAATAGATTTTAAAATATCAGTCTGCCTTAGATAATATATTGCATAGGTATCATATGTAATATATGCTCCAAGAAATGGAAAAAAAAAAAAAAAAAAAAAAAAATTTGCTAAATTATTATTTGGAAATAAGAATTATCTGCATATCATGTTCTAAGTAAATGATGTGCTTTATCATGCTTATAATAAACATTTTTTTTAATTATATCCAAACATTTCTTTCTTTTTTACTTTTTGATATTATAAATTTATTTTTCCACTAAACATTTTCTCATTTTAAAGAATTGTTTAAAGAATTGTAATTGAAAAGTTTTAAAGAATTGTTTGAAATAATTTTTCCCATTTGCAAATCTAAGTAAGAATATTTTAGCGTAATGCAGTGCGAAAGAAGCATGCTTATATTATTACTTTTTTCTTCATAAATATGTTTTTAAATGAAAGATAAAATACTAATATATTGATTAAATTACAGACCAGATTTTTTTCAATATAGATTTATTCCTTACCCAAGTATGAATAATCATCTTTATACAGAGAAATTTCAATACTTATGAATATATTAACAGCACATGCATTTTCTGCAAATAAGGAAAAGTCTAGTCCATTTATGGCTGCAGTCAGTACCAAATATATAAATAAAAATCCAAAATATGACAATATTCTAAATTTTAAAATATGACAATAATGCAAATATTAATTTTTTTTATATCATTGATATTTTCAAGAAGGTTTTATTTCATAACAATAATTTCATATATACATATCAGAGAACAAATGCCTGCATTCTAAATGAAAAGTACAAATAAAACATACAAAGTAAAATTTCAACATCACTCTTAATTACAGTAGACTAATGTAAATGCTTCTAAATTATAGTAATTTTTCAATTAAAACTGAAAGAAATTATGATAGAAACAATGGATTATTTGAAGTTTGAAAAAAAAAATTCATAAAATTTAAAAGATCCAATATTCAAATTTTCATTGGAAATACAGACTATTATATATAATTACAAAGATAATTACAATTTTTTTATATACAGATGGCAAAAAGTGTCTGGTACTCTCCAACATTGGTTACTCAGTCATCAGTTGCACTTCTTATCAATATATAGCATAATATTAATAACTTATTGAAGAATTTCCAAAGAATTTTAACAAATTTAAACAAATATTTTCAGACATTATTCACAATTATTTAAGGCATTTATTATTGACTGAATATAAAAGCGAAATTTTTTTTTAATAATCTTACAATACAATCTTGTCGATCAAATACATTAACACTATTTGTTAGACATTTACAATTATTTCATTAAATAGCAAACACCTTTGCTTTTCTTAAGTCATCATTTTTAATTCATTAACATCATAAACTCGCATATTCCTTTTTGTACTGAAGAGTAACTCCAATGTTTTTGTATTCAGTCTGGGACAAGATACTGCCCCCCCCCCCTGCTGAACATGCTAAAAATATACCTATTCATGAAAAGAGCATTTCCAGGTTATTTTTTAATTCTCCATATATACGTATATCCATTTTTTTTCCTAGTTTTGCCACATATATATCCATTTTTTTATTAGTTTCATGCAGTTTTATTATTATACATCCGTAATTCTGTAGTTTTCACTTAATTTCTATTACAACCACAGTAATTTTGTACTGTTAGACGAAACAAATATTTTATGTTATTATAACCTAAAAAGATATAACTGTTGGCATTGACTTATTAGCTTATCTAAATAGTGTTATTTGATATTCTGAATGCCAAACAACATCATGAAGATACTGTAATAATGTTGTTGAGCATTTTGTGTTAATAGGATAAGTAATCAGATAATAACATACATAAGAATTCAATTATAAAGCTTTTTTCTGAAATTTGAAATGATATTTATTAACAAAAATGAGCAATAAGCATAAATAAATTATAAAAGACACATGAAATCAGAAAACTGGATAACCTGGATTAAATCTGAGCCTTTGCTTCCCACTAAGCCAGATAATCTGTTTTTAATATCCTCTAGTTTCATATTTGGTCTCAAGTCATACTCAGGAAAAGAAGCAATAGATGATACACTTGCAGAGGAAGCTATGGAATTAAATATAAAAATAACCTAGTTATGTTAAAAATACTTTAAAATGTATCAAAATTAAATAAAATCAAGAATTTCTTATATAAAAAACCAGATTTATTAACTTTTACTAATTTCAGTACTTAATAGAACAGCAAACTAATAAAGATTAAAAAAAAAAGAGAGAGAGAGAGAGAACTAGTTTTTGTTTTGTTCACTCAAGTAATTCTGGAAACTTCCTGTACCAAACAGGAGCAAACAATGTTACTGATAATGCACTATTCAGAATTTTCAAAGTATATATTTAAAGGGTAGTGATTGGGGGAGGGATTATGCAATTAATTGCAATTTGAGATTCCAAAAAATACAGAAATTGCATTCCTTAATAAATGTAATTGGCCTTATTGAAAATTATCACAGTAAATTGTGAAACAAAGCATAAATTCTTAAAAAAAAAAAGAATAGATATTTGTTTGAAGATTAAAATGGAAGAAAGTAAGGGCACTTGTTGGTTGTAATAGTGATCAAAAAGTGCCAAGAAATTTTTTTTTTGCCAATTTGAATCATCAAACTATATAGCATGTGATTTGCAGATTTTTTCATAATAAATAATAATGCACTTGAGTACATTTTTATAATTTGACAATTTTTTTTTTTTTTTTGGTACTTTTAAAACCGAATTGTAGGAAAACTGCAAATAAGTTAAGTCAAAATTTTATCAAATGTATCAATTATTGAGCTATAAAATCTTACCTATAATTCAAAAACTACTCTCTACTCTTTCAATTAGACTATGATAAGTTTGGATACAAATAATCTATAAAGGTTACAATTTATTTTACTTTTATCGTTAAATAATCATTGAATATTTCTCATCAAACTAGACATAAATACATCCCACCCCCACTTCAAAATATAAATGAATAAAAGAATAATTCTCTCTAATATAAAATAATTTTATACAATGTTTTTAATATTTAAAATATATTAAAACGGATTTAAAAATGTTTTTAGTTATTAAAATAATTCCTCATTCCAAATGAGTATTCTTCATTCTACATCTAAAAAAAAAAAAAAAAAATTATTGTAATTGAAATTTATTCACCAATTCTTGAATAAGCAGGACTACCACATCTCTTGTCATTTTCTGGACCCATTACTGAGCAAGCCATTTTTAATTAATATCCTACAGAAAAAGAAGAAAAAAAAATTAGTCTTCAATAAATTTAAATTGTTATAATACAAATAATGATTCTGCTGTATTTCTTTAATATTTAGAAGTAAATGGAACCTCCAATAATTTTCTCTTTACAAATCATTGAAAGAAGAGTTTTCCCCCCTTTTCTTAAACCACAAGCAAAACTAACTTTCAACATTAGAATTAAATCTCACTCTTATATACAGGCTTACACATATGGGGTATACAACAAAGCAGGATGGTTAAGTTGTTTATAATATGATTAGAGAACAGCAGTAGCTCTACATGGGGATTCTAATTATACAGGATTTAATCTCATAGCCAAAGGAAAATTTCAACATTGAATATTAGCCACAAATAAAAATTGACATAAGTATTATTACTGGAAAAGTCTTGAAATATCTATAATAATATTTATTAATGAAAGGCGATGTACACTTGGGCGTGATTTGGACATCTTACTGAAAAAAGAAAAAAAATCTCGAGTATAAAATCAATGTTTGAATACAAACATATAATTTACGAGATCACCATCAAACTTATGAGATCTATTTTTAACTTATAAATTACATAGTTCTGTATAACATATCAAAGTTACAGTAAAATCCAATTAAACTAGTGCAAAAAAAAAAGCTTTCATTAAAAGTAACAATGGTGGCAATTATATATGGTCAGTCACACTAATATAACCATCACCATTTTTCAAAATTTGAGAAGCAACTGCAATGATAGAAGATTTGTATCAGTACATTCGATAAGTAAAAGGTACATGTGAGACACAGCACTAGGCATATTTGTAAATAATTGAAGCATTTCAAAATGGTGTTAGTTCCAGTCAAGGTGAGTAACCTATTTAACTTCACACAGTTTCTGAACTCCTCACATGTTACTGTTAAAATACACCATGAATGACAAAAAAGGCACCATCACAAATAGATAAATAATTAAAAATTGCAGAATACCAGAATCAGAAAGATAGGTGATGGCTGAAAAGATATTTTCTACTTAAATGACATACTAGAGTACAGAAACTAATGGCCTAAACATACTGAAGTAGGGTAGTGGCACATCAGCCAAAGGTTTGTGAAAAAAAAAAAATGATAATTTAAAAACATGGCTGAACATGGTAATTATAAATAGGCAGATAGCCACAACACATCAGCTAATGGATATTCATTGACAAAAAAGGCACCTATATTTTATACATAAATAAGTATTAATACATTTTATTCAAGTTTCCTTTAAATTACAATATATCATGTTAATAAAATGCAGATTAATTTTATTTCATCAAAATTCATACAATTTCTCTTAATTCCAAAACATTTTTTTTTTCTCTAAATGCTGGCATTCACTTATTTTCTTTTCCAATATTTGTGACTTCAAAACAATTGAACTATAGTTTAGATTTTAAAAAAATTATATGACAATCACAAACCATATGAAAAACCACTAAATGCCATTTATTAGTTATAGCTCTGTGTAATTTAAGTACCTTAATTAGAAACTATAATTTTTAATAATATAAATGTTTTTAAATGGCAATAATTGATAATTTAATAAAAAGAATAAAAATTAAAAATGTGCTTGTATATTTAAAACCATTTTCTGATATTAATATAATGACAGAAAAATCTTTTATTAAAATAATTGTACAAAATGCTGAAATTTTTTTTAAATTAAAAAATCTATAAATTCAACTTGCATTTTGGTTTATTAAGTAGATAAAAGGTTAATTATTGAGGTTAATTATTATAACTTTAAAATAAACTTTTATAATTTATAATAAAAGTTTTTGTATGCAATTAAAATTAGAAGTATATTTAACATGGATTTTTAAGAAAAAACAAAAGGGAGAAAAAAAAATTCTCTTACATATTTGCAAAAGATTTGCAACTTGGTAGAGAAGAATTAAAGATATTTTTTATTTGTTATATTTTTTAGACAACAAAGCAAAAAATAAGCCTTGCAGAATATAAGTAATTTTAGAGAACTTCTTATTAAAATTCATTTGTCGATATCACTGCATTCGGAACATGATCAAGCTGTCAGAGGAAACTACTTGTATAAGTGGTACTCTGGGGATGAAAGTAGTATCTCCTGAAATCTCCTTAATATCCTCGTTATAATTCAAATGTCCAAAATATTAACTATGGGAAAGGTTTTTCAACTCGCAACCACTTTTAAATATTACGTTTCAGTCTTTTATTACCACAACAAATCTTTATAAGTGCTTGAACTTAAATATAAGTGGTAATCTGACGAGATTTTGGGATGAAAGTAGTATCTCCTGAACCATTTAATATCTTCTTTATAATTCAAATATGCAAAAAATTTAATTTTAATAACCTCTATCATATTAAAATAGTAGAAAATAAATAATATTTATTATAGAAGTTTCTTAATAGATGATTATTGCAATTAGAGAGTAATAATAACCTCCAATAATCATTCATTAAAATGCTAATAAATTTCAAAATCGGGATCATTACAGTTGAGAGGTTTTTGTGATGAGCTAGTTATATTTGATGTTTATATATGGAACAAATGGTAAGAATAATAACAATCTACACTGCTAGATGAAAAATTAATCTAAAGAACTTGATTTTGATTCACACTAGTGGAGGCTTTTTTTATTTTAGTACCTTAAGAAAAGCTTCAGAACAAGGAATTTAGAATTACAGATTTTTTTAATCAGCACTTTTTTTGGAGTTGTATTTAAAATTGCTTATGCTCAGGTAATTGATCTGTGGTCTTCACCCAAAATGTTAATTTTAAGATGAAAGCAAAAACTTATGCATGCTTCTGAAAACAGGAGAATAATGCTTGAATCATAAATGTTTCATAATTGAATTAGCATTTCTAAGAAATTTTATTTATATATATATAATAAAAAAGTCAAATAACTAAAATAAGAAAGTAAAACATGGTAGTAGAGTAATGAAAAATTTCTATGCAACAAATTATCAAATAAGAAAGAAAAAAAAGCAACATTAACCAGTTACCTGCCAAGGATAACTTGCGAGATTCTGTTCCCAGTGCCACGTGTATAGTTGCGAGACGTATATATATGCCAGGGGCAGTTAACACATTGACTTAGGGAGATTTATATATATGCCCATGGCAGGCAAGGGGTAAAGAGACAGGGATATTAAAATAGTTTCTTCTTTTGAAATCTATATCCTGTATTCTTACTTCATCAAGGAAATAAATTCACCATGTTCCAATGAATAGTTGCCAATTAAAGGCCTTTTTTTTTTTTTTTTTTTTTTTTTTTTTTAAATTTCTAAAGTTAAATCTTCTGATAATTGCTCCAAAAAGTAAAAGCAACAAAGTCAGCTAATCTTAAGAATATGGTGCAATTAACTTTTGACCAAATAATATATTTGAAGAGAAAAATATTTGTACAAAGCAATATTTTTTATGATGATAAAGAGAAATAGAAACAAATAACTATAAGATCTAGAGAAGTAAGAATATTCTGTATTAAAGTCCGTCAAGAAGTGAAATTATAAAAGAATGGGACTTGTAATTTGGAATCACCAAATACAGTTAAATAATCTGCTCTAAATTAATTATAAATATTTTCATAATTAACAGAAAAAACAACTTCAAATCACGAATAAAATATTATTAAAAGTAAAAAAGTTATGACATCTAGACAATTTTAAATTTCTCAGATGGATACAATGAATTTCTCTAACTTATTAATAATGTATCAGATTTGTTATTTTTAACATTTATATTTATAATACAAACAAGTAAAATTTTCTTTTTTTCAGTCATGAACCCCTTTTTGAATATAAAGCATTACCATGATTCAAAGTTTGTTGTTAAAATTTTTTCCTGCTCTCACAGGTGAAATAACAAGGATAAAAAAAATAATTGATAAATTATAACTAAAAAGTATAGTTATTTAGAAAAGTTTAATTAATCTTCATGGTAAAAATGATTTTCTGGATCATATTTGTTGATAAATAAATTTGTTTCAGATTTTTTGAAATTCTAAATATTTTTCGTGGTGACTTCATTTTATATCATATCTACTAGATATATAATAAGTTAGCTATTCCATTTGGTCAGATGAAAGAATATTCTAGTTACACAGATCTGAAATTTCCAGGTTTAGTATACAGAAATAATTTTTTTAACTAAATAAAAATACACAAGCCATTTTTTTATCTGAATATTTAAATGTATGAAATTTATTCATACAAGAAAATGCTGTTCCTAAAATCATGTAAAGATATGCTCCCTTAAAAGAGAATTCGTTGGTCAAATACATATTTAAAATCGTTTTACTTATTCTCAGTTGGTTTTGGTAACTTGTAATTAGATTATGAGTAATATTAAAATTTGGCGAAAAATAATTACTTATCTGGCGACGGCACAATATCAAGAACGCGAAACTTGCCGTTGTTTTTAATATCTATAGAAACATGGTTGTCTATGCGAGTAATATTTCCTGTTCAAATAAAATTTATATAATAAAATTAACAAAGTTTAAAATTAACAGAGTTAAAATAATACAAAAAGCGAAAAAATACCTAAAATATCAAAAACTAAGTCGGAATCTCGATTTCAAATAAAGATTTCGACACATGTATCGAAAGTAGAAGTAGTTTCGAATCTGTGCTTAATTTCAATCTGCTTTATTCATATCTGTAAATACGGACGTAACGCAAAATAATTACATTAGTATCAATTAAGAAACCAAGAAAAAAAGTAAATAGCAGTAATGAAATTTTTATATCCTTTCTCGATTTTTTTTTTACTGTACGTATTTGAATATTAACGAATTTCGGGATATATTGATGTATTTTAAATTCATTTCATATTTTTTTACATTCTTGGCCGGCAATCGTGGTGTGAATGTTTACAATGAAGCATAAACGAGAACGAAGTATGCTTTACATATTTCAATTCTAAATTTCGATAACTTAATATTTAAGAAAATAAAATTTTAATTTAAAATTTTTTAATTCAATTAGAATAAGAAAATTTAAAGTCTATCAATTTTAAGTTTTGCTTCAACCCTTCAGCTTCTAAAGCGGTTTGCTTAAGATAAATAAATCGTTACATTAGACATTTTATATCTGGCATCAATAACATCACATCAAATTTTGTTGCTGTTGAAATGGGAAGTATTGTTGATTACTGTATCGTACAGTTTTATATATATTTAAATTCTGAAAACGCAGTGGGATTCTTATACGTGTGTGCAGATAAATTTTGGTAGTCAAAACAATAATAACTCTGTAAAGTATTCTGCTTGATCGGTTTCATAGATGCTCAATGTTTCGAGTTGTTGATATCTTAAATTAAAATGTCACAACAAATATGGAACACAGCGATGCTATGTACAGCTGTTGAATTTAGAAAATCTTGAAGCGATGCGTTCGTTTTGAAAAGCGGCAAATCATTCAGTAATAAAAGTTTCAAATTTTTACAAACATGGCGAATGTTCAAGCAGGAGAATACTCTTCTGATGAGACTGGGCGATCTGTGCAATCAACTGAAGATGTTGAATCGGAATATACCAGCTGCAATGAATCAAAGAAAAGAGGCAGAAAACCGAAGCATCGGTCAAAATTGAAGTCTAAAGCCAATATTTCAGAAAAATCTGGAAGCAAAAAGAAATCCAATCGCCGAAAAAGTAGCTGTGATGATAGTAGGTATGAAAGTGATGATATGAAGAACAAGATGTATGATAATAATGACTCATACTTGAAAGTTGATATCAAACATGAAGTACTGTCTGATGATGCTCATTCAGCCATGTCTGATATTAACCCACCTTCTCTCTTAACACGTTTGAGGCAACGAAAATTAGAGAGGCGTAGAGCTAGTCGAGGCACTGCCAGTACTGCAAGTACATGTAGCACACTTGATTCTGATGTAAGAAAAACTCAAAGTGAGCCAATTTTAATCACAATTGATTCTGATAGCGAGGAAGATGAGGCTCCTACTGTGACAGTGCGACCAAACAGAACAGCCAGAGTTCATGGTGAAATTGTGCGAAAATTCTCTAAGCTTACCCGTTCAAATGTAGAAGGTTGTAAGTATGCTGAAACGACTGAATATGATTCTGAAGATGAAAATGTTGCAAAAAAGAAGCGAAAGAGAAGAAAGAAGTCTATAAAACTAATGTCAATATCCCCTGAAATGAATAAACCTGTATCTAGTCGTAGCGCTAATAAGCGAAAACTTGATGCAAAGAAACTTGGAAAAACTCATATTCATGTGTATACCCCACTTAAGCAAACTCGTCGATTAAAAATTAGAAATCTGCGTAAACGCTTTGAACAAAGACAGAAAAAAATTACTTTAAGTAAAAGAGCTGAGGTATTTTTACGAAGAACATCATCACGGCTCAGTGCAGTTTCTGCCGATAAAAGGCAGAGTCCCAGAAGAAGTAGTTTAACAACAGGACTAGGAACTAGTAATGAGGAAAAGGAGCCTGCAAAAGTGGGCAGACCAAAACGAAAAGTTAGCAGCAGCCAAATAAAAAATAATATTAAAGATGAGAATGCAAATGAAAACTTATCAAAGAAAAAAATGGTTGATAATAATGATATTGAAGATGATATTAGAAAAATTATCAGTGCTTCAAAACCTAATCTTATTACAGAAGATAAAAGTATTAAATCCTCTTCAGATGTTCAAGATATGAAATCAACTGTAGACACCAAAAGTAATTTTAAAGCAAGTGATGGTACAAAGAGTTCACAGAATAATATTGATAATAGTATTGACACAAACCAGAGTGCAGATTCTGACTCTGGTAAAGCAGATAATGATGCAGAAATGAAGTGTGAAGATCCTTTACTTGACAGCAAAAAGGATGAAAGCAAACGTAGTATTGAATCTGATTTAGAAAAAATAAGAACCAATACTCCTGATACTATGATTGAAGCACCAGTTAAAAATACTTCAGATGAAGAAAGAAAAACAAGAAATGGTGGTTTATCTGGAAAATCAAAATCTGAGAAAGGAAGCTCTCATAAAAAGAAAAACATTAAAGTGAAAACTCCCATTCCAGGAATCATTCGCAAGCGAGGCCGACCTAGATTGTCTGAATCAAATCAAAATATAAAACCCATTAAAGGCACGTCTTTCTTTGAATCACATTCACATGTTGCTTTCCTTCAAAATACCTTCTGTTTTGATGTTGCTTCTAAACTTTCAAAATGTCGTGAGTGTCGACTTGCAATGCACAGGACCAACCGCCGCATGTATAATTCATATTGTCGTTTTATGGAATATAGAAAATTATGTTTCAGCAAAACTGGCCAAATCTTTAGTGCTGGATTTTCTCATCCATCAGATGCTACAAATGAACATTTAAGTTTATGGCTTCCTCAACCTCAAGACCCACCGAAAGATCTAAATTTTGAGACTGCAAAATCTTTATTAGAGCATACTGGTGACCAGTTTTGTGATTTAATTGAGCAAGAAAAAGAGGCCCTCTCTCTCCACATTGGTGATCCACAGTTTTTAACTTGGAAAAGAATTGTACAAGGGGTTCGAGAGATGTGTGATGTTTGTTCAACTACCATTTTTAATATACATTGGGTATGTCCCACTTGTGGTTTTTCTGTATGCATTGATTGCTATAAGGTCCGAAAGTTAGGTGTTGTAGATAAGACTGAAGCAGATGAGGAACAACCTAAAGATCGAGATGAATTCAACTGGTTGTTATGCACAATGCGTCAACCTCATGATCAAAAAGGTTTAGTCCTAACTCAAATGATTCCTGGTGATGCTTTATGGATTATGAAAGATTTATTGCATAAAGCTAGGCTAAGATTAGGCATACCATCATACTGCAAGTGTAATCCACCAGTGACTTCTACACCTGATAAAATAATTTCCACTGGTATTAATAAACAACTGATGAGTTGTGTCACTAGATCTTTTACTTCTGAAAGGAATCATGGTTTTTCTTTTGAGAAAACCTCTAGGAATGATATTGGCTATGATGATTTAGATATTGAAGTATCTGATGCTGCTATGAGATGGTTAGAAGGAAATAGCATGCATGGAGATAATATGAATAATAACTTACCTATGACAGATGATGCCTTCAACAGTTTTGAAGACTTTAATCTCTTAAGCAATAGCTTATTACTTGATAATCAAGATATTACATCTGGATCTGAGAGTGAAGGAGCTACTTTTTCATTAGATGATATAATTGCCAGTGTAACAAAATCTTGCCAAAGTAAAGATCCTGAAAAAAATATTTCTAAGCAATTTAACAAACGTTATCCACAGCCTAAAAGTGGCAGAGATCCACTTCCAATTCGTATTTATACAAAAATTGAAAGTGATTTGGCATTTTCCACTGTCCCGCATTCTTGGTTTTGTAATGGAAGGTTACTCTTCTTGGAAAAATCTGATCATAAGGACAATCTAGCTCTCTTCCAAGAACAATGGAAGAGAGGGCAGCCAGTATTGGTTAAAAATGTCCAAAAAAACTTAGATATGACTCTTTGGCATCCTGATGGATTTTGCAGAGATTTTGGTGATGTGAAGAATGACTTGGTAGATTGTAAAACTGGAGCAATTCTTAAAAGCCTACCCATGAGAAGATTCTGGGAAGGTTTTGAAAATTTTAGTAAAAGGCTGACAGATGAAAATAATGAGTACATGCTTTTAAAATTAAAAGACTGGCCACCTGGTGAAGATTTTAGTGAAAAACTTCCCACAAGATTTGAAGATCTCATGAAAGGTCTGCCTTTACCAGAATACACACACAGAAATGGCATTCTTAATTTGGCTGGAAGGCTGCCATCATTTTTTGTGCGACCTGATCTTGGTCCTAAAATGTATAATGCTTATGGATCTGCTCTGTATCCTACAAAAGGAACTACCAATCTACATTTAGATGTAAGTGATGCTGTTAATGTAATGGTTTATGTTGGCATTCCTCTAGATGGGAATTCTGAGCTTCATATTCAAGAAGCATTGAAAGCCATTGATGAAGGAGGTTGCGACTCTTTAATGAGAGCTAGGGTCCGGCAACGAGACACCAAACCTGGAGCACTATGGCATATATACAATGCTAGAGATGCAGATAAAATTCGAGAATTGCTCAATAAAGTCGCTGTTGAGAGAGGAGAGAAGTTGGAAGCTCATAATGATCCCATTCATGATCAGAGTTGGTATTTGGATACAGAGTTACGTTTGAGACTTTATAGAGAATATGGTGTGGAAGGATATGCTATTGCCCAGTGTCTTGGAGATGCAGTATTTATTCCAGCTGGGGCACCTCACCAAGTGCGAAACTTACACAGTTGTGTGAAAGTTGCCGAAGACTTTGTTTCTCCAGAAAACATTGCTCATTGTTTTAAACTAACTCAAGAATTCAGAAATTTGTCAGATACTCACACAAATCATGAGGATAAATTACAAATTAAGAATATAATTTATCATGTGATTAAGGATTCTCTGTCGCATTTGTTGCCTACAAATGAAACCATAATAACAAGCTAGTGAGTGATTATTTTCTCTGCCATTGTATGAAATTTTTCATTATTTATGAAGATGCCTCATGATACTCTAAAAGTGGAAAACTTGCTCTTTTATGTCAAGTGTGTGAGTTTTATATCATTATAAATTACTGTTATAGTCGGTATATTTACCATTTGTAAATATTCTCCATTTTGTGTTCATTCACTGTGCTACTTCAAATTATATTTGTGATTTCATTGTGCATTGAAAAAAACCCAGCAAAGTCTTAAAATACATTCCTAGGAATTATGCAGCAGTTGTTTTCTCTACATGCTTAATATTTTGTTATCTATAACAGATAAGATACTTTTTCTATTTAAATTATTTGAAATAAAATCTAAGTTCAATTGTACTTGAAATAAATTTGTACAATTTTAAAAACTGTTGGATGTGCAATATTAATAAGTACTGTATATAAGTTTAATGAAAGAAAAAGAAAAATGTTTTCCAATCTTTATTTACTTTTAAAGCGTGCTTAAGAAAGTAGAGAAGAAGAGAAAAAAAGGATTACAAATAATAATAATACTTTGCAAAAACTGATGTTAATTCCCCCCCCCCCCTTTTATATTACTTTTTAATAAGTAGCATTGTAAAGTTGAATAGTTTAAATAGAGTTTTCATGCAGATTTATAACTTTATCTTTATTACATTTTTAACTTTTATAATTTAAACAAAATTATTGTATTTTAATAATGTAAATTAACTTTTAAATATCTTTTATTATTAAAAAAAATTGTTGGTAAATATCTTTTACGATCAAATTGATTCACCATGTTCTTAATTACAATTTTATTTAAAATATTTAGATTTTCTTATTGCATTCTCAACTATCTTTTTTTATTCCATGCATGTTATTTTTAAATTTATTTTGCTATAAAATATTCAATTAATAGAAAGCTAATTTGCTCCATTTTCTTTCCTCTGTACACATTATTAATAAAAAAAATAAACTTTTGTCTATATCTTTATTAAAAATTAAATTGTTGCAGAAATTTTTTTTTTAAATCTGTGTTACATAGTTTATCTGAATTATTTTTATAAAAATAGTATCTATATTTTCTACTTTTATTTCAAGAGCAAATGTTTTTTTAGCAGAATGAATTAAGCATCAAAGTATACTACTTTTCCATTAATGTGGCTATAATTTTCGAAAAGTATTCATTTTCATGCAAAATATGTCTCATTATTTGATATATCATAAATAGAAGAATTGTAATGTCATGTCAGTGTAGTATTATTATCAAAATATAAATTACTTTCACCTTAGCTAGACAGCAATTGTTACCAAAAATAAATATTGACCAAAAAAAGCCATTTTCTTATCAATACTATTGTTACCAAAATGATAAATTTGTTAGTACATTAACTAAAGTATTTTCCAAATATTTTTTTATTTGTTTAGACAAACAGTATATTCTTTTTTTTTATGGAGTATTCTCTATGTTAAGCTTAAAAAATAAAATATCTTAAGAATGATGGGATATCTTCAAATTATATTAAAAATATTGAAACATAGAAATAAGATTGAAATTCTATAATCTATCTTTAAGAATAATTTAATTCTAATGCAATATCTCTTACTAAGTCTAACCTTGATTTAAAATCATTTATAAAAAACATCAAAGGAGTTCTATAATGAAAAACATAAGTTACATACTCCTCAAATTTAGAACTGGGAGATAATAACTCTACTCTAAATGATATTTATCTTTTGATATAACAGATCTGACTTCCACTTGTCACTTTCTGCTGCATAGTTACATGATTACGGATAGTAAATTTTCATGCAATCTTGAGAAAAAGCCACATTTAACAGTCTACTGAATTGTAGAAATAACTTTTCTATTGAAGTAATTTTAAAAGTCTTTGAGTAATACGTGGTTTAAGAAACCACAAAATATAGTTCTTTTATATAAAAAATTTTAGTTCTTTAACTTTTATAAAAAAAATACAGTTCCTTTATATATAAAATTTTAGAATATTCTATATATTATTTCATTTGTTTCTTATTTGAACAAATTATTTGTATGATTTATAACAGCCACTTCATGTATTAATGACTGTCAAATTTTAAAACTCATCTGTTTTTTTATGATTTTATAATTCATTGCAACTTTTAATAAAAACAGTTAAAATAACAAATTATTTGTGATATTGGGTTGTTGAATTGGATACATTTCTATATTGCTGCTTTGATAGCTGCTTTCCAACAGTTTCTATTTTTGTTCAAAAATATTATTAACAATTTATTAGTTTTTTTTTCTTCTTAAATTATAAAAAAATTAATAAATAAATATAAATTTTCATTTTTTTTTTTTCTATTCTGTGATTATCTTGTAAATGTAGACTGTGAAATTGTTTCTTATTTATTGACCAAATATCTTGTATGTGAAGATATTTAGAAGGGAGATAGAATGTTCTTTATGAAGTAGAACAGTTTCTGAAATTTTTGCTTACTGTAAATAATGACTTGCTTATAAAAGTATTCATTGATAAACACATAAGCATTTTGATGATTTGAAAGAAAAGTAGATGTAGAAATTGGTGTTAAGTACTGCATAATTAATTTTGACATTACACTAATTGTAATTTATGACTTGTGTATAAATATGTATTAATGATTGTGAACGCAATTTTATAAGTTGGAAAGAAACAAAACCTGTGGATTGTGATAATTATTGAAATAAGCAATGATTTTATTTAATTTTGTTTTGTTTTATTTTATTGCAAGCATTTGTTTTTGATGCATTTAAGATTTGTTTGCATTGTTGAAAATTAATAATTTTTAGTTATTTTTTTTCAATTAATTTTTCAAAATATAAAATATTTGAATTGTGTGTCCATTACTTTAATTATTCTTTAAAATTTTTTCTTTTGCAATAACAAATATTTTATAAAATAAATATGATTTAGATATGACATAAATGAATGAAATAGAGGAGAGGAAAACAAAGATTTCAAAAGGTTTAGTATTTTGATGAAAAAATAAATATCTACAGCAAAATAAAAATATCTACAGCATCTAATTATTACAGCCTATGACTAAGTGTCACATTTTTGTATATTTGTTCAATAATAGCTATTTAATAAACAAACAAAAATTGGTAGAATAAGATAGTTATGATTTCAAATATTTAAGTAGTTATAGTTATGATACATCTTTCAATTAAGCAACAAATTTTCTTTCAAAATAACTTTCTTTTAAAATTTAACTTCATTTTTTTTCACTTATCCTTTCTATGTTTTTTGACCATATATAAGATAATGTATATAGTTATTTGCTGTATCTTAAAGTTATTATTAAGTCATTAAAAACATTATCATAAGAAAATAGCCAAGCAAATTTGTTCCTTTTGACTTTTTATTTTGTGACATATTGTGAAAGTGTGGCATATTTTAATAATCAAAATATGAATTTGTAGTTTATTTTTAGTTTCTATTAAATGTTATGAGTTTTTTTGCTTTATTCAATTTTTTTTTCAGTTTATAGCAAAGCATGTACTTTTCCATGTGTGTAACAGCAGAGTGCAAGTGCTCACATACAGAGTTATAGTGCAAATTATAGTCAAAATTGCAATGATTACATTAAAAAAAAATTAGATTCTTTAGGAAAGAAATTTTGTACCACTTTGTCTGCATTTTAGCTACAGCCTTGCTAATGGAGAAGTACAGAAATATAAAATGTTATATTATTGTAAATAGCTAATAAAATGATTTCTTTAATGTTTTGTGTGTTATTTCCTAACTTCATATTAGTTGAGTTTATAAAGAGAAAATTCATAATAATAATCGGTAAAAACTAATAATTAGTAAAACTATATTAAAAAAAACAGTTTTTCAAATGCTACCAGGTTTAAATAACTTTTGTCTAGTTCATGTATATCATACATCTCAGAAACTGAAAAGTCTGTATAGCTATTTCACAAAATAAATATCTTAAAAAACTTTTATACATATTTTTTTCTTTATTAGTCTCTGGTTTGAATTTAGGCATATATATATATATAATATATTCAAAAATGATGGAATTTCTCTTATTTGGTATTCAGATTTTTCACTGATACTTTCTTAATATTCAGGCAATAATTTTTGTTCATATTTGCTAAACTGATCCTTTCAAATTATGGCTTTGTATCCATTTGATTTAAAAGAGAAATTAACAAATGCTTTTAAATGTAAAAAAGAAACAAGACATTTGCATTATTTGAAATTACTTTTCTTCCCTCTTACACTAAATTTAATTTTTAAAAAATAGTATTTAGCTGTATTAAGAATCTGATTATTTTTGTAAAGCATCGACAATAGAATTTTTCTTATTCGAACATTTTTCATTCAAATAATTTTCTGTGGTCCCTTAAGCTTCCTATTAATACAATATGAAATTTAAATACACAAAAAAATTCAAATTTAATTTGGTTAATTCAAATTTTTAAAAAAATTCAATATGAACCTTATGTTTGAAAGATCTTATTAATATGTTTTGGCTTCGATTTGTATTCATTTCTTTATATTACTTAAAAAAATTTACTCTTAAAGCATCAATGACACACACACACACACACAAATGTATTTAATTTCATTGCAGTGTGCTTGTTACATATATATATATATATAATCTGCTTAAAAGTATCCTGAGTTTTAATTATTTTTTTGATTAGGGAAAAACTTGTGAAAAAAATTATATCATTAAAATACTTTACCTTTAAAATGATTTTTGTACAATTATCCTGAATTTAAATTATTTTTTAAATAGAAAAAAACTTGGGGGGGGGTGATATCATTAAGACGCTTTTAAAGAAATTCTAAAGTTATAATTATTTTTCTAAAATAATGTGCTCTAAAAATGGTAAAAACATTAAAAAATGATTTAGAGCTGTCAAGTAAAATTGTTCTCACATTCTAATTTGAAATTTGCGACAACAGATTTCAATTTTTAGACAGATTCCTATAGAAAGACTACCTATTGCAATAGTTTTCATGACAAGATTTTGAGAGAAATTCTTCAGTTCTTCCGCAAAGCACCAATCGTTCAAAAGTTTATATATATATATGTGTGTGTGTGTGTAATGATATTTTAACTCTAATTTCAATTTAATTTCCACGATTATATCTTAATTTAGTCCATAGTAACTTCATTCTAAAATATTCTTTTATTTCGTGATCCAATTCCACTTTGTCTACTTAATTAATTCGAGAGAAGAATCGGAAAATAATTAAGAAATATAAAAATCTCAGATGAGTTAACAAAAGAGGTGGAAATGGTGGCGAGTTGAAAAATTTTTTCCCTATAACTTTTTTAATATTGAAGATAGAAAAATAAATCAAGTTAGACAAATTAAGGTTTCATTAAGATCATCTTTCACATCTTTTGTATTTAAAGTTTTTCAATAACTGCAACATTTTAGAAGTTAGGGGCCAAAAAGTGACCTTCAAACTCTAATTTTGACTGTTTCTAACATCAACAATTTATGTTGCGAGTTTCCAAAATAAAATGAAATAAAACTTTTACTTTTCTTTCATTTCCACAATTGATTGATTGAAATGGGATTTCTGGCAACAAAGACCGTTATCCCCCTAATATCAAAAGAATACATTCAATGAATATTAAAAAAACTTCATTTAATTTCCATATTTTGAAATTGTTTAAATGCACATGGAGTAAAGATTAAACGCCTGAATTAAATTAAATAAAAAAGATAGAAAGATTTATTGGCAACATTATGTAAAAACGATTAGCTTAAAAATTTCCAGAGGTTGCATGTTTTTTAGTTCTTTAAAATACACAAAAAATATATGTATTTTTTCAATGAACCTAATTATTCCATGTAAAAATGATAGTTTAATAGTATTCGATTAATTATTATTACTTCTTGAAAAAAAAATTCTCCTACAGGTGCGGAAGTAATTGGCAAGATCAATATCATATAAAGAATAATAAAAATTAGATGCTATTCAAAAACTACTCTTATATAAATATTGCAACATTTGATTTATTATGAAATGACTCTCACCAGGGGGCACTCCAGAAATAAGGATGAGAAGCTTCCGGTATGGTGGTTGGTTCTCGCCACTTTGGTGGGTACAGAAATGGTGGAGGTCGGCTACCGTCGATGGATGACGAGATGTACTTTCCATGGGATGGGTTGTGACGAGACCGGTGATGGCTTTTAGGACTCTAGTTCCCGCCAATGCTGTCGTGGCGGTCCGGTCATTCAAATTTAATCCAAATGCCTTTAATTAGATGGGGCGGAGTAGCCTGTGTGGTTATTATGCTTGTGGAAAACAAAACTTGAAAATAAATTTTAAATTTATTAAGATTTCCAAAGTCGCGTGTAAGATTTTGAAAGAGACGGAAAAATAAATTTTCGTTCCTTTTGCTAAAAACCGTTTTATGTTTGAAAAAAATTGTAATTTTCTGAAACGAAACAATAGCACTTTCGATTAAGACTAAAACTATATAAACGATGCTAACTATAAGTACTGAAAGAAGAATAAGAAACATCTATTCTTATCCAACCTTGATTTGAATGGGTGGACATGAAAGTGCATTAATCGCAACATAGTATTTTAATGTTTGTATATTCGGTTAAAAAAAAAAAAAAAAAGACATTTTTTTTTTTTTTTTTTTTCCCACCGTGTGGCCAATTCTGTCTAACATGTTGAAATTCAGCAATATCTCGAGTTCATACTTTTTTACAATTACAAGATTTTATCATCGTACAGGAAAGTATTGAACAAAATGCTGCTTTATGAAATAAATCCAGGCGAATGGTTTTGTGCAATCAGGAAAAGAGTAAGAAGTTTTTATGGTGGTCCAACATTACTTAAGCAGATTATTTCATAAATATATCGTGCTTCTAAAATATAGAAATGACAGGAAAGTGAAACTGGCTTTAAAAACATTAAGTGATTTCGAATGCGGTAATCACAGATCTATAAATCCCCCCGACAGCTAATAGTTTTTTACATGCCTAAATTACACAAATAATAGTTTTCTTATTACCAAATATTGCGTGTTCTAATATTATTACGTATTTGCAACATAATCTATTGCACGGATTACAATCAACTTTCACTTAATCTTAATGATGCTTTATCAAAATTTAGAGTAATGGAAATAAATAAATACATTAGTATGAATTATTAATTTTTCTATTTTTGATATAGAAAAAAGCAAACATCATAAATTAGGGAATAAGAAGTATTAAAAAAACCTGTCAGAATGATTCATTTTATAGTTGAATATCAGCGCAATAAGCGTTCTGTAAATAATATTACGTATCTTTCTCAAAAAGTTCTCAAGTGAGGATTTCTTTAAGGTAAGTTGAATTCGCTTTTAGAATAAAATTAATTAAGAAATTTTCATGATATGTATCTGAAATGCTCACAATCATTCTTTTATTTAATTTTTCTTCTTCGTTTTAGTTTTTTTTTTTTTTACAACTTTTAATTTTTTGTAATTCCAAAATGCTCCATAATAATACTCTTTTTTATTAATATTAATCATATAGAAAACATTATTAAAAACGTAATTCATTTAAAAAAAACATTCTATATATAGAAAATTATTCTCCAGTTGAAGCTTTAGTAGCTTTTCATATAAGAATTAAGAATCTTTTTAAAAATGTATGATTAAAAATTATCTCTTTAACATCCAAGCACTTTTCAAGCAACGGCAACGGCAACGTCGTGATGTTTCGGAGTTCCGCGATGTGACAAAGTGGTCACGAGCACCTCCACATCATAATTTGGAATAGATACTTTAATTTGTTAGTTTAGGGAAAGTTAAATTTAATTGAACTAGTTTAGACGAGCGCAGTAAAGCTCTAACGTCATGAAATTTGGTAATTAATTTAATTTATACATATTTTTCAATATTTGATCTCATTTAATTAATTAAAATAATAAAAAGATTATTTATGGGGTAAATAGATAATTTTAATGGATTTACGTTGCTCGTGCCTTTTTTCTATGGGGGACTGATCATAACTGGGCTGAATAAAAATTACAGAAAATTTTCACGCGTGTAGCACATCGTAGCTATCTAGGGCCTAAACAGTAATAATTTTGAGAATTTTAAGCCACCAAATTGGCAACAGAGTTACGATGTCCTCAGCTTTTTTACGGCTGGGAAATTAATGTAAATATTATCAATTGCAGCTTTAGGTCTTTTCCTAGAGCTGGGTAAAGCAGGATCGTATGCAGGCTGATTTAGTAACTCGTTGCGAATCTGGGGTAATTTTTCAAAGAACTTAATTGACGTTCTTTTAATAAATTCCGAAACAGGTTCAATTTTGAGGTCGTTATGTATTATTTTTCCTCTGACGTACCAGGGTGCGTTAACTATTTTCCTCGGTTGTCTGTTTTGAAAAACTTGCAACCTCTTGATGTTAGTGGCTGATGTCGCCCCCCATATTTGGGAGCCGTACATCAGTATTGGTCTTAAAATGGCTTTGTAGAGCAGAAGCTTGAGCCTAATCGATAGCTGGCTCCATGGAGCAATTAAGCTGTTGAGTTTACAACTCATTTTGGTAGCTTTGGAGAGGGCTGCTTTAATATGACTATTAAAGCTTAATTTTGCGTCTAAAACTAACCCTAAGTATTTGTATTCATTTACAAAGGGGACGGGTTGGCCGAATATTTGGATTGGGGCTAGGTCAGGCATATTCACTTTTTTAGTAAATAGGAGGCACGCGCATTTACTTGGGTTGACTTTTATTTTCCAGCCGATGAGCCAGCACTGCAAAATGGTAATGTACTGTTGAATGTTTGCTATGACTATGTTTGGATCTCTATGCTGTGTAAGAATGGCGGTATCGTCTGCAAAAATTGCTAAGTGACAATTGCTAGCTCTAGGTAGATCGTTAACATAAATGTTAAAAAGAGTTGGAGAGAGTAAACTTCCTTGCGCACAACCGCTTCGGATTGGTCTGGGGGAAGAAATTACATCATTAACTCGTACCCGAAAATTACGAGAAAGTAGGTACGAGCGTAAAATTTTGACAAATACTTTTCAAGCGGCACTCCCTTTAACATCCAGACTTTCTCAGCGTGTCTTTGGAAGACATGGACTCTTCCAAGCTGAGGGGCAGTTACCCCCCGCACTCTGAAGTAATAAAGCTGTCGATGCTTTACCTTGAATAATTGCCTTGCGGTTTTCGACGACGAGAATCATTTTCCATCAGCTTAAGAGTTTTATTCCAATGTATTTACATTTTTTAGTGTAAAGCGTTTCGCTCTCGTATTTGTGGGGTATTTTTTTATTTTTTATTTTTTACAAAAAATATGAAATTTATTCTATAATTGAGAAAATAGGGTTTTTTTGCAAGTTTTATGTTATGATTCCAAACCATTTAAATAAAAACTGGCTTTGCTAGCAATTTCAAAACACCTTTTCATCTTATTTTCATTAGGCTTTTACATTTTTTTTTCATAATTAAATAATATGTCATATATTAGAATGTAATTTTTTTTTTTTTTTTTTTTTTTTTTTTTTACATAGTAATGTAGAACATACATTGTGCATATATCAATGCAATTAGTACATTTGTTTACATAGTATAGATGTCAATGCAATTCCTTGGTAGACGAGATAATGTTTTAAATCTTCATTGAATACCAAAATAAAAACATTCGTTGAATAAACAAAAAAATGTTACTGCACTTTTTGAAAGACATTTCGAAAATAATACGCTTTTTCAACACTTAGCTAAGATTTTTTTTTATTGCCTTTAACATTTTTTTTTTTTTTTTAGTATAAACGGTTATTTTCATTGAAATTTTAAATGTAGAATATTATTTTGCATTTTCGATTGTGATACTAAGAGAAAAGTTTTAAAACTTTAATTAAATTTGTAAAGAAGTTTTCACATTTTGTTTCCAAAACCTTACGCATTCTTGCTTTACCATTAAATAATCGAAAAAGAATCTGGAGTAAATATATATTTCAAAAATATCTTTATTTTGCCACTCTTTTTTACTAATCTTTTAAAATATAACTTAAAATTTTTGTCTAACCAAGGGAATATATTACGTCAGACTTTATATATCTCATCTATCGAAACAACTCGATAGATGAGATAACATATTTTTTAAACTTTATTTAATACTGAAATACAAAAATTTATGAAATAAAATTCGGGGGAAAAATTACTCAGCGAAATATATTTTGAAAATATATTCCTTCAGTTTTCAGCCTGAACGTTTTACTAAAACATTCATCACTATTACATTCTTCATTAACTAAACATGAAGATTTAACACATTTATTATTACATTCGTCATAAATATTGCGTTTTTAGTATAAACTGTCATGCTGAGAATCTGCCTTTAAAACGTTATGGGATGTTTTCTATATTATTAAGTCAAGATAAAAATTTGAAAGGAAGTTTCATATTAAATTTCCACAAATTTACGCATGAGGGAATCATTTGCAAATTTTTGATAATAAGTAAATTATATAAAATTTTTTGACTCCTCATCTCCATCTCTCTCGTTTATCTGATCCTCATTAGTTTCATCTCCTGCTTCTTTGTTTAGAATAAACGAGAGCTGAGCTAAAGTATTATTTTTTTGGCCAACCATCATCTTCGATGATAGATCACAGTCATTTTCATCAGAAGCAAGTAAAAGTGCTTTAATTTCTTCTTCAATGTGTTCACGATTTCTTTTAGTCATAATGAAAAAAAATAATAAGCGTTTCAATAAAAAAATTACTCTGATAATCCAAAAACCCGATTCACAGTACGTAAAATAAAGAGTAGAAATTCACAACTGAAGAGAAATTTTCAGAATGGCATTTGAAAAAGGAACTCAGTATTTATATAACTTATCTCACTATGTGAAGGGGGAAAATAAAGAATACTCCCAATTTTTTTTCTGGTCTTTTATTGCTATTTTGAAAGCGGAAGTTTGTACTTCAGGGGTGTTTGTGGGACCCCAAAAAATCCCCTGAAACTTTTACGGACTTACTACCGGCATTTTGGAGTTTCGAGAAGGGGGGGGGAAATGAAAAATTACAATTATGAAGTATTGAATGACCTAATTATAAAAGTTCAATGAATTACTTTTTTTGCAAAATTAATAACCATAAATTTTCAAACATATAAACTACTACATTTTATGCAAATCTTTTAAATTACCTGAATTAATTCTTTTAAAAAAAATTATCTAATTTCTGCTGCTTTTTTTTTTATTTTCTGATGTTTGTGGGCTTGTCTTTCTTTTGTGGTGAACTTCATAATTGCAGGAAGGTTGACTTTTATTTTCCTCATTTACAGTTGAAGAAATTTCCTCGAGAACTGCACATGCAGAGGTAGAAGCAGTTTGCTTTTCTGCTAATGTAGAAGGTTTTTCAGAGACTTTTATAGGTGACTCATCTGAAATACATGTTTTTAAGTCCTCTTGATATGTTTTCCAACTTCTGTTCATATTCAGTAACAGATCTTTGTGAATTGGATCAGTCATTGGATTTTTTGAGCCATATTTTTCACATGAGGTTTCTTTAGAAGCCATTAAATCTTATTTAATAGTCTGCACTGCATCTAGGGAATCAATCTTAAGAGAGGTTCTATAGTCAGTGACAAGTGTATCCATTAAGTTGAATGCACTTTCCAATAATGGGCCATGGAAGCAGCTAAAGCAGGCTTTGACCAATTTAGCCAATGTAGGATACTTATAATCATTTGTGAAATCATCTTTTAAATTAAAAACTTTAGACCAATATTTATCAATTGTACACTTGACTTGATTTCCACTTTCATCAGATGTGTAGAGCATTTCTTTGGTGATATCAATATCACTCTGGTATAACGTTATTTCAGCTTCTACTTTTGACTTTTCATTATCACTAAAAATATGGGACATAAAAGATGATAATTTTTCAAAAGCTAATATTGTACTGGTTTTACCTCTTAGCTCTGGATCTAATGCTGTAAAACTAATTAGATATGAATTTTTAAGGGGTAATTTCTGTTTCATATGCTGAAATTTCTAAATGAAATTCTCTTGCGTACATAAATAAAAAAATATTTCAATAAGCGAAACGAAAAATTTACACGTGCATCAATAAATGAAACGAAAATTTTACACAGCGAAGAAAAAAAAGTTGCGAAGCGATCAATGACAAATAGCTAATACGGCGAAAAATCCCCCTTCTCTACTTATTGGCGCCACGCCAGGAGAGATAAGACCTTTGAACCCAGAGTCACGTTATCGCACATCTGGTCGAACGACGTCTCCCCCTTTTTTTTCTGCCGCGCCTACTTGCCGAAAAGAATCCAGAAGAGAATGTCCGAGAACCGGGGGAATGAGTCATAACTCGCAATAAGGAAAGAACAAAAAAGAAGTTTTTTCCCCCTTTTCACGCATTATCACTGCCTTTGGAGAAAGAAAGCAAAAGTTTTCACCACACACACTGACCTTGCGTTTTCTGCTTTAAAAGCAAACAAAATTACCCAGATCAAAATAAATAATTCATTATTATTCCTACTTCCTTTTGAACGACGATCCCCGGAAATTCCGGGGATCGAAGTTCAAAATCCCCGGAATTCCGGGGTTTCCCCGGAGCACAAACACCCCTGGTACTTGGCCTCAGAAATTCCACAGTCCTTTGATGACAGAATAAGACGCTTGGAGTGTAAAACTGCTTCCATCTACAGTAACAAAAGTCGCTACCCATTTTGTGAGAAAACTGCGATGTGAATAGGCTGCAGTGACAATGCAATAGTTATATACAGTTCCACATATAATTGTTACCAATTTTTAAGTGTTAGGAGTCTCAGGTGCACGTTCCCCCCACAATACTTATAGCCTGTGTTGTCTTGACAAGTATGGTTCTGTATAACATTTTTATATCGCCAGATAGGGTTTAGACATATTTTCGAAAGACAATCAAGATGGCAAAAAGATAATCTTGAATCACTTTTCCATTATACGTAAGTGGTTTAATGAAATATTAGAAGTCATTGAAGAACAGTTAAAAATTACTCTAAGTTTGGTATTCGTTTTGTCTGGTCTTAAAATGCCATGATGCCATCAGGATCATGGCATTATGTACTGTACGTCAACTACCCATTTAAAATGCCATTATATACAGGATCCCTGTTCGCTACATCAGGGTGTTTATCTTCGAGTATTTTTTCCATACGACGCAACTCTTTATACCCTAAATTTTTATATATATATTTCAACAACAGCAATGTCTCTAGATTTCTCTAAATGATGGATCCATTTTAGAGACATTGTTAACCACATATTCATAATTTTTCAAATGGGTGAGTGCATGATGTCTAACACAAATTAAATATTCTTTATATCGATATTTTCTATCTCCCAGAATGCCTTCAATGTCTTAGCTACTTACTATTTAACTGAAAACTTTGTTTTAAAAGCAAATTTGAATTTTGCGCATGTACGCATTTTCCAGGTCTTAATAATTCATTAAGCATTTCCGGAGAAATCAAAATATGTATGTATGCAGAATATTAAGATTAAAATCTATTAAAGGAATATCTGCAATATCAACATTTGCACCCAATGCTTTATAGAAAACAAGATCAGTAATTATATCAGCAACAAACATATTTAAATCTCTTACAAAACGTAGATCCTTATTTACATTTGTTGTTCTAACGCTCCAATTGCAACCATCGATGAATAATTTAAGATCAAAATTAAAATATTAATTTTTTCCCGTTTAAATTGCAGAAGGTTTACTTAATCTTTTGTAATTAAGCACGTTTAGTTACCAACATCAAATAAGCATAAGTTTCCCAGCCATTCCTCGAATATGCTATTTATTAAGATTCGTAGTACTCGATAAATCATTTTTTTTTTTTTTTTTTTTTTTTTTAAATCTTCGACAAACTAGCGATGACTAAAAACTGATTCAAGGGGGAAAAAAAATCGTATTCAATAAATATTTCATCCTTTTGTTAGAGAAATATCCGCAATTTCAGATTTTTTTTTTTTTTTTTTTTTTTTTTTTTTTGCTCAGACTGACATTTTAAGCTGTGCAGGGGGGAGGTTACGAATACAATCTTTGGTACGTAAATTTTCTGGAGGGATTTTTAAAATCAATAAAAAGCACCAAATCGGCCGGGAATAAAGCGTTTGAGATTAAAACTGTGTCATTATACACCGTATGAATTTATTTTGAACGAAAAATTAGAACTGGTATTTTCAAACTTTAATTAATTAATTTCGTAGGAAATTAAAGGAAGTATTAGTGCAAATCACTACTTAAAGTTTTCATGTTTGTCAATCGTCGACATTAAATTTACCCAAGTTTCCACTGTAAAACTCTATATATATAATATACAGAGTATTTTGATAATACATAACATATTATATTCTTTTATAGACACTTTCTTGACTCGACTGTACAATATGTATCACATCTAGTATTCTAACAGTGAATATCCGACAGGAAATTACTGTTCACCAATAAAGTTATTTTTAAATTTTATTTTAAAGATTGGATATTTAAAATTGAAAAGAGATGGATTTTAAAAATAAACCAGTTCATTCAATTATTTTACCTAACCGGTTTCGATCAATTATTTTTATCAAGGAATTTAATATTTATATCATATATATACTATACACGAATAATTTTTTCGAGACTACAAAATATGATCAAAGGTTAGGGGGTGTTATGACCTCCATGAGTCCTCCCTTGTATCCGCCTCAGTCGCCATCAGATGGCAGAAAAGAAAAATAGCTCACAAAAAAAAAAAAACCCAGTCCGAAGCAATATGACAACCGGAAATGATACATGAAAAGAATAAAAGAAACCGTTTCAAAAATGGTGGCAAAATTTATCAGAAAATGTCGGTAAAAGTCTAATTATCTCAGAATTAATACAAAAACAGAAATTAAAAAAAAATGAAAGTTAACTCAAAATTAAGAAATAAAAAAATAAAGCAAAAATCAAAAACAAAAAATGCTAAATAACTATAAAAATAGAAACACTAACCTCATCTCTCCTTACTGTTCAGGTTCCGTATGTGAAGAGGGTACAACAAGACCATCGGGAAATATCTCTAGATGGCTTTTAAAAAATCGTTAATAACGATTTGAGAGCTGCTCCTAAATACAGCCCTCACCAAATACATTCGGCTAAGTAACTATCAGACAAGTCTTTTTTTTTTTCTTTCCTCGCTTCCAACAGTTAAGTTCGATATGATTTCAGATGCCTTCTAATGGTCTTTTGTAAATGGATCTTTGAAATTAAAGAATAGTTGATGGTGACATACCTCATGTATTCATTGAAAAATTCGATGAACGTCTCTGTCGTTCGACCCTTCACCACACAGAAAAACAACTGTTACTTTCTCATTCAGTCCCACCAAGCATTTACTTTCATTCCACTTTTTTACCGAATTGTATTTCGCCGAACTTGTCCTCCCTCATCAATCTCCGCAACAGCACACTCTTCATCAATCGCAGATTACTATAATCACATAAATTCCTCAACAAAATTTTATCCAATCACAAAATTTTATTATCAATCGAAATTTCATCCGAAATCCCTTTGTTAACTGGTCTCTTTCATCCACAGATAATTAGCAATCAAAATTTCAGGCATGCGTTACTATATTTAAACCATTTACCCTTCCGGAATGATCTTTCAACATAGTGGCCATTCTGCCCTATCTTACGGTATTTTAGTAATCCGTTGGATACAAACTCCAACAATCAAATCAGCTACCACCATGCTTTGTCATCATTCATGGTTTGCTGCGACAAATCAATCAAACCAGAAGCAATTCGCCTGCGCGTTGAAAAGCAAAGAGAGAGGGTGCGCAAACAAGATTTAAACAAAATATCTGGAAAAAACTAATAAAAAAAAGAAATCCTTTAACGTGAAATCCTTGTGCCAAGGATCGACTACTGTTCCTCTCAATAGCTAGCGAAACGAAAAGACTAACAGCCGAGAACACACACGCAAGAAAAAATTCCACTTTGGAGCGAAAGAAACTGCAGCGCCAACAGAAATTCAAATTTAAACCCTTTATGGCTTTATTACAAACTAAAACGACCGAGAGGATATCTCCTTCTCTGTAATTAAAGTATTAAATTTGGTGATTTATCACTCTGAAGCATCGAGTTTTCTCTTTTCGAGTTATAAGAACGTTTAAGAAAGCCTAACAAATTTGGCGATTTATCATCTTAAAAGGTTATAACTTGGCGCCATTCGTCACCAAGTACTCGGATCTCTTATAACATATTCCTAAAATTTTAAAAACGAAATTAATTTAGACAACAACTTTGTTCTCATAACAAAATTAATCCCAATTAAAATAAGGAAAACGAAATTTGCTCTCATATCAAACCATGCCGGGATCGCTGTCTCAAAACACTTTTAATTTTTCTTAAGGAAATATGGCAAACTTCAAAAACCCTCCGTCGTCTTTTCGGTTGCATTAAAAAAATCCTTTCAAAAGCAAACACGCACGCACGCACGCACGCACGCACACACACACACACACACACACACACACACACACACACACACACACACACAAACTTATTTGCTTTGAAAAATACTTTTAAATATAATTGAAATTGCAAAGAAAATTCATTTACTGCAGGTTAAAAATTATTGTTGTTCTAAACCTAATATAAGAAATTTCTTAAGTAATGCTTCCTTTTAAATTTTTTTATATGTATTGATTTTACTTTTTTATATTAACTAGCTTGCGTAAATTTATGAAGATATACTTTGAGCTTTTGTTCAAATATCACTTCGTTTTTTACTGTTTTTGTTAGTATTAAGCGACTGCTTTCATTCAGTGACATCCCACTACAAATATATGCTCTATCACTGTATGGGTATTGACAATATACATAATATATAATTATTTACAATGTATTTCAAATATAATTATTCTTGATTTTTATATTTATATTATTTAAGTAATTTGTATTTTTATGTGTGAATATTGTAATATACAATATGGTCAATATATTGTGTATTGAAAATACAATTTATACACATATATATACATTTTTTATTGCAATTTGCAATATAATCAATATTTTAAAATTTTTCTACAGCGACCGATAAAACGCTCCATACCCTACGACTGAGTAGAATGGTGTTAATGATATTGAGTATATAAATGACTTTGTATTTTTTTAAAGTTAAAAAGGCACTTGGTAGTTATAAAAATTAAAAATCGATGCATTTAAAATATTGCCTTTCAAAACCTACAGCATTTGTGCATCTTTCAAACGACAAATGAATTTTGCGATGAAAAAAATTCCAGTTGCTTCCATGCAATCCAGTTAGCAAGCCAATTTTTGATATCTGCATGGGAATTTAACTTCTGTCCAGAAAGAGCACTCTGCATAAAACGAAACAAACAGTAGTCGGAAGGAGCAACAATTGGTGAACACAGCGTGTAAGACAATATATCGCAGCGAAGTGATTCGAAATATTTTTTTCATTGATTTCGAAATATAGAGTGAACATTGTCTTTTTGGAAATCAACCTAATCACGTCTTCCTCTATATTCTAAACGTTTCGCCTTCAGTACTTCAAACTGATCAAAGTCTGCTTGTATCGTCCACCCACTGATGGCTTCATTGAGCAGAATTTCCAAATCTATATTTGGCATATTTTTTAACGGTTTATCATCATGCTCTTTGTCATGTGTATTGTAATCATCATACATCATGTCATTGTAATCACCATTCAAATGCAATTGTTTCGAATGATTTGCAAGTAAGAAGTGGTACTAACGCTGTCTATTAACAATGGCGGAGTTATAATTATGCGCTCAGTCAATCAATCAATTTTTCGTCAGGTCAGCAAACGAAGTAATCATGCAAAACAACAATCATTGAACTAAATAACTTTCGCCGATTAATCACTTATTTGGAATTTTAAATCATGCATTTTATCCAGTCGTAGACTCATTCGTGCATTTTAAGACTGTAGGCAGTGCAAGTTATGTCTTAATCAATTAAATTTCAGTAACTTTTTAACTTAATAAATATGTTAGAGCTTTATTTTACTTTTTTTTTAATTATGTGAAATTATTCTTCTTTTACTTTATGATTATGGAAAGATTTCAATTTTTAAGAGATGTTTCAAAAGTATTTTGTTAGAACCATGATTAGGTACTGACGTAGTTCAAACAGGAACAGGAAGCCAAAAAGTAGGAAAAAAGAAATGCAGTGAAATTATTTATTTTTATGGTTTTAGATCAGATTTTTGCAGAGAAAGCATTTTTAGTTCAGCACGTGCCTTGTCAGTGTGGGATACAATTCAGAAGTTAAAGTTAATGAGGAGCCAGAATTCAAAACATAAAGGAAAGAATCATTTTTGGAAATGAATTAAAATTATTAAATATTTTTTTCTCATTTTTTTTCCTTAATCTGCATATCATGGCAAAAATAACTAAGGTAATATCATTTTTGAAAAAAAAATAGCAATAATTATTAATTAATGTTTCCCTTACTCACAAATGAAAGAATTTGATTATTATGAGAGATTATACGGAAATAATATACTTCGAACAAAGGTAACTTTAGAAATTGTTATTAACAGGATTCGTCCAGAGGAATGCAACATAATTAGTTAAATGAACAATTAATATTTCACGATATTATAAATAAGTAATTAACTTTGCTTTAATTTATTTAAAATAATTTTGAAACTTCAATGTAAAAACACATAACTATAGTCTTAATATTTTATAATTCATAGAAATGTCATTTTTTAAAATATATATATATTTGGCCACTAATTTAATAATTTAAAAAATTCTGCCTGTCTACGTCTCTCTCAATCTTGCTGTCCTAGGAAGCTGCCTTGATTGCTTACCTGGGAATCGCACCATGTTTATCCACCTGATTAAATTTAACATTTCATTGGCAACCTGATAAGTGCGAAAAAAATATGTATACTTTAAAAGAAATAAGTTGAGTCTATTTTCGTTTCAGTCGTTATTTCTGATGGATGAAAATTTTAATTAGGTATTCGAATTTTTTTTTTAAATTCTTCATCAATTATGTTTTTATTGACATTTTACAATTAGGAAAAGATATGCTAATTCGTACATTCCACACAATTCTTTTCTTTTCAGAGATTTTGTGTTCCTGTTAAATGTTGGTAATAATGCTTCATTTTAAAGTAGTCACAATGAATGTAAGTATTAGAGACTACCTTTTTTTATTGAAACTCTGTGACTTCGTAAATTCTAATAATATCGTTTAATTTACTTTTATCGCAAGAAATATGCAAAAAAAAAAAAAAAAAATGGATCCAAGTAGCTAATTGGAGGAAGAATCACTAAGAATTTTTACAGAAAGTGCTTCCAAACGGTTTCCAACATTAGTAAACAAAAACGATTAGAAAGAAAAAATTCATTAACATTTTTTTAATTAAATGACTATCAGTTTCTTTTTATTTATGGGTTAATCGTCTCTGATGATTTATTGGTTTTCAAGAATGTCTTTTCCGGCTTTTATATATTTAATACAGAATATGTTATGAAAAACTTTCCCTTTATTAATTAACGAGGATGAAAAATATAAATTGAATGAAATTTGAAATCACGAGGCAATAATATATATATTTCCAAGCATATTTTCAAAATAAACCATTTTAATTTAATGATCAAATATAGTAACAAAACCTAGCAAGTTTGAGAAGTTGCAATTTTTTTTTTTTGCTGTAATTTTTCATGCAGTATCCGTAGATCATAATATATACTGTATGAAAAAAATAAGAAGAATCTTGGTTTCCGAAACAAAATAACTTGAAAATAAAAACAAGCTTTCAAAAAAAAATCAGAATTATTTTTAAACAAAAGAAACTTTTAAAATAATTAAATGTTAAAATGTTCTAAATAATAATTATGGACATGTTCTTAAGTTTGCAACTTCAATAGAAATTAAGAAAAATAATTTTAAACGTCATTTTAGAGAAACTAATCGATTCATATCATTTAGAGCGAGTTCTTTTGTAACCTGTCCTATAATTTGCATCAGCAGTGAATTTTCTACGAACATTAATTTTTTTTATATCTTACTTTAACGATAAACACTTGCTTTTATCACTGTTCTTAACATTGTATCTTCATAAAATATTAATTCTTAGTAAGGGAATATCGATAAATATTACAAAGTAAATGAATAAATAAGATTTTGAAATGCTTGTAAACGGGTCCCAAATGTGAGTCCTTTTACTTTCTCATATGCGTAGTATATAGAAAATATAGTAATCACCAAAAAAATTCTAACTCGATATTTTGACGAATCTCCAAATTTTAGACCCTCCCGAGTTAGATTTTTTTTTTTTGAAAAATGTTCGTCTTTCTGCCTGTCTGTGACAAAGATAATATAAAATCGCTTTGAGTTAGACAAATGAAATTTGGTATACGATCTTTATACCGAATTTTCAGATTTCTATCAATTTTGGGTAAAATATGTTCATAGGAAGTCTGTCTGTTCTGTTCCCGACTGTTCGAACCTAAATTAACACTATAACTACAAAAGGAAGAGAGCTAGATGGATGAAATTCGGTTAAAAGAATCAAATCAATAGTATATACATGTATCTAATTTTGAGTCAAATCGAACAAAGGGTTGATTGTCTGTCGGTCTGTAATTTTAGGAACATGTAAACGAGATTAGTCAAAAACAGAATGATTTAAATACATTAAACCTGGAGATTTGGTTTGGGATTTTGTGACTACAAATGTAGTTTTGGGTCACATTTTTATTTCAATCGGTTGAAAAAAAATGCATCTAAAACACAAATCTGATTTTCAGGTAATCTTATCCGTACAGCAGGGATTAATCGCAAAATGACTCGCCAAGATGACCTCATAGATTCTGTAAAAATGCTAAATTCACATGAAAGGTTAATATTTCCTAAATATTATAAGCCAATGCTATGCAAGAGGTTCTCAGGATAAAATTTTCGTAGCGAGAAGGTTTGGGGCAGACCACTTCTACATATTTAAATACAACTTTAACACAATACCACTGAAATATTCTCTTTCGCGGCTGATCTTATAAAGTGAGATACTGAAATGTTTATTCAAGATTCCAATTAAGTTAAGTTCAGCTGAAAGATTTTTTTCTGCAGATAACTCCAATCTTTCAGCTGAGGGAGAGAGAAGATGGTACCCTTTATGGAGTGGGAGGATCCGATTTTCCTGTGCTGGACATACTTTCCAAGTACATGCCTTTCAGGTAAGCATATGCTCATTGGAAACAATTGTTTCATCATTTGTTCTCACTATTCTAATAATTTGGCTCCAGTGGTATAAAATACTTTGGTTGGAGCGTAATCATTTACAAAAACAAAACTTCGCAGAAGTTAGTATTTGAGCATTTTTTTTTTTATATTTTTGAGAAATTAATGTTTTTTTTCATTTCAACAATATGATTTCTAAATGCACGGATTTCTCTATTTTCTCATTATATAATGTTATAGTGAATTGTATTAAACTTGTTTTTACTTTCTCGTATGCGTAGTGTAGAGAGAGTATAGTAATCAAAATATCCGATTTCGAGGAATCTCCAAGTTTCAGATTTCTATGTTTTCGAGAAACACAAAATGTCCGTCCGTCTGTCTGTCTGTCTTTGACTTAAATTACATAAAAACGATTTGAGTAGATGATTAAAATTTGGTATACAGTCAATATACACCAAATGTGCATATTTCTATCAGATTTTGAGCAAATTCTACTCAGAGGAAATCTGTTGGAATATAATTTAACACGGTAACAACAAAATGAAGAGAGCTATTTAGATAAATTTCAATACACAGAATCAACTCTATTGTCTAGACACCTTTAAAATTTTGTACCAAATCCAACAAGGGATTGACCGTCTGTCGGTCTGTACTTGCAGAAATTTGTAAGCATACTAACTCAAAATCCCAAAAATATGTCACGTTTGGTATGTAATTTTGTGACTACAACTGCAGATCTATTTTAAATTTTTGTTTCAATCGATTGAATAAAACGCATCTAACACACACATTCGATTTTCAAATATTATTAATCGCATTTTGAGGATTAATCGCCATGGAAGACACGATAGATTCAATTATAATACTATATTCACACCGAAGTTTAATATTTCGTAACAATTGTATGCCAATGCCAAGGATTTCTCTGGAAAAACGTCTTTATTAGAGTGTATGCGAGAAAGTTTTAAGGAAACAACTTCCACTGGTTATTATACTGGTGAGCTATAAAAATTTTTAGATATTTCTTTAACTAAAGCTTTCGGATATATTTTGTTTTATCAAAGCTGAATTTGGAGCCTCTAAATCAATTAAACCTGTTGAAAATGATAATTAAGTAAATTACAAGCTGCTTATATCTGTTTACATCTTATCTAGTGTCATAGATGACATCTTATCTAGTGTCATCATTTACATCACAATCGTCTAATGTCATAGACGATTGTGGCATTTACAACAAATAGTAAATACTATTTTTTTCTTTCGCAGTTACGAGCTCTTGAATCGTAAAGACTATGTATTTGGAAACGCTGGACCAAATGGTGAATGGACCGGAATGATGGGTATGCTTCAAAGAAAAGTATATATATTTACATTTTGCATCTATCAATATTTTCAGTTCTTGAAAGAAATACAGTTTAATTCTTCCCGTTTTTCTTCTCCCAAGGAAGTTGACATGGCCATCGGATGGATTGCTTGCTCTTACATACGTCAAACGATAGTGGATTTTTCCTTTCCACATATCATAACTTCTAATGTTTTTGTAACCGCTGCGCCGAAAACGTTGAGAAGGGAATTTCCTTTCCTTAGCCCATTTCAGTCTTTGGTAAGCACTTATATCTTCATAATAGTGTGTAAGAGTTTGATTATTTTTAAAATACATAATAACAATTGAAATGAAGGCATCCGGACATAAAAGTGGCTTTCATTAAAGAAGCACTTTATGTAGTTAGTGCCAAAATGTGTGCATAAGCAGACCATCATTCGTGTTGACTAGATCAAGTATAGAAACAATTCAGCTTCAAATTCACATTTTTCGATTATCAAATTCTTCTTACTTTCTCTTATACGTAGTATAGAGAAATTATAATCATCGTACTCGAGATTGTGACGAATCTTCGAGGTTTTAGACCTTCCTATGTTCAAAAATCACATTTTCTGAAAATTTCCATCTATCTGCCTGTTTGTGATAAAGATAACTCAAAAACGCGTCGAGCTAGATGGATGAAATTTGGTATACTGTCTTTACACCAAATTTTCAGATTTCTATCAAATTTGAAGTAAAAATAATTCAAGAAATAATTACAAACGAAGAAAGCTAGGCAGACATAATTCGGTACACAGATTTAACATGTATTGTGTAGATACATATCAAATTTTGAGGATTGACTATCTGTCTGTTTTTAATTTCAGAAACATGTAAACGCAATAATTTAAAAACGTTGTGACTAAATATATCATATTTGATATGGGATTTTGTGACTACAAGTGCAGTTTTGTGTCAAATTTTGGTTAGAATCGGTTGAGAAAAACGTAGTCAAGTTCAATTTTTGAATGCCAGGGTTTGATCGCCAAATAACTCGCCAAGGATCACACGATAGATTCAGTAATACTGCTAAATTCACGCTAAAAGTTAATATTTCGTAGCTATTGTACGTCAATGCTATGTAAGGTGTTCTCTGGCATGACAAGTTTATTAGAAAATATACGAGAAAGCTTTGGGAGACCGCTCATGCTGGTTTCTATTATAACTGCCGTTGTTACAGGATGCTATGCTTTAATTCTTCCTTACAGGAAGATTTCCACTATTTATAAAAAAGCAGATAAGAATCTTTATTATTTAGAACGCTGTAAATGTTTTTTTATAATACCTAATTCATATTATGGCATATATTAAAGCGTCCCAGACTGAGGTCCAGGATTTAAAGGATGAGATCACTTTTGATTTAAACTTTTAAGAAACGTAAGAAATGTAGGCAGATATATTAAACATCAAAATTAATTACGCCATTCTGACTTTCACTGTGATAGTAACTCTTATTTTAAAATATCTGTTATTCATGAGAATTTGTTAAAAAGTATAACCATATTCAATAGTTAAATAAGAAAATATATTCAAACGATATGAATCGAAATATTTATTTTTAGGTCTGGATGTTTTTGCTGACGGCTTTGTTTTGCTCAGGGCTAACCCTTTCTGTTCTAGACGCTAAGAGAAGTGGAAAAATCGTGGAAAATTTCTTGAAGAAATGGTTGACTGAAATTGGAAGACTTGCGGCACTTTTTATTGGCCAAGGTATGTTAACTGCCCCTCCCCCCTCCTAAATATCTGCTCTATTCTAGAAAGTCGCCAATCATATTTGCAAATCCCTATTCATCTTCAAAAAATGAAATCGTATTTTTATTATATTTGTGATAAATCATTTTATGAGCATACATTTAATCGGATTTAGTTTTTTTTATTTGCTTTGGACATTAATAAAAGAATTTATTCAATTATTTATTTTAAATCCGTTCTTCAATCCTTCTCTTAGGTAGATACGATCGGTATCGGAATGGCAAAGTTCGTACTTTCATGTACCTCTGGACCATTTCCAAATTGATTCTGGTGTTCGGTTATTCGACGGACTTGCTGGCCTACTTGACCATTCCGCTGAAGGAGACCCCTCTACAGACTGTTCAGGAACTACGAGACGCCGTGGTGACTGGCAGGTACCAGTTTGGACTATTCAAAGGCATTTCACATTTGGATGGTTTGATGGTATGTTTCGTCATTTTTGTGAATAATAATATATTATGAAAATGTAACCTTCCTTAAGAGTATTGGTACTTATTACAATGATTTTCATGTCACTGTTACGGACATGAGTCTATACATTTTCCAAAAAAATCCATATTATTCAGAAAATCTGTACATTTTCTCCTGTCATAATCCCCAAAACCTAAAATAGCCACTTTTTGTTGGAAAGATTATATATTGTAATGTCCTGATCTAGACTAATCAAATAACGAAGCAGAATTTCCAGACAATTCTTTATTTTACAGCCCTATATATGCAAAGAACAACTTGTTCTAATCTTGGTTAAATAAATAGTTATTTACACCTGTAGTAGGAGATACAACAGTCAAAATCGAAGGTTTTTCTTGAAACTCAGTTTTTCATCTCATCAACACGACCATTCCAGGGGTAGTTTCTCAGACTCCGAACTCGTGGGCGTAGTCCAACCGTCCCTGTAATTCGTTTCTTCTCTCCTCTCTAAAAAAATATCCGCGCTTTATTTCGGCGACAATTTCCGCCTCTTAATTTACATTGGTCATTTAAGCTCTCCTTCGGCCAATCGGGGTTCAGCCATATGCTCTCTCAGCGGCGCCAGTGGGTCGTAGGAAGGTCCTTTCACAAAGAGAAACATCTAACATCCAGATGTTTGGACACCCCTTTCTCTTTGAAGGTACTATCAATCCCTCTAGGACGAGAAATTCCATATGTGATCTTTCATTGTAGTCGTTAATGAACAGATGCGAGACCACCCAGATGAAAAGATCCACCATCTGGCTATCTCGAGGAGTTAAGTAAGTAACAGCGACGACACAATGAATCAGTACAACACAATGCCTTATCAGTACTGGGAAACGGGGAATGTTACAATATACTGTTCATTTCAGGAACCTGAGACTTGGACGATTTTACACCGCTGACATGATACGCAATGATGAGTAAGATAAACATATTTCAGACATTCTTTGTTAGGTCTTGACCTTCGTCTCATCCATATAACTTTACGTCCATAATTATGTCACATTGTTAATTATTAAAGTCATGTTATTTTAATTATTTTTGCATATGTTCAATTCCTTGTGTACACGAACCTGTCTAATGGAGACCAATCTTATGACATCATAGCGCCATTAAAAACGAAAAAGTGTAATTCATCCTTCTAAATTTCGCAGCATTATAACTTCATTTTTCTTTATTCTTTTCCTAAATTACATAGATATTAAGCAAAACCGAATTTTCTTAATTTTAAAAAAATGAAGGAAAATTGCACTTTCAAATATTGGATAAAACAAATATAAAGGCTTTCATTTCAGATCAACAATGTGACCTGTTTTTGGAAATTAAAAAAAAAAAAAAAATCGCTGAAATTTTGAAAAAAATTGCACATCTATTAAATTGGGGTCATTAGAAGGTCAATTTTTTAAATTTTGAAACTTTTTAAAATCTATTTTCCAGCTATAATATTTTCAGAAGTTTGTGTAATGGAACGCCAAAATCCAACTTAATTCAAAAAAAAATTTCCGAATCGCACATTTCTGCTCAGTATATATGAACAAAATTATAGGTCAATTAAACTTGCGTGTAGAGGGCCATTATATACGAATGCATCTTTATTACTAATAGAGGTTAATATAATTTATATTTTTATACAAATTCAATTTCGTTTGTTTACTAGGCTAATAACTTTTTAAAATTTATCCATCTGTGGTCTTTCTTCTTTAAACCAGAAGCCTATTCGGAAATCCGCTACTATAATAATAATAAGCTACTATATTTTTTTAAAAAATGGAACGTGAAAGTCGAATTAAATTTAATCAATTAAATTAATCTTTACGCCAACATTTTAATTCTATTTTTGGTATCATAAGTTTTCAAATTAACCATATTGTGACTTTTGGGGGATAGCTGTTTCCATCAGAACTGTCTGGAAAATTCTCATTTAACATAATCAAGGACATACTGTTCTTCACTCATTGAATGCAAATAATGGAAATTCATTCATAAAAAATAGAAACTAAAAACTTCGATCGAATATATTTGATTTTTCAACCACGTCCTTGCGTATCAGAATTCTGAAATTTCGAATAGTTATATGTTTCTGATGATAATATTAAAATATTTTTTTGAGCAAATCTGTCAATTTACCGATTAATTTAAATTAAATTTTAATTCCAGAGATGCTGCCTGTTAATGTATTTGAAACTAAATTACTACAAAATTCTATTATAATTAATTGATATACCCCAGTTGCTCGGAATTAAAATCTTTTCATATGTAATATTTTAACAAAAAAAAAAATGCTTTTGTATAAAATATTATAAAATACAAAATCCTTTTATCGTCTGAAAAGTAGTTGATTAAAAATATTAATAGAATCAAACGATTTTAAAAATAGCCGAATGCTAATTTTCTCCTTATGAATATCTGTTCCATCATTAATGTACATTTTATTAAAAATAGCCTGTAACTATTCAATTATTTATTAAATTTAGAAAATTAATAAAAGTTGAAGAAAAAAAGAATTCTGAAATGAATTTGGCATCATTGAAAAGGTCTTTACAATTGTAGAGACAACGTTCTCGTTAGTCCTTCTGATTCCTCTAACACTGTTTTATTTGAAGCCGCTGCTGCCACAGAACATCTGTTTCCTTCGCTCGCAAAAGTTTTACTTTTCATGGCTTTGTTAGAGTTTGAACAATTGACTAAGCTTGTTTTTAATCATCATTAAATCGCCACTTTAAAATCAATAAAGAAATAATAAAAGAAAGGGGGAAATAAGAAAGAAAATTAATAAATTACTTGTAGAGAATATTAAAGTGGAATAAAGGGAAATATTTAGGTAATTTCTAATTAATCGAATATTTAATCAATTTTTATAACTTGAAAAGTTGATTGTATTCTTTCTGTTGTCTAATAAATACGTGTGCAAAATTTGGTTAAATTCAACCCGATTGTTTAAGAGGAGATGGGGAACAATCACGCTTACAAGTATATGTACTATGTAATGATATTTTAAAATCAAATTTAAATCTTAATTAATTTCCTGATTTTTATCTTAATTTAATATCCTTATTTTTATTTTTATTTAATTTACTAATTTTTATCTTAATTTAATATACCTTATTTTTATTTAATTTCCTAATTTTTATCTTATTTTAATATTTTTATTTTTATTTATTTTCCTAATTTTATCAATATTATCTTCATTCTAGAATGTTCTCTCATTTCCTGATCCAATTCCCACTTTCTTATTTAATTAATTCTAACACTCGTTTAATAAAACTGCTGATTTATGAATTTTCTCACGCTCCGAAATAAGGGATAAAAATTCCTAGCATTCACACATATTTTGAAAAGATATCTAAGATTCCCTTGTCTAAATCGATACATGGCAAAGAAATCTCTATCAGAATCTCATAGTAAAATCACTAAAGGGAAAAACTTCTATCTCTTTTGTTCCTGCGTCACGATGTGGATTGATGCATTTCTTTTACCTTTTTGTTTGTACAAATTATGCCTCCATGGATGAAATAAATCGAAGATAAAATTCCAAACTTTCCATCTTTTCTGCCACGCAACTGCTAAAATATGTTTACATGTGTTATATATAGCCACACTGACTTTTATTTGAAAAAGCATAATCAATTATGAAATATATTATAAGTTAAAAGATAAAATACATTAAAATTCAAAATATTTTTTAAAACAACAACAAAAAAAAAAGCAAGTAAAATCCCATAAAGCAGAAAATAAATTTGCTATCAAAAATTTGATGATCGAAACTGTTCATTTAATTAAATATTTAGACAAATTAGAATCAAAAGCATGAATAGAATTCTAATCAGACTCAAATAAATGAATATTATGACAAATAAATGATTGACTCACCTCTTTCAAATCTCGATATTTGTTTAAGGCAGCGATTCATTGGCCTCCAGAATACGAATTACTTAATGATTTAAATACAACGAATAGATTTTGTGCATACAGTTCTGAGACCACACATTATCAAGCGCGTCTACAGAACTACCAAGATTCTTTTGGCGCAACACCGCCAAAAGAATCAAGTCTAAAAAAACAATCAAGAGTTCAACGTTCTTTCCTTTTAAAGCGCCATCTGTTGGCGTTCAGACGAATCATCAGGAACAAAATCATTAAACTATGAGGAACTGAAGGCAGAACTACACAAAAATTAATCCGCAATAAATATCATTAAAAAATTCATAAACATTTATTAGAAAAGAAAAATTAATTTAATTTTTATAATTAATTTAATTTTTTAATTAAATAGAAAATTAGAAATATTAATTTGTACCAACCTCTATATTTTTGATAAAATATTATTTTCTATCTTATATAGACAAATAAAGCGTTAAAAATAATTTTTCTTTTTCTTTTAGGAAATTAAAAGTGGCATCTTGAAAGATTTAGCCGATCACATCCGCAGCCATCCTGAAAATCTGATTCCAACAGTTGAAGAAAGCATCTCAAGAATCGAGGCTGGAAACTTCGCCATGATGAACATGCGACTGCACTTCATGTACTCGGCCGGCAAAATTGGGTTGGAGAAGTTCTACATCTCGAGAGACAGCCTTGGGCACAACATGGTGAGCGTTGCATTCAGGAAAGGTTTCAAACACATTGAGAAAGTAAACCGAATGTAAGTTCACAATGCGTAAGATGTCTGCAATAGCTACTTGATAAAAGTTAGTAATAAAACTGTAAAAAATTATTAAGTAAATGTAGTACGATATAATTAGATATTTAAATGTAATTACTTTACTTTTAATGTAATACGATATAATCAGATATTTAAATGTAATTACTTTTAATGTAATAAGATATATTAAAAAGTTAAATGCAATATGATAAATTAGATATTAATTAGATATTTTAAATGCAACGTGCTCATGAAATATTCAAAATATTGGAAGTCGCCAAAAAATTTGATTTCTAGAATCTGACAAATCTCGGGGGTTTTACGACTCTTTAAAATTCGGAAAAAAAGAAAAGAAAAGGATAGCAGTGTAATAGTTTTAACAACAAATGTGTATATCTGTATCAAAATTTGGACAAAAACTGTAGAAGATAAGTCTGTCTGTCTACGAGTGCGTGAATGAACGGTTGCCGTATAAATAAGCAGCCTTTTGTTTCCTGGATGTGTAAATTGATGTTGTGGGGTCGATTTAAGTCAATTTTAATGACGAGACATAATTTTTACGCGAAAGATTAAAAACTAGTCGGTTGTTGACCCTTTGAACTCAATTTCAGCTAAGCCATTCTACTGTGGTGTTGTAACGACTATAGTTATTCAAATTGCTTAGACAATGAGACGGTTGATCCTTTGCAGTTTGTAATATACATTTGAAAACGTATCATGATAAGTATAATCCATTTGTCATTTTTCACTTACTGAGTCCAAAGTTAAAATTTGGTGATTGTGTTTCAGCCATTTAAACCTAAATTTCTTTCTGTTTTCTAGAATTATTCGCATGAACGAATGTGGAATCTTGAGGAAGATCAGTGATGAATTGCTTTTTAGTGCCAGATTGAAAGCCCCACCCATGGAACACACAGATAGAAATCATCCTTTGTCATTTTTCGACATCAAGACTGCTCTCTGGCTGATGATTTTTGGACAAGTACTTGGTGTACTGTGCTTAGTTGTAGAAGTTGCCGCCTACAGACTGCAAAAGAATGGCATATGCATATATAAGATTCTATAATTTAAGACTTAATGAATATAATGAACAAAGTCTTAAGTGGCATCACATTCCCTACATACATTATCTATCTTCCAAAAGTACATTTGAACGTTTTTCTGATTTTCTTTAGCTTTCCCTAACAAACTGGCAATCGGGTTCGTACTTTCAAGATCATCTGGCGACTTAATGAATATGTATACGTGTAGTCAATTCATTGTGTATTTACACCATTGTTCAAAATGTGCTTTATTTACATGTTTACTTTTAAAAGTCTTTAATTAAATAATGTTTGTTTTATACTCTCTAAATTTTTTGAATTCTTGATATGAATATAATTATCACCTTGCATTAAAAATTTCGTTTAGGTACCGTACACGAAGAAGAAAATAGAAAAATTATGCTTGCAATATAGTAGAAATAGATTTCATCATTGTATCATAAATATAGCCCAGTACAGTTGTCGACAACAACAACAACAAAATGGAATAGCTCTTTCACATTTTTATTTATTATCGCATTTTAACACATTTGGTGCCGATGGAAATGACTCGAGTGAACAGGTTTGTTGAGATAGACAAACTAATTAACCGAATTAATTAACTACATAATCGAAAATTTTCCATTACGTCTATCAATTCGTTTCTCTGAATCGATTTTTTGTCATAAAATTTACCTCGTAATAAAATTTTATTGTATCCTGATGATAATTTTAAGAGGTTATAGGGTTTTGAAAAATGAGAATTCTTTTATTAAATTAGCCTTTTAAACTTTCGATAATATCTCAAAAAGTACAAAATTTTTCTCAAAAAAAATTTTTTTTTTTCATTTATGTAAAGAAAAGCATTATATTTTATAAAATCATGAAATAAATGCAAAAATAACGAAAATTTGATATTTTTTGTGAAATTTTAAAGATGAACGTGGGAAAAAAAAAGTGAATTATAACACAGTAACATTTTTGCACGGCAGCAAAACTGACGTGCTATAATGCCGGAATTCAAAAAAAATTGTGCGAATTTCAAATAGCTTTTGAAACATTAGCAATAATTATAAAATTCCCACAGTCGATTTGCAACGCCCACTTTTTAAAGGACTGTATATTGAATTTATTTGTATTTATAGATCCATTCTTCATGAAGTTCAAATTTCAACGACAATTATAATATCACAGTTAGTTAAATAATAAATTTATTATCAGATCAGATGATTTTAATTTAACATAAATTTTCTTTTCTTTTAAAAAAAATGTACTTCTTTCACTCAGGCAATATAAGAGTGGATTGCTAATCAGATTTGTTGTTGGAATGTTTAATTAATTTCGTCTCTTCACCAAGATAATTAAAAAGCTGAGTTACTTAATATATGGTCCCCGGTAGGTTGGCTCTTTTTAGGAGGAGTTTTCTGAAAACAAAATTAAGCATATCTCAAGAACTTCTGAGAATATTGGATCGAAGTTTGATCCACATAACTAAAAAGGCCTGCTGAATTAAATTATTAAATCACCTCGATTTCCGTAATGGAAAAATTTCGAGATAGTAATTAATTAACTATGTTAATTAACTCGATTAATAAGTTTGTCTACTTCAATAAGTTTGTCCCTTTGAGCTAATTCCATCGATACCAACTTTGTAAAAATACGATTATAAATAACAAAGTTATAGAGTACCATTTTTCTTTGTTGACGTCTGTATCTCGAGAAAGAATGGAGATGTAATGATAGTGAAGCGAAAAATTCTTAATGTATCCACATGGAAATTCAAATTTCTATGTTTATTTCAAACTTCTCTTCATCTCCTTCTCATCCCTTTGAGGGGAAGGGCTTCAGATTCGAAGACGAGAAGCTACAGGATTTGTACGCAGGCTTTAGTTTTGCCGGAAAATTCAGTAATGGTGTAGGGTCGTGTTGCCCACAAAGCAATGACGCGTTACACTTTGTACAGGTGGGGTTGGTGCATGAACCATAGAGGACTATTTTGTAAATACTCTTAATACCTGAGCTATTTTTCGTGCCTGTATTCCAGCCACTCAGATCCATCAGATGGCTTGGCATTTGGATGTAGTGATTTCAGTTGAAATATCTCTTATCTAAACTATCTCACAGTTAATTCTCCTTTAGCTCTAAATTGAAATAGATATTAACATCTTCACCAAGTCGCCAAATAGCATTGCCGGAAAATATGAGAATTGCCGACAGTTGTTTTAGCTCACTATGTGAGTGGCATTTTATTTTACAGAAGATTTTAGTAGAACTTTTTTCTGACAAAAAAAAAAAAAAAAAGCATTTTTCCTTTTTTATTTTGAAGGTAATTGGAATCAAATTATAATGAATTTAAAATATTTTTTAGGGGTAATTATTATTTTTTAAGATCATACTCTTCGAATACTGAAGACAATACTGACAGAAAAATGCAAGAAAATATGATATTTTATATTATACATGATATATTGTTCCAAAATCAGAAACCTGTGTTTTATTTGTTATTTTATAACATGTACTGGATGAAAAATTCGGTAAATATTATAAGTAATGAATATTGTAATAAATACTGAGAAATTTATTATTATTATTATTTTGATAAATCATCATTTCTTCAATGACGTATTAAGCATGAATATAGAAATAAACTATTATTATGAAATTTGTCATTGTATCCAAATTTATTTTCATGAGCGTCAATAACAATAATTTATGCGCTTAATATTTTGGAAATCCTGTTTATTGAATTTTTCCATAATTAAAATACACAGAAAAGTGAAGTGAATTTTACAGAATATTTTTTTTTATAACAGGTTTGAAAAAAAAATGCCTTTGAAATTTATCAAAATCAGAATGTTTTAAAATACATTTGAACTTTCTATTAGAATGTACATAATATCATACAGCGAATGACTAAGCATTAAGAATAGTTATTAAAACTTCTGATCAACCATATTGTTTCAAAATTTTTAAAAAATTTATATCAAAATAAAATTAATAAAAACTGATAATTTTTCGATATTATTTATAAAAACTAAATCAATTAATTATAATCAGAATTATTTTTTTAAATAATAATAATGTTGATATTAATTTCCATTTTTTATTTTTTTAAATAATAATAATGTTGATATTAATTTCCATTTTTTATTTGTTTAGAATTGGAATTTTTGTAAGAGATATTTTATCATTGTGATTATATATAAAGTATGATTTTCCGATGATGTAATTTCCGTTGAAATTTTTTTACTCAGGTTTATCAAACTTATTTTAAAAAAAGAAAACGCTTGATCATTGAAATTAACTATACCATATTTATTTTTTGACAAATGAAAAAAATCTCGAAAAAATCCTTTTTTGAAAAATATCTCAAATATATAAATAATTAACATTTTTTTGATTTTTAATTAACAATAATTAACATTTATACTTCAAAATGAAGTATAATAAGAATAACGTTTGAATTGGAAATGCCTGCGATCTATATCATATTATTTTCAGTAGATGGCAGCACTGACATCGAAAAAGCTATTTTCTTCGCTTTATTATGCATTCAGTCCAACAAATAAGCAGATAAAATTAATTAAAACATACACTTTGACATTAATTAAAACATACACTTTGCAGAATAGTAAACACGAAACACTAAGATATTCTCCTTAATAAGTATTTGTCATCTGATTCTAAAAAATGATGAAAAAAAAAAATTAAAATTCAACGATACTCATTACTTTTCTTTCGTCTCTGGCAATATCCTAGAAAATGTCTCTGTAGTTTTATTACTTTCTTTGATACGAAGTATAGAGGAAGTATGGTAATCGTCAAAAATTTTCGAACTCCAGATTTTGTCAAATCTCCGGTTTTACCTGAGTTCGAACAAACACAAGTTTGGAATTATGTCTGCTTGTGAACACGGTAATTCAATCACCCATTGAACTAGATGGATGAAATTCGGCATATGAACTTTACAGAAAATTTGAGATTTTATATCATAATTTTGATTGAAACAACTTTAAAAGAAGTCTGTTTGTTTGGTTCTCCGAGTATAAGTTAATTCTATAAAAGGCACAATGAATTGAGCTAGTTTTGTAAAATTTGGTACAAAGGTTTAACGTCTAACCTGACGTAACCTGAACGTATTTAACCTGAACGTAACCTGAACCTGACGTAAAACCTGATCATAATTTGATCAAACCTATTAAAGATTTGACTTTTGTCGCATTCATATAAGCATATAATGACTTAATATGTCTTTATATGACTTAAATAATCTTTAGTATGTGATCCAAAATACTTATTCGATTTTCAGTGTTCATTAAATATATGCCAGGAATTCATCACCAAAGATCACACGATGGAATCAATAACACTGTTAGATTCTCTCAGAAGATCAATATCGTAACTATTCGTATATTTAATGATGTAAAATGCATCATTTTGACAGAAATGCTTTCGTGGTAGCATATGAAACGAGAAAAATATTTTTCATTTTTCAAAATCTACGATTTTAAAACATGTGTGAAACTGTTAAATATTCGAGTATTTTAATTTGTGCTATTTCCCTATAAATATAGTTTCATATGCATAAAAATATGTGTTATTTTAGGGTTACGGTTTTTACAAAAGTGACCAATCTAAGAACAACAGACTTTCATAATTTCATAGACTTTCATTTCTTTATTTGCGAGAGCAAGAGAAGTATTTTGTGCACTTGTCTATTTAAGTATTTTTCTTTTTTGGGTCATTAAAAAAGAAATATTGCAATTAACATTTAAAAAATTTAGAAAAATATTTTGTGTGTTCTTTTTTATACTATTCCACATGTCACTGATCAAAGCAGATAAAACTGATAATATTGCGATAGCAATATGTTTCCTAAACGTTTTTATTAGAAATAAATAAAAAGTAAATTATTTAAAAATGAAATTTACATCACGAATGCATACTATAAATAACATGATTTTCTACTTTCTCTATATGCAGTATACGAAAAAGTAATAGTAATATAGTAAGAAGAATATAGTAATTGTCTAACTCGAGAAGAATATACGAATCGTCAAAAAATTGGAATTCGAGATTTTGGCGAATCTCCACTTTTTAGCCCTCCTTGAGTTCAAAAAACACATTTTCGGAAAATGTTCGTCTGTCTGTTACAAAGATAATTCAAAAACTCTTTGAGCTAGGCCGTCGAAATTTGGTATGTAGATTTGTTAATTCCAGATTTCTATCGAATTTTGAGTAAAATCCGTTCAGAGGAGGTTCATCTGCTCTGCGGTTCAAAAATAAGTTAACACGATAGTTAAGAAACGAAGAGTGCGAGATAGATAACACTGCGTAAACAATTTTAACATTTGTAGTATAGACAGCTGCCAAAGATTGAGACAAATCCAACAAGGGGTCAACAGTCTGTCGGCCTTTGCTTTCAAAAACATGCAAAGCGATATTTCAAAAACGCAATGATTTAAAAATAAAAAAATTGGTCTGAAATTTTGTGGTTACAAATGCAGTTATCTGTCAAATTTTTGTTTCAAACGGTTGAGAAAAATGTGTCTAAAGCACAAATTCGATTTTCTGGTACTAATAACGCATTTCTGAGATTAATTGCGAAATAACTGGTCAAGGATGACATGATAAATTCAATAAAAATGATAAATTAAAGACAAAGGGTAATATTTTGTAACTGTTGTAAGCTGATGCCATGAAAAGCATGACAAATTTATTAGAGAGAATGAGCGAAAGTTTCGGAGAGACCACTTCCGCTGGTTTTGTCATTAGTTGATATTCATGTTTGAAAAAAACCGAAAAAAAAATATGAATATTAAAGTAAGAGACAGATTGAAATAATGATGGAAAAAAGCTCACGGTGAGAAAGAGTGTCAAGAATTTCGTTGATAAACTCACTCAATTGTGTGGAGATGATGATTTTCAGGTCTCATATCTTCGTACGAACGCCTAAAAGAAACCTTTACTTCCCAAACATAAGCGACGAAACTTTACTGAATACAAAAATTATTGTGTCTATAAAATGACCCTTTTTGCAGGGAAAATCATTGAAAATTTATCTTTTCTCACAAAATTGCAATTTTTAAAAATATTTTGAAGTTTGTGAATTTTAAACCTTCTAAATTTTATTTTTTGAGCATATTTGTAAAACTTTCTTACAATGAATAATTAATTCTAGTCTGTAAAATGTTTTCATAGTTTAAACCAGCGAGAGTAGTTTTCCTAAAACTTTCACGTATACTCTATAATATAGATTGTGGACCTTGTGGCACGGTAGAGAATCTTTGGCTTGAATTAAACATTTTGTCTGAATCTATAGTGTGATCCTTGGCGAGAATTTTGGCGATTAATCCCTTTTATGTGGTTAATAGTATCAGAAAAAAATTGTGTTATAAACGCGTTTTCCGAATCGATTGAAATCAAAATTTGACAGAAAACTGCAATTGCAATCACAAAATCACATTTCATATTTGATATTTTTGAATCATCTCGTTTTTAAGTTATTCGGTTTATATACTTCTGTAAATACAGACAGACAGATTTTCAACCTCTTGTTGGATATGGATAAAATTCGATAGGAATCTGTATTATAAATACTAAATCTGCGTATTGAATTTTATTTATCTGGTTCTCTTAATTTTATAGTTAGCGGGTTGACCTGTACATCGAACTGCTGGACAGACAGACTTCCACTGAATAGATTTGCTCAGAATAGAAGTTTTCAAATTTAATATAAGTTCCATATACCAAATTCATCCATCAAGCTCAAAACATTTTTTGAGTTATATTTGTTGCAGACAGACAGGCAGACATATTTTTAAAATGCATTTTTTTGTATTTAGGAAGGTCTAAAACATGGAAACATCTGAAAGTACAGATGACAGAGGGTCAGTTCCAAATCTGACTCAAAATTTGAAAACTATCTAGATTATGAATGTTAATTCTGGGTATAGAATTTTATCTCTCTAGCTAGCTTTATTTTGTACTTACCCTGTTAAATTATTTTCAAACAGCCGGGCAGACAGACTTCCTCTCAGCGGAATTTGCTCAAAATTTGATAGAAATCTGCAAATTTTGTGTAAAGGCCATATACCAAATTTCATCTGTCTAGATCAAAGCGTTTTTGAATTATCTTTTTAACAGACAGACAGACATTTTCCAAAAATGTATATTTTGAACTCAAGGTGGTCTGAAACGTGGAGATTCGTCAAAATCTCGAGTTCCAATTTTTTGACAATAATAATACTTTTTCTACACTTCGTATACGAAAAAGTAAAATTCCTTTTTTCTCATGTTTTTTGAGGGATTTCGATTGATTTTTAACAAAGTTTCCCCTTTTCCAGGATAACTTTGTCAATGCAGTTTTCCATTTTTTTTCATGTTTTTGCAGAATATAAATCTAGAGATAAGAAGTAAATGAATTGAAATGGTTTTGAAGAACTTTTGTACATTGCTAGGTGAGAACAAAGAAAAATATGGATAAGTTATCCTAATTTACGATTTATTAAAATGCATAATAAATTAATATTTATTTCTTCACAATAAGCAAAAAAAAAAAAGCTTAGTTATATAATATCATTGAGGATCGATTCTGTTTTTGTAATATTTATAATATAAATTTTAGCAGTAAGCTTAGCTTAATTTTCGCAAGGAAAAAGTTTTTATACAGCATTCGCAATTACTCTAGAATTAATCATTTGAAAAAAAAATATCTTCGGCAAAACCCGTAAAAATTGTTTCTGATCAAAATAAATCTTTTACATTTAGATTAATTATTCTACTGTCAAATTAGGATTAATAAATTTTTAACTGATGGAAATATTGTTAATCCTATCATGTAAATATTGATATTGTAAATTAACCCCCCCCCCGATGCCACCTCGTAATTGAGGACGAGAAGCTTCCGGCATGGAAGACCTGGTGGGTACAGAAAAAAAGTCTGGTTCTTCCCATCAATGAAGGGACATACTTCCTAAGGGAAGGGTTGTACCGTGGCTGGTGGTGGCCCTGAAGACTCAATCACAGTTCCCGCCAGTGTTGCTGTTACGATGGTTCTGTCATTCAGATTATTCCACGTGTCTCAGTAGCCAATTTAAGGTTTAAAGTTATATTAAAAATGTAAGCAAATAAAAATGTCAATGAAAAAATTATTATTATTTAAAAATGGTCGAAGCAATTTAACTCAATCGTCCACATGAAGATTAATTAAGTAACTGGTCAATTAGCATCTTTCTCTATTTTATTACCAAGAATTTACAATGTTCATGGTATTTTTCATTTTGAAAAGCGCAAGAATAATAGAATGCTACAAATGTTCTATTTTTTTTCCTTTTTTTTTCAACATGATTGTAAATTTAGCATCGTTAAAAGGACAAAAATTATTAGCAATACATTTTCCAACTTCACTATCTGTGAATCTGAAAACGTATCAAGCAAGTTTATAAAAGAATGTTCTTTTAATTTCGCCCTATAAATTTATTGTTTTTTTTTTAAATAATTTCAAAACTTTACTCTAAGAAATTTCACAATGTTTAGAAGACATCCACATACCACTAATCTACGGTATTTCAAATAATTTTTCAAAGTCTAAAACCTCTCCTTTAAATTTAAGAGTACTATAAGATATAATGCGAAATTAATTATGTCGAATACATGTTACTCTTTAATATCCACAGTAAATTCTTTAACTCACTTCTCCGGTGATTGACAGGTCAGACAGTCTGAAATTTTTTTCTACTTTGTTTTCTTTCCTCCCTTTCCGAAACTTATTAAAAGAACAGAGACGGTAAAATCGAATCTTTTCATCTTATAAGAAAAACGAAACAAAGAAAAAAGAAATTATAATACCACTACTACTAATAATAACGGGTACATAAAAAAGCTATAGAATGCCGTCGCGTTTAGAAATAAATAAGTAAAAAAAAAAGAGAAAGAAAAAAAAATGTCATGCAAATTGAATTATTTCTTTGAAAAAGAATTTTCTCTTAGTGGAATTTCTACCGTGTACTAACTTTTAGAAAAGTTCTTTTTCACATTAAGTATTTTTTTTTAATTCTCTTTTCCAACATGTTTGCGTTGCCAGATTTCAGACTTCCTGTTTTTTTACGGTTATTTTGTTCCAAACGATTCTACGGTATAATCTTTGTCCGGAAATTTCCAGACAACTAATATTTTTTTCCCTTTTACCGTTCGTCTCAATCTCCAGAATACGGGAGCAAAATCGCCCTCAAATTGGGAACGTCTGGTCTGTGTGTCTGGGGACAACGTCTGGGGGTGTGTTGGGTCTTTCGCTGCTCCAGAATTCTAACAAACACATCTTTCTGACATTGATAAATGACTACCGCAAAGGTCCGTTCGATACCCCAAAAGGGTTGATTCACCCTCTAAGTACAAACTGCACCAGGACGGACACGGAACTTTGAATTCTGCGTAACCATTATGAGAAAGCAGCAAAAATTGTACAAATGAGAACTTAATCGCTTTTTTAATAATTACTTTTTTTTTTAATCCTTTTTCCTTCGAAATGCGTCATGCAAAATGTTAATTGTTATTAAGCTTAAGATATATAATAAAATATAACAAACTAATTATGATTATATATAAAATATAACAAATTAATATACTAATTATGATAAGTAAATATACATTATCATAACTAGTAGAAAATGTTAAAAACAGTTTCTGTTAAATCAATACTGATATTACAATATTTTCATACAAATTTTAATTCTCAAAGAAATATTGAAATTTTATTTTAAATAATTTTTTTATCGTTTGCGCTCATTTTATTAGTAATTAATAAATATTTATTTTAAAATTATCGTCTGAAGTCGTCACATTTTATTAACGATCGTAAATTATATTTTGCTGAAAACTGAAAATAAAATAAAATATTAATCATTAGGCTGAAAATTAGAAAAAGAAGAAGAGGTTGTTTCGAAATAATTTTCTAATAGTCATTTGTTTGTAACTGTTTTGAAATAATTTTCAAATTAGTCCTTTTCTTCCTTTTAGTTTAGAAAATAAAATAAATAATTAAACAAGTCTTTATACTATTTAATAAGAATATCAAAACTTCAAAATTAGCTCATATAGAGCCTTACAGCTATACCTCATATTTGGATTTTTATGGGTAATTAAATTCATAATTCATGTTAAATGTGCTATTTTAATTTAAATGCACAGATTAATTTATTTTTCCACAATTTTTAAAATTAGGCTTGAATAGATGGCATGACTAGGTAAAAGGAAGTGCGTAATTCGATGTTAAATGACATGCGATGTTGGGTGTATTATGTGACTGTGATGCTGATGCTAAATGAATTCATTCTACTGAGTTCTGATGTTTTAATATTAAACATTTTTTATTAACATGCTTTATTTAAACTATGAATAGGTATTAAGTTATCATTTTTTTTTTAACATTTTCATTTGCTGTCATTTTAGTATAGTATTACTATAGTAAGAATTGTTTGAAATTCGGTATATTTATTTTTGAGTGTTTAAGTAGAGGCTTATTGTTGAAATTCGGGGAAAGGTTTATTGTCTATATCATCCTTTATGCACAGTATGAATAGAAATAGCTATATAAAATACACAAAAGATGTAGAAAAAGAATTGCATTGCATAACCATCCAAAAGCGTAACTTTACTTTCATTATTTTTACTGCATGTATAAGAAAATAATACGGCACTCTGATATTCTGTTTAACCGTTCCAATATGAAGGAAAATTGAAATAAAAAGCAATCTCCATTTTTGTGTTTTTACATTTTTCATTTTTACTTCCTGTTCCCTTCTCCTCCTTCTCAATTCTGAAGGTAAGAAGTTAATTGCTTGTGTTTAAGAAATAGAATGAAACTAATAAATAAGCAAATTTAATTTTTAACAAGTAGTAAAAACATAAATGAAAATAAATTATCATACAGCATATTCAAGATTAATTTTAGATTCGAGATGATGATAGTTTCTTTCAAAGACTTTTTCTTCTTTTCAAAATATTCTGAGTTTAGTTTAGATATTAACGTCCAGTTTGAAGCAACACAAGGGCTATTTTGGGACGGACCTCGTAAGTTTGAACCGCGGTCAGATGACGAGGACGACACCTGAGCTGGAACCCCCCTCTCCACACCACACCACAACAGCGGGAGGACGTTTGGTCATGGCGGATTTAACGTGCAACAGACCCCCTTACACGACGGTTCTTCGGTGGAATAGGGTCTCGAACCTGAAACCCTCCGGCTCCGAGCCGAGACCTTACCACCAGGCCATCGCGACCCTCAAAATGTTCTGAGAAAAGAACTCAAAAAGAATAAAGAGATAGTTGCATTTTAAAGTGTCTCACAAATGTAAGAAGAAAAATAAGATGACCAATGGAAACTTCATTGACAATTGCAAAAAGCCTATCAGAAGACATTTAAAAATATTTATTTGAAATGAATTAACCCTTTCTAGGGTCGTGGGAAGTATGCTTCCTACCAAATTTATCAATCTTTGTATGAAATTATGTAGGTTGGCATAAGTTCTGACACATTTTTTTAGAAAGACAAAAACTTAGAGGCTTTAGTTCTTTATCTTACACAAAATGATGTGTCTTGGTTTGTTACTTAATTATTAATTAACCAAATTAATTAATGAATCAAATTCAACTTATCAAATAAGCTAAATGAATCCCTTTTCTTATTCTAATTTCAAGCCTAAAAATATTTAAACATTATATGGCTAGAAAAAAATGGCCCTTTAAAGGGTTAAACAACACGCTTAAAAAGTATAACTTAAAGGTTTGAAAACAAAACCCTCAAAACCTCATTTTGTTTTCTCTTCTTTCATTATTCTTTCCTATGAGTACAAGGATACAATAGGAATTAGAAGTCTAAAATAACAGAAAATTAAAAAAAAAAAAAATGTGCATTGTATACAAAAGAAAAGAAAGATAAAAGGAGATAAAAAAAGAAAAAAAAATTTTTTTTATTCTATAAATTTGTTATTTGCCGCGTGATTATTAACAGTAAATAACCATTCGTTATTTAACAGTTAATAAAAATAAAGTATGAACTATTACATTATTAAACATTATTATATAACTAAGAAATAAATCAAAAGCTGTAACTTAAATAAATTTAAATTATATACATATCCAATAAAACCCTTTGTCATTAGTAAAATAGTTATGTGTTTACAGAAAAAAAAGTTCCGCACTTAAAGAACTAATAGACTCTGATATTTTTAAAGCATTCATTTAGTTTGTAACGAGGCCAGTCAGCGGTCATCACAAGCAAATGGTACAAGCAGTTCGTGGTCTTTTCATCAAATTTGTAAACATCTATCAAATTTTGTGCCAAATCCAATAAGCGGATGAACGTTTGTCCATTTCTGTTTTCAGAAGAATGTAAAATTAGGTAATTCAAAAACGCATTGATGTAAATATATCAAATTTAGCATGTGAGTTTCTGACTGGAATTCTAGTTCTGTGTCAAATTTTGGTTTCAATTAACTGGGAAAAACGCGTCTAAAATACAAATTCTCTTTTATTAAAGCTTATGCGAGAAAGTTTTGGGGAGACCTCGCCCACTGATTTACCTATGAGATGCGCAGTTAGCTCTAAAATTTAGAATGATGCTGCGCATCTGAACAAACTGAGCATCTTTTAGGAAACGTAATTTTTCATACCTTTGCATAATTTTCTTTTAATATTTTTTTTATTACTGGCTAATATTAATAACAGTATTCATTCTGCCGACAGTTTAACAACATAGGATGAATAGTAAGTAAGCGCTGTAGCCAAATATTTGGCTTATATAGCTTTGGTTCCAAGTAAGAATATTTTCACCAGCTATTGCCAAAATTTCGTGCCAATATGGTATAACAATAGCCAAATAATGGTGCCAAGCCTTGGAACGCCAACACTAACGCCCTGATTATGAAAATGATCAATATTTACATACGAAGCAAACATCATATATGCAATTGTCCAATTTTCTCTTTTTTCCCCTACATTTTTTAAAAATAAAATTATTCAGTATTTTTAAAGTTCAAGCATTTAAAATAAATAATCACAATATTCTGTTTTTTTTTATTTCGATTAATATGTCTCAATTTATAATTATTTACATTTAATATTTAAGTTACGCTCTTATTATTATTATGTTTCTATATAACAATAATCTATTAAAATTATAAAGAGTTTCTTCGTATTACAATCGATGCACTCCGACTTAATTCACTATTCGTATAATTTGAGCAAAATCCCCCATTCATGTTTGAATAGAAACTTTCAAATAAAGGCTTAAATGAAATTTGTTCCATACAGAACCAGCTGAATGGAAATAAGTTAAATTTAATCAATTGAAGTCGCACAGAGTTTAAGCACATATATTTCGAAATTATTTAACCAATTTATACTTTCAGAGGTGTATCTGAAACTTTTCAAACAGTTATCGTTGAAAATTGGCATCAGTTATCGTATTTGAAGATAACTGATAGAATTCCACGAATTTATGCGATGATCGTTTTCTTTATAGAATGCTGTAACATCAAATATTGATTACAGTTGATTAATTGATTGAATACTGATTAAATATTTTTAGTGTTTGTGGTTTACACATGGCCAGAGATGACGGATTAGCTTAACAAACATTATCTAGAAGATAATATGGAGATTTTATCGTATTTTAAGGTAACTGATAGAATTCCATGAATTTATGCGATGATCGTTTTCTTTATAGAATGCTGTAACATCAAATATTGATTACAGTTGATTAATTGATTGAATATTGATTAATTATTTTTAGTCTTTGGGGATAACATGAAGGTGAAGAATTAGCTTAGCTAACTTTATCTAATAGATAATATGGAGTTGTATAGACCAGCTTACAGTCAGAGGAGTGATTTTCTCGAAAATACATCCTTTTTCCTGGGTGATGAATGCTTTGTTCAGATGTATCAACTCACAGGCAGAGTGTAAGTGGCTGCACGTTAACAACAGGACTACTCTAGTGATTATGTTAATTTCCCATTTCCGGTTAAAAGAACCAGAACTAAATTCGATTCATAATACTATAATTTCATAATTAGATAACTAGCAATTCAAACGACAGTTAAAGTTTTTAAAACTATATACGTACCTGCTTGTATAAAAATAGTATAAAATAAGAAATGTATAATTTGCTCTAAAATACAATAAATATGATTTTTTTTTTTAAAAAATTTAAAGTATAATTGGCATTTTTACTTATGCTAAAGTTTTAATGTATAACATTGTACTTTCAATTAACTTAGAGCTAACACTTAATCGCAGGTATTCTCAAAAGTGAACTATTTTTTTAATGTCTAAAATTTGAATGATGTTAATATATTTCTGTCTTTTAATTTTTTTTTATGAAAATTCCTAATGCAAGATTAATTTAATACACGTTTCTAAGAAAAAAAAAATATGTGCAGAAAAGAATTTTTTAAAAAAGTTTTCCATTGTTCGAATAAAAACAATTAATGAAAAATCAAGAATTACCCCCCCCCCACACACACACACCTCCCCACTTCCTCCTTTATGGTTCAAAAACTATTTGTTCTGAATACTTTTTTTAAATTCCAATTTTTAAAATCGCTTGTGCTTGATAGATAAATTTTGATAATTCTTACTACATATTTTTTTCGATTTAAACCTTTTTTTTTGGGGGGGGGGAGGTCTATTATTAATTATTGTAGTGAATAGCTTATAAGCCAGTTAACAGTGACGTTACCCGAGGAGTTGCTTTTGTATCGTGGTCATGTTACTGGGCAGCGAACCACAAGGTCCCAGGTTCTATCCTCGCTCATACAATCTACCACACCTATACGAAGTTCCATCTCAAAATCCGGCAAAAATAAGACTTTTCAATTTTATTGTAAATTCTGAAAAAGTAAGAATAATTTTGAAACAAATATTTAAATAGAAGCAATTTCTTGATTGTGATCTATAGGCTCTTAATGAGACTCACTGCAAAATTTCGAGATTTGGATTAAAGGAAAAATAAATAAATAAAAAGATTAAAATTTCTATTTTGACGCATCATAGATGATAATATTTTAACTTTGAATCATCAATCTTTATATTTCATTTTAAAAATTTACTCTTAAATATATAACAGTGATTACATGAAAGCACGCTTGCGCGCACACACACACGCACACAAATACAAGCACATACACAGATGCACACGGATGTACGCGCACACACACAAATATAAGCACATACACAAATGCACACGGAAGCACGTACACACACGCAAGCACGCACTCACCCACTCACGCACACACTCACACACAGACACATATCTAGCACACACGCGGGCGCTTGTGAAGGTTTAAAAGCCGGTATGAATAAAAACAAAAACACAGATTTTTTGCTTACAAAGGACAAATAATTAATACAGAATTTAAATGTTATTCATTTGACAAAGACAGTGATTACATGTCTTTACTAATTACCAATTCAAACCAGAATTACAATTTATTTCTTCTGCAAATTTGTTTGATTTTGCTTTTAAACAGCTTCACACTTTTCCTCCATTACTTCCGCCATTTATCTTCTTTATTGAGATTCACAACCAGCAGTTCAAAAACAATTGATTTACTTTGAAAAATATATTAGCTATAACCTTCTTTAAAAGAATAAACTAGCTAAGACAAAAAAAAAGGGGGGGGGGGATAAAAACTTCTTCCCATCTGCTTAAAATGAAAAAGAAAATCACAAAACTGATGGAGCCTTTTGTTGAAGAGCAAATATTCATTTTCTTATTGTTTCATTAAGAAATTGAATATCTGCTCTTCAAGATTAATTAATTATTAATTCAATTATTTAAGTCAAGGGGCTTAAATGATTCCCTATAGAGTGGCTTAATATATATATCATTTCAAAAATAGTATTTAATAAAAAATAGTTGAGCAAAAAACATCATGATTTTTTTTTAATAAAGAACAAAATTGTTTTTGGTAAGTAATTAGCAGAAATATAAGTTTAAATCTCATTTTTAAAGTTTATAAGTGTAATTATTGTTGGCCAAATTGATATATAGTGAATTAGGAAAGTTAAAAACTGATTATTTTTCTCAAATCATAGTAAAAATTTCATTAAATTATTTCTTTTCATTGTAGCTTAAGTATTGATTCTTGGAATGATCGAAAAATTAATAACTGTTGAGTTTAGTAGTTAAAAATCAATTATCATGGAGATTATTAATTCAAAGCTAGTTTTGACTTCCATTTTCTTTTACAGCGTTAATTACAATATATCTACTGTAAGAACAAAAGAATTCGAATGATTTTATTACATAATCTATAGATTTTAAAAGTATTATAAGCTCCCGATTTTCGAAAAATTGTTATTCAGAAATTTTTCAACTTTTTTTTTGAACAAATGAAATGTGTTTATGTATCTAAATAAAAATTGAAATAAAATAGCTATGATTTACAATAAAAACAAAATAATTTATTTTTTGCTTTAATATGTCTTCACTAGATGGCGCTGCTTATCCAAGTGCGAATGTTTCCATTCCCATTTTATTAGTTTCTAAGAAACACTCTCTCACACTCAGCCTCATTTGCATGGAATGCCCATTTATCTTTTTTCAAAGCACATCGAATTCAGTTTGAACTCTTATTATCACGGAGGTGTAATCTGACGATTTACTTTAGATCCTTTTCACGTAGCCAGTTCCCAAAACAAAGCGCAAGGCGCGTGCTCTGCGTTGTTTTTACCTGCGTAATGACCCGGTCAATTCTTGGGCAGTTTTTTTCTTTCTTTTCCAATTGTATCTAGAAGGATAAGAAATCCCAAGTGAGACAGTACTCAGACACATAGCATTGAATTAATGACTGGGGAGGGTTGCAGAACGTTGTTGCTTTCAGAAAGCGGTGTCGTGATAAAGATACAAGGAAAGGTCAAAGTTATTTCGAATAACAGCTGCTGTTTTTTCGAAATAATTACAAAAAAATTATCTCTTTTATTGCGGAATTGTAAAAGTGTGAGATAAACCACACAGAAAAAACTATTAAAACACCAAAACATCTGTCTGATACTAATTTTATGAATATTTTTTATAGCGATTTAGTTTTGCTGAACTATTCTAAATTATTCTAGATATTATTGTTATTAAATTTATTCTAAAAAAAATTACGACTCGAAATATTTAATTAATCTTAAAATAATTATTAAAAAATTTCATAGAACTTTTGTTTCCCTGAGTTTTATTGTCTATCGATGAAATATTTCTTTTTCCATCAATCTTTCTTTTTTGAGCAAAGAAAATCGTTTGGCATCTTTAAATATTGTATTAAATGCAAAATAAATTGATCCGATAAATTATTTCAGATTCGGTTTCACGTTCTTTCAAAGAAATCTGGAAAGTGAATATGAGATAGAATTTCCTCAAAATGATTTCGATAATAATGTCCATTACTATACTTTTTCCGTTTCATTCAAAAATAAATTATTCTGCTTTGAGTTTTTTTCTCTAAAAAAATAAATAAAGGAAACTGTACATCTTTGTGATTTTATACTAGTTTATCAATATATTTGCTTTCTAAAAAAATATTTTTCTCAAATGGTTATTTTCTCACTTTTTAAAAAATAATTATTAAAAATGTGCGATTTTAGTTTGAGTAATTAAACAATGAAAAATAAAACACAAGACTGTAATAAGTACAGAATAGCGATTAAAAAAATAATATTTTTCTTCGAATATATATGTATATATATATTTAAAGTGAGTAACTTTTCGAACAAGAGCAAGATATCAAGGAAAATATATATATAAATTTTACTTTAAAATGATCCTAATATTTATTAGTAATATTAACATTCTTAAAATAAGAAGATTTATACCCAAAATACTTAGATAGATTATGCTATCACGTTTTAATTTTATCTGTTTCGCTTCACAAATATAATCTTCTAAAATAGCAATAAACTAATCGCTTTTGTTGTCCAATGTATCACTAGATGGCGACACAACAATAAAATATCTGGGCAACGTAGCTACTTATTAACTTTCTTTCACCAAGTTGTAAACAACCATTGCGTCATAAGAGAAAAAGGGTTGCCAGATCTTCAGAAAGTACGCCAAGTAAAATTACCGGGAAGTAGAAACACGCCATTTTAGGAGAAAAAAATAAATAAAAAGCAAGGCAACGAGTTAATATTGCAAACAGGCGCACGTGTACGAATGGTATAAACTGTCATTAGTAAAGAGAAAGGTTGTATATTTTAAATTGCTTTTAGATTACAGGGTTGGAAATATGTTGTCTACTCGTCTCATAATTGAAAAGATTCCTGTGAAAAATTAGTGTTTTGATTTATTGTGTTATTGTTTAGGCAACACTAATAGTAAAAAGGTAACAGTTTGAGACTTACCAGAAGGATGGACATTGAAATAAACTATTCAATATTTTTTACTGTTTATTTTTAAACTTTAAATAATGTTCCTGCTTTTAAGTGAATGAAAACAGTCTTTATAATTCAAAAAGGTGAAAAATAACTGTAAATATGTTTAGCAAGCAGCGAAATTAAGTGAAATATTCTTTTTTATGTGTGATATATAAATATTTTTTACTACGGCAGCCACATTCATTTTTAAATGTGGTATTAATGACTATATTTATTATAATTAAGCAATTCAACAGATAAGCAATATTTTGTAAACATTTAGTTTCTGGAAAATAATTCAGAAAATTTTCTTTACAGATGCTTTCCTATTATTATTATTATTCGATGGATTACTGTTTGATTTAGGCAGTAGATATCATATATGTACCTTTTGATAAAAGATTCTGAAATCTTTATTATGATAGTTTGTTTTCTAATTACATGGCTAAGCTCATTTGATAATTTATGTTAGTTTTCCCATATGTTTTGTAAACAAGAATATCGTAGTTTTCAAAAATTGCACTTCCCTCAACAATATATATAGATTTTGAATGACTTTTTCATAAGCAATAACTACGTGCCGTAAAATTCCAAATTGAATTCAATTATAAAAAATTAATTTAAATTCAAATTAATAAAAGTTAATAAATAATTTTGTCAACTGTTGAACGTTTCCTTATTTGAATAAATCAATATAGAAATTTTTCATTTTTCCCCAAATAAAAAATATTATTTGTTTATTTAAATGACTCCAATAATTTTCATAATTCCATTTTCTGGTAACCATACAGTATAAAGTAAGGGTTTTGTCCCTTAATAAACCTTAGCAATAATAAAAACTAAAAGTCCTAAGCAAAAATAAAACCTTTCTTTTGAGTAAAATAAGTTTGATTTCTCAACCTTTTTTTACGTAAAAAATTTATTATTTAATTTCGGTTAATTTTTTTTTCTTTCAGTAATTTTGCAAAAATATGTATGTTTCTATTTATTTCTTACGACTCCTGATTGAGTAACACCCATAATTGTACCAAATTTTAATCAGATATTTAATGTTTAAAAACATTGCAATAACTACAAGAGCGTGATGAAACAGATAGCAACTTGGACACATTATACTGGATAAAATACTAGTACTATCATTATATTTCAGAATTCATAAAATTTGTATTTCTAACAAATTTAATTTTAGGTATTTAGTTTGACAGTTAGGCTAATCATTTTTTAAATCGACCTTAATGCAGTCCTCCTCCATCAAACAAGAATCAGGCATATATTGCTATAAGTAATAATGCTTATTTAATGAAGCAAAATAATAAGAATTTAATGCATGAAAACTTTATAGAAAACTGACTTATATTCAAGAGATGCGTGATATTCTCCATAGAATGAAAACACCATTCCGTTACTAATTATACATGAGAACGAAGCGTGACTTGATTTGTGATGAGCAGGTAATGATCTGTGATGAGCAGGTGATGATCTGTGATGAACAGATAATGATAAAGACAGAGTTTTATATCTGTCCCTCCACCCCTTCCGCTCATTGGGTCTTCTTATAGTTTTATTTGATTTTGGTGGGAAATATATTTTGGCCAGCTATATAATATCTGAAACTCACGATCAGCAGACAAAGATAAGCTGTAAGCAATCAAAAAAAAAAAAAAAAGACTAAATTCAATTGACTTATAATATTGCTATGGAAACCATATGGTAAGTGTACGGTGATACAAGTCTGTCATGCAGGATAATAGAAAAACGGTTTTTATTCTGCCAGAAAAAAACCGAACACTGTTAGCAAAAATCCAGGCACACTTTTAGATACTCAATACAAGCAGACAAAAAAAAAAAAAAAAAAAAAAAAAAAAAACTAGCTGTGTTTAGACTGCAGCTAGAGAGCTTGCTCCGATATCAACAATTCAAAGAGTGAAACGTTCCTCGTATGAGCATTTCGTTTTTTATAGTCTCCCAACAAGAATTGAAATTTTCTAGCAGGATCCTGCATTTTCCAAATTCTTCGTTTTTTGCTTAGTTGAAAAATGGTCATCAATTTACCGTAAAAATTGGAAGTCACTGACCTGACATCCCTAGACCATTTGTAAATTTGTCTTTTTAACGATGATTCAAAAATTGTAGGAAAGCAATATTAGAGATTCTTAATAATATAGTCGAGAAGTTTGCAATTCCATGGTTCAGTTTCATCAACAGTACTTGCATAATAACAGCCTGCAATCCGAATAATTTCAATACTTGCCAAGTCAACATTTGTAATAACTAATTTGTCTTCATAAACTTTCATGCTTATTAATTTTTGTATGCAGTATAGAAATGTATAGTATCTTCAAAAAATTCGAATTCCAGTTTTTGACGATTTGAAAATGTCTGTGACAAAGGCAATTCAAAAAACGCTTTAAGCTAGAGGGTTTAAATTTGGTATACGGTCTTAATACCGAATTTGTAGATTTCTATCGAAATTTGAGTAAGAAGTCCGTCTGTAAGGCCGTTCGAATATAAGTTAACACAATAATTACAAAACAAAGAGAGCTGGATAGATAAAATTCGGTACACAGATTTAACGTCTATAGGAAAAATACTTGTCTAATTTTGAGCCAAATCCAACAACGAATTGACTGTCTTTCGGACTGTACTTTCAGAAATATGCAAAAGCGATAATTCAAAAACACAATCACTCAAATATATCAAACTTGGTATTTGATATTGTGACTACAAATGCAGTTTTGTATCAAATTTTTGTTTCAATCAGTCGATAAAAACATGTCAAAACACAAATACTATTAACGCATATCAGGGACCAATCGCCAAATAACTCAACAAGGAAAACACGATGAATTCAGTAAAGATGCTAAATTCACGCTAAAAGTTCATGTTTCGTAATTATTGTACGTCAGTGTCATGTAAGCAGTCCTCTGGCAGGACAGGTTTATTAGAGAGTATAGAGAAAGTTTTGGGATGAGCAATCCCGCTGGTTTTCTTAGTAATTAATCAAAATATTTGTACATATTAAGATGTTAAAAATTAAAAATGGACAAACAATTTTTAAATTGTATCATGTGGCATGCATGATACAAATGTAGTTCAAAATACTCTGCAAGGCAATCCGTAGGATCTAGAGCTACCAAGTTTGGGTACACGGTCACTTCTTTAGCTGCAAATAATTATGAAGAAAATTATTTTCAAAATTTTTTTTAGTTTTTTTTAATTAATTTCAATTTTAACTTTTTTATCAATAAATTTGTAACGTACTATTATTTGAAAATCTTTTTTAATACCGCCTTAACATTTTGAAAAAAAATTTTCAGTGATAGAAACTTTATTTCCGAACAATTTTTCAAGAATCTGCACGTTTTAGATCTTCTTGAATCCGAAAAGCACAGCTTGGGAATTACGCGGGTCTCTGATCAAAAAGATTTTAATACACTTTGAGCTAGGCAGATGAGATTTAATTTATGGCCTTTACACCAAATTTGTAGATTTCTGTCAAATTTTGAATGAAATCCATTCAGAGAAAGAACTGCCTGTGTAGCTATCCGAATATATGTTAACATGATAACAACAAAACGGGGAGAACTAAATGGAAACAATTACACAGATTAAACATATGCCGGCGTCCTGGCATAGGGGTAGCGTGCCCCCCCCCCCGTGATCTGGGCGTCCCGGTTCTTCGTTGTTCCTCTTCTGTGTTCTATATGTGAGATGTGTGAATGTGCCCCTTTGTAAAAAGTCTGTCACATTCGTTTGTGCAGATGAAGTAGCTAAGTCGTACTCTTGGAACTAGATGGCGCTATTGAAAAAACAAGAGACGCTCACTCGGCTTAAATCGGCGAACTGACAGCGGGCTTGTAAAGTTCCATAAGTCACAGCAACAGCAACAACAGATTTAACATCTAAAATGTAGCTGCTTGTCAGATTTGGAACTAAATGCGTCGAGAGATTAATCATCTGCCGATCTTTACTTTCACAAACATGTAAACGTAAAAACGCAATGACTTAAATATAAGAAATTTGATATGTGATTTTTTTTTTGCTACAATTGTAGATCTAGCACGTACATTTATTAAAGAGTACATGAAAAGTTTCAGGGAAACCCTTACCGCTGGTTTAATTTCATATTACTTTTTCTTATGCATTAAATTTTTATTGAGATGGGTATTTATTTTAATTGTGAAGTCGGCTTTCACTGCATAATTTTAAGAAGAAATTTAAATTAACAAATTTGCATTTTAAAAACATTTTATTTTCAAGACCTGATTGCTGGCTTTTACTTCAAATGTAATTCAAATATTTCACATTTTCAGTCCCTTTTATATCATTCCATAAATGTGTGAACTTGATTGAATAGACGGCGAACAACAGTAACATTTTTTTTTACTCATATTAAGATCCAAACAAACAATTCACCCGTGTTAGGTACAAATAATTAAAAGCCTTAAAGTAATAATAATCCTGTGTAGTTACATTTATATTATAATTAACAGATTGTATATAAGATATTCAGATAATTACAAAATATTAATATTTTACGACTGAGAGAGACACACGCTAAAAAAATACATTTTAATAATTTGAAATATGTTGATGTATATATTATTTAGGCAAAACTCTGGGACTTTCAGGGTAAACAGGCCTATATTTGCATTTAGTTGGGGGGGGGATCTCCAGCGTGACAGTAGTGATCAATTAATTTATAAAGTGAACATCGGTCTACTAGTTTTTGAATAAAGCCGATTAAAAGCATAGCCAGAATAGACTCCCTTGCTTTCTTTCTCCTGTGTTGTCTGCATATCGTCACTGTACAAATACACCTTCTAATACATGGCGTCTAAAGGTCAGATGTCTAAAGGCAAGTTGATATTGGGCCATAGTTAGGACCTCCTACCATCACCATCACTCTACATGTATCGCAAAAGCATAAATGCTTGGAGTCTCTTTATAAGCTCCTTTTGACTACCAAGAGGAACGTTTTATGTTTACCACATTATCAAATACTGCTCATTTGATACTTTAGCATGAATGACGGTGTTTACCATTTTAAATCTTCATTTGATAATTATAATTTCCTATATCTAGTCTTATTAAAATATAAGAAATAAAGCGCAATAAGACCGAATTAAATGAATGCAAGAGCATCTAGAATCTAAGAAATATTTGACAACAGGATTTGGAAAGTGGCAATTATAAGAATAAATTTACAGCTTGGTACAACTCTAAACAGCATTTGATATAACTTTCCCTGCTACAGCTGATGTTAATGAATGGAAGTGAACTAAATTTCGCTTATAAACAGGAAATTAATTCAAATAAATAATTACATTCAAAAGTTGTCGATCGGAAAGTTCTCAATGATGTTTTGTACGAAAACATCGAATTCAATAATTGCATTGAATGCAGAGAAAGTGGATGCAGCAAAATGTCATTAAATTTGAGAAATGATAGCGGGGGGGGGGGGTTCTCCCTAAAACGTTTTCGCATATTTTCTAATAAACTTGACATGTCAGAGAGCACCTTATATGGCACTGACGTACAATAGTTACGAAATATTAACTTTTGGCTTGAATTGAGCATTTTTACTGAATTTATCGTGTCATCTTTGGCGAGTTCCCTGGCAATTAATACACTGAATGTGTTAATAGTATCCAAAATTGGAATTTCTGTTTGAGACATGTTTTTCTCAACCTACTGAAACAAAGAATATAAAACTTCACTTGCAAAATTCCATACCAAATTTGATATATTTAAGTCACTGCTTTTTTGAATTATTGCCTTTTCGTGTTCCTGAAAGTAGGGACAGACAGTCAAATCAATGTTGTATTTGGTTCAAAATTTGTCAGATGTCAACATTATAGATGTTAAATCTGTGCATCGAATCTTATCTAAGTAGTTCTTTTCTTTTTGTAGTTATCGTGTTATATTCGAACAGCCGGACAGACAAACTTTCTCTGAACAGATTTTGCTCAGAGAAAGTTTTGTTGCTTTTAATATATTGGAAGAAAGACGACAAAAATAATCATTCGTTTTCCTGCTACTTGTGTATTAATCGCATCGCAGCAATTAATCGCCAAAAAACTAGCCAAAAATTGAATTCGAGCAGGCATTGTCGTAATTATTGTTCACCAATAGCATATGGCCTCGAATAAACAAGTGCATTTATTATTATAAATCTTCTAATGATTTAATTATTTAGAAATATTATAAGTTTTACATTTGCAAATATTCTCTAGTCTGAAATATATCCAAGAAACGCAAAGATTAATAAAAATATAAAACACAATTTGTTCTGTTACAACAAAAAAACAGAAACAGAAACGGTAATCACATATTTTGAAATCCAATGTTTTCATCTAATCATTGGATTTCGAAATCGTAAAAAAGAAAGTTTTAGTTTTATTGAACAAAGTAACGATTTCAAAGGTTCGATTACTTTCACTTAGGGATTTGTAACTGCACAAAACAAAGAGTAGTCAGACTAAATTTATTTCTAAATGCGGAAATCAATTATGGAAGGGAATTATACTCGATGTTTTAATTTCTAGGTAAGTCTGCAAACTATTTGCTTGGAATAAAGTTAAACATTGAATAAAAAGTAACTGTAGGTAATTGCAATGAATATTGTTTTATAACATAAACACGTGCTTTAAAATAAAGGGAACTTTAGAAAGAGATTTTCGATACTGATTATAACACCGGTTTGCTGATTTAAAATAATTAATCTTGCTACAATAGCATTTGATAGTCTAATATAGCAAACGCCGAAAACTTAAAAATGGTAGACATTATACAGGGTGAACAAAAAGTCTGTAAAAGCTTTAAAAATTTATGAAACCTAGAAAATTAAGTAAAATAAAATTTAATAAAAATTGTTTGTAGATTTAGCTTTAATAAGTCGCGGTTTTTTTTTTAAGGTAAGAAAAAAAAACGATAGGTGACTTTTTGTACATAAGTGAAAGAAAAGACATATAAATAACAAAAATAATGTTACCAAATCATTTATTATAGCAATATGTGTTCCATATGTCCACCACCACAAGTGATATCACATTGTAGGCATGTCACAAATCCAGCAACGGCAGAGAACAGCATGTCCAGCTGTATATACATGACATCTCACGGCGGATTGGATGGACGGGAATGATACACATGGCATTTTAAATTTTCCCATAGCCTGATGGATGGCTGATGTCATATCTGGTGACCGAGTAGGCCATGGAAATTTGGTTTCTGTCAGCTTCCAATGCACTGCTAGTCCTGCTGCGGATTCTGACGCTAATGTTTCCATTTAGGCTGCAACGCGCGTCGAACGTGTCTGCCTTAGATTTAGTCGTTTGGACCTTACACGATCCTCCAGCGATCCAGTTTCTTCAAATCGCTGAACAAGTTTTATGAGACCTGCTACTATTAAAGGCTCTATTCTAGACTTCGCATTTTTCTGAAGTCGGAATTTACGCAATGCAACAGTCGTTGATTTCTGGTTCACGTAAAACAGCTTCACCAACAAAGTGTTATCTCTTCCACTCAATATCCCGGTTCACTTACATTTCATGCAACGGAGAACTGATTCTGGGTGAAGAGCATATATATATTTATAATCGCTTGTCTCATTTGCGTATTTCCAACTGACAGTTCCTAAAGTACAAAGCCTGAGTTCTGACTAAAATACGAGTGGATGAGTCATAGGAAGCAGTCGGACGAATAGTAGTTGATTATGAATTAGCAGGAGCGTAGACTGCCTTCAAACCGTTGGCGTCAGCTTCTCATTTTCTGTATTTCTTTCAGTAAACTATGTATTAGACATATCGCATTTGATTTTTCATAAAGTGATACATTATTCAATAAGATAATGCATTTCCACTGTTCAGTCATCAACTGTAAAGGAAATTATGATAATGGTCCAAAAGTGTCCGTTTTTCAATTCCTACTATTTGCTCACACTCTCCCTATATATATATATATCGTGTTCAAATTTTCGATCATTAATAAAATATTTTTTATCCATCCACTCAAGTTCAAATACCTTTTTTTTAAAACTTGTAGTGGATGAAACTGGATGTTAATACAGTTTTTTCAAATATTAATTAATAAATTAAATTTGTCCAGTAATTTCTATTTGGTCGCCAAATGGCCGCCAAGTTTTGAGATGACTGACGCGACACCTGATCATAAATAATATAAGATATATAAAAATAATATAAGAAAATAAGTAGGAATTGACTTAAAAATACATTTTTATATATGACTTGTTAAATTTCTGGAGGATGAAAAATTAAAAGCACAATGGACTCACAGGCTCCTTCGTGAGGTTTTCAAGGCAAACAAAAGCTCAAAAGTAAGTACAGCTATTCAATAATTTTCTTTAAAGATAATATTCATATAATTTTCAATTTGAATTTATATTTGAATTTAACAGCGAATAATTTTATTAATAACAGTTTGAATTGCGAGTCCATTTTCTATTTGTTTCAGCTTAAATTTATAGAATTTTCTTTCAATTAGTAAATTGAAAGAAAGATTCAATTTATTAATAAATTGAAAGATCGGTTGAATAATAATCTTTTATATCGACACTATAGACAAACATGTTTAGCAACAAACTGTAGACTATAGACAAACATGTTTAGCAACAACATAATGCATTCTTAAAGTATAATTTAAATTATGTTTTAATATTTTTTTCTTCTTACAAGTTAATTTTATAGATTTAGCAATGAAAATTTCAATCTGTTTTAATAGGAATTTAAATTTTGATTAATCTTTAACTCACTGTAATTTTATCCTACAATTTTAATTGCAGTTATTAAATCAACCGTATAACCCAAAAGTAAATATATGTACAGATAGGATAAATGCAACATCTCAATTCATAAATTTCGAAAGCATATATTAAAGAAAACGAAATTATAATGCAGTCATTTTTTTAATTTGTGGACATTTATCTACATCCTAAAAATAATTATATATATAATTTCATCGTTAGTTAATTCTAATTTATCCTCCACACTTTTCCAGGTCAATGATCTGCATTTTAGAGAGGAAGATGTTACAAGAAATATGCAATATTTTCATGAAGAAAGTAGCTGTATTCTGATAATGTATTTCTATGTAGTTTGTTGTAAAATATATATAATAGTTAATGAGTGATGCTGTGCGCACCTTGTTACACAGCAGTGTGTTTGCTATGTCCTTTTTGTGTATACAATTCTAACTTACTTTGCATAAAATAATTTTATTGACACAGTTGAAGTTCATTGAAAAATTTAGAAAGCCTTGATTTGTTTTTATCATGTAAAAATCTTTTTAAAATAAATTGACTTAAATAATCTTATTCATGATATTTTCTATAAAATTTATGAGAAAATGTAATAATTGCATTTGTAACATTCCCCGTTTCCCAGTACTGATAAGACATTTACAGCCAGCTGTGTCGTCGCTGTTACTTACTAAACTCCTCGAGATAGCCAAATGGTGGATCTTTTCACCTGGGTGGTCTCGCATCTGTTCATTAGCGACTACAGTAAAAGACAACATGGGGGATTCCTCATCCAAGAGATATTGATAGTACCTTCAAAGATAAAGGGATGTCCAAACATCTAGATGCTAGATGTTTCTTTTTGTGAAAGGACCTTCCCACGACCCACTGGCGCCGCTGACAGAGCATATGGCTGAACCCCGATTGGCCGAAGGAGAGCTCAAATGACCAATGTAAATTAAGAGACGGAGATTGTCGCCGAAATAAAGTGCGGAGATTTTTTTTAAGGGAGAGAAGAAACGAATTGCAGTAGACTGTTGGACTACGCCCACGAGTTCGGTGTCTGAGAAACTATCCCTGGAGTGGTCATGTTGATGTGATGGAGAACTGAGTTTCAAGAAACCTTCGATTTTGACTGTTGTATCTCCTACTACAGGTGTAAATAACTATTTATTTAACCAAGATTAGAACAAGTTGTTCTTTGTATGTATATAGGGCTGTAAAGTAAAGAATTGTCTGGAAATTCTGCTTCGTTATTTGATCAGTCTTGATCAGGACATTACACATTCCATATCTTTTAAGCAGTTTTGCATCTTGTCAAAACTTGCATACTTTATTTAAAAATGTTTTGAAATAAAACGGTTTGAACTGTTTTATTCTGGACTATTTAAAATTTATCAGAGAAATTTTATAGATATCGCACTCCAGAATATCTTTTGATTTGAATTTTTCTTCTTGTGAGAGCTTGTATACTTCATGTAAAAATGTTTTTAAATAAAATGATTCAAACTTTCTTATTCATGGCAATTTCTTTTAAGATTTATCAGAGAAATTTTATAGATATTGCACTCCAGAATATCTTTTGATTTGAATTTTTCTTCTTGTGAGAGCTTGTATACTTCATGTAAAAATGTTTTTAAATAAAATGATTCAAACTTTCTTATTCATGGCAATTTCTTTTAAGATTTATCAGAGAAATTTTATAGATATTGCACTCCAGAATATCTTTTGATTTGAATTTTTCTTCTTGTGAGAGCTTGTATACTTCATGTAAAAATGTTTTTAAATAAAATGATTCAAACTTTCTTATTCATGGCAATTTCTTTTAAGATTTATCAGAGAAATTTTATAGATATTGCACTCCAGAATATCTTTTGATTTGAATTTTTCTTCTTGTGAGAGCTTGTATACTTCATGTAAAAAAGTTTTTAAATAAAATGATTCAAACTTTCTTATTCATGGCAATTTCTTTTAAGATTTATGAGAGAAATTTTATAGATATTGCACTCCAGAATATCTTTTGATTTGAGTTTTTCTTTTTGTGAGAGTTTACATTTCTCATGCAAAAATATATTTTAATAAAAGTATTAAATTATTTTATGCATGCTTTTTTTAAAAGGGAGAAATAATATATATTAATTCTCCAGGATACGTTTAAACTAAAGTCTTATAATGACTTTCAAATGATGCATTTTATAGATATTTCGTAATATAATTGCTAGAATAAAATTCTAAAAATCTGATTTGAATTTTAAGAAATACTATAAAGATAAATATGCTTTCTATTTAACTGAACCATTATTTTATAACAGCCAAACGATGTGTTTACTACAGAAAAAGTATGAAACTACATCGCTTTCCCCATTAGGCTGTTGTGATCGACAGACTTCTTTGGATGACTCATTCCAGCCGTCTGGAGACTTTGTACTTTAGGAGGTGTTGTTTCCAACTAAGTCGTTCGTACCAGCGCCATCTGTCAGCCTTTTCAAAAAAAAATTCTTATCTTAAAAAAGTCTCACGACTAATCAATGCTAAACCTACAAACCGTTTTTTATTTTCGCTATTTTTCGGGTTTTATGAATTTTTAAAGTTTTTACGGACTTTTTACCCAACGTTTATTTCTGTTTATCATCAGTACAGATTTAATCCATGAGGGGGGGGGGGAAGAGCAATGACTCGTATTCATGTTCAGTTGCTCGTATTTCAGCTCAGATTAATTCGCTACAGTTCACACCTTTCGATGAAACTGTTTTTCATACACGTCAACGCTACCGTTGGTGTGGAGTGTACATTTGTCAGAAATTAAAATTTCGGAATTTTGATTGTAACAATTTCTAGTTGTAACTGTCTTTTCAAACTCAGCTTCTTAGTAATGACAAAATATCAAATATTTTTGTAGTTTTTGGCAGATAATAAAATCCATATTTCTTATATTTTCCAAAACATGACATCACGAATATATTCCAGGCTTTTAACTCGGCTCTCTTTATTTTATACTTAAAATCTACTCTTAATTGCATAGAAATAATAATCAGAACTCTGAAAAATAGGCTTAATATCGTCGCAATGCGCTTAAGGATAACTTCTGTAACTAAAATTGAAAAGTATTACTGTAAAATGTATTTCAGATTTTCATTTTCCCGTTTATGAAATATAGAGAAAGTATTGCAATTGTCAAAAAATTCGAGTTCGAGATTTTGACGAGTCTTTACGCTGTAGATGTCCCTGAGTTTGAAAACCACATTTTTGACATTATGTCTGCCCGTCTGTGCACAAAAAAGCTCAAAAATGCTTTGAGCTAGACGCATGGAATTTGATACATGGACTTATGACCATATTTGTAGATTTATATCAATGTTTCAAAGAAATACATTCAGAGGAAATCTGTCAGTCTGGTTGTTCGATTACAAGAGAACTCGATAATTACAAAAATCAAAGATCTAGGCAGATAAAATTTGGAACACAGATTTAGCATCTCAACTAAAAATGCTTATCAAATTTGAACCAAATCTGTCAAAAGGTTGAGCATCTGTCGGTCTGTACTTTCACATGCATGTAAGCACAATAACTTAAAAATGGAATGACTTAAATCGATGAAATTCGGTACGTTATCTTGTGACTACAACTGTAGTTCCTCGTCAAATTTTGGTTTTATTCATGCAGTAAGAAGGCGTTTAAAATACATGTTCACACGATAGATTCAGTAAAGATTAACTCTAAAGACATATATTTCATATCTAATGTAGGGGTCGCAGTGGCATGGTGGTAAGGTCTCGGCTTTCAGGTTCACGATTCTATCGAAGAACCGTTGTGTAAGCTCTAACTGGGGCACGTTAAATCCGTCGGGGCCAAATGCTTTCCGCTGCTGTGGTGTGGAAGTTTGGAGAGAGGGATGGCAGCCCAGGAGTCGACCTCGTCATCTGATCGCGACTCAAAATTACAAGGTCCTTCCCAAACTAGTCCTGGTGTTGCTTTAAAACGGGACGTTAATATAACTAAACTAAACTTCATAACTAATGTCCGTTAATGCTAAGCAAAGTATTTTCGACCTTCGGTAAGACCAATCCCATAGGTTTTAACCCTTTAAAGGGCCATTTTTTCTAGTCATATTATGTTAAAATATTTTTAGGCTTGAAATTAGAATAAGAAAAGGGATTCATTTAGCTTATTAGATCAATTTAATTTGATTCATTAATTAATTTGGTTCATTAATAATTAAGTAACAAATCAAGACATATAATTTTGTCTGAGATAAAGAACTAAAGCATCTAAGTTTCTGTCTTTCTAAAAAAATGTGTCAGAACTTATGCCAACCTACATAATTTCATACAAAGATTGATAAATTTGGTGGGAAGCATACTTCCCATGGCCGTAGAAAGGGTTAATTTATTAAAATTAGGGACAAAACGTATGGAAATAAATTTAATACCATTGACAAGCTTATTTCTTGAATTATAAAGTTGTGTAAATAATGGGTTTTGTATGATAACATGCACCAAAGTTATAGCGTAAAAACTTGAACATTTTGATAATTTTTTATTAAAATTTAATTAAAATATTAAAAAAAAAACTCCTTTCTTAGTAAGCAACTTCTCCCCAAGAAAAGAGTAGCTTTGGGCCCACTAGGCAATTCTGCGAAATATTTCGGACAATTCTATCAAACAATTTTCTACATCTGCAGATCGCAATGTAGGAATATTTTGTCAGCTTATAAGTCATCATCACCATATTATGAATTTTAAGCACTACATTTTTCATGGAAATTTTAAGCCCTAAAAAATGTTGCCTTGCCACTTCTTTTTAAATAATGACTTTTGCAGGCTCATTTTTAAATTCCCGCGTTGAACTTAACTGTGACTGCAGCTGTTAAGTGAGAAATAAAATAGCATTAACTCCATGGGTAGCAGGCATTGTTGGCTTTTGAAACTTCCATAATTTTTACTTTGTGTTCAGGATTCCGACATTCAAGAAACGCCCTGTCGCTTTCTTTCAGAAAAAAAGGAAGACTGCAGATCATGTAACCCCCCCCCCCCTTTTTTTTGAAGGAGTTCTGTTAAAACTTTACTGACATTTTTTTTTATTCCAAATCTCTGCTATTGTAAATGAATGCGAAAACTCGTTTTTAATGAAATGATACATTCACTACGTGATTTTAATAATAAAATTTGCTCAAGGCTAAGAACCCAGTTTGGAGAATTTATAGGGACAAAAATTTTAGTCTTTTTGAAAAAGTAAATAAATAAATAAAACGCGTAATGGTGGCGTTAATTCTTTTGTGCAAGTCTGAGCCCAAGTGCTTTTTTCTTTTACCTAATTTCGTCACATGAAGTTGAACCAAAATTTGAATAAATGCCGAAAAACACCCTAAGACCTTAATTTTAAAAAAACATTTTCACCTTTCTTTTATATAATAAGAATATGGTTGTAATCGTCAAATAATTTGATCCCGATATTTTGATGAATGTTCATGTTTTAGATAAATTAATTTTTACTTTATACTATTCGAAGAATAGAAAAAGTATTATAATCGCCAAACTGAACTCCAAATTTTGAAACAGTATTATAATCGCCAAAATGAACTCCAAATTTTGAAAAAATATTATAATCGCCAAAATGAACTCCAAATTTGGAAAAAGTATTATAATCGCCAAAATGAACTCCAAATTTTGAAGAAACTCCATGTTTCAGACTTTCCTGATTTACATTTTTGAAATTCTGTCTGTCTGTCTATGAGCATGACAACTTAAAAACTCTTGTAGCTAGACAGATGAAATGTTGTATGAGGTCTTTAAATCAAATTTGTAGATTTCTGTGATATTTTGAAAAAAAAAATTCATTCGCAAAAGATTTTGTCTTTCTAAATGCAATTGAACACATGAACTTGAAAAAAAGAAAGAACTAGATGCATAAAATTTGGTAAATGGTTTTGATATTTAAATTGCAGTATCACATAAAATTTTTAACTGATTCCACTTAGTGTTTCTCTATCTTATCATCAGTACAAACGAGCAGATGTAAATATGATAGTTCAAAGACGCACTGGCTAAGGTAAATGAAATTTTCCGTGTAATTATGTTGCTAAAATTGTGATTCAATATCAAATCTTCGTTTCTATCTGTTTGCAAACTGGTGCCAATATTTCACACAATTCTTTTTTCTTCATTTCATTGAGGAACATAAAATGTTCATATATAAAGCCATGAAAAATAATTTTGAGTTCTTATTGTGTTTATGGCTTACCTAAGATCCCTTCCCTTATTATGCGGAAGAAAGGAGTGATAACAGTTTATTACAAAGAATGCGAGAAAGTTTCGGAGATACCACTCCTGCTGGATCTATCTGTCTGTAAACAAGATGATTAAAAATTCCACAAACCAAATGGATAAAATTTGAAATTTGCCTCCTTTCATTTTTTTATGTCAGAATTGCAGATTTTTTACATTTTTTAAGTGAAATTCATCAAATAAAAGTCTGTCAGTTCGAGTGCATGTAGACATTATAATTTCAAAACACAAATTAATTGATCAAAGAAATCTAGCATGCGATTTTGTTACTTGTTGATATTTAAGGAATTTTAAACTAAATGCATCTGCTGATCGACTATACGCAAATCTGTGCACTTGTTCTGATATGAAAACGATAACTTAAAAACGCAATCATTTTGTTGTTGTTGTGACTTATGGCACTTTACAAGCCCGCTGACAGTTACCTGTCAGCGATTTAAGTCGAGTGGGCATCTTTTGCTTTTTCAGTAACGTCAACTAGGGCCAAGCGTACCACTTAGCGACTTCATGCGTCGCATTCGCTTGCACAACCCCTTTTTACAGGGGGGGGGGAGATTCGCACACCTCACAGATAGAACACAGAAGAGGAACAACCATGCGCGAACCGGGACTCGATGCGTCGCATTCACTTGCACAACCCCTTTTTACGGGGGGGGGGGGGATTCACACACCTCACAGATAGAACACAGAAGAGGAACAACCATGCACGAACCGGGACTCGAACGCGGGACACTTAGGTTACTGGGTAGACGCCCCTATGCCAGGAGGCCAACAGATAATTTTTTTAAATAGATAATTTATCAATTTGTGATCTAAACACCGAAACTATGGATTCGTAAACGAACGGAATATCTGGGATTTTTTTTAACACATTCGTGTGTATGAGGGGGCATAAATTGAAAAGAAGCAACTAAAGGACAGGCCAGAAAACACATAAATGATAGAATAAAAAAGAGAAGCCGTGTGTTGATTATCTCAAAATTCTTCGTCAAAATACACTATTCATAAGATAGTCAATCATTCCTGGAAGCTCTTGCTGTTCTTTAGTCTATCTCAACTACGACCCAGGGGGTCTTAAACATCTGGAGCTCTTTAAGAGCTCAAATTCACAAAAGAAATTCCCATGAACTCCTTTAAACTGTTATCAAGTTTGATAACATTTGGTCCAGTAATTTTCCTCTTATGACCATTTCAAAATGGAACTTTAATTATAACCACCCTGTATATAATTCTATCTTTGCTTCCTTTTTACATTTTTTTTAAACAGTGGTTCAGAAAAAAAATGATTGAACTTTATGGCTTATATACTCTAGTAAATCGTACCCTTTAATACCCCGGATTGAAGTTCAGATGATTTTTTGCACATTAATTTATACATATGAAAGCTGATGTAAAAATAAGCAAATATAAAAATTACAAAGGAAACAAACGGTTGTTTAGTTTGGTTATTTTATCATCCCGTTTTTAGAGCACCTCTAGGGCTACTTTGGAACGGAATTCCTAATTTTGAACCATGGTGAGATAACGAGGACGTCACCTGAGTTGGCACCCCCTCTCTCCAAACTTCTACACCACACCAGCAGGATAACGTGTTTCAGCGTGCACCAGATCCGCTTACACGACAGTTTGTCGGTGAAATCGGATCTAGAAACTGAAGTCCTCCAGTTCCGAAGCCGAGACCTTGCCAATAGATCACTGTGGCCCCAGGAAACCAGCGGAAAGGGTCTGCCTGAAACTTTCTCGCATACTTTCCAATTAAGTTCTTCTTCCCCACGCCTCGTATAAAATTATGGACATTGGGTAAGGCCGCAACTGCCTTTCATAGCATTAGTGAAATTTTAGACGGAACAACAATTGTAGTTACAATATAACATACTGAATTTTACTACAGAAGTCATTTCGTTTATGAGTTTTATTGTTTTTACATGCATGCAAAAGTACAGACCGATAAATGGTAATTTTTTTTTAATTTGATGAGAATCAATATTTTAGAAACTAATACTGTATAGTAATATTTATGTATTTACTCTTTGTATGTGGAATTATTGTGTTCGCTTATAATCAAATAGCCAGCCAGTCTTCCTGTGAATAGATTTCGTTCAAAATGATATAAAAAATCTACAGATTTGATCTTAAATGTATATATCAAATTACATCCATCTAGCTCAAAGCAATTTCTGGTTATCGAGCTCACAGACGGACAGACACAATGTCAAAAATGTGTGAAGATTTGTCTAATTCTGGATTTCAAATTTTTCGTTGATCACAATACTTTCTCGATACATCGTATACAAGAAAATTTTAAAAAAAGCAATTAAAAGTAATAATTTAAATAATGCCTTTAAGTTTGGCAGTACAACAATATAACTTGAGAGGACAGAAGTCAATGCGCACATTGTAAAAAGAGTTCCGTCAAAAATGTAGATAATTTTGGGCTTTCTCTCTAATTATTAATCCACCAAAGTAATCCGAATGCCTTTATATGAAAAATTTAATTCACTGTATAATGCCAAATGAAAATGTTGTATTGCTTGGATGTCAGAAGTATTTAGTATCTCAGAGATCAATCAATTTCGTCCAGAAATAGGAATTACAAGATTTCTGGAAATTTTCTTTTCCTTAATTTATATATACCAACCAAGTTCGACAGAAGTAAGGAAAGCGCTTTTCCATTTCACTTCCTTAATATTTATATTCTAAAATTGAGACTTTTAATAAAAGAAATGTCAAAAATTAAATTGCTCTCTTTGATAAATTTTGATAAAAATTGCAAAGAAATATATACATTTCTAATGTAAAAAATTTTAAAATACAATTCGGGTCAGTAACAAAGAAAAAACAGGATGAAAATTAATCAGATGGAAAAAAAATCACTTAGAAAAAAAAAACCCTGCAATTTTTAACATACTTGAGCACGAAACGAATTTATAAATATATTATTATACGGAGAAAAAAAGAAACTACTGTAGTGATTATGTTTCTGTAATTATAACTTTTGAAATACTTGGATAATTTATTATATGTTTCTTGCTTTTAGACTTCAAACATGATAAATGACTTCCAATGACTCCAAAAAATAAATAATTTGATTAAAAAACATTAATTCCAAGATTAGTTTAAAAGGCTTCTTGAAAGCTTTACTAATGAAAAACCAGTTCAAAAATTTTAAAAGCTTAGAATGAAATAGAGCAATAAAGAACAAATTCATCTTGAAATTAAAAGAATGTCAATGACATGATTAAATAGCACATCAGTGTCATGCACAGAAAAGATTTGCTGCATTTCAAAATTCAAAACCATCTGTCTAAAAATAAAATAAAAGAATGATGGAATAACCATTATAGTAGATTAAATCAGACATAGGAAAAATAAAGTTTGAATAGTTTTGGCAACATGCTGAAGAATCGTTTGCACACCTGCAGGTAGTAAATGTCTGAGATGGATGGAATGAAATTGTTCGATTCAAATTTCAAAGCGGATAACTAAAGTTTGTAACTACATGTTCGGTTTTTATTATAGTTTTGAAAGGTATAATTTGCGTTAAGAAATTCGTGCCGGTTGTAAAAAATATATTTCTTTGAAATATAGTCGTAGGTTAAATGACCTATGACTATAAATAATTTAAATTCTACGGAAGTTCTTTTTTTTTCGTACTAGACAAGAAATGCAGTATAAAAGTTTTAATTTTTTTAAAATTCCTTTAATACATTTTAAAACACAATATTTGAAAAATTGTACTTCTCTATATTTTATTTTAAACAGCTATTTTCATTACTTCAAAAATGCGTAACAGAAAAAAAAATTTGAAACTTAGTGTAATGTTAATGAATTCAATTTTGAATAGTTACCCATCAATTAAGAAGTTTCTTGCAATAATTTTTCTAACCAAGCACTGAAAAAAAGTACTATAAAATTTTAAATACCCAATTTAGGCCTTGCTATCGCATGCTTCTGATCCTAGAGTACGAGAATGAGAAGTTGTAGTATAAGAAATAACTTCTTAGTTCTCTTAACGATGAAGAAATATAGTTCTGATTTGGTAATGGTTCCACTGCCAATGACAGGACGTACCTTCGTGTGAAAGCTCCATAATTTTAGATGCTCATAATAATGTTTATTTTTAGCGGAATTTACAGGATGCCTACTTGACTTAGACATTTCTTTTTCTGATATCGAACTTTGAGCTACGACATTACATCTTAGACTTTTGAAATCGATATTAGAAATGAGTTTAGTTTTGTTTTGTATTAACCTCGAGTTCCTTTCCTCGGATGTCGAAAGCAATATCCAAATAACTGAATAAAATACACATTCCAGTTTTTTTTTTGTTCTGTTTGTTCTGTTTTATATTTACTGGCAGACAAATATTATTCCAGAAAAAATGCATTTAAAGCCACGGAAAGGTATATATATTGTTACAAATCTTTAATTTTGCTATCCGGCACGGCGTGCTGAGCTTGGCGACCATTTGGCGACTTGGCGTTGAATTTGGCGAGTTTGGCGACTAAATGGATAATACCAAAAAGTTCGAGAAGTTTCATGATCCATCCAGTAATAACAGAGATACACTCAGATACGCCCTGATTGGTCAGAAGATTCTAGCCCCGCCTCCCGGAACTATAAAAGACGGGCACTCAGAAGCTACGAAGAAGTCGTGTCGTGTGTATCGGAAGAAGTCGTGTGGATCGTAAAAAGAGGCGGTGTGTGGTGAGAGTCGGAGTCGCCGACACGTAGAGGTCTTGGAGGATTAGACAGCAAGAAAGCTGCTGAACTATAGCAATTAAATGTGCTGCGTCTTTTATAGTTCCGGGAGGCGGGGCTAGAGTCTTCAGACCAATCAGGGCGTACCTGGCTGTATCTCGGGTCTTAGTGGATGGATCGTGAAAGTTCTCGAACTTTCCAGTAGTATCCATTTAGTCGCCGAGCTGTTGGTTTTGTCTGCTGACACCCAATCAAATAAATAATTTAGTTACATAGAGTAGCAATATTAGTCAAAAAGTGCTTAGAGTTGGTATATCTTAAATATGTTGCCTTTCATCTAGTTAATGCTATATCAGATATACTTTTACTAATAGGAATTATTGTAGTTTAATTAGGATGTCTCGCTGTGCTTTCCATATAGTTTTCACTCAGATTTCGCACAAACATCCATCCCGTTCTATTTTACTAGAGAGAGAGAGGAAAAAGATCCATTTTTTTTTTTGAAAATTGCAAACAATAATTTAAGAAGTTTTTTGGCAATAAAAAAAGGGATGTTCTTTCAGCATGGGATAGTGAAATGTAGCACAAAATAGCTAATTATTATCAAATAAAATGGTGCTTAATAATAGTGCTATATAATTGATTAAGCTTTGTTGTTAATATATTTTTTTCCCAATTTATCTCAAAAATCGAAAATAACTTAAAAAAAACCTATTACAATATTATCGGTAATGAGATATAAGCTCACTTCTTATATAAAGCAAAGTATTTGCTTGTGGCATTGACAGTCATAAATAAGAGAAGGGCAAGCAAAAAATGAAAAGAAATAATTTCATCTTGCTTTTTTGTTACAGAAGCAAAAGTTGAAATGTTACATTAATGGATAAGAATTGCTTCCATGTTAGAGTAAATGTAATCGCACATCACGTCATTTAGTTCCAGAACTATAAAGTCATATTCTATATAGATCTAATTGGTTCTATTGTCAGTACTTTCTAATGTCTATTCATTACGATTTTCTATTGGCTGTATTTCAATCGCATTTGAAGTGTGTATTTTTTAATCTAATTTAAATCTTAATTAATTTCCTAAATTTTATCTTAATTTAGCCCGTGTTAACTTCATTTTAAATATTTTTTATTTCTTGATCAAATTCTCACTTTTTTATTTAATTAATGATACACGCGCTTTATAAAACTGCTGAATTCAGTACATTCTCACGTCCTGAGCGAAGGGATAAAAATTCCTAATACAGCATTCTTTTAAATATACCTAAGATTCCTTTTCCTGTCAAAGAAATCCTTATCAAAATCTTATAGTAAAGTCATTGCAGGGAAAAATGTCGGTCTCTTTTAACCCTTGCATCGCGAGGTGGACTGACGTATCTCTTACCGCTTTTTATCTGTGTAAATTATGCCTGATGAAAAGAAGTGAAATTAAAATTTCAATCGTCTCTTCTTCTGGGCCAAGCATCTACTAAAATGTGTTTACCAACACACACACACACACACACACACACACACACACACATGTTCTACTTTTAATGTGTAAATAAAAGCTTTTAATTATGATCCAAGAGATTCTGAAATGATTATTGCAGATATTTTATAGTTCAGTATAATAATATAACATAAAGAAAGCAAAACTCAAACTCACATGATAAGTTGCGGTTTTCTTTCGCGTTATATAAAGCATTTATCTTGCCAAAATGAAAATGCGTGAGAGAAAAGCAACTAAAAAGTGAATACGAAACAGAGCTACAAAAAGTTGATCGCTAAAAGCTTGACTTGTCTGACATTTTTTATCTTATTTCCGCTGGAATCGAGCCAATAAAAAATATCGCATATAATACAAAAGTATAGCTACCCTTTCAAGCAATAATCTACTTATCTTCAAATGTTTAAATCATTGCCAGTATAGTAATTAATCATTTCTTTTTATGTGTCTCTTTAGAATAGGCGCGGTTCGAGAAAGGGCTATTCTGAAATTTTGTTTATATGTTGGCAGTTGAATATTCGACTGTAGGAGAGAGGGAAACTTTCTTTTAAAAATAATAATTTTAAAATTTATTTGATAAAATAATGGAAATTAAATTCTTTTTATAAATATTGAAAGGAATATGAATTTTTTTCTGAAATAGACAATATTTTTCAGCAATACGGGGTGGCATCACATCTTAATAGAATAAAGTAAATAATATATGTTAACTGTGTGACATGTATGTTACAAAAATCGCTCAAAATATTCTACAAGCAAATCGCTAGAGGTAGAACAACGATATTTGATGCGTAGTTATTTCTTGAGAGAGAATTTCCGTAACGTAATTACATTTTTCGTCAAAAATTTATCAAATTTTCTTTTTATTTATAAATTTTTCCTTTCAAAACCGTTATTATTAAATTCAAAATAACATATTTCCAGCGATTCTAGTTTTATTTCTGGACAATTTGTTTTGCTCTAATTCTAATAAATTAAAAATATTTTATGTATATTTTCAACAATATTATTTAGAGTTTTAATAAATGCTCTTTATGTCACGATAACCCACTTGTTGTCACGATTTTAATTGAATTTTTTAAAAATTCTAAATGTTATCGTTGTTATAAATTTAATAGTAAATTCTAAAAAATAATATTTAAAAATATTAATATGAATCAATCCTAATTCGTTATTATGTGAATTTGGAAAAAAGGTTCAATTTTTAATTCAAAATCAATTTTTATTTTTTATTAAGAGTTTATAAAGAGTTTATTAAGACTTATTTTTATTAAGAGTTTTATTATTTCGCTTACAGAAGGATCCTTCTCTGAAGCAATTTTGAGGTTATGTGTAGTATAATATAGATTCCTCAGTAGTGTGTTCAACTTCAAGCAAATCACTAAATTTCCCAAAAATAGAACACTCCGATATTTGCCATGTTTTCACTAATTTAGACTGAAGCATTTTTACTCACAGCAAAGCATTCAACATTCAAGGACAAACTGACGAATCAGTTACATAATAGACGGAGGGTAGACGCCAACTCAACTGAACTCGGCAAAGCTACTGATTTGAAACCAACTCTGCCCTTGTCCCTGGACGCAGACAAATCTCCGCCTTATCTCAATAACAACTGCTCCGGCGACGACTCAGTGCCATGCCAGTGCAATAGTAAAATTGTTTTTATACTTTTATTCATATGACAATGCCTAATGCAAGCTTTTTATTTCATAATCAAAGCACGCAAAAATCCTTAAAAAGTTGCAAAAAGTGAGTTTTTATGAAACTTTAACACGTTCATGCGGCACCTCAAGATATACTCTAATTTTTTTTAAATTTTTTATTTATCTTATCTGTACCAAAAGGCACCTTTTCCACGCTATTACAAATTAAAAATCAAAAGTTGATTATTTTGTAAAAAAACTTAAATATAGCACTTAAAATATAGCACACATTTCAATTTTATGAAACTTTAACTTCCTTGCGGCACCTCAAGGCCTACTCCAATATTTTTAATTTGTTTTATCTGCTCCAAAAAAGCAACTTTTCCGCCCTGTTACAAATTAAAAATCAAAAATTGATTTTTTCGTTCCACCATAACGCACATATTTGGCATCGAAAATTTTTTCAACAGCAATGAACGGTTGATCAGGCGTACGTTTTAAAACAAAAAACAATTTTACATCCTTAAGCGGCGAAGTCGCAGATTTTTATTAAATTGTGAAAAATAACCATTATTGCTCATTTCTTAACCATTACCAATGAATCAGACTTTTTCAAATAAAAAAGGAAATCAAATTGAGCAAATTTCCAAATAAACTGAAACATATCAAGAACCGCAAATCATATCGTTTTTCAACATACAACAAAGCATCGAATAAAGAGTATCATTCTTTAAATAAGTCTCAAAATTTATCTTGCTAAAAATGAAGAATCAGGTTTAATATGTATTTCTTCAGAAATTGAAAACCTTTCGCGGCCGCCAACTTCTAAGAACGGCAGGTTTTGCTGAAACAGAAGATGGCTGCTATAAAGAGGTTTTCTTACATTCGATATTTCATTTTGAACGATTACACTGCAGTGTTTTTGAAGTAATATTTGTTCTTATTTTTTTAGTAATATTTCAGTTAAGAAAAGTTTTAAAAATTCTATTATGGAATAAATTGCCATTATGGAATTAAATTTAAATTTAAATTTCCATTATGGAATACACACACAGTAAGTACCACAGTAAGCATCTAAATGGAATATACAAATGCAATTGTCGATACCAATAAAAAAATGTACAATTATATAATATTCGTATTTAAATCTCATATTATCTGAATAATTCAAATTACTTAAGTTAGTGAAAAGAGAAACATATAAAAAACATTGCACTTTTTCATTCTTGGATTACAAATAACAAATAAATCTAAAAATATTGAAATAATAACAATTTAACAATTAAATTTCAAAATAATAATAACTCACCAATTATATTTTTAAATAATAATGATTTGATTTAAAAAATAACGATAAAAATAATTGAAATAAAAATTAACTATTTTTTTTTAAAGTTTTTTCACCAATTCGAGGATTTACAGGAAAAAATAAAATTCCTTAAAATGTAAGAAAAATTCAAATAAAAATAGAAATCTATGATCGCAAATTTCAAGTTATCATAGGAGAACATTATTATTTTTTAAGTGATTATTTCTCTTAATTAATTTTAGTCATTAACCAGTTTAAATCGGTTTGAAATAATCATGAGACTTATCTATCGGTCTCTGTCCATATATATATATATATATATATATATATATATATATATATATATAAGCATAATTTTTGAAGCAGAAGGTAATTTCGAAGACAGCGAAGACACTTCCGATTTTTAAATTTTGTTTTATTTCCGTCCCAGTAGCGATGATTTTTTTGCACAAGAAAAGCGACGAGAACAACACAGAACGACACAAAACGAAATGAGGAAAAGCTAATGAAAATTTTATCCCTCTGAATATATACTGTGAGATTTCAATAGGAATTTCTAACACATGTCAATCACAAGTAAGGGAAACACATGGATCTTTTAGTGGAATTTGTTTATATCAGCAATCGGCTTTTAACCGATTCAGCAATTTTAGAACTCATTTTGAATTAATTAAACAGGAAAAGTGGAATGGGATCAGGAAATAAGAGAACATTTTAGAATGAAATTAATATAGGCCAATTTAAGACAAAGCTTTTCATTTTCAATTTTTTTGGTTATCAAACAAGGTTTTTAAGATTAAGATAACCGATTTTCATATGAAATAACAGCTATCATGTCATTATAGTTCTACGTCAACCTTTTAAAAACGCACCTGCTGCCAAAGAAGCATACATAATAATAAAGAAATACTGGTAAAACTTTACTTTAAACGTTTAAGATCAACCTTTAAAAAACGCATCTGCTTTCAAAGAAACATACATGATAATAATGCAATACTGGTAAAAGCAGGTAAAAAAAAATATGCGCGATTAAAAGATGATGAGGAAAATTGCCATTTATGCTTTATACGTTGCCTACACGATTTCGAGCTTCAATATTCATTGCTTACGCGATTTCGAGCTTCAATATTCATTGCCTACGCGATTTAGAGCTTCAATATTCATTGTCTTCGCAAGTTTCAAAACGCCCTAATCAAAACAACATCATGTTCTCACATGATAAAAGAATAAGCATTTTTGTTTATAAAATGAAACAACAAATGAATGGAAAGAATCAAATCTTTCATAATTAATTATTATTATAAAAAATAAAATAAAAAGAGAAATTGCTTAAAAATATTCAAATTTTATATATATATATAATTTTTATTTCGAATTTAGTCAGTAATAATGAAAATTTTAAAGAAATCATTTTTCAGCAACTTGATGAAGATTTCAGTATATAATAGAAGTTAAAAGATTACAACAAACAATTTGATTATAAAAATGACTACGACTTTTAAAAAAGCAAATATATAATATCTAAAATTAGAAGAAATCTCGCAGAATATAGAAAAAAGATAATAAAAAATATAAATAAATAAACGGATATTTATTTATTTATATAAAAAATGCCGTTTAAAGATAGAATAAGAAAAGTATTAATAAAAAATTACTTTGGAAAATAAATGGATGGAAAAAGCATATTTCTTTAAAATCACTGGATTTAAACTGATGAGCGTATTCAACATGTTTTTAATTTAAGATAAACCTTACTCAATTAAGAAAAGTAATGAAAAAAAATTAACAAGCTGATTTTAAAGCATTTTTCATGCACTTTAAGGAACCTGGATTGTTAAAAAGAAACTTTTATTATTATTAAAATACTTCTTACAGCGACAATTCAATGTTAATTTTAGTGGTGAAAGTATATAAATAAAATATATTTAAAAACCATTTAAATAATATTTTTACTTTATGTCTAAATAATATGACATAAAATATTTCTTGAGTCAACAACTGACTACACTGTAACAGTAACAATATTCATTTGTAGATACAAAAATTTTAAAATCTTCCAAACTCGTTCATTTTTGTATCTCAGATGACTTCGATGGAAAATTTTATTTTGCTTTTTCAATTTAAGTACAAAATAATTATTTTGAAAAATTAATGATGCGGTTTTAAAAAAGAGTTTTCCCAGAAATGGACATTTAATCTTATAGTATAAAAAAGACAGTTCATTAAAATATTTCATATATTTGATTTCTGATTTAATATTTTGCAGTTAACTCAGACAGCCATTAATCAGACTTGAGAAATGTATTATTTTTTTTAGCATATTTAATGGCAGACGATTTTTTTAAAATTAAAATTCTTTGTAATTCCCCTTTTTTTTAAACAGAAAAATAATGTTTGCGGTTTTACATTTGAATCAAATGTGAAACATTTTAATGTATAAATAAATTTTATTTTCCGTCTGAAATATTGAATTAAAATTCGTCGAAATTTGTCGAACCCTGAAATATTGTCATGGTTTATATTATTGTTCTTAAATGGGAAATTTTTCAATAACATTGACTTATTATATAATATTTTAAAAAAGATTTTCAAGACCGTGGATTCAATAAACGGCTCAAAATTACGAGAAAAATGTCTTCCAGGAAAATCCATTAATTTTCTTAGTTTGAAGCTTGGCATATATATATATATATTTATATATATATATATATATATATATATATATATATATATATATATATATATAAAGAATAAAAGAATGAACTATGTATTGCAATAAAGATAAATCAATTTAATATCTCATAAGAAAATTATGAATTAGCTTGTGACTAAATTTGGATATCAGACAAGTTTTCTACTTTATTATGAACTAGCCGCCTTTGGCGACCAGCCGGTTCGCCAATCTTAATGTTCGTTAAAATTTTAATAATTAAATATTTTATGCAATTCCAACTTTAATAGATTCTTCAGCAAAATATTTTAAAACTTCAAATTTTGATAGTCATATAATTCACTCATAATATTATAAAGGCCTTCAGTCATAACGTGATATGTATCTCTCTCATTTTCTGTTACCCCTCGTAGAATTTATGCTTTAAATTAAAGTGTAAATGATTCATCTGCAATTAATATAATAATATTTTTTACTGAAACAAAGCATTTTTTTTAATAATATGATTACTGATAATAGAGTCACTGAGCGTTTAAACTTTATGGGCACTAACGAATATCTTTCTTAATTTATGTAATATCTCAAGAATTTGTCAACAAAATTTTCGCAGATTCATCATGAACAGATCGATTAATGAACAATTTTTCATTTTAAATGCATTAAACACTAAGAAAATAAAATGAATCGTTTAAAATAATCGGTCTAAAACAGGTTTAAAAAAACTACTTAAAAAACGATGTACTTAAAACTATACGCATATACAAAAAATATATAACTAACATAAATACAACTTACTTACAAAAGCATGTAACTCACCTAAAAATAATTTAAATCGTCTGTTGAAAGTGGTTGTCATGACAACAATCAGAACAATGCGCATGCGTGAATTTTCTTCGGAAACTTCTTTTCCCTTTCCAGCTGTGTTGCCATAGAAACCGGCGCACAGCTGTTTACACGTTTATGTTTATCTATTCAGATTTTATAATATCTAATGAGAGTAACGGTGAATATCAGTGTGTTCGTGTTCGTCAATAAATGTTAATTTTTTTAATAACATGATTAATGAAAACAGAGTCACTGAGCATTTAAACCTTATGGGAACTAAAAAATATCTTTCTTAATTTATGTAATATCTCAAGAATTTGTCGACCAACCGGTTCGCCAATCTTAATGCTCGTTAAAATTTTTATATTTAAATATTTTATGCAATTCCTACTTTAATAGCTTCTTCATCAAAATATTTTAAAACTTCAAATTTTGATAGTCATATAATTCACTCATAATATTATAAAGGCCTTCAGTCATAACGTAATATGTATCTCTCTAATTTTCTGTTAGCACCCGTAGAATTTATGTTTTAAATTAAAGTGGAAAGAATTAATCTGCAATTAATATAATAATATTTTTTACTGAAACAAAGAATTTTTTTATAATCTGATTAATGAAAATAGAGTCACTCAGCGTTTAAACTTTATGGGCACTAAAGAATATCCTTTTCAATGTACGTATTATCTCAAGAATTTGTCAACAAAATTTTCTTAGATTCATCATGAGCAGATCGATTCATTAACAATGTTTACTTTTAAATGCATCAAACACTAAGAAAATGAAACGAATCGTTTAAAATAGACGGTTTAAAACAGGTTTTAAAAAAACTACTTAAAAAACGATGCATTTAAAACTATAAGCATATACAAAAATATATATAACTAACATAAATACATTTTAATTACAAAAACATGCAACGAACCTAAAAAAAATTTAAATCCAGTCCGCATCGGTTGATAATAATTCGTCAACACAATGCGGAATTCAGAAGACAAAGCGCATGCGTGAATTTTCAACGCCAGTTACGTAACGCAAATACGTGATTTTTTTTCTACGCCAGTTGGGGTAACGCTATGCGGATTAGACATTTTTAATTTCCTTTATTCTGTTTTATTTTTATTCAAAAGTTCTTCAGAATGAATCTGAAGAATCGATTAATTAACAATGTTTCATTTTAAATGCATCAAACATTAAGAAAATAAACAGAATCGTTTGAAATAATCCGCCGAAAAATACTAACCCTAGCCTCATTACTGTTGGGAGAAAAAAAACCCGGAAGCCTTACTCATTTGGCGGTGGCGAAAATGGAAGATTTTTTTTTGGCGGAAAAGTTGGCGGTGGGGAAAATGGAAGATTTTTTTGGCGGGAAAGTTAGTTTTTAATTCATAATTAAAATTCTAATTAAAATTTCAAAAAAGGGACCCCAGGTGCACATTCCCGACCTCTAAGGTATACATGTACCAAATTTGATAGCTGTATATCAAATGACCTGGCCTGTAGAGCGCCAACACACACACACACACACACACATTGAGCTTTATTATAAGTATAGATTTTAGAAAAATTTGGTTAGGAAGTTGATTTGAAAATTCTAAAAATAATGAATTTTAAATTCAGTTCTGAGATTTTGAAGTTAATTATAATAAATATTTTAGAAGTGCATAGCATCTAACTCCAGATACTTCAAAAGGTTTCAAAACGGTTATTCAAAGGGTTTATTAAAAATAATTTAGAGCCAATATGGTCCCAACAGCTCAATAATATGATTTTTCATTTAGAATATGATGTGGGGAAGTTTCACAAAATATTAAGTGCTCTATATGAAACATTGGAGCTGGTTGAAACAATAAGACTCTTTGCAATCTTTCCAGACTTTGAGGAAAGACGATAGTGTGGGCTGCATTTTCTTGTGGCCTCCTTGATAGTCAGCGCTGCCTCTGGTTGGGGAATATTTGAAATTGCGCTTGTATTGATCATAACAGAAGCTCAAAGTATCAATCCGAGCATGCAGACATGCTGTACTGTCTTGGTTTGTGACTCGTTTTGCAATATGTTGTATTTTATAACAGGAATTATAAATATAATAATAGAAATTTTCATTAATTTCGTATACTTATTTGTCCTGTGCTATATATCAACTCTTCCGATCGGTATTTTTAGTGTAATTTTTTGTCCTCCCGCCTTTTGTCACCTCCGTATTACATAGTTGATACTTAAGCTGCGAAAATATTCCTAATTCAAACATTCATGATTTTTCTGAAATGCCTGTGAGGTTTTTGACAACGCTACATATATAAAAGTGTTACTACTGATGCTCCAGATTAGCAAAAATAAATGCAGGGTGACTACAGTTATATGATAATTAAACTAATATTTTTTTTCATGTCAGAAATTAGTTTTTCAAAGTAAATACAAAGTACCTTTTGTATTTATTGCGTATATTTAAAGATAATTGCAGCGTTAAGATAATTTTCCCCAAAGCCATTTTATTTAAATGTTATATCAGGATCGTAAATGTATAAAAGTATTAGCCGGAAAAAAAGTAGAATGAATTATGTTACAAAGTTTTTATATGCACATGCCTATTCAGGACGGAGTTTGTTTCTTTCAGATATGAACAAAAATACTTGAGTGCTCGTAATCTGTTGTGTCTAGCGTTGGTTAATCTTTTTGGTGGTTTGTGTAGTTTTGGGCAATCAAAAGCTTATATCTTTAGCCTTTAATACCGGGGAAAGGCATTATGTTGTTAAAAGAGGAATGTAATTCGAAAGAAAAATATCGATTAGATTCTCTTATTCAGCATGAGCTAATTGATGTCTGCGATAGGCTTTTTTGATATGGACCCTTTAAATGCTTCTTTTATAAAGTTAAATAATCGTAATTTTTTTTTGTCTCAATTTAGTCTAAGGTGATTCCAATCCACTATAAACGATTCATTCATTTTTAAAACGCTATAAATTCAAAAGTGTTGCACGTATAAATATGAGTGATATATGTAAATAACGACAAATTCATCAAATTTTGTATACACTCACCAAATTCTTCAAGTGCCTGCCCCCCCCCGGCTTCAGTGACATTTGTACAGGGAGAAGTTGAATTCGTTCTACCAATTTTGTAGTGTCATCTTGTCATGGTCATCATGGGAGTATTGAACTAGCTAGTTTGCCCCAGTCAGAACAATTCTCATACAACAAAAATGGCGCATATGCCTTTTTTCGTGAAATTACACAGAAAATATTCGCCAGTGGGGAATCTATTTTTAGTTGTCAATGTCCAGAATTTGTGATGGTGCAAGTTACAGTTATGACTGTTTCAGCAAATCATTGAGGATCCCAGAAATTGTTTCTTAAAACTTGATGTGACCCGCCCTTATCGGAACATTCAAATTCGTCAATACTTGAAGAATAAACTACCATATAACAGAATTGGTTTTGTTGGTGAGGATGACCTCGGTTTTCTTCTTTGCGAGGTTACATTTTTTTACGTACAACAACTGCCATAAACTTTAGAACTAAGGGAACAGATCATTGTTGCAGTGATGATCATTGATAGGATGATGTACAAAATGGGATACATGTGCTGACTAAGAAATGTGTAATGACATTTTGTACATCATCCTATCAATGATCATCACTGCAGCAATAATCTGTTCCCTTAGTTCTAAATGCATGGAATGCTGGTCCTGGCATAGGGGTAGCGCGTCTTCGCCGTGATCTGGGCGTCCTGGGTTCGAGTCCCGGTTCGGGCATGGTTGTTCTATCTGTGAGATGTGTGAATGTGGTCCCCCTGTAAAAAGGGGTTGTGCAAGCGAATGTGATGTGTGAGTAGCTAAGTAGTACTCTTGGCCCTAGATGGTGCTACTAAAAACAAGAGACGCTCCCCCACCGGCTTAAGTCGCTGTCTTCGTATCAGCGGGCTTGTCCATGGCAAGTGTCATAAGAAACAACAACAATATATGCTGATTGGTAATGTACAAATTTCTGACTAGTGCAAGTTATCTGGATCAACGCTCCAGTGATAACCATTGATAGGACGGCGTTACAAAATGAGTGGAATGAGTTAAACTACAGCATAGACGTATGAACCATGGATACACATAAACCATTTGTAGAATATGCAGAAAGTGAATTTGCGGTTATTTTCACATTTTATACACGTTTTCTTTCTTTTTGGTACTTTTGAATATATGACATTTTGGAAAATAAAAACCCAATCTTTTATAGCTTCCGTGCATGCGGGAAGAAGGCCATTAGTTTCAAATTGGTGTAACTGGCTCATACAATAGAATTTTTTTCTGTTGAGGTTTCTTAAAAATAAAATATATGTAGAAACATCTGCAGTCATTAAGAAAATGAAGGAAGTCATTGAAAAAGAGCTAAAATGCAAGAGTAAAAAAGTTTTGAATGTGTACGATGCCATAATGATGTCAGTAAAATATTACCTAAATACTTAAAATGGGTAATTTTAATAATGCGTAAAAGGCGTAATTTTTAAATTTCGTAATTTTAATAAGCTATTTATTAACGTTCTTCTACGGCCCTTTATATTGAATTATCTGAGAAGTCTAATTTAAAACACTAACTTATTAATATCTGTCTTCCATTAAAGAATTTTCGATTCTTTTAAAAATAAAAAAGGAGGAAAATATTGGAAAACGTAATGTGAAATCTTTACTCCCATCCTTTAATTTACATCTAGTCAATATTTTAGTTAATATTTCCAATTTCAGCAAAGATTTCCAAAAATATCATCCTTAAAATATTTTCGTATTAAAAGAGAAGTATCTCAGACTTCGCTTATTCGTAATAAAACTCAATAAGCACGCTACATTTAAAGAACATTTCTTGACAACCAACAGGAATTTCGAACACGTGACTTCGTTAATTATATTTCAGTCTTTTGCCAAAACTTTTAAGAATGATGAGAAAAATGTTGCAATTTAGATCACATTTAATACATTTCTAATAATAAAGGAGACATTTTTACATATTTCTAATAATAAAAGAGACATTTTTACATATTTCTGATAATAAAGGAGACATTTTTATATATTTCTAATAATAAAGGAGGCATTTTTACATATTTTTAATAATAAAGGAGGCATTTTTACATATTTCGAATAATAAAGGAGGGAATTTTACACATTTCTAATAATAAAGGAGGCATTTTTACATATTTCGAATAATAAAGGAGGCATTTTTACATATATCTAATTATAAAGGAGAATATGTGTATGGCAAATGATATAATACATGCCAGAATATTTGACCTAGATCTAGCACATTTGGCTCAACTAAATTTTGGAGAATGGAAATGTACATTTCAAAGTCATTGTTTTTTTGTTTGTTTGTTAAAATTTTCAATACATGTTTAAGCTATACGCCAGAGAATTGAAATGAAACGTAACCAATTTTCTCTGCAAACTAGCTAGTCACTCAAGGCTGCTAATTTAAAATAGACATGAGTTCTGATTTTAGAATCTTCTCTCACTAGAGATTCTAAATTTATAAATTCTTGAAAAAAAAGTATCATTGCTAAAATTATTCTTCGGAAGTTCTGTAAATGAATCATACTAAATATTTTACATGCAGTTATGTATTATAATATAAATGGCGTATTCTAGTGTATTTCCTCAAACAATATCTATTTTTTTTAACTTTAATTAAAATAAAAAAATGTATGTAGAAAAGGATGTTTGGATTTATATATAAAATTTTTTCATGAAATATGCTTACATATTTCAATTTTCTGACCTTATGTAAGTATTTTCTAACAAGATAGAATAGATAAATAAAAATATAAAATATGTGCTGATTTATTTTCGTTAATTTATTACTTTAGTGAAAAAGGTTTATAAAGCCACTACTCTTTTTTCTGATTCCCCATAGTAATTTCATTAGAGTTTCATATGAGTGTATTTTAGAAAGATTAACAATCTATGCTTTCTGGATATCGATTTTTATCATACGAATTTAACCATAATTTTTAACCATAACCATGCATGAGAAAAAAATTTCATTTTGCAAGTTTGCCTTATTGTAACTATTGTACGCCAATGCCATGAAAGACATTCTTTGGGATAACAGATTTATTACGGTATATGCGAGAAAGTTTTGTGAAGACCACTGCCGTTGGTTTATTTAATTTTTTCCAGCAAGAACTCTTAAAAATTGCTGATAATTTCTCTCCCGCTCCACGAGAGACGGGAAAAAAATTCCCTGAAACCTACGCAGACCTTTCAAAGATACCTAAGATTCCCTTTCCTAAATAGACATGTGTGAAATATCCCTGTCAGAATATCATTGTAAAATCACTGAGAGGAAAAAATTCTGTTATTTTGTTCTTGTGTTCTGATGCAAACGAACGCCTTTTGTCTTTGTCCCCGCGTACAAATTATGCCTGTTTTGAAAAAAAAATTTAATAAAAAATGTAATATTTGAGGCCCCGTATCGACCAAAATTATGTTACACACACACGCACGCACGCACACATGCAAACACACACGCACACACAACATGTAATAATAACTATTAATTTAATTTTTAAATCCCTATTAATTTTTTATGTTTTCAATTTAAATTAGACTACTTTATTTCATTCTGAAATTTTCTCTTATTTCCCGATGCATATAACACATATTTTAAATATTTCTAACTTGAACTCGAAAAAAAAAGCTGCATCCGGAATGCACACAACCCGAGCGTCAGTATAAAAATCCTTAACGCTTACAGCATAGCATCAAAGATACTGAAGATATCTCTTCCCTGAGTCGGCATGTGTCTCCTATGAAAATCTGTTAGTAAAATCACTGAAGGGAAAACTTTCAAATGCTTCCCTCTTGTGTTCAGGTACGAACGGATCCATTCCGCCTTTGTCTCTGCGCACAAACCATGACCTCTCTTTGAAAAATAAATCTAATTCCAAAAACGGCCATGAGTTGCAAAATTTTGTTTTATATATCTGAACACAACTTTGCAGATGCATGGCCGAAAAGAAGAAACTTTTGAAATTTTAACTTTCATAATAGTATATTTCACCACGGGAGTCATAGTTTATAGAAGAGAGGAGCGATGATAAAATGACACTCGTTTACATCGCGATGCAAGAGCAAACGAAAATTTTCCCTTCAGTGATTTTACTATGAGCTTCTGGTAGGGATTTCTTTGCCATGTGTTGATTTAGACAAGGGAATTTCAGATATCTTTTTAAAAAGATGCGCAGGTATTAAGTGTTTTTATTCCTTTGTTTCTAACGTGGGAACAATGGAGTCAACAATTTTGTTTAGCACGTGTTAGAAATAATTAAATTAAAAAAGTGGAAATTGAATCAGGAAACAAGGGACTATTTTAGAATGTAGTTAATATGGGTTCATTTAAGATAAAAATTAGAAAATTAATTAATATTTAAATTACATTATAAAATATCATTACCTATATATTTACCAAAACTAGAACCTTATAATGTGCACTGCGTAGGGCCAAAATATGTCTAAATCCGCCACTGGACAAAAATTGTAATGTAATCTTGCGCCTAAATAGTGGTTGCGATTAATGGCGGATAAAAAGAATTACTAGTTTTTTTAATTTATAAATATCTGCGAATAAAATTTATTTTTCATGAAGAAAATGAAGCCGAAAATTTCTAAAATAAAACAAATCCTTAAAAATCCAGCTATAAAATTTGACATAGGATACTTCCTAAGGCTCGGGATTCGTAGTTTATAAACTGATATCCTAAACAATCTGTATTAACTCACCAGAACGTTGACTTTGCTGATTAATATCAACGACCTCATGTCAAAAATCCCATCCTTTGATGGCCAGAAATTCACTTTGACACTCTTTTGTCTTAGTTCTCAAAATAAAAACAATATCATTGATCCCTTAACGACATAGGCACAAAAATCAGACATTTTATGGTTATGCACCGCTCGAAATGCTTCGAAAACTCCGCAGCAAATAAATAAATCACATCTTGGTCATAAATCTCAAACTAAAGCAGACACAACAGATATTTAAACTCTAAGCAATCTATTACACATTCATTTCCTCTGCAACACCCCGCCGATCAAAGAGTCAAAACAAAATCAAACTCGCGTTCTGATTAAAATAGTGAGTAGTAAATAGTAGCCTTGATAAGAATGGTCTAGACGGTGAGACAAAGACCAATTTACCGTAAAGCCCGAGTAAACAAGATTGGGGCATAAATATGAAGTTCAATATTTACAGGGCCCCGTCCCTGGATTTAAGTTGAAGGCTCTCAGCGATAGGCGATGTCAGACGTCAATACCATAACTCTGTCTCGACGACTTCCCATTCCTAGCCGGAGAGATGCACTTACAAAAAATGGCGATGAATAAAAGTTGATAGATACTTAGGAGCTTCGTAAAGGTCGTCACACCTTCTTTCACTCAATTTATTTATAGTAATATTTCTTTTTTGTTTACGAAGGGCTTTTGTGTTAGTAAATATGAAAATTGTTAAGCTAAAAATTTCTTTTTTTGATAACTTACGTTGAAGATTTTAGTATAAGTTTTTTTCCCTCCAAATTTTAACCTCGTTTTTTTTTCTACAAAATTCTGTTTGTAGAGAATATTTTTTTTTCAGAAAAAAAGGTAAGAGTAAAAACCTTTTGCACATTTTTACATTCTCATATTCAAATATAGAGGAATTTTTTTTTCGAGAAGCAGTGATAATTTGTAGAATAGTAATGAGTAAAAAACATAGAGAGAGTAATGCTTAATTTTGCACATTTTTACTTTCTCATATTCAAATATAGGGGAACTTTTTTTTTCGAGAAGCAGTGATAATTTGTAGAATAGTAATGAGTAAAAAACATAGAGAGAGTAATGCTTAATTTTGCACATTTTTACTTTCTCATATTCAAATATAGGGGAACTTTTTTTTTCGAGAAGCAGTGATAATTTGTAGAATAGTAATGAGTAAAAAACATAGAGAGAGTAATGCTTAATTTTGCACATTTTTACTTTCTCATATTCAAATATAGGGGAACTTTTTTTTTCGAGAAGCAGTGATAATTTGTAGAATAGTAATGAGTAAAAAACATAGAGAGAGTAATGCTTAATTTTGCACATTTTTACTTTCTCATATTCAAATATAGGGGAACTTTTTTTTTCGAGAAGCAGTGATAATTTGTAGAATAGTAATGAGTAAAAAACATAGAGAGAGTAATGCTTAATTTTGCACATTTTTACTTTCTCATATTCAAATATAGGGGAACTTTTTTTTTCGAGAAGCAGTGATAATTTGTAGAATAGTAATGAGTAAAAAACATAGAGAGAGTAATGCTTAATTTTGCACATTTTTACTTTCTCATATTCAAATATAGGGGAACTTTTTTTTTCGAGAAGCAGTGATAATTTGTAGAATAGTAATGAGTAAAAAACATAGAGAGAGTAATGCTTAATTTTGCACATTTTTACTTTCTCATATTCAAATATAGGGGAACTTTTTTTTTCGAGAAGCAGTGATAATTTGTAGAATAGTAATGAGTAAAAAACATAGAGAGAGTAATGCTTAATTTTGCACATTTTTACTTTCTCATATTCAAATATAGGGGAACTTTTTTTTTCGAGAAGCAGTGATAATTTGTAGAATAGTAATGAGTAAAAAACATAGAGAGAGTAATGCTTAATTTTGCACATTTTTACTTTCTCATATTCAAATATAGGGGAACTTTTTTTTTCGAGAAGCAGTGATAATTTGTAGAATAGTAATGAGTAAAAAACATAGAGAGAGTAATGCTTAATTTTGCACATTTTTACTTTCTCATATTCAAATATAGGGGAACTTTTTTTTTCGAGAAGCAGTGATAATTTGTAGAATAGTAATGAGTAAAAAACATAGAGAGAGTAATGCTTAATTTTGCACATTTTTACTTTCTCATATTCAAATATAGGGGAACTTTTTTTTTCGAGAAGCAGTGATAATTTGTAGAATAGTAATGAGTAAAAAACATAGAGAGAGTAATGCTTAATTTTGCACATTTTTACTTTCTCATATTCAAATATAGGGGAACTTTTTTTTTCGAGAAGCAGTGATAATTTGTAGAATAGTAATGAGTAAAAAACATAGAGAGAGTAATGCTTAATTTTGCACATTTTTACTTTCTCATATTCAAATATAGGGGAACTTTTTTTTTCGAGAAGCAGTGATAATTTGTAGAATAGTAATGAGTAAAAAACATAGAGAGAGTAATGCTTAATTTTGCACATTTTTACTTTCTCATATTCAAATATAGGGGAACTTTTTTTTTCGAGAAGCAGTGATAATTTGTAGAATAGTAATGAGTAAAAAACATAGAGAGAGTAATGCTTAATTTTGCACATTTTTACTTTCTCATATTCAAATATAGGGGAACTTTTTTTTTCGAGAAGCAGTGATAATTTGTAGAATAGTAATGAGTAAAAAACATAGAGAGAGTAATGCTTAATTTTGCACATTTTTACTTTCTCATATTCAAATATAGGGGAACTTTTTTTTTCGAGAAGCAGTGATAATTTGTAGAATAGTAATGAGTAAAAAACATAGAGAGAGTAATGCTTAATTTTGCACATTTTTACTTTCTCATATTCAAATATAGGGGAACTTTTTTTTTCGAGAAGCAGTGATAATTTGTAGAATAGTAATGAGTAAAAAACATAGAGAGAGTAATGCTTAATTTTGCACATTTTTACTTTCTCATATTCAAATATAGGGGAACTTTTTTTTTCGAGAAGCAGTGATAATTTGTAGAATAGTAATGAGTAAAAAACATAGAGAGAGTAATGCTTAATTTTGCACATTTTTACTTTCTCATATTCAAATATAGGGGAACTTTTTTTTTCGAGAAGCAGTGATAATTTGTAGAATAGTAATGAGTAAAAAACATAGAGAGAGTAATGCTTAATTTTGCACATTTTTACTTTCTCATATTCAAATATAGGGGAACTTTTTTTTTCGAGAAGCAGTGATAATTTGTAGAATAGTAATGAGTAAAAAACATAGAGAGAGTAATGCTTAATTTTGCACATTTTTACTTTCTCGTATCCAAGTACAGAGGAAATGTTTTTTGCCCCCGAAAAACAGTGATAATTTGTGGAACAGTAATGAGTAGAACAAATAGAGATCGTGATATCTAATTTTACACATTTTTATTTTCTCGTATCTAAGTACAGAGGAAATCTTTTTTTCGAGAAATAATGTTAATTTGTGGAATAGTAAAGTAATGAGTAAAAAAATAGAGATCATGATACCTAATTTTGCACATTTTTACTTTCTCGTATCTAAGTATAGAGAAAAAAAAATTTTCTTCCGAAAAACAGTAAAAACTTATTTATTAGTAATGAGTAAAAAAAAAAAAAATAGAGATTATGATAAAAAATTTTACACATTTTTATTTTCACGTATCTAGGTAAAGAGGAAATATTTTTTCTCAGTTATAATTAGTGATAAATTAATTACTAGTGATAATGGAATAGTAATGAGTAAAAAACATAGACGTCATGACACCTAATTTTTCAAATTTTTATTTTTTCGTATTCAGTAAGAGGGAAAATAGTAATTATTAAAAAACTGATATCGAAATTTTTGAAGAATTACCAAATTTGGAGACATATTTTCTGCCTTTGTGTCTGTCTGTGAACACGATAACTGAAACACGCTTTGTACGAATGAAATTTGGTATGTGGCTTTAGACTACATTTGCAGATTTCCTTGAAATTTTGAACGAAATCCATTCCATGAAAATCGATCTGTCAGGCCCCAATAACTAGAAAACGCAAAGAGTTGTATAGATAAAATTTTATGCACAGGTTTAGCATCTAAAATCTTGATTATTATCACATTTTGAATCAAATCTGTTGAAGGATTGATCACCTGTCTGTCTGTATTTCGCATGCAAGTAAACGGAATGACTTAAATCAATGAAATTCAGCATGTGAGTTTATGACTACAAATATAATTTCGTGTCAGATTTTGATATTAATCAATCGGCAATAATGTGTCTAAACTAGGCATATAGGAAAGTAATTTCAAAAATTAATTTTGAATTTGATACACTTTTAAAATTAGTTAAGAAAAATTGTTATTAGTTGATAAAAAAATTTTTAGTAACAGCATCCCTAATTCTTGTTAAAATGAAGAAACTAATTATTTAATTATTAATGAATAATTAATGAATTAATAATTAATGAATAATTAATGAATTGTACAAAATTTATTTTAAATAAAAAAAATATAATTGATTTCACTTTCCATGTTAGCACATTTAAACCATTATATGAAATTTAAATACAATATTATCGATATACTTATTTCATGTTAAAATGAATTATTTAATTTATTAATTTACTTAAATAATTCATTAATAATTTACTTTAATAATTAATGATTTATTCAAAATTTGTTTTAAATTGAAAAAAATATAAGTAATTTCAATTTTCATGCACCCAAAAATCGTATATTAGCATCTTTAAATTAGTGTATGAAATTTAATTAGATGTAATATTTTTGAAGAAGAAATGTGGTACTGTAATAAAACATTTAGTATCCAAAACATTTAATCTCTTTCACAAAATAAAAAGGTTAAATTACAGTCTAAAATGTGTGTAAAAAACTTAATATTGTCCAAGTATTTACATAGCACGGCTCAGGGCATAGGTTCAGTTTTCAGGCTATAGTCTACATCTGTATAGTATTCAAAAAGGAAATACATTCTGTCAATAAATAGCTCAATTTATTCAGATAGCTTGTTTGAGATTTTACTAGTATCCAACCAAGCGAAACCAAAATGTAGGTCAATTTTCTATAAATGTTCGACTAGAAAGGTCTTAATATCATATATTGAAAGTTGACCTCTATGCTGGGATAGCTTAGAGGTTACCTACCTCCAAGCTTTGATATATAGGATAAATCAACAGACACAATAGACGATCAATGGAAAATTCCACGTTCTTTATTTATTTATGAGTATTGTCTATAGATCTTTGCCATGTATACAAGATCAAGTAGGGTTAGGGACGCCAGACATACCTACGTAGCAGTTTTTACTCTATTAAAAATAATAGTTTAACAGAATTATTTTGGTTAATTTAGAGACAATATTTTATACTCTTAAAACCCACATAGTGACGTTATGGATGTCAAAACCACAATGATATAAAATAAGGCTATGAAATTGAATCTAAAAATAATAATACTGATTGTTGACATTTATTTTTCTTTGTAAATAATACCAATTGATCAACTATTGGCTAAGAAAATCAAAACAAATAACCGGAAATAAAGATGCGCTAAAAAAAAAAAAAAGGCAATGAAATTAGAAAGTATGCTGTAAGCGATTCTTTTCGAATTTAATATTTTATAAAAATAATTGTCATGATTTTTGAGTTTCTAATTTGGCTCCCTACTCAATCAGTGAGAAAAATCTTTGAGACAATTGATTGCAAACTTAGGAAAAAAGATACTTTTAATGGTCGTCTTTTCAGTTAGAGAACAAAGTTAGCATAAAAAACTCCAAAAAAGATTTGAAAATATGCAACGAAACCATTATGTCAGAAGCAGGAATTTTAATTTTATTTCTAAAAATAATTTTTTGGGAAAGTAACAATTTTTTTAAATTTTTTTCTCGAAATTTAATAAATTATATCAGAGCTGTAAGACGGTTTGGTTTATAGCGAGGATTGTTTGTTATTTTCTGTGGCGCAGTGATTTATTAACTTTCACGAATAAGTAGTACACAGAAATCGTCAAAATCTTCTAAGATTTTGACGAATCTACACGTTTTAGACTTTCCTGGCTTCAAAAAACACATTTTTATAAAATGATTTGAAGTTTTGGTGATAAAATTGGAGTTTGAATACCTCTTTTGTAACTTATATATAAACCGAATGTCAATAGAGAAATATTGGCTTAACTGCATGGAATTGGCGAATTTAGAAATTGACTAAATGGCATTCTTGGCGATTTTTAATGGCAATTAATAGTGGGTTGAAATAAGCATCATATCTTTGGCAATTAATCGCTGGTATACGGTTGTTATCAAGTATCCTTTTTTATTTTCTTCTTCACGCAGTATAGGGAGAGTATTAAAACCGTCAAAAAATCCAAACGCGAGATTTTGACGAATCTCCGTGTTTTAGACCCTCCGAGTTCGAAAAACACGTTTTCTTAAAATGTCCTAAAATCGCAAAAATATAGAGAGTCGGAGTTGGAAACTGTAAAAAATTAATAAAAAAAAATAACAAATGATGTTTCAACTACGATTTTGTTTTAAGTATAAGCACATTCTTAAAAGTTTTTTTTTCATGCTGGTAAAATGCAGATTTGATGATCTACTGGGTCGTAAATTACTAAAAACGAAAAAGTAGTTTGGAACCCATATTTGCAAAAATAGTGAAGAAAAATAAAGGCTTGAAAATGTAAAGAATTTTATATTCTATAATTTGATATGAGTATGCAGTGTGAGAAGTGGGAAGTTTTTAAAGATATTCAAGAAAAACTAGAATGGTAACCAGAAAACATCGCTGCAACATCAGTACCGACGTTCGCAGAGAGCGTTGTCAAATTTGAAAGACAAATTCAGCGCAAGGATAGTAGGCTTTAAGTAGATGAAAAATTACCAGAAAATATAGAGTCAAATGCAGTGAATATAGCAAAAACAGACGTCGAAAATACAACGAGCCTGGTGAAGAGAATGGCCTTATGAATGCGAGGATTAGGAACAAGGTAATCGAGAAGAAACCTACTGGTATGTAAATTTTTCATGCGTTCAACCAAAATAAAAGCAGCTAGCAAGTATTCATTAATGAGAATTGTAGAATTGATGGTCTTTATACTTCATTCGCCAACAACAAGTAAGATTTCACGTATGTAACTAAAATGTGCAGGTGCTCCATCATGCATTAACCAAACTGTCGGTGTTCCCTGCAGTAAATTCGGAGGAACGTGTTTGAAGAAAACAAGGTACTTTTTGCCGCTTAGGCATTTGGGCCGAAGATAGGTCCAAATAGATGATTCTGTCCAGATGTTAATATCAAACGTGTGTTGTACGTTCGACGAGATAGTGATGTGGGGATTTTCGAATGGCCAAGCCTTCATATGAGAATAAAACTCTAGCAGAAAAGTGTGCATCTTCCTGCGTGGCATTAAGTATTTAGCTCGTAAACTCCACCCAAATTGTGATTTTCATTGAAAAACGTTACCTGCGACCCCTATGTTTTCTGGTAATTTCTTATCTACTTAATGCCTATTATCATTGCTCTGAATTTGTCTTTCGAATTTGACAATGCCCTCTGCGAACATCGGTACTGATGTTGCAGCGATGTTTTCTGGTTCCCATTTTAGTTTTTCTTGAATATCTTTAAAACTTCCCAGTTCTCACACTGCATACTTATATCAAATTATAGAATATAAAATTTCAAGCTTCATTTTCAAGCGTATATTTTTCTTCAAGTTTTAATATTTTTGCAAATATGGGTTCTAAACTAATTTTCCTTTTTCAGTAATTTACGACACCCTAGATCATCAAATCCGCATGTTACCAGCAAGAAAAAAACTTTTAAGAATGTGCTTTCACTTAAAAAAAATTCGTAGTTGAAACAGCACTTGTTATTTTCTATTAATTTTTTACTATTTCCAACAGTTCTCCGATTCCATATATTTTTGCGACTTTTTCCAATTAAATGTCGTTTGGGACCCCATGTTGTATGGTGATTCTAGATCCTCTTGACACCTACTATCACCCCTCTGAATTTGTCGGTATATATATATATATATATATATATATATATATATATATATATATATAATAAATTTTCAATTTCTCTGGCTGGGAAAAAAAGTTTTGTTCCTTGAACGATTTTGAGAAGAGAGAAAGAGAGAGAGAGAAAAAAAAAAACAACCATAGCGTTTTCGATTGCGCAATATATTAGTCACATGTCTATTCTAAACAAGTTTAAACCTGATTTTTGCAAACAACAACAACAAAAAAAAAAAAGAAAGAAAGAAAGGAAAGAAAAGAAAAAAAATGTGACTTTGAGATAAAGTTTTGGAGCGCGAAAGTTTTTGAGATGAAAAAAACCCCCATCATTTTTCTAAATATCGACGCATACGTAATCTGATAGTCACGTGATTGTTTCAAACCTGTTTAAACTGATTCATGACTTAAATTAATTATAAGAAACAATGATTTAAAGATAATAATATTCTCGCATGATAACTTGAAATTTGCGATAGAAAATTTCAATTATATAAACATTTTTTATTTCTTTGAATGACAACAACATCAACAACAGACAGAATAGGTAAATGACTCATTGAAAGTTCTTTGTTTACTTTGATCCCTTTAAGGCTGATTATGACTCATTTTTTATGATTCATTTGTTTCTAACTTATTGAACTGATGAGCAAGCATATATTCCATTCAAAACAATGGACTTTATTATTCTATTTACTTCCGTCCAAGAAAACATTTTTTTTTTCTGGAGCAATAGACCACATTTCTAACACACAAAACTTTTGATTTATATTTCCTCTGAAATCATGTTAAAGCGAACAGGATAATAATAGAGATAAAAATGCTCATAAAAAGGTTAATATTGTAAGTCATTCAAAGACTTTAATAAATATGAAACCCATAAATTAAAAAAAAAAGAATCGTGAGCTATGGATTTGGGCAAAACATTCGGTTATAAATGGAAACTATGCATATTAAAAGTCGGCAATAAAAACTTTGATCACTAAGTCAAACATCATTATTGTTAGTGATCGTTATTTTTTTTTTTTTTTATTAAAAGTAAGCGGAATTTTCTAAGTGGTAGCCAGTTACTGTTATTTTCAAAACAAACTTTCGAAATACATAAAAGTCTGGTTTGATTCGACTAATGCCTTGTTTTGTTTACACGGAATATTTCCATTCACGGATTGTTATTTTCAGCTAAACGAAAAAGAAAAAAGTTGAAATCTTCTAGTTATCATGTGAGAACATTATATATATATATATATATATATATATATATATATATATATATATATTATCGAAGATTTTTTTTATATCACAAAATCGTTCAAGCTCCAAAACATTTTTTTGTCAACTAGAAATTTTTTTAAAAAATTTTAAAATTTTATTTTTATATAATATCTCACCTTGTTGTTTTGCGTTCTATCCTATTTTCTTTTATATGCTTCCTCGGCTGATAGCTTCTTACGATCCTGTCCTTTATTGGCCAGACAGGAGAATCGGGTACATGTTGGATATTCGCACCAATTTGTAACTTTTTGTTGGCGGTAAGTCGCCAAATGTGACAATTGTTTATTATTTTCTAATAACCCTAAAAACGGAAAATTGATGACTCAGAAACGATAAATCGCCAATTTTCGCCAATTCTCACATGATAAAAAAAAATTTTAGGTGATAAATTGTCAAAAACTTTTAATATAATAATAATGTCGGTAAGAGGATTGAATTATAAAAAAGAACAAAGAATAAAGGAGTAAATAATTTTGAATATTTATTGCTGCTAATATAAGATAATAATATCATGCTTATTATTTCATACGGAGATTCGAGATTCCCTATATATATTTTCATCGAATTTTTCACCAGTTTTATTCTCCAGTTTACAAGTATATTAAACTTATTAAAATTAACCCTGCTTATTATGTGAGTATCATTTAAATAATATTTCATTCGATATGGTTCTTCAGAGTTGATTGATATCTGTAAATTAATGCGATTAATTAGGAGGCAGACCAAACGATCACTGAAAGCAGCTACTTCTAATTAATGTTCTTTAAACAGCACTTCTTTACAAGATAGGATTCTTAAAAAGTTTTTTTGATTATTTTAAGAGATCGACATAGAAATATCTTTAAAAAAACTTATATAAATTTTCTCTCAAAATATTAGGAAATCCCAAAAGTTGCATTTCATCTGGTGTGCTTCCTTCTTTATATGTTTACTAATAATAGAGATGCAAGTGTGTGTGTTGTTTCACTATAAAAAGCACCATTTGATCTACAGCTTTCAAATTTGACACGTATATAGTTTGGAGGGTTGAAAATGGGCACCTGGCAGAGAATTTAAGAAATTTTAATCAAATAAAAATTGAGTTGACTTCGGCGTTTTCCCGTGATAACTACGGTAGGCATTATTACACAAAAATAAATTTTACAACATTTGAACATTTTAAAAATTGATTCTCTAATCATACCAATTTAATAATAGCGCCGATTTTTTTCTGAATCCAAATATAATTTTTTACTTCATTTCCAACAAAGAATCTTGTTGCCCAGAATATGAAATCACTTTCATTATTTCGTCAGGTATGAAATCGCGTGATTTTATTTCTTCATTCTGTTTAATACTTGTGTAGTTTGTAAGGCGAGTAAAAGGGCATTTAAAATATCAAGGAACTTAGATGATCGATGAATTCCATTCACTTTTTAAATAGTGCCATAACACCACGAAGTTGATCTCCATTACAAGGCGAGTAAAAGGACATTTAAAATACTAAGGAACTTAGATGATCGATGAACTCCATTTACGTTTTAAATAGTGCCATAACACCACGAAGTTGATCTCCATTACAAGGCGAGTAAAAGGACATTTAAAATACTAAGGAACTTAGATGATCGATGAACTCCATTTACGTTTTAAATAGTGCCATAACACCACGAAGTTGATCTCCATTACAAGGCGAGTAAAAGGACATTTAAAATACTAAGGAACTTAGATGATCGATGAACTCCATTTACGTTTTAAATAGTGCCATAACACCACGAAGTTGATCTCCATTACAAGGCGAGTGAAAGGGCATTTAAAATACTAAGGAACTTAGATGATCGATGAACTCCATTTACGTTTTAAATAGTGCCATAACACCACGAAGTTGATCTCCATTACAAGGCGAGTAAAAGGACATTTAAAATACTAAGGAACTTAGATGATCGATGAACTCCATTTACGTTTTAAATAGTGCCATAACACCACGAAGTTGATCTCCATTACAAGGCGAGTAAAAGGACATTTAAAATACTAAGGAACTTAGATGATCGATGAACTCCATTTACGTTTTAAATAGTGCCATAACACCACGAAGTTGATCTCCATTACAAGGCGAGTAAAAGGACATTTAAAATACTAAGGAACTTAGATGATCGATGAACTCCATTTACGTTTTAAATAGTGCCATAACACCACGAAGTTGATCTCCATTACAAGGCGAGTAAAAGGACATTTAAAATACTAAGGAACTTAGATGATCGATGAACTCCATTCACTTTTTAAATAGTGCCATAACACCACGAAGTTGATCTCCATTACAAGGCGAGTAAAAGGACATTTAAAATACTAAGGAACTTAGATGATCGATGAACTCCATTTACGTTTTAAATAGTGCCATAACACCACGAAGTTGATATCCATTACAAGGCGAGTAAAAGGACATTTAAAATACTAAGGAACTTAGATGATCGATGAACTCCATTTACGTTTTAAATAGTGCCATAACACCACGAAGTTGATCTCCATTACAAGGCGAGTAAAAGGACATTTAAAATACTAAGGAACTTAGATGATCGATGAACTCCATTTACGTTTTAAATAGTGCCATAACACCACGAAGTTGATCTCCATTACAAGGCGAGTAAAAGGACATTTAAAATACTAAGGAACTTAGATGATCGATGAACTCCATTTACGTTTTAAATAGTGCCATAACACCACGAAGTTGATCTCCATTACAAGGCGAGTAAAAGGACATTTAAAATACTAAGGAACTTAGATGATCGATGAACTCCATTTACGTTTTAAATAGTGCCATAACACCACGAAGTTGATCTCCATTACAAGGCGAGTAAAAGGACATTTAAAATACTAAGGAACTTAGATGATCGATGAACTCCATTTACGTTTTAAATAGTGCCATAACACCACGAAGTTGATCTCCATTACAAGGCGAGTGAAAGGGCATTTAAAATACTAAGGAACTTAGATGATCGATGAACTCCATTTACGTTTTAAATAGTGCCATAACACCACGAAGTTGATCTCCATTACAAGGCGAGTAAAAGGACATTTAAAATACTAAGGAACTTAGATGATCGATGAACTCCATTCACTTTTTAAATAGTGCCATAACACCACGAAGTTGATCTCCATTACAAGGCGAGTAAAAGGACATTTAAAATACTAAGGAACTTAGATGATCGATGAACTCCATTTACGTTTTAAATAGTGCCATAACACCACGAAGTTGATCTCCATTACAAGGCGAGTGAAAGGGCATTTAAAATACTAAGGAACTTAGATGATCGATGAACTCCATTTACGTTTTAAATAGTGCCATAACACCACGAAGTTGATCTCCATTACAAGGCGAGTAAAAGGACATTTAAAATACTAAGGAACTTAGATGATCGATGAACTCCATTTACGTTTTAAATAGTTCCATAACACCACGGAGTTGATCTCCATTACAAGGCGAGTAAAAGGACATTTAAAATACTAAGGAACTTAGATGATCGATGAACTCCATTTACGTTTTAAATAGTGCCATAACACCACGAAGTTGATCTCCATTAGAAAGGTTCATGTACAGAATGAACAGAACATATATAAACAAATTAAACTAATATGACTTTAATGTTTGATAATTTGACTTTTTGAAAATAAATATAACCAATATTCCAGGTGAAAAAGCTGATTACCAAATTTGAGTAATGCAAAATAAAAGCAGGAGAGGTCTTCCTAAAACTTTCTCGCATATTTATTAATAAACTTTTCATCCCAAAAAACGCTTTACTGGCATTGGGGTACAACAGTTACGATATATAAATTTTTTTTCATGAATTTAGCATTTTTACTGAATTTATCGCATCAATCTTGGCGATTTTTTTTGGCGACTCATTCCGGCCATGCGCTTAATCGAATTTGGGCTTTGAACATTTTTTCTCAATCGATTGGAATAAAAAATTTATACGTAACTGTACTTATAGTCACAAAATTCAGTGCCTAATTTGATATGTTTAAGTTGCTGCATTTTTGAATGATCGCGTTTACATGTTTCTGAAATTACAGACCAACAAACAGTAAATCCGCTGTTGATTTTGGTTCAAAATTTGACAGTTGTCTGCTTTATAAATGTTAAATCTGAGTACCTAATTTAAACTATCTAGCCTTTTTCGTTCTGCAGTTATTAACTTCGTTTTGAACTTATATTCGAACAGATGGACTTCCTCAGAACAGATTTTATTCAAAATCCGACAGAAATCTCCAAATTTGGTGTAAAGACCGTATAACAATTAATACACTTTTTCCATACTACATATACGAGAAAGTAAAAAGCTTGCTATGTTTAATGATATTATTGATGAAAGTTAGCTCCATTCTAAAATGACATTAACATTCATCTGTAACAATTTCACTTCTTTGCTATATAGCTTAATTTAATACCGAAGAATGGAGAATAGGACCTATTCATATAGGTGGAAAACGGAGTCTTCAGAGATTTCAAGCATTTGATTCGGTGAGTTTTAATGATCTTGCGGTTAAAAAGAAAAATCAATGTTAAGATGTTTGTGGGAGAATATGTTGTGGAAGGACCTCTCCTTATCATGTTTCTATTTATGATGCATCAATCTATACAAATTAATCAAATGTTCATAAAACTCCATTAGAAATTTCATTACGCACGAAAAAATATTTCTGCTAATTTTCAAGTTATAATCAAATTATAAAGCAAGATTAACATGTTTAGTATTGCTACAAATTTATAATATTCCTTCCTTGCGCTGTTACTTTCATATTAACACTAATAAATATACAGTATTTTTAATGGTTGTTCAATGGATGCCAGGTCATTCACCCCCAGGCTTGGCGACAAATTTGGAGACCATAGTGAAGGATCTAGCAAATTCAACAATAGCATTGATATTTTTATTAGGACTCGAGATCTCACATTGCTTCTAGAACATTCGACATCCCTCCACGAAGACTATATAAATGCGAGACAGTTGAAACGAGTGAAGAGCGTGAATTCTGCCTTTGAAGTGTTGATCGTGGAGCGAGCTTTCTAATTATTTTAGATCGATCGATACGTTTCTGTGATGCTATTTAAATAAGTTTGATGTCTATTAGTGTGTTGTTGATTTCTGCAAATATAGTGTTTATGAATGTAAGTTAGTAAGTAAATTGTAAATTTTGTTTTCAGTGTTTCAAGTTTTATATGTAAGAAACGTCGTTATCTATTTATTACTAAGCTTATTGGTTTTCTCACTGCCCCTACAAGACGGATTTCGTAACATTATTCTATTATCTTATTACTTTTCAAAATGAAGTCTATTTTATTGACAACTAGCAGAATCCTCACGTCACTCCCAGTAGCATAAAGAACGCCAGAGAAATTAAAACTACATTAAGAAAAATAAAGCTAAGAAAATGAGGTAAAAAATAATATTGATTTGTACATTTATTTTTTTTATGGTACTGTTACCGCCAAATGGATTACAGACGCTAAAAATCGAAACAAATAACTAAAAATAAAGACCCTCTAAAAATGCGTAGGAGAAAAAGAGATTAGAAGTTTTACAACAAACGAATGTTTTAGAATTTAAATTATAGAAAAATATTCTCAGTTTTTTTTTTTTAATAATGTGACTTTTTTACTGAATCATCAGATGAGCAACCCAAGCCCTGGCGAATCACAAAAGAAAAAAAAATCGAATTCACTAGAAAATAATTATTTAAGGAAAATTAGCGAAAAAGTTAATTTGATCATTCTTGTTTTAAATTAAAGAGAAATTTTCGAATAAAGATTTTAAAAATAATTACAAATCGAATTAAAATGTCGCATGGAGGTCTTTTAGTTTTAATTCCAAAAATTATTTCTGAAAAAAAGTGGATATTTTAAAATAATTTCTCGAAAATTCTATGAATTATGTCAAATAAAAATGGATTTCTTTAGAATGACTTTTATTTGTGATCTTCTACGGTGAATTGATTAGACATTATGTTACTGATAAATGGGTAGGGAAAATCACAAAATATTAAACAAAAATTTTCTAAATAAAATTTAAAAATCAGTCTCTAGATACAATGAGTAATCGTTATGATTGCTTGTGCGTTAAATTTCATAACCATAGGGCAATAGATTTTTCTGCTTATAAATGACATGCACTTACACATACATACGCACACACACGTGCGCACGTACACACACGCATACACACACTTTATAGTATGATGACAAATAATTTATGAAACAATGTATTTATTCCATGGATATTTTTATGATCATGGAATTATTCAATTGTACCTTTAATGCAACCACTTAGACAACTATAAGAAGAAGAATGCGATAGAACACATGTATGAATGGGAAGCAAATAATCAAAAATGCAAACATTATGAAATTTCAACTAAAATTTATTTCTGAATCAAACTAAAAAAGATACAATTGTATTTAGAAAGCGCTAATGCCGCTACTACTAAAAAACAGATGAACTTAACCACATTAATAAAAATATTAAGTGAATATAAGCAAAAAGAATAATAAAAGAAATTAAGAATCCATCCTGAAAACTTTTTCAAGGGTCACCTTCGGGCAGGGATTCAAACAAAAGATTTTTTCTGTGGGGAGTCTGACTTTCGTCCAACAATATTGACCCCTCGTGACCCGAAAATCCCCTGAAATTGAGGCCTTAGAGATAAACCAGTTTTCAAAGAAATAAAACAATAAATTATAATTTCCATTTTAAGCGAAATGACAATAACATAATACAAACTATAAAAGATCACTCACAAATCACTGTAATTTTGCTTAAATTTGAAGTTATAATTTATTGTTTTATTTATGTGAAAACTGATTTATCTCTAAGGCCTCAATTTCAGACGATTTTCGAGTTACGAGGGTCAATATTGTTGGACAAAAGTCAGACCCCTCACAGAAAAAAATCCCTTGTTTGAATCCCTGCCCGACGATGACCCTTGAAAAAGACTTCAGGCCGGATTCTTAATTTCTTTTATTGATATTCACTTTATTGATATTTCACTTGATATTTTTATTGATTTTTTTATGAATGGGAAATATACAAAATAATATTAATATTTTCATATATCCATCAATTTTTTGGATGGGTCATTTAAAGAAATCAGTGCAATTAAAGAGAGCTTTAATGAATGTAATTTTGGGGAAATTTGTAGCATTTATTTGAATTAGTCAAAACATTCCCCACTATAAGTTTAAAAAAGAAATAAATAAAAAAATAAAAAAGTTCTATTTTGATGTGTGTGTTTTAAAATTTAAAAAAAAACATTCAAGATTAACCACTTGGACAGCTATAAGAAAAGTAAGAATGCGAAAAAAGCATATATGAATGAAAAATATACAATGTTATATTAACATCGTCATATATGTATTTTGTTTTGACTGATCATTTATGAAAATAAGTGCAATTAAGAAACTTTAATACATACAATTTGAGGGAAATTTACTGTATGTAATTAATTTCATCAAAACATTCCTTATTATATTAAAAACATGAATAAATAATAGAAAGTTATATTATGATATGCAAGCTTTAAAATTAAAAAAAAAACATAAAAGTTTAACCATTTCGACAGCTATAAGAAGAAGAAGAATGCCAGAAAACATATTTGAATGGGAAATATACAAAGTTTTTATTAATATTTTCATATATATCAAAAATTATTGGATGATCATCTAAGAAAATCAGCGCAATTAAGAAACTTTAGAGAATACAATTTTTATGGAAATTTATTGCAATTATTTAAACTAATCAAAATGTTCCCCACTATATTAAAGAAATATAAATAAATAATAGAAAATTTTATTATGATGCATTAGGCTTAGAATTAAAAAAAACATTCAAGGTTCCCTAATATTCCCTATATATTTGGGCAAAAGAATAGGTTTTGAAAAAGAGTGCAACAACATGAATAATGAGAAGTGATTAAAAAAGGAAATATTTGTGCTTTATATCATTATTAAATCATCAATCATTGACAGAAATGGTGATAATAATTAACCAAAGGAATAATGGCATCATGCCATATCATATGCCGATTCATTACGAATATTTTTATCCTCTTGACGGGATTGTGCTCGTTTTTCTCACATTGTGGAATTATCTTTCTCACTTCCTAAAATACGAGCAAAAAAGGGATACATTTTTATCTTCGAAAATTTTTACTTCGAGATTTTGATTAATCTCTAAGTTTCAATTGTTTCTGAGAAATATTTTTTAGGAATTTCATCTATCTCTGCGAATACGATGACACTGGAACTGATGTCCTTGTGTTAATGAAATTTTGTGTGTAGATTTTACCACCAGAGTTTTAAGACTGCATCAAATTTTGGTTGAAACCCATCAATGAAAATTATACTTGTTTATCCGATTAAAAGTGATTATAATAATTCAAGAATATAACGATCTAGATTGATGAAATTACAATGTTGGTATTTAAAAAATTGTAGCTATATTTCAAATTTTGGAGTACATATATGTCAAATTTCAAATTTTTTTCATTTTTGGCGATATGACTGTTCGTATGAATGGAAACTATGTAAATCAAAATTGCAATATACAGATGAATTTCAGTACATGATCCTCCCATCAGCACTGAAGATCTATGCCAAATTTTGGATAAGATCTGTCAACAAGACACCTTTCTGTCTATTTATACGCCTAACTCAAAGCACTAATATCCCCAATACAGCCAATGGGCCAAAAATACCAAAAGGTTCATTGGTGACGATATGACTGTTCATGTGTATGGAAACTATGCAAATCAAAATTGCAATATACAGATGAATTTCAGTACATGATCCTCCCATCAGCACTGAAGATCTATGCCAAATTTTGGATAAGATCTGTCAACAAGACACCTTTCTGTCTATTTATACACCTAACTCAAAGCACTAATATCCCCAATAGAGCCAATGGGCCAAAAATACCAAAAGGTTCATTGGTGACGATATGACTGTTCATGTGTATGGAAACTATGTAAATCAAAATTGCAATATATAGATGAATTTCAGTACATGATCCTCCCATCAGCACTGAAGATCTATGCCAAATTTTGGATAAGATCTGTCAACAAGACACCTTTCTGTCTATTTATACGCCTAACTCAAAGCACTAATATCCCCAATACAGCCAATGGGCCAAAAATACCAAAAGGTTCATTGGTGACGATATGACTGTTCATGTGTATGGAAACTATGCAAATCAAAATTGCAATATACAGATGAATTTCAGTACATGATCCTCCCATCAGCACTGAAGATCTATGCCAAATTTTGGATAAGATCTGTCAACAAGACACCTTTCTGTCTATTTATACGCCTAACTCAAAGCACTAATATCCCCAATAGAGCCAATGGGCCAAAAATACCAAAAGGTTCATTGGTGACGATATGACTGTTCATGTGTATGGAAACTATGTAAATCAAAATTGCAATATACAGATGAATTTCAGTACATGATCCTCCCATCAGCACTGAAGATCTATGCCAAATTTTGGATAAGATCTGTCAACAAGACACCTTTCAGTCTATTTATACGCCTAACTCAAAGCACTAATATCCCCAATACAGCCAATGGGCCAAAAATACCAAAAGGTTCATTGGTGACGATATGACTGTTCATGTGTATGGAAACTATGCAAATCAAAATTGCAATATACAGATGAATTTCAGTACATGATCCTCCCATCAGCACTGAAGATCTATGCCAAATTTTGGATAAGATCTGTCAACAAGACACCTTTCTGTCTATTTATACGCCTAACTCAAAGCACTAATATCCCCAATACAGCCAATGGGCCAAAAATACCAAAAGGTTCATTGGTGACGATATGACTGTTCATGTGTATGGAAACTATGTAAATCAAAATTGCAATATACAGATGAATTTCAGTACATGATCCTCCCATCAGCACTGAAGATCTATGCCAAATTTTGGATAAGATCTGTCAACAAGACACCTTTCTGTCTATTTATACGCCTAACTCAAAGCACTAATATCCCCAATACAGCCAATGGGCCAAAAATACCAAAAGGTTCATTGGTGACGATATGACTGTTCATGTGTATGGAAACTATGCAAATCAAAATTGCAATATACAGATGAATTTCAGTACATGATCCTCCCATCAGCACTGAAGATCTATGCCAAATTTTGGATAAGATCTGTCAACAAGACACCTTTCTGTCTATTTATACGCCTAACTCAAAGCACTAATATCCCCAATACAGCCAATGGGCCAAAAATACCAAAAGGTTCATTGGTGACGATATGACTGTTCATGTGTATGGAAACTATGTAAATCAAAATTGCAATATACAGATGAATTTCAGTACATGATCCTCCCATCAGCACTGAAGATCTATGCCAAATTTTGGATAAGATCTGTCAACAAGACACCTTTCTGTCTATTTATACGCCTAACTCAAAGCACTAATATCCCCAATACAGCCAATGGGCCAAAAATACCAAAAGGTTCATTGGTGACGATATGACTGTTCATGTGTATGGAAACTATGCAAATCAAAATTGCAATATACAGATGAATTTCAGTACATGATCCTCCCATCAGCACTGAAGATCTATGCCAAATTTTGGATAAGATCTGTCAACAAGACACCTTTCTGTCTATTTATACGCCTAACTCAAAGCACTAATATCCCCAATACAGCCAATGGGCCAAAAATACCAAAAGGTTCATTGGTGACGATATGACTGTTCATGTGTATGGAAACTATGCAAATCAAAATTGCAATATACAGATGAATTTCAGTACATGATCCTCCCATCAGCACTGAAGATCTATGCCAAATTTTGGATAAGATCTGTCAACAAGACACCTTTCTGTCTATTTATACGCCTAAATCAAAGCACTAATATCCCCAATACAGCCAATGGGCCAAAAATACCAAAAGGTTCATTGGTGACGATATGACTGTTCATGTGTATGGAAACTATGTAAATCAAAATTGCAATATACAGATGAATTTCAGTACATGATCCTCCCATCAGCACTGAAGATCTATGCCAAATTTTGGATAAGATCTGTCAACAAGACACCTTTCTGTCTATTTATACGCCTAACTCAAAGCACTAATATCCCCAATACAGCCAATGGGCCAAAAATACCAAAAGGTTCATTGGTGACGATATGACTGTTCATGTGTATGGAAACTATGCAAATCAAAATTGCAATATACAGATGAATTTCAGTACATGATCCTCCCATCAGCACTGAAGATCTATGCCAAATTTTGGATAAGATCTGTCAACAAGACACCTTTCTGTCTATTTATACGCCTAACTCAAAGCACTAATATCCCCAATACAGCCAATGGGCCAAAAATACCAAAAGGTTCATTGGTGACGATATGACTGTTCATGTGTATGGAAACTATGTAAATCAAAATTGCAATATACAGATGAATTTCAGTACATGATCCTCCCATCAGCACTGAAGATCTATGCCAAATTTTGGATAAGATCTGTCAACAAGACACCTTTCTGTCTATTTATACGCCTAACTCAAAGCACTAATATCCCCAATACAGCCAATGGGCCAAAAATACCAAAAGGTTCATTGGTGACGATATGACTGTTCATGTGTATGGAAACTATGCAAATCAAAATTGCAATATACAGATGAATTTCAGTACATGATCCTCCCATCAGCACTGAAGATCTATGCCAAATTTTGGATAAGATCTGTCAACAAGACACCTTTCAGTCTATTTATACGCCTAACTCAAAGCACTAATATCCCCAATACAGCCAATGGGCCAAAAATACCAAAAGGTTCATTGGTGACGATATGACTGTTCATGTGTATGGAAACTATGTAAATCAAAATTGCAATATACAGATGAATTTCAGTACATGATCCTCCCATCAGCACTGAAGATCTATGCCAAATTTTGGATAAGATCTGTCAACAAGACACCTTTCTGTCTATTTATACGCCTAACTCAAAGCACTAATATCCCCAATACAGCCAATGGGCCAAAAATACCAAAAGGTTCATTGGTGACGATATGACTGTTCATGTGTATGGAAACTATGCAAATCAAAATTGCAATAAGCTATGCAGATGAATTTCTTCACATGACTTTTCACCAGAATTGAAGATCTATGCCTAATTTTTGATCAGATCTGTCAACAAGTCATCTGTCTATCTATTTGTTCATTCAACTCAGAGCACCAATGCCCAAATGCAGTCAAAGGGCAAAATCTATCAAAAGGTTCATTGTTGGCGATATGACTATTCATGTGAATGGGAACTACATAAATCAAAATTGCAATAAACCATACAGATAAATTTCATCACGTGATCAGAAACCCATCAATAAGCCGTCTGTTTATCTATTTGTTCATCCATTTCAGAGAACCATGACTCAAAACGCACTATAGGGAAGAAATTCGATGTATGGTCTCGACAGTAGATCTGCAGTTCTATATGACATTTCTGGTTTAATCAGATATGAGCCGAATTCTAAAATGAAAACTCGATTTTATTCTGTACGATGAAGAATAAAAATATCAAGCAAACCAAATAGACTTGAAAGTAGTTGAAAAAACACTCACAAATTATATCTTTAAATTAAATATTTTTAAAAAAGAGTGAAATTTAGCAAAACGCAGAGCTTCAGAACATTTTATTTTCATTGTAACCTGTGCCCATTGTTCTGCGGTGGCCTGTTAATAACATCTCAGCGTGGGTGCTGCCCAACTTTGCGTTCAAGAGTTTATTCCATTGGAGATCTCCTACATACGTTGGATCTGCGCTGTTTGAATATGGCTTCATGAGCCTTATTGATGTACCATTAATATTTAGAAAATGGGTTTCCAACTTAGACATATTCCTCATCATCTGAACAGAGTTGGGTATTATGAATTGATTGTTAAATTTAAGAATCACCATATTATATTGATATAGTTTTCAAATGAATTAGTAATCTATTCAGAACTAAACTTAACTTATAACCAATATTGTATTTCGTTTAAATTTAAAAAAAAGGACTGTGAGTTTTGTCTTCAGAGTTTTATCTCATCTGTGAGTTTGTACTTTCATCTATATGTTTGCAATAAAAAATAAGTTCTATAATGCTAATAATTTTTTCTTCTCTGTAAAAAATAATCGTAAAAACAGAATACGAGGCATCAAAAATTATAAAAGAAATCAAATGATATGTCTTTTGAAGTAATAATGATAATTATATTTCAACCTTTAGCAATGCAGTCTGCTTTCACCAAATTTATTTTCTATTTAACTTAATGTAGCACTTGACAAGTACCAGAAAATTTTTATTCGAGTGATCGCATATCAAATTTTCCTGAAATAATAGTTAAAATATGTAAGAAGAATTTCAATTAGCTGCGAATTGCAACGCATGTTGTAAGACCAAACATTATTGAAAAATTCTTTCAAATTCATTGTTCATTCCATTTAAAATAGAGTCTGACACAAAACTCCTTTATTTTTTTTTCGCGCAATGAAGGTCGTCTTATAACTTTAATTACTCTGTGTGACAAACTTCTAAAATGCTGCTGCAAACTATACGCAATTATTAAATGATTATTTCTTAGAACAGAGACATTAAAATTTAAAAAAAAATGATTTTTTTTAAATGAATGAGTGACATTAAGCAATGTGAAATAATGTTCTGAAATTAAGTTTTCCAACTTCACTCCGACATTGTAATTTATCTCAGAGACAATGCTAATTAGATGAAATATGTAGCTAGTTCTGAAAAATTCCTGTTTTTTAATTCTCCTTTCTTGATCTAGAGGCATTTCGAAGAAAAAAGCTACCAACAACATAAAAAGGCAGGTTGGCAAAAGGCAAAATTCTGTAATTTAAAAATTTCTTGTACTTTTTATTCGTGGTTTTGAAAATAGTTTAATTTTTAAAGTTTTATCTTTCACTTCTGTTAATTGTTTTTTAAGTATATTGCTTGACATTCTTTTACTAGAATTAAAAGAATAATCATTGTTGATATTTCAGAATTAAAAAGGCAGGTTTTGGATTTGTGTTCGTTCATTCAATTCATATGAGGAAGCTAAAATTGGAAGTTTGAATACTTTTTCGGTATATATTAGCCCAAGACACTGACGAAATTTTTGCTTAACTGCATGCTATTGGAGAATTTAATAAATATGCTAAATGACTTACTTGGCGATTTTTTTAAGGCAGTTAGTAGCGGGTTGAAATAAGCACGGTGCCTTTGGCGATTAATTGCTGGCATATGGTTGTTAGACAAGAAACCTTTGTTACTTTATCACTTACGAAGTATAGAGAAAGTATGGTAGCTGTCAAAAAATTCGAATTCGAGATTTTGGTGAATTTCCATGTTGTAGACCTTCCAGAGTTCGGAAAACATGTCTGTGACAAATTTAGTTAAAAAACGATTTGAGCTAGGTGAATGGGATTTGGTATATGATTTTTACAAAAAATTTGTAGATATCTATCAAAATGTAGAAGAATCCGCTCTGAGGCAGTCTGTCTGTCCGACAGTTCGAATATAAGTTAATACAATTATTACAAAACAAAGAGAGCTAGATAGATAAAATTCAGTACATAGATTTAACATCTAAATATAACTTATCGAATTTTGTATCAAATCCAACAATGGTTTGACCGTCTGTCGGTCTGAACATTCAGAAACATAAACGTTATGACTCAAACACGTTGTATCTTAAATATATCAAATATAGCATGTGCTTTTGCTACTATAAGTGTAGTTTCATATCAAATTTTTGTTTCAGTCGGTTGGGAAGAAAGCTGTAAACACGAATTCGATTTTTAGATACTATTAACTGTTGCCGGGAATTAGTCGCCAAAAGATTCGCCAAGGATGCCACAATAAATTCTATAAAAATTCTAAATTCATGCCAAAGTTTAATACTTCTCAATTATTGTACACTAATGATATGCAAAGTGTTCTCTGAGAAAACACCTTTATTAAAGAACATGCGAGAAAGTGTTCGGGAGGCGATTTTATCTGGTTGTACATTTGTCAAAAAGTTTTAACAAAAAAAATTTGGAATGATGAATTTTAAAATAAGTTTTGCCATCTTAATATCTTTTTAGAAAAAAAAATAATAAATAATTTCTTCACGCACAACAAATGTGAGAAATTAAAAAAAAAAAAAAAAAAAAAAAAAAAAAATTGATTGCGGAAACGTTTTTTCGCCCCCCCCCCCCAAAAAAAAATCCTAATATAACTTCCAAATAATAATTCGTTATATTTTACAAGCAAAGAAAAATTTGTAACGAGTTCATTATGGAACTTGCACAAGTCCGGTTACAGTTCAATATAACACCACTATGCAAATCCAATCATCCATATAGATCATGACTTTAAGAAAGAATAATTTATTGCCACGTATATTATAAGTCTTTCATCGGATCATTTTTCATAACTCGGTGTTCATTCAAGCAAGCGTTTCGAGTGTGCCACATCAGATACTAAAGAGCAACTTGTTGCTCTTTTGCGCGATAAATTATACTTAATAATCCGGAAAACACATCACATCCAGAATTTATCCTGTCAAGAACTGTTAAGCTGTAAACAGAACCTAAGATAGAAAGCTTATTTCTTTCAATTGTATTTCATTGTGATGATTAAGTGCTAGGAACATTTGTTTTCAGCTTCATTAGGTTTTCAGGTATTTTATGTTAATAAATAGATCAAACATATTTCGGGGGGGGGGGGGCTTGCGCTGTATTCTTAGATTGATATTTTATATCTTAACAAATTTTCTCTGACGAGGGTTTTCATTATTCGATAATAATTAAAGATTTATTTTTTCTATTATTGGTGTATTAAAATACTTATTGGATTTGTGAATGGCTCAATAAAATGAATCATTTTAGCTCATTGAATAAAATTAATTAAAATTAATTTGTTAATTAATTTCATTAAAATAATCAAAGAATTTCTTTTGGATTTCATGTAAGAAATTAAAATATACAGGTTTTTGTTTCAACAAAAAATTAGTAAGAACTCAATGCTAATCTTTTTTTCAGCTTTAGATGTTAGAATATTGCTATTTTAGAATAATTATGATAATTTGATTAAAATATTTATTGGATTTGTGATTTAAATTAATAAAATGAATTCAATCATTGAATAAAATTAATTTTATTTGTTAATTAATTTCATTAAAGTAATTAAAGAATTTCGTTTGGGTTTCATGTAAGAAATTAAAAGCTTTTTTTTCACCGAAAAATTAGTAAGAACTCAATGCTGATCTTTTTTTCAGCTTTAGATGTTGGCACATTGCTATTTTAGAATAATTATGATAATTTGATTAAAATATTTATTGGATTTGTGATTGAAATTAATAAAATGAATCCAATCATTGAATAAAATTCATTTCATTCGTTAATTAATTTCATTAATTAATCAAAATATTTTGCTATGGTTTCAAATAAAAAAACTGAAAAATATGGGTTTTTGTTTCATTTAAAAATTGGTAAAAACTTAACGCTAATCTACGGCCCAACATCTAATTTATGTATAAGATGTTGGCACATTGCTATTTAAGAATAGTCATAATAATAATAATTAATTGGTAAATAATTTGATTTCAAAAATTAACTTTGTAGATATAATGATTAATAATATATTTTTGTTTTTTTGTTTTTTTTGTGTGTTTACTGAAGTTACTAATGATGAAATAGTTCAATAAGGGCATTCAAGAATTCATGTATTTAATAGAAAATATTCTTCTCACAAGTTTTACCGATGTGAGGGGAGTGTCACGGACTACTTGAACTCAAGGTTCTTAACCTCCGAAAAAACAGGTGAATATAGTAATGGCACAGCAATGAGATTACTTAGTAAGTGGGTGCGCTTAGATAATAAGAGGAATAACTTAGGAGAGTAACTTATCATTAATAAATCGAAAAAAGAAGGTAGAATTTACATGACATTTTTAGGTATAGTCAATCCAGTGTGAAACCAGACCGAAATTTTTCGCTCCAGAGTCAAACCAGCTTGGTAAAGCTATGACAACGCCCTATACAGGAAGGAGATGGCGAGGTCTCTTGGCGCTTTTTAGTAGTGAAGGGTCGAATTTTTCTGTTTCTTTAATTGTCTAGCTATCGCTTTTGTCAATTTTTTCATAAATCTTGCTGATAATTTCATATGAAAATCCTGCAAGGTAGTGAGGCTATGATCCTTTTGGATGGCTTTATTCCTAAAAAACCATGACATGTTACTGATTTACCTAAACGTCACATTTTGTAATCTTTCTAATGTAGTAATATGGGTCTTGGCGGCAATGGTCCAAATGAGAGATATATATGATATGAGAGGTCGGAATATTACATTGTAAATAAGAAGCTTGATTTTTTTTAGAGAGAGCTTGGAATTGGGATTATGTATTGGGTAGAGTTTAGTTTTAGTTCCTTTGTAGTTATTTTCGTAAGTCCTTAGAAAAAATTAACTTACATTGAATGCAAATTTGTATGTTCAATCAGCCACTTTGTACATTGTGATAGAAAGAGAAAGGAATAAAAATTTAATTTAGTTCGGCTATATTTGCGTATAATTTCAAAACAACAAAGATTTATTGCAACATCTAATCTCGTAGTTTTCATATGATGAGTAGTTGTGAGGCGGTGGTTAAAATGATGAACCCCTGCCTTTTTTCTGCACTTCCACACCTTGAGAGAGGGCGACTGATTCCGAAATCAAAGCTCTGAAGTCTGCAAATTTCTTTAAATAAAAAAACTGTAAAATTGAGGTTCTTACTCACATTCTCGCTTTCATCCTTTATGCTTCCCTATTCGATTTGTCGCTCCATAGCTTGGACAAAAAAATTTTAACTAAAGAAAAAAAAATTAAACTATATCTATGAAATTCTATACAATAAAAAATGTTAGAAAACTAAACGATCGCTTCTTTAATCGAAGTTTCACACAGACACATATGTCATGACACCTCTTAATCTAATTTAAATCTTAACTAATTTCCTAATTTTTATCTTAATTTCACCCATATTAAATTCATTATAATTTCCATAATACATTCATTTTAAAATGGTCTCGTCTCTTATTTCCTGACCGAATTCCTACTTTTTATTTAATTAATCCTACAAAATATCTTTTTTAGCAGTTGCGTGTAGGATTAATTAAACAAAATGGAGGAATTCGATCAGGAAATAAGAGACGAGACCATTTTAAAATGAATGTATTATGAAATTATAATGAATTTAATATGGGTGAAATTAAGATAAAAATTAGGAAATTAGTTAAAATTTAAATTAGATTAAGAGGTGTCATGACATATGTGTGTGTGTGTGGTGTGTATGTGTGTGTGTGTGTGTGTGTGTGTGTGGTGTGTATGTGTGTGTGTGTGTGTGTGTGTGTGTGCGTGTGTGTGTGTGTGTGTGTGTGCGTGTGTGTGTGTGTAATAATTTCGAATTAGCTGCGCTCTTAAAATAATTTTCTAATGTCTCAAACTCTGTCTGCTCCATAACTTTCACTTGAGATTTATCAGGGCTTTTAATTTTCCAGTGGAATCAAAACAACGAGGCTCCCGAATTCCCTCTAAAACTAAATACAATCGAAATTCTTTCTTACGTTCTGTATTTACGTTCTGTATTACGTTCTGTATCCTATCTGCTTGCTTATTCAGTTTGCTGTGTGCTTTCGCCACTGAAAGAAGGAGAGAAGAAGACACAAAGAAATCTTGACAAAAACTAAAAAATTGACTATATTCATGAAATTTTCAAGAATATGTCAAAAAAAAAAACCCAATGTCAGTTTCTTTCATTCAAAATTTACAAATATGTATATAAGCATAGAGAATTTTTATTGGTTACTATGCATGGAAAGTGCCGAAATTAAATGGTGAATAAAGTTGAAGAAATTTATCCACTTGATGAGGTTGGTAACTGTGTTAAGTTTTTATTTTTTGATATCTTTGGAACATAGAGGATTGAATGGGAGGAAAAATGATGACGTATTTGGACGTCACGAGCTGTCAAATGAAATAAGAATTGGTGAAATTGGTGTTGTGCTTACAGCTAATCCACGACAGGTTCCTCCCATAGAGGCTATACAGATAATTAGTGTTTAAGAATTCTTCCTCAAAATTGAAAAAGGAGATGCCAGTGACCTTTAATGACTTACGTAGGTGACACGAGTAGACATATAAACGAGTAGGGTTGTGATTGCCTAGTATTTTTGATTGTGCCTCGGGGCCTCAATGCTCTGTGTTCAAAATTAAATTTCACTAAAGATATGCCGCCTATGGGGTCTAACGCGCATTAAATTCAGCATCATAGACCATACGTCCTCCCATTGTTTTGGCGCTATAGTTTTAAAAGAGGGCGTTAGCTTAGATGTCGTCCTCATCATCCACGCGGGGTTCTTCTCAAAATAGCTCAAGTGTTGTTTCCGAAAGGAACGTTAGTCTATCTAAAATTAAAACTTTCATGTGATATAACCAGTGACAGTGGTCTCCTTGGAATTTTCTCGCATACGCTCTAATGAACTTGTCCTACCAGAGAACTACTTACTTCTTACTATACAAATTACAAAATATTAACTTTTGGCGTAAATTTAGCATTTTTAATATTTTAATCTATCGGGTTATCCTTGGCGAATTATTTGGCAATTAATCTCTGGCTTGTGGTTAATGGTATCCAAAAATCGAATTTACGTTTTAGAGACACGTTTTTCCTTAAAAGATTGTAACCAAAATTTGATTCAAAACTACACTTGTAGTTACTAAATCCCATACCAAATTTGATAGAATTAAATCAATGCCTTTTTGAATTATCCCTTTTACATGTTTCTGGAAGTAAATATCGATAGACGATCATCCTCTGGTTGGATTTAGTTCAAAATTTGATAAGTGTCTACGTTAAAGATGTTGAATCTGTGTACCAAATTTCATTCATCTCGCTCTCTTCGTTTTGTTATAATTGTATTAACTTATATTCGAACCGCCGGACAGACAGGCTTTCTCTAAACGGATCTTGCTTAAAACTTGATAGAAATCAGCAAATTTGATGCAAATGCCGTATACAAAATTTCTTCCGTCTAGCTCAAAGCGGTATTGAATTATCTTAGTCACAGACAGTCAGACGGACATTTTCAAGAAATGAATTTTTCGAACTCGGAAATTGTGTAAAACATGGAGATTCGTCAAAATCTCAGGTTCGAATTTTTTGACGATTACTATACTTTTTCTATACTACGGATACAAGAAAGTAAAAATGGGAAAAAATGAATTAGTGGTTGGAACTGGCGAATTCTTTTTTTCTTTTTATTTATTATTATTTTTTTGAATTTTGTAATTACATTAAATAGATAGACAGGACCATTATTGAGGTATTTTAATTTATTACTCGATACTAAACTGAAAACGCCTTTCTCTCATTTATTTTATACACCTATGAGGGGAAAAAAAAAAAAAAGGTGGTTGTTTGAAAGAAACGCTTACATTATTCCATATGTGATGGATCTTAAAATCTAACGACATTATGCTTCACCCGCCAGCGATTTGTCACTCTTTTTTTTCCCTTTCCACAAAGTGACGAACAGCTAGTACAATCTCGCATTGTCGTTCGAAATACTTGGCACGCTTTCTACATGTTGTTCGGCACCGATTGCTCGTCGTCAATTCTAAAGGATAATCCAGTCTTTTAAGTAGTACAATCAGACTGTTTAAAAGACTAGAAGTAGACTGCTGTCTAGCAAAGTTCATGACTTTTCAGTCACGAGGAACGCCAGAATTTGGTTCACTGAAAAAACAAAAGTCAGCCATTTAGGAATGAAGAAAATGTGTGACTTACTGACAGAGTCTTTCAATCAAATGGTGTTTTTTTAAATCTAAGAAAATATTCCAGAGAATCCTGCCTAGATTGATTGATCAGACTGTGATTGGACAAAGTGGTGCCAGTCAACCTCATATCTGGTTTTAGTCGCTTTTATTTATCTCGATTTGTTTCATGTTTGTAAAGATGGAATTTGGCAAATGAATTTTCTCTAATATGCTGATGGTCTAGATTTTTGAAATTTTTATAGTGCTTTGTGTTCACGATAAAAGTAATTACTTTGAATAATTATTAAATTTTGAAAATATTTTAAATAAACTAATCGACTAAATTTATATTTCATGCCAAGTGCGTGAAGCTGAGTGTGCTTCATCAACATATAATATTTATATTAATGAATTATAAACTGAAAGCGTAAAGATAGAAAATTATATAAATTGCGGCATTGAAAAGAATAATGTGCAGTTACTTCTGCTTCAGAATATTGAGCAGTTAATTCTTTTTAAATGAAAGTGAGTAATTCCAGTAAATAATGTTAATGTGAATGGAATAAAACTCTTTCTTCGTCCAGTTTTTACTTCTTTAATATTTCAGTTTTTTTTTCTTTCCAAATTTAAAATTTCGTTTTAAAAATTTAAATTAAAAAAAATAAAATTAAAAAATTAAGAAATAATTTATTTATTTGTTCGAAACATATGAATAAATATAAATATAAACTTTTTGACATCTAGTGTAATAATATTATACACCTACCAAGCATTTTTATAGATAAAATCATTTTCATTTTTTAATTAAGAAAAATTAATGATTCCGTTAACTGCCAAAAAGCCTTCAATAAATCCTTCTTTTTACGTTTCCGCACTTTTTGAACAAAATTTGACGAATTAATATCATCATAGATATTTACAGTAAATGTTGATATTATTACGTATCAAATATATATAAGGTTAGCAAGAAATAAGTTACTCACTTCAGAGGGGTCTAAAATGCGTTCTAATGATCCAAATAAGATAAAATTTGAACTACAGATTATTCAGATGATGCGCTTTACATTTATTAATTAAAAAATTAGTACAATTTACCAATAGATGGCGCTGTAACACAAATGGCATTCATTTGCATATTGAAAATGTGAAACATAATTTGCGTTACAGCGCATGTCTATTACCATTTTTCTTTGGATAAAAAGAAGGCGAATTCTTCACGAACATTAGTTTCTTCTCTGTTCGTCATGCCTATGTTACAAAAAAAAAGCACTACTGATGAAATTGTTCTGCCAGAAACAAAAAAACTCCGTTGCATCTCTAAATTTCGTCGTATGAAGGAGATACAAAGAGGTCCAATGTCTCCAGGTGCCCTAAGCAAGATGATGCAGAAATGCATCTTCCAGCGTCGAAAATGACCGCGCTCGTTGAAGCCAGAAGTCAATCATTGCATAATAGTGTGAGTTTGCCAGTTGTTTCCCATGTTCTGGATATATCGCATTCAACTGTACGAAAAATCGTATGGCAGATTTTGCATTTTTATCTATACAAAAACCAAGTCTGTGCATCTGTTGCAGGATGAGGACTTAGAGATTCGTAAAACTTTTGCGCTTCAGTTCTTCATTCTAATGGTGGTTGACACAACTTGGCCATAGAATATTCTGTGGAGTGATGAGGCCCACTTTTGCCTCAATGGGCAAGTTAACACTCACAACGGTTGAATTTGAGGGGTGGAAAACCATCACGTTATCCAGGAACAACCCTTGCATCCTGAAAAAGTGGTAGTATAGTGTGGTTTTACAGCTATCTTTATCATTGGACCGTATTTCTTTGAAGAGATAACTTCAAATGGAATCCAAACCTGTTCCGTCACAGGACAACGGTACCATGATATGCTGAGGGATTTTGTAATCCCTTCTCTTCTACAGCGGATGCCTTCAAGATATCATTTTCATGCAGGATAAAACCATCTCACCACTTCATATTGATCGTCGTGTAAAGCGATTGTTAATACAGTATTTCACAGAAACACGAGTTATGCCACCTAACGGTCACTTCCCAATAGCATGCCTCCTCGATTCCGGACATCATCCTTTGTGACTTTTGGTTGTGAGGTTATTTAAAGAACAGTGTCTACCGTCAAAGGCCATCATCTCTGCCAGATCTGAAGCAGAACATTCGGCTCCATATTCTTAATATTCCGGCAGACTCACTCCGGTCATCTATAGAAAATATGGTTCTCCGATTAGAGTATATTGATGAAAATGAAGGAGGACATATTGAGCAATTTTAATTTAATTTTATTTAACAATGATAAACTATATTAAATGGTTTTATGTGTATTACAACGCCACCTAACGGTGAATTTTTGTGCTAATCTTTTTTTTTAATAAATGTAAAGCGCATCATCTCAATAATCTGTAGTTCAAACTTTATCTCATTTGGATCATTAGAACGCATTTTAGACCCCTCTGAAGTGGGTAACTTATTTCTTGCTAACCCTGTATATAAATTTGTAAAGCAAAAGATTCTTTTATATAAAATATTGCAATAAATAAAATTTTTCTATCGTCTGTAACTTTATTTTAATTAAAATGGAAAATTCTATTACACTAAAAAAATTGAAATAACTCTCTCAATGTTTTAAAAAAAATCACAGACATTCCAAACGATTTTATATACCTCAGAAAATTAATTTTACCATTCAAATATTAATAATTTTTAAAGAATGAAACAAACATTTAGTTAATTACAAATAACAGTTTAAATCTTGAAATAGGTTATATCTTGAAAGAGGAAAATAAAAATTTTTAATAGGGAATTTCAATCTCCAAGATTCTTTAATAACAAGTAATTAAGTTTGGACTAAATCTTTGTGTAACCAGAAAACTTAAAATAATTTTCATGTTGACAGATACATTCTTTAATATCATGAGAAATAAAAGAAAAAGAATTTATTTTTGCTTATTCTTGCAACTGGAATAATAAATAATTAAATGATAATCTATATGAGCCATTCGACATTTTACTATCAAATTACCAAAACAAAAATGAGTATAATAATATACATTTTTTTTCAACTTGCAATTTTTAACCTTGTCTGTATAAATTCAAAAATAAATATTTAAGAATAAAAAACCCGTTAATAATCCTTTTTAATTAATCTTTTTTTCTCAGCTTCAAGAAGTAAAACGAATCGAACATCTCAAGTTAAATTGAGGAATCTTGTGACAAAAACGACACCCCTTCCACATATACCCCTAGAAGTTTCCGTTTATGAAAGAAAGAATAATTTGTACTTATTTACATATTTTGAAAGAAGCAAATAATCCAATAGGACAGCAGAGTTAGAGCACCTCTTGTAAATATTATAAAAATCTATTTTCTCGCTTTTTTTTTTTTTGAAATCCAATTTGATTATCTTTCCATAATGAACAAAAATAAAGAATAAGTAAATAAATAAAAACATAGAAAGTAGTCAGAAAGTGAATCAATATGTAGGAGATACAAAAGTAATTGTTAGGAGACCAGTCAAGAAAATATCAAAATTTTCTCATTGCAGAATTACTCTCGTCTTCTCACTTGGGTTTGGGTGTAATTGGTGCTCTGTTAGAAGACCAGGCGTAGCCTAAATAAAAGGTGTCCCAAAATTAACGCAAGATTTGAATTTGCCAGCGTTCGTGTAGTGAACTGTTGGCAACCCTATTAAAAAAACCATTTGACAGCTGATAATTTAAGATTAGCAAAAATGGAGCGTTACACTATATAACAATGAGTTAACGCAAAATATGAATTAAATAAAAAATACAGTTTTTTCCCTTTAAATTCTTATATTTTTATTGAATAGTAAAGTGCAGAGGATAGGGTTACGTATGGAATAACACTGTCAAATGACCTCCACGGCTTTGGTGGCATATATGCACTCTTTTGTCGAAATTTTCCATGGCCATTTTGCATAAATGTGGCTGGATTTCGTTGATGCTGCGTTGAATTTCCTCCATTAATGCATGCGTGCTTGTGGGCTTGTTGGCATAGATCTTTGACTAAAATAACCTCATAAAAAGAAATCCAATGGTGTTAAATCACGCGATCTAGGGGACCAATTCTCAAATTTTCTAACTATGGCCGCCAGACTTTCGGTATTTTTTAAATACCGTTCAACAATATTGTGTAATGTTCCATTTTTACTAATCCTAAACTATCTTCTGTCAAATGGGTTTTTAATAGGGTTTCCAACACTTTACTGCACAAATGGCGGCAAATTCAAATTTTGCGTTAATTTTAAAACATTCTTTATTTTCTATATCGCAATTCAGGTTATTAGAATTAAAAATTTTGGGCTATATAGAGGTATAGTTGCCTTTTAAGAATTTTATTTTAGCAGTATTGCTATATAAAACAGTTAAAGTTGCCTCTTAAGGACTTTATTTTAGTTATGTTGTCTTGCAAAATGCTTTTGCAATACTGTCATTGATTAGTTTTGTATTGACGAGTTTCCATATCACTACGCCTTTCTTTGTTAAGGCAGAAAAATGTTGAAGACACAAAATGACTCTCATGCCTTTTTATTTCATTTTTTTAACATTTGCAGTTAAGTGAAAATAGTAAAACCAAGAAAAAGGGCGAATTAAATAATTAAAATTTTATAAATGATAATTGTTAATGGATTTCTCCTCAGTTATACTCAATTAGTGCATCGTTTTCTTTCACATTTTTCATTTTTACTGTCATAGCAAATTTTTTTCACAGAAGTTGACCAATTTTATTCATTTTGAAAGCATTCATAAGCAGAAACAATTTAAAATCGTCTAGACTAAAAATTTAATCATAAATGGAATTTAATTAATATCAACTAACCATTTCAATTTTTTGAATTGTATTGTTAAGAAAGAGAGAGAGAGAGAGAGTAAAGAAATAATAGTGAAATATATTCATCATTTATTAATTAGTTAAAAATGTTTCTAATGCTTACTCTGAATTATTGTTTCCACTCACTTCGACTAATTCCGGGAACTTCTTCTGGATAAAAGAAGCTTATGAGTATTTTCTAATTATTCATAGTCTAAATTTCGAAGAATGAATTAAAATTAAGTCGAAGATATTTGTTTCCTGGGGATCGAAATTTCGCAGAATGAATCTAAGTTAATCAAAGTTGTCGATTCCCGGTGAAGCGATGCACCTAAATTTGAAGATATTCGAATACTCTTATTTTTGTTCATTCTGGAAATTCAGCGACTGAGGTGTGATAAAAAGGATACAATTTGAGACAACGTTTTTTAAAATGAATGAAGTATGAAATAGAGTTGATAATTTTTTATACCATATTATGAAAACATTATAATACAAAATATTCAAAGTGCTTCCAAAAAAAAAAAATTGAATGAAATATTGACATGATGAATACTGCATCAAATATACGACTACCCATTTCAGATCTTTAACACCATACTGGTAAAAAACATAACTGGCCAGAGTACCATATTTCTGTAAACGGTACTTTTCTTGTCAGAAGCGTCGGCGAAAATGGGGATATCAAAGCAAGATATCAATAACAGAAAACTACACAGATTATTTCACTTGGTACATTTGATCATAATCGGTCATCACGAAAGTAAAGATCTGGTCCTTTACCACCACGCTTTATCATAGCGCGTTTCATGATGGAAATCCACGTTATACGATAATACAATCGGTCAACAAGGAAATAAATTATTTGAACTTGATTCATTTTTATTTCGTTGATCTGATTTTTGACTTGGGAATATTTGTTTTAAAATACGATGTCTCGGGACTTAACTATACTTGATTCTGAGATGAGGGAAATTCCTGAAAACCTTAACTCCTTATCCATCAATACAACAAAAAGAGGACAAATGCTCTCAAATTTAGTTTATGTTTCTGACATCCGATGAATAAAGATGCATTTCGCTCGTAGAATTGACCTGGAAGATTTGTTCCTTACGGAAAAGAAATACCTTAAAATAGCAGACTTACCAAGCTTTATTATAGCGATATGATCGTAGTCCACTATATATGATAATATAATGCGTTCAACATGGAAAAACATTTGAAGATGCTTCCTTTTCTTTTAGATTTGAGGAATAGAGAAGTAAATATTTGGGAATATTTGTTTACGAAGTATGAAGCCTCACAACTTAACTAAACTTAATTCTTGAGATGAGGGAAAGATTTCTAAAACATTCGATCACTTATCCAGCATTATAACAAAAGGCGGGAAACTGCTCTGGAATTTAGTTTATGATTCTAACCTCTGTCGAATAAAGTTGCATTTCGCTCCTTATCCCTTCCTTGGAACGTATTGGAGAGATTTGTTTTTTACATAAAAGAGCACCTTAAAATGGCACACTTACCACGCATCATTATAGCGACCTCATAATGGTTGTCCACAATGTACGATTCTACAATCCGTTCAACATTCAAAAACATTTGAAGATGCTTCCTTTTTTTTTTTTGACTCGTGAAATACGAGGAAACACTTGGGAATATTTGTTTGGAAAGTACATAGTCTTAAAGCTTAACTAAACATAATTCGCGAGATGTGTGTGTGTGTGGGGGGGGAGGGTAAGATTTCTAAAAACTTTGACTTCTTTTCTAGCAATACAACAAACAGCTGGCAACTATTATGAAATTCAGTTTATGATTCTAATATCCGACGAATAAAGATGCATTTCCCTCACGGAACGAAGAATTGATTTTTGGAAGAATTTGGAAGAATTGTTCTTTACGTAGAGAAGCACCTTAAAAAGGCAGGCTTATACTCTATATTTCCCATAAATTCTAAATGAAACTTATGAATTAAAACCCTGAAAATTAAAAAAAGAAAAAAAAAACGTTAGACACAATATTAAACCAAAAATCATGGATGATATCGACATTATTCAAATACATAATCATGCAACACCGAAACTCTCCATTAAAATGGCTGACTTGTATCCTCTACTTTCCATAATGCCTAAATGGGGCTTTTGAATAGAGAGCCAAGAAATTAAAAAAATTTCAGATGTAGTGTTAAACCCAAACTCATGGATGATACCTACATTATTCAAATAAACAATCATGCAACACCGAAACCCTCCACTAGCAGTAATAACTTTTTAAGGCAAAACTTCATCTACCCAGTGATAACGAACAAAAAAGGCAGATGACCTAACTCACTCCCATTTAAAAATAACAATTAGAAAAAAAGTTCCCTACAAAGATATGAGAAGAAATCCAAAAATTAGAAAACGAACTTTAGGGGATTGGAATGATGCGAGGGTAAAACCTGGAACCTTGTGGTTCGCAGTCCAGTAACATAACCATTATGCAAAAGCAAATGCTCGTGCAGCGTAGTTGTTAACTGGATTATATGCTATTCACCACAGAATTATAACTACTTTACGCTATTATAGAATACAGGAAAGAATGGATATCAAAAAACAAAAACTAAACCAAGACTTGGATCGAGCCATTACTGGAAATAAATGAAGAGCATGTTTTTTTTTCTTTCTTAAATAACAACACAAATGCTTCTTTTAAGTCTGAATAAAGATTAACTATTTTTCTGATTTCAATTGGTTTTTTTTTCATTTTTAATATACACTTTTTAGAAAACATAATGCACTATTTTTCATATACAGGTCAGACCTATTGTTGAATAGATGCTCCGATCCGTAAACCAACAGCCTGTGGTCAAGCCACCGTAATCCTACAACCACTCGAAAGACCAGTTAAAATGTTTCTCTTCTTTTTTCTTTTTTGATCGATATGGATCAAAAGCAAAAGGTCAGACACTCATTACAGCATATTACAGTATATATACAGTATATAAATCTCCTAAAATCCAATCAAAATTACATAAATTTAGAATTTAAAAATGTAACAAATAAAGAAATCTACTTAAAGAACATAATATTTCATCTTGACAAGTAATATCCTTTAATATCTTTTTTAATGGAATACTGCTCGAAGAATGCATGAAAATTCAAGATAATGAACTGAAACAGGGAAAAACACGGAAATTCAATTAAATCGTCGGTTTTTTTATCAATAAAATTAATGAATTCTTCTTTCGTAAATCATTAAAGGAAAAAAAGCATTCAAATAACTTAAAAGATAAAAAATATTGAAATCTCTCCAGCAATTACTTTAATTATTATCTTTCAATATTCAAATGTTTGATCTAAATAGAAAAAATAAATAATTTATTCCAAGCATAAAATATACACATATTTTATGTATTAGATGTGCATAATAAGATTGTGCTTTTACGTTATTGTCGTTGATAAACTTAGCACAGAAAAAAAATAAATTTTATTTACTTCATATTGTTTTTCTATATGCCAAAATATGATATTTGAAAATTTAATTTGCAATTACTTCAAACAAACATAACATCAACACAAGAAATTTCTTTTGTGTGCAAATGGAGTAGAATCGAATTTTAGACAAATAACTCTTTCATAACTTCGACACGTCTTCATTCATAGTTCTTTTAATAAATTTATCTAAAATTCTGCAATTTATCTAAAGTTCTATAGCATTAGTTCCATTTCAAAGTCTTTCACAGTTCAGCAACTTTCGTTGCGCATTGAATTTACTTTTTTCTTTAGAAAAAAAAATCGAAATGTCTTGGGTATTAGAAGAAAAAAAAATCCAGCCAAATGGCCAGCTATATAATTTTATTAACTATGCGATTCAGCACGGCAACCATATGATGATTTTGCGTATTGGTTAATGTGTCTCCTTTTTAACCTTTTGCCCTTTCTATAAAACATATACTATGCAAATAATAGCTAAGAGAACACAAATATAAATTTTAGAATTCTTAACACATAAAATTGGAAATAAATCAATTCAAGCTTCTGATATTTTTGAATTTTACGATCAACAATACAGGTTTATTTTGTCTTTAAAGATATGCTTCCTTGTAGCAACTTGTCTGGTTATACTATAGTTTCTTACGCTTTAATTGTTTCTTTTATTGTTTTTATTTTATAAATTCAATATTTCTTGAGCTTTATTTTCTGATGAGATCATTTGATATTTATTCCTTATTTTATTCCATTTTTATATTTATAATTTTATGAAAAATCACATGGTTAAGTCATCTAATCAGGCAGAACAAGAAAGAGGAAACATCGAAAGATTAGTATTCACTACTACTTCATTCAGTAGTGGAATATTAAAATTCATTATATATATTGAAAGATCCTGAAGCAGATAAAAATTATTAAATTAAATGTAAAATTTTCTTAAATATGCAATTGTACTAGATATAAACTCATAATGGATTCATTTTTAAAATGAAATCAAAAATATAATACATTCTACAAGCACAAGAACATTTTTTTCTCAAATTAGGATGATTTTTTAAAAAGCAGACGATATTTTTCATTTATTTTCCAATAATAAATACAAATTTTTCTTTATATATGATCAATGTGTTAATTAAAAAAACAAGATAACTGAATTTACAATATTTGTATTCGATACGCTATTGAAGTCGAATAATTAATACTTCTTGCATATTCTTAGAACAGAACGAAAAAAGATTCAATTCGTGTTCAATTATTCGTATTCAATTAAATGCCGGAACAATTCGCTTTAACCAAACGATAAAACAATACAATATTTCGCCTAGAGTTTAACTCGTTTTCGACCAAACGATTCTTCTCCTTCAATCGAATACTAAATATCAAAACCACTGCATTTTAGTTTTGCGTGAGACTTAACATGTTTTTTCTTTTCTTTAAGAGAGATTTGCCTAAACCTGGCAGTTGGTTACGTGAAGGAATGAGGAGGGGTGGGAAGGAAGAAGTTCCAATTGATCCGCAGGCCTTTCCATCCAACGCAGGAATTAATATTCTCTGCGCCTTTTCTTCTCCGAGAAGCGTCTCGTTTGGTGTCTGGATTTTCGAGACATATACCGTGATCTTCCGCCCGCCATAGTTGCCAGGAAACGTCTGAACCGAGGGACGGTATTTCATTTAATTTGTAAAAGATTAGATCAAAATCCAATGGCATTTTTATTTACAAATTTTCAATTGTAAACTTGTATTAAGTTTTTAATCATGATAAATGATTTTGAAATCGGGCTGTTAGAATACCATTTGATAAACAATATAGCTGCAAAAAATACTGCTTCATATGAATATTAATAAATCCATTTAACATAGTATGTTATATATCGCATTTTAGACACAAATATATAGCAACAAAATAGTAATTGTGTGACATTCAAATAAGATTCCATGCATAATGTAATTAATTGCAAAATATTGTTCGATTTGATTTCCTATTTTATGTATTTAAATATTTACCGCAAAATGTTTTAATTGAATTCAAATGTTTTTAAATGCCAAAGTAATCCTGATTAATAGATTATGGAGAATGGTTTAATGAGATATTAAGAACATCTTTCGCATGAATTTCAGGAATACCCCCTCTGAAATTATAAAAGTACAAAGAGCATATTTTAGGAATTGGAGAATGTGTAAGTAATCTTATTTTTTGTAACTATTATAATTTCTTCTTTATTCCATCTTACTATACATTTCAATCTTTTTTCATTTATTTTCTTAATATGCTTGATAAAGCAACTTTGTGTGCTTTAGTAAAATATGTTCTGCTGACTTATGTTAAATATTTTATTTCACTTTGAAATAAAATCTGCTATTGTATTGAAAACACTACTTTCTTTTTAGGAAATGACATTTGGAAAATATAAAACACCTTTATATAAGAAAGAATTTGTTTAGAAAGGCCGGATTGAAAAATAATTTTGATAAAATGAGACGAAAAAATGCATTTGTGTGTGAATACATATTTAAAAATTTAATTTTAAAAATTAGTTCAGAACTTAAAGATGGAAAAGAACATGTCATTAGAGCATAATGAATGGCAATGTATACTTAGTTGTTATGTGACATACACATTGATTTTTGCATGCAAAAATAACATTTAATTCCATTATTAATTAATAATATTGGTACCATCTCTAAAAAGCCAAGTTTAGGTAGATTGAAAAGAAAAAGGGAACAAAATAAAATTTCTTTTACATATAAAGTAGAGCGGAAAGATTTTATTAACAACTCAGAGTATGGTGAAGAGGAGTTAGATATTACATGACATGCGCAGAAAATTTAGTACATGACTGTGACTGCACTTTGATTCTATTATTTATTAATGATATTGGCAATATCTCTACCAAGCCAACTTTAGGTAGAATGAAAAGAAGATGAAGAAAAAGGACAAAATAAAAATTCTTTTACGTGTAAAAGGGAGGAAGAACTTTATTAATATATCTTAAATGATTTCATCGCATCTGAAAGCTAGGTCAGTCAAATGCAAAATATTTCTGAATGAAATATTTTCGGCTTTTTATTCTGTATTAGAATTCTTGCTGAGAATATAAATAGTTCTTGGTAATCACAATAAATAGAAGGCTTAAATCGAGTTTGAGTTCTCTAAAATTAATTTACCAACATAAAAGGAATTTTAAACCATTAGAAACATTCCATAAAAGTTTTCCTCTAATTTTTGAAAGAAATATTTATTTTTATGTACATCATAATATATGATATGCATTATAAATGAAAGATTTGCAATATATTTTGTATATAGATTACGTATATGCAATCGATATACTTTTGTACATAGGAACCTTAGTATCTGTATATACTAAAGTCTGCAGTATATAGTTGAAAACGTTTGATAGCAAAGAAATTTATTATTCGACGGTGGTTACATTCAGCTGCTTTTTAGGCATTCTTATAAGAACCATGTACCATTTAAGCCGCTTGTGCAAACTGACTACGTAAAAAAACTTGCTGAAATGAATAGAAGTATGAAATGCACGCATATGTGTTCTTTGTGTAAACAAATGATGGATGCTATTGCTATCTCTAAATACATTTCATAACGTCATGTTTTATACTAATTATAATTAAGTATGTCACTTTCATTCTTCCATAATATTTTTGGTTTATAATAGCAACTCGTCGATTAGGGTTACAGAAATGCACCAATTAAATTCATTTAATATCTTTCTTCATTTCTTCATTTTTTTTATCTCACCAATCAAAATCATTTTAATATCTTTACTTTTGTTTTTAATTTAATTTTTTTTTATTGTTTCTTTAATTATTTTTATCCTAATAGTCAAGTGTATGGAAAAAACACAATAAAGACGATGAAAGAAGACCCAAAGTGAATCAACAGGTAGGAAAGAATAGGATAGGACTGCATACTGAACAACATTGGGAAGCAATAAAATTCGTTCCTACTGGAAAAGGAAAAACCGTGTACCTCCTTTATTCGAATTCAGAGCTGATATTTTATTAATTCCGGAGGGACGTGAAGTGAACATATATTTTCGTTCCTTTTCTTCCAACCAGGAGATGCTTTTATGCTGTTGATTTGTTTTCCTTGGATTAGCATTCGCTAATCTTTATCGTCTAATTGTTACGGTTCGCTGTTATATATATTGCTGCAATAAAAATGCAAACTGGTTTAATATATATTTCTTTTCTTTTAATGTAGTTAGTTACTCATTGAGAAAAAGGATATGTTTAGGATTTTCCAAAATTCAATTCAGATTATAACAATTAAAAATATTATCTATTTAAGAGTCACTTTTTTTAGGTTCTCTATTTCATTTCACTAATTATTTTATTTTACTTTAATATCTTTTTTTTCTCGAAACATACAAAAAGAGAATAGTGTAATGGTGAAAAAATACGACCTCGTAATTGTGACTAATCTCTATGTTTTTGATTTTCCAGAATTTGAAAAATACATTTTTGGATTATAAATGTATGTAAATACGATTACTCAAAATGTTTTTATATAAACGGATGAAATGTGGCATACGGTCTTTATACCATACTTGTAGAATTTTCTTTTTTTCAAATTTGGACGGAAATTTTGGAAATTTGTTTATGTCTGTCCAATGCCTAATAAACACGGTTATTGAAAGAAAATACAAAGAGCTAAATGAACCCAAATTTAATAAAATGTTTTTATATCTAAAGAGTATATCTGCATTAAATTTTGTATCAGGTCAGTCAAAAGTTTGACCTTCTGTTTGGACTGTACATTTGCATGCATATAAACATGACAACTCAATAACACATCAGTTTCGGTGTAAGAACTCTTATATGCGATCTTTTTACCAAAATTGTAGTTTTTTTTGTCAAATTTCGTTTGGTCGATAAAAAGACATTCACGATGCTTTTCCTGTTTTCTCCTCTATATTACAAAGTTAATATGTGTGATTCTGAAAAAAAAAAAAAAAAAAAAAAAGAGTACTGGCGGAGGTTGTGTCCTTGTCCAAGGTCACTGTTTTAATGTGGTGGAGGAAGTGTTGCCACTTTGAATGGGAACTATGCGAGAAAGTTTTGGAATGGTCACTCTTGCTGATTTAAAATTGTATTTCAGTTGTATTTTCTTAAGAAATTTTGTAAACATTTTTACAACACTACTAGCTTTGGGTGTGAAGGCATTCCATTGTTGACACATCTTTCTCTGTTATTGTCATTTTCATATGGTTAAATACGAATTATTCATTTTCACATTTTAGTTTATTACTTTTTCGTATACGTAGTATAGAGAAAGTATAGTAACCGTCAAAAAGTTCGAGCTCGAGATTTTGACGCATCTCCATTGTTTTAGACTTCTCTGAGGTCGAAAAAATCATTTTTGGAAAATGTCTGTTGTCTGTTGAAAATGTCTAAAAATGACTGTTGAAAATGTCTAAAAAGATGCTTTGAGCTAGACGGATTAAATTTGGTATACGGTCTTAACACCAAATTTGTAGGTTTCTATCGAATTCTGAGTAAAATCTGCTCAGTAATATTCCGTCTGTTAGATTGTTTTAATATAACAGGATATAAAAAACAAAGATTTTTAGTTAGATATATAAGATTCTGTATACAAAATTAACATCTATAATGTAGACACCTGTCAAGTCTGAAACGAAACCAAGAAAGTTTTGACTGTCTGTCTGTCTGTACTTTCAGAAACATGTGAACTTGATAATTCAAAAACGCAGTAACTCAAATGTATCGAATCAGATATGGAATTTTATGTAGTTTTATGTCAAATCGTTTTTTTAATCGATTGAGAGAAATGTGTTTAAAGCAGAAATTCGATTTTCTGATACTATTAATCTCATGCCGGGGATTAATCACCGAAAAACTCTCCAAGCTGAAAATACTAAAAACTAAAAAAGCTAAGTTCTCGACAAATATTAATATTTCGTAATTATTTACGCCAATGTCATGCTAGGTTTTCCCTGGCATGACAAAATTACCAGAGAATATGCGAGAAAATTTGAGAAAGGCCACATTTGCTGGTTATTTTCAAAGTTTTAAAATTCATTTCTCTGTTTAATTACATCTATCAATCGCGTATTTTTCTAATATCAATGAGATTTTAGTTTATCTCCTCTCGACCGTATTAATTTCTTAGAATAAAATTTTATATCTTCAATAAGTCAGTATGAATTTACAAACTCGTTATTTCTCCAACGACCAATTATATGGTTTTCGCTTCAAGTAATCTTTATATATTTGCGATTATTATTTTAGAAAATTATTGAAAATGGCGAAAATTATTCTCAATTTGAGATTAAAAATGTCATTTATTTGAACTTTTTAGATTAGTAATTAATTGCTGTTGGTAGATTGAATACATAATTCATTAACATCTTGTAGGATTGAATATAAAATTTCTTTAAATACGTAAAGTGACAAATATATATATACCACAATTTCTACAATGTATTTCTTCTCTACTATAGTCTTTTTCTACAATAGAAGATATCTTGTTCGTAGAGATTATTTCCAAGTAATGTGAATAATTACGGATCTAACAAAAGACTTATTTCTCTTTTTAAAATGGAAACAATAATCCCAAAGTCAAAACGGCCACTTTCTTTCGAAGAAGAGGAATTTTAGAATAGAGAGTGGGCGTGAAGAAAATACGTCACAAAAGTTCATTTACTCATTTCACTCCCACTGTGAAGCGCTTTATTGCATTTCACTTTGGAACAGCAATAGAATATTGATGGCTGATTGGGATATTGGTATTCTATTGACTGTTCGCTGCTATTAATGGCCGTAGGGATGGTGTTTCAAAGTAATATTATAGTAACTGGTCGTTAGCGAATGTTGGATTAGAAACTAGTAGTTGAGTAAAGTTACAAATTTTGTGAATTTAGCCATTAAAGTATTTTTAAAAATTTTGTGAATTTGATTATTAAAGCATTTTTAAAAATTTTGTAAATTTAACCATTAAAATATTTTTGAAAATTTTGTGAATTTAGCCATTAAAGTATTTTAAAAATTTTGTGAATTTGACCATTAAAGCATTTTTTAAAATTTTGTGAATTTAGCCATTAGAGTATTTTCAAAACATTTGTGAATTTTAGCCATTAAAGTATTTTTTAAAATTATGTGAATTTAGCCATTAGAGTATTTAAAAATTTTTTGTTATATTTATATTTATATGGTTGTAAAGATTTTTGCTGAGATAATAGTTCGACACTTTTACATTAAATTATGGGAGTTTTGCCCCTCACGTGGCTAAATCTATTGGACTTTTTAATCACCATCTGGGTAGCTTTGTCCCCTTCCGAGATGTTCCATTGTATCGTTGCATTTTTGAAGTTAATATTAATACCTAGTATAGGATCTCTAGTTTAATAAAATGGTAGAACTGATGTAAAATTACGATGCCAGAAGCGTGGTGGGTTAATTTCAAGATAGGAGAACTCCTAATTCGAAAGCTGATTCCACCAAGAACCGCTGTTTAAACGAGTCTAGTGCACGCTGAATCCGTCAACTCCAAATGTCTTTCGGGTGGTGTGGTGCGAGAACCTGGAGGAGAGGGATGCCATCTCAGATGTAATTCTTATTATTTTGCCGCTGTTTAGAGACATATCAAAAGAAAGTCTATCATTGTTTCAAAACTGGAAGCGAATATAACTAAACTATGAAGAGGTCAGCAAGATTAAATGGTACTTTTCCTGTTTCTTTATCAAAACACTCGTTTTAAAAGAATATTAGTGAATTATTTTTGCCCATAACTACAATTTAATATAGCAAGTTCGCATGTAAAATGAAACTTTTTTAACTACAGAAGAGCATAGAAAATTTGAAGAGTGAGAAGTTATTAAAATAAAAACTATTTTCAATAGTAATTATTAACTATAAAAGTTACTTGATATTCTTGATTCTACTTGATTGTTAGTCTACGAAACTTGATATTCTTGATTCTAATTATTTGATATTCTACTTCCTACGAAACTGCAGCGCATCGTCCTTTTTGTTTTGTTTTGTTTATATATGAAAAACTCATGGTTAAAACATTTCCATTGTTTATTAAATTATTTGTAGCTTAGTTTCTCCCAATTAAAATCTGAGTAATCTTTTCAATTTATCAGAGAAATAATAAACTATACTTTTAAAACAAAGAGGGAGAAAGATAATAATAAATTATATTTATACCCGAAAATTGTTTTCTATTAATTATGTATAGAAGTTTATCAGAATCACTCATACTTAAGAAATAATAATTCTTAATTAAAATAATTTGTGCCATATGTTTAGATAAAGAACGAGGCCATACGCTTGACCATACAATACTAATTATACTACACCATTGTGAAGCTAGACAATTAACAGACATAGCTAATTTGGTTAAATTCTTTGACCCCTTTTAAAATTAACCGCTCGTAAAAGAAATTAAAGAATATATTTTTTGTTTCTTCACGTTCGTGTTAAACGTAATTGCTTTTGGAATTCAAAATATCTGAGAAACCCACCCTGGCAGATATCACGTTTTTTTTAACACAAATATAATAAATAACGAGATTTTGTTGTGACTTGATGGCGGATATATACATAAAATTGCTTCTGTTGACTCTTAAGAAAGATGTATTTATTCCGTGGACTTAGCACGCAATACATTTTTATCTTGTTAAGTCCTTAAAAATAACAATAACTGCTTCCCAGCAAAAACGGGAGACCATTTTTTCACATATCCTTGAAAAGTTATCGCTAACTATCAATTTTCTTATGGCGTTTTTTTTTTTAAAGAAATATTTTTTCAGTGGTTAGACTGAAAGGTAACCAACAAGCTTCTGTAAAAATACGAATTGAAATATAATTGAAGCTCGTATTTTTTATGTTAACAATGTAAAGGATTAGTTTTCTGTTTTTATATGGTAAATATAGCAATTCGTTTAGTTGTTTTATTCTCTAAGGTAGTAAATTCGATATACATATTTATACGGTTAGGAAACATTTTCCAAACAAAATCTTGATATTTTGACTATTCTTGCAAAGCAAAAAAGTTTAAAAATATCCTCTCAACAAACTGGAAAATAAAAAGGATCGTTCTTTATAATCTAAGTTCATGTTTTCAAATTCCTTTCAATCCTTTGACAAAAACAATGAAATATTACACATTGAAGCAACCATGCAACATGGATTCCTTTTTATTACATAGTTCAGCATTTATTACAAAATAAATAATATTATGGTAAAATTATATAAAAAATAAAATGTCATCAAACTTGTATCAAATAGTAAAATACATTTTTAAAAAGCTTTGAAGCTTTTAAACAAATATCAAAATATACAGTGACTCAAAAAATTGAGAGTACACCTTACTTTTACTTGATAAATCCGTCTTTCAATGTAAATAACGCATTACCGGGAAGTGCAAACATGTTTTTATTTTTACCCATAACAGATGGTTTAATTTAAAGTAAAAATAAAGAAAAATCAACGGAAAACTTATAAATTGAAACATTTCAGAAGCATTTGAAATATACATACTCAGATTCTTGCCTCAAAAAATTGAGAATACACCAATGAAATTTTTGCAATATCTCGCATAGAAACAAAGTGTCACTTAATTTGTATGTCTTTTGGCTCTTATAATGGCCTCTAAACGTCATGGTACCGATTCTATTTTGTCGTCAAAGTCGCCGAGTTTGTCGCCAAACTCTGAGATCACTGACGCGGCACCCGTTCAGCACCCAACAGAGTTGATCGCAAAACGGTCTTTCCAGTGACTGAACTAACCATGCTAAGGAGCATCACTACAGATTTGTAACATTATATATCAGTCAATATTGTGTGTTGCAGAATGCCTGTAATTTGTGCTTCGTTTCTTTACAACCAGTGACAAATTTGAAAGTCGTCTCTAAGTTGAAAGGAGCAGTATTGTCATATTTGAAGCATCATATTTTTACTTTCTCGTATGAGTATATACAGTAATCGTCAAAAATTTCGTACTCGTTCTTTTGATGAATCTCTGTGTTTTTGATCTTCATGAGTTTGAAAAACACAATTTTGGAAAATATGCATCTATTTGTCGTTCTGTAACAAAGATAATTCAAAATCGTCTTGAACTAAACTGTTGAAATTTAGCATACGGTCTTTACACCAAAGTCAAAGATTTCTATCAAATTTTGAGTAAAATCTGTCCAGAGGAAGCCCATTTGCCCGGCTGTTCGAATAAAAGTTAACACGATAATACAAAAATAAGGAGAGTTAAATAGATAAAATTTGGTACATAGATTTAACAGTCCATTTGTCCAGCTATTAGATTAAAAATTAACCGGATAATTACAAAACGAAGAACGAAACTAGATAGATCAAATTCGGCTCACAGATTTAACATCTATAGTATAGACACCTGCCAAAGTTTGTCATATTCAAAAACGGGTTGATTGTCTGTCGGTTTGTACTTTCAGAAACATATTAACTCGATAATTCAAAAACTCAGTGATTTAAATGCGTCAAATTTGGTATAGGATTTTGTGACTATAAGTGCAGTTTTGTTCCAAATTTTTGTTTCAATCGGCTGAGAAAAACGTATCTAAAACCCAAATTCGAGTTTTGGATACTTTTAGCTGCATACCATGGATTAATAGCCAAATAACTCGCCGCGGATGACACGATAGATTCAGTAAAAATGCTAAATTCAAGCCAAAACTATTGTTCGCTAATGCCATGTAAACGTTCTCTTGCATAACAAGTTTAATACAGAGTATGCGAGAAAGGGTTGAGGAGATCTCTCCTACTGGTTTTTTTGGTTTTAATATTATAATAAAATACCGTATATAAATATGTAATTTGGAAGTTATAGTAATGATTTGTTTCCACATATCTTCTTATATTATTTATTCGGGTTTTTTTATTGTAATTGTTTTGTTGATGATTTTAAAATCTCAAATAATTATCTTTTTCAAAAATATCAAATATTTTTAAACCAAAGCATAATTTAACTATGCTAATTATGCTTACACAATTTTTTTTGTGCATATATAATTTATCCGACCCAAAATTTGAAATAAATATTTGGCAGTTAATGTATTAAATAATTTTTTGGTGGGACATGGTAGCTACTATAGAAGAGAGAGCATATGAGAGAACATTTTCGAAAAAATATCAATCTTAAAAGAATATCATGTTTTGATGTTTCAGATTGCATGCTTGAATCTTTTTTTATTAATGAATTTTTTCATAGAAGTAATGACGTTATTTATCCATAAAATAACTCTTCTATTATTTTCTGAAATGTGATATACTACTGAATTGCGACTACATTTTGAACTAAAAATAGCTTTCATCTTTGTCGCTGTAGATTTTGCTCTATTATTATTATTTCCTATTTTATTTCATCTCTATTTAAGTCTTCAAATTACTCTTACAAAACTCTTCAACAAATATTTGCAAAAGTTTGTTTGTATGATTCTTTATCTTTATCTAATATAATATTACTAATTTTTCTTAATGGGATGCTAATGGAATTTTCCGCTTGAGGGTTTTGCATCTCATATTCTCGGAAACTTCCAAAATGTTATTCATATGATCTTCAGATTCCTAACAAATCACATAATTTTCTAATTTCCACTTCAATGTTCCATTTTCTGGCAACATAAAATTTGCAAAGGGTTTCACTGCATAGTTTTTTTTTAATAAGGAAAATGTATTATTTATCTTAGATGACGAAAAATGCAGCAGCAGAAAAAATATTTTAATTTTATTAGATATTGTATCAAATCGTTTGATCTCATTATACAGACACGCTATTGAAACATGTAATCTGTAAAAAGGAATAAATAAATAAATAAATTCCCGTTCGTCTGACGGAAATATCATCTGTCTGAGGAATCGTCTGTTTGTTTAATTAATTCCTACCTTCCATTTTAGTTTTAAAAAAGACGCAAGAGATATTGATAATCTGTAACCGTAGTCAAAAATTAAGTGGATAAAGTCACTTTTGAACAAAAGAAGACGCTTATAATGTGTTTGATTATTTTATTTCAATCATACTATTTCCATTTAAATTTGGATTTCAAAGCACTACTTTTGCGATTGAAATGTTCTTTTAATACAAGCGAATTAATTTGTTATTCGAGTTTTAAATTAAATCTTTGAATGTCACGATTTTTTAGATATTACAGATTGCCGTTTCAATATTAAAGCTTTAAAAGAACCAAACGTAATATTAAGCGTCACCTAGCAAAACCTTAAAAAATGAAAATAAATGAAAATGAAAATAATGAGTGATGATGATGAAAAATGAAAATAAATGAAAATAAATACTATTTTTCTAATATAAAGATATCAACAACATTATATTGCATTGTAATAAATCATTTATCTCCAAAATTTGGCATATATATATATATATATATATATATATATATATATATATATATATATATATATATATATATAAGTAAGAAATATTTTGAAAACGAAACGAATTAGTTTCGGAATCGCAACTAAAAATTATTTCTTATTCAAACTAAAACCAAAAAAGGAACAAGAAAAACTTCATAGTATTTAGAGAGCGCAAATGCAGCTACTTCTAAGACACAGATGAATTGATGCAAAAGTATTAAAATCAAGTTAATAGCAAAATCAAATAAACCAAATAAAAAAAAAAGAATCCGGACTGAAGACTTTTTCAAGGGTCACCCTCAGGCAGGGATTCAAAAAAGGGGATTCTTTTCTGTGAGGAAATGCAGACAAGAAAGTCTAATAATGATTCCTCGTGACTCGAAAATCCTCTGAAATTAGACCTCTCGTCACATGATATCTACATTTAAAATTTTAATGATTGAAGTCGTTGCGCTTTTGAGCTTATAGCGTTCCCATAGAACCGAATATACAAGTCTTGAAGGATTTGGTTAATATTTTACTCACACCTACAATTTTGGCGATAAAATTAAGAACTAACTTTCATTTGTATACTGTCATTTATTTCCTACCATGTTCGCATTTGCATGGGTAGATGGATTCCGTTCAAAATTTAATAGAAATCTAAAAGTTAGATTTCAAGACCACGCACCAAATTTCATTTTTCTAGCCCACTTTATTTTTGAATTGCCATTCATAAATAGAAGGATGACTAGACATTATCTCAAGACTTTGTTTTGGGCTCGGAGAGGTTTTAAACCAGATGATTCATCAAAACGTAACTTTTGATGAAGGGGATCTTTCACGATTATATAAGGTTCTATATATTACATAAGATTTACGATATAAGGTTCACAATATAAAGTGAACTGTCACGATTATAATGTTTTTACTTTTTAAAAAGTAAAGGAAAACTGATTAGGATTATAAATTTACAATACAAAAGAAAAGGATTTTTTAAACTATCTACTTTAGTTAGTTTTCTGCTTTAAAAAATATCCAGTTAGATTTATAAATTTACAATTTCAATACAAAAGAAGACAATTTTTTTAAAAAAAATATCTACTTTAGTTAGTTTTCTACTTTATTTAAAAAATCTAGTTACGATTATAAATTTACAATTTCAGTACAAAAGAAAACGATTTTTTAAATATCTGCTTTAGTTAATTTTCTGAATTAAAAAAATCTTGTTGGAATTATAAATTTACAAATTCAATATGAAAGAAAACGTTTTTTTTTTAATATCTTCTTTAGTTAGTTTTCTGATTTTTAAAAAAATCTAGTTAGAATTATTAAATTACAATTTCAATGCAAAAGAAAACGATTTTTTAAAGTATCTACTTTAGTTAGTTTCCTGACTTTTTTTTTTAAAAAAAATCTGGTTATGTTTATAAATTTACAATTTTCCATACAAATGAAAATCCTTTTTAAAAATATCTGCTTTAGTTATTTTTCTACTTTTAAAAAAAATTTGGTAGGTTTATAAATTTACAATTTCATTACAACAGAAAACTATTTTTTGAAATATTAGCTTTAGTTAGTCTTCCGCTTTTTAAAAAATCTAGTTAGTATTATAAATTTGCAATTTTAATACAAAAGAAAACGATTTTTTTAAACATCTGCTTTAGTCAATCTTCTGCTTTTTTAAAAATCTGGTTAATATTATAAATTTACAATTTCAATCGAAAAGAAAATGATTTTTTAAAAGTATCTGCTTTAGTTAGTTTTCTGCTTTTTTGAAAAATATGATTAGAAATATAAATTTACAATTTCAATATAAAAGAAAACGATTTTTAAAAATATATGCTTCAATTATAAAAAAAAAATATTCTTTTTTGTTTCAGTTAAAAAATTATTATTATTTTTTTTAAGTAAATAAGGCGTGAAAAGAGAATTCAAAAACCATCTTTTTCAAAAGAAATATTCTTTTGAACAAACAAAACGGTTGATTTATGCAAAGTTGTATCACTTTGAAAAATATCATATCTAAATAACTGATGTCCTTCAAATGATTTATGCACGAAGGCGCCATAAATTTAAAAAAAAAAATCTTGCGTTTGAGAAAGAAAGAATATTTTCTGCAACCCGCGCTTAAATTTAAATTTGGAAGTAAGTGATTATAAAACAGTGGTTTGCTTTAACAAGATTTCTCTAACTTTATTTCTCTTTTTAAAGTCTGCTTCTAGTTGTTTTCTACCCGTCTGGGAGATGTCTAAAAACTGAAAGAGCTTCATTCGTGAAACATGTAAATTATCTTAAGGAAACAAATTTAAAGAAATTTATTAAATTAATTTATACAACTTATGTAAAGGTACAATTATTCCAGTGTGATCAATAATATAGAAAGGTATATTCTGTCGAATAAAACAGTAATTTTAATTAAATATTTCATAATTTTTTATGTTATACTTTTAGAATCTACCAAATTTTAACATATTTTCTGGTCTGACATTCTTTTACAAATTTTTTTTGTGTATTTAGAAATATTTTTAACTAAACAGTTTCGAGAATTAAAATATATAATTTGGACAATTTCAATTTTTATATTAATTCTGATTTTTTTTTTATAAAAATAAATTTATTAAAAACTGATTTCTTTTATTTCAGAAGAATTGCAACATCTTCAAGAACATTGCACATTATTTTTTTTAATTGCAATAGAAATCATATTTTTCTTTTTTAATTTGTCTGAGATTTAAATATTAATTAAATACTAAAATTTTGAAATTCTCTACACATTTTTTTTAAAAAAATTGCGATATAATTAATATTTTTTTAAAAATTTATGTGAGATTTGAATATTAATTAAAAATTAAAATTTTGAAATTCTTTTCAGATTTTTTTTAAAAAAAATTGCAATAGAAATTATACATATGTATATATATATATATATATATATATATATATATATATATATATATATATATATATTTAATTTATGTGAGATTCGAATATTAATTTTAAGATTAAAATTTTGAAATTCCATTTAATACTGCAAATTTTTTTAAAAATAATTTATAATACTAGCCTTCTTGGTATTCACCCAGATCAACTTTTTGAATTGCTAAATATTATTGTGAAATGTTTTTTTCTTGAAACTTCAGGTATTAAGACAGAAAAACATGAATTCAATTTAATGAAATAAAACAAATAATGATAGAGCGCGAAAATTAAAAAGTGTATATGCTAAGAAATAAAAAGAGAAGTGAAAATTTTAGATCGGATTTAAAGACCAAAGAAGAATTTTTTTAAGGCTAAAAAAAATTCTTTGTTTGGACATTAATTTGAAAGTAACGATTTTGACTTCTGTTTTTAATTGATAGCTTTGTTAAAAGCACGCAATTTAATTTTTTGATAGCTGAGTTTTAATTTCATAACATAAATTGTTGAAAATTGTGTATATAAAAAATGGATTCAAAATAAAGAAAACTGGATCCAGAAATGAATTCGATATTATTAAAATGGTAAATGTTTGAGTTTTAAGATGATAAAAAAAGTTATTTTTGTGAGGTAATAGTTTCGGAAAACATGGCCATCAATTTCCAGTCATAGCGAAATGAGTAAGCCTATTTTCACGCGCAATTAAACTTTGCTTGTCAGCAATTTCTTAATATCTTTTACATTTTCTTTCTTTTGAATTTATAGAGCTTCCCGTGAACCTTATCCCGAGAATTTCTAGTAATATTTTTCAGCTTCACTGACTAAAGTGCAACTACAAAAAGGTTCGATGTAGTAGTCTGAAATGATTGTGTAATAATTTGTTTACATTTGACTTTTGCCATTCGACAATAGGTAATATGAACGATTTCTGTGCAACATACATTTGCGTAATAGATATAGATAATCGTCTGCGTTGTCTCTATCGCTGAGTGGTATTAAAAATATCCCGCCCTTTTGGTCTGCTTTATTATCGAATGACTTAAAAATTATCTTAACTTATTTTTGATGTTTCAATTACTGGGACAAATTTTGTCATGTTTAAATCGATTGGTTTATGGGTTAATGAAGCTAAGCAGAAATAAAATTCCTTATGGAATCGTAAACATATTTTTGACGCTGGTTTGTAGTTCAAATTTAGTAGATCCGTTACAAAACAGCTCCGCGTTGCTTCCAAACGAGACGTTAATATAACTAAACTAAATAGTTAATATAACTATACAATCATAGCAGATATCAATTTTCTGTCTAGACAGTAGGTTCGTCTAGACAGAAATAATTTTTAGGACAGCTTTATTTAAAATGATTAAAAATGAATGAATTTGCTCATTTGTAATTAACTATACTTTAGTTAATCTTTATTTGTTGAATAATTATTCTTTTTTTAGGAAATAAAATCAAATTATTTAATTTGAAATAAAATAACACTTGCAACTTTCTTTAAGTAAATATCTAAAATTTAAAAAAAAAGTTTATTTTGTATGAAATCAGCTATTTTATTGTGCGCCATTTGTTATAAATCAATTTTTGATGAAAGAAATATTATCAAATGAAAAATCCTCTCCAAATATGTATGTATACTATACATACAAAAACGGAAATCATTTTAAAACTGTTTCTTTAGAGAAAAAATTATAATTTATATGTAAGAGAATTTTAGTGAACTGATTTTTTTACAGTATAAGATTTTATCCACGACATATAATTGCTATACTAAATATATTTAAGTATTAAACTTCTATTTTAAAAAATATCTTGGTGGCAGGTCCAATTTATTCGCTGAAAATCTCATATTTAAATTATTTTATCGTTTATGTTAGAAATAGGCTGATTGCTATTTGGTTATTCTGCTGAAGATTTGCCATAAAACATTAGTACTTCCATAGTTCTATTTGAAATGTTTTTTCATCTTAACATAATAAAAAACTGATAAAATCTCATAAATAATTCAACGCATTTGCTATTCTCAAAGAAGAAAAAGTCAATCCATTCACCATAAATTGGAATTCTGAATTGTAACCACCATTGGTGAACTTTTGATTACTTTTGCCGGCTAATACTACCTTAAAATGTTTTCTGATAGTTTGGCTTCAGCCTTCAACTAAGGATACATACGTATATCTTTATTATCTTTATATGTTATAGATAATAAATTTTATATTTCAGTAATAACACCAGTGGGAAGTGCTCCCCCTAAACTTTCTCGCGTGCTCCCTAAAGGAATTTCATACCAGAAAACACCTTCCATGGCATTGGCGTACAATAGTTTCGAAATATTAATTTTTGGCGTGAATTTAGCATTTTTACTGAATCTATCGTATCATTTGGCGAGTTTTTTGATGATTAATCTTTGGCCTGCGTTAATAGTATCTAAAAATGAAATTTGTGTTTTAGACGCGTTTTCCCAACCGATTGATATAAAAATTTGACACAAAACTGCACAAAAATCCCATACCAAATTTAATAAATTTAAATAATTGCTTTTTTGAATTACCGCGATTACATCTTTCTGAAACTATAGATTGACAGAGAAAATCTACCCATTGTTGGATTTAACTCAAAATTTGACAGATGTCTACACTATAGATGTTAAATATGTGTACAGAATTTTTCTATCTATCTCTCTTCATTTTGTAATTATTGGGTTAACTTATATTCAGCAACCGGATGGCTTTTTCGAAACAAAATATGATTGAAATCTGCAACTTTGATGTAAAGACCGTATGCCATATTTCAACCCTCTTACTCAGAGCGTTTCAGAGTTATCTTTGTCTTAGACAGACAGACATTTTCAAAAAATATTTTTTTCGAACTCAGAGAAGTCTAAAATGTGTAGATGTGTCAAAATCGCGAGTTCGAATTTTTAGATGATTACTATATTTTCTCTAAACAATGTACACGAGAAAGTAACAAGTTATACTCATTTAAATTTTGACTTTTTTTTTTTTGACGCAGCAACTACTGCGCCATCTGGCGAACAAATACGAGGCTTCTGTAATTAAGTCTTGAAGATCTGTGTTCTCTCTGTAAGTCAAAAATAAACCATTCGAAATGGTCTCACCGAAACTTTCTCGCAGACTCTCTAATAAAAGTCTTATTTTCCCTCCCTCCAACATAAAATTTGGGTTTTGGACAAAGCCACGAATCGCTAGCATGAGGTTAATATACAAGTGCCAGAATATCGAAATAGGTATTTACTTAATTGCATGGCATTATCGAACCATATTTAAGAAATAAGGGCATGAATCTAGGGTACAATTTTCACGATTAATCGCCGGTATGAGGTTAATACACAAGTGCCGGAATATCGAATATGTAATTTGGATGCTTTTTTGTACTGACCGTTGAAACCCAAATGTGACATAAAATTACAGTTGTAGTCACAAGATAATGTACCGAATTTCATTTAGTTAAGTCATTGCGTTTATAAGTTATAGCGTTTACATAAACGAGAAATTACAGACCGAAAGACAGCTAACTCCTTTTCGGATTTGGCTCACCATTTGCTACGGATATGTATTTTAGAGGTTATACTTTTGAACTAAATGTTATCTATCTGGCTCTATACTATTTGTTATTCACTTATGCTCGGTAAGTATAATAGACGAACAGATTTCCTTTGAATTGATTTCGTTCAAAATTTGATAGAAATTTACGTGTAAGGCCTTATAACAAATTTCATTTGTGTAGCTCAAAGGGTTTTTCATTTATCGGGTTCGGAGAGAGACCGATAGACAGAAACTTCAAACATATAAAATTCAAAAATTGCATTTTTCCAAATTGTAAAAATGTAATTTATGAGGTTTTTCGTCAGAAAATTCTATCAAATATAAGAATTTGAGAAAATAGTATCTAACGATCTAAAATAGCATTAAAAAGTAGGTAAATGCAAATATAAAAATGAGTGCATCTTCGCAAAAAATAGGCTTAAAAATAAAACTGTAATGATTTTATAAAGAAACCTGTTCACACATTAAGAATATTAATTGAAAAAAAATCACAACTTTGCAAAAAATTGACTTTTTTTAACGTAGTCTCCCACCTTAAGATTAATAAAATGCTTTTTGGGACATTAATTTTGAAATAGTATTTTCACTTCCATTTTATTTCGTAATATATAGACTCTCAATTTATGCAGATTGATTGAATTAAATTCATATTTTTAAGTCACATCAAATAAACTGAAATTTAAAAAAAATTATTCCATATTAATTGTTTAATAGCCTAAAAAAGTTAATAATCTTGTCGAGCAAGTTGGCCAAGGCTGCTAGTATTGAAAGTTTTAATAATTATTTAAAAAAATATTTTATATTGCGGAATCCATAAAAAAATAATTGCAATTAAAAATAACTAAAAATTCCTTTCACCAAAAAATAATGATGTTTTCATAAAAATTTCTATTACTATAGGACTTTTTAGTACCAATTTTATATCTATTCTGTTGAGAATATTACAAATCATCACTTAAAAAGCAACTGACTTTTTTTTTCCACTTTGTAAATTAAATATTAAATCAGAAATATTTATTAAAAGTTGCAAAAAAATTTCAATTTTTTCCCCTTTCTCTTGTTTGAAAAATTAAGTGTTGCTTGTTAAATTATAAAATATAATATTCAAAGTATATTATCTTAAAATATAAAGAAAGTTCTAAAGTATTCCGGAATTTCATTCATTATTTTATTAAAACTTCAGAATCCTTAATAATTAATTGCCATCTAAAAAGTACAAAAACTATTTTTCAATGATTTCTTTAAAACTGATTTAATTCAATTTTTATTCACTATTTCAATATAATTTTAATTCAGAAAAGCTAATTATTCTCTGTTACTTTAAAATTTTTCAAAATTTTTGCTTATATTTTTATTAATTGTCTGTTATTTCATCTTGTTTCTTGAAACTGTCTGTGAATCATATATGCTTCTTTATAATCTTTGTAATCTTTATTTTAAAAATTTATCTTGATTATTACTAGTTAAGTATTTTGTATCTAAGACCAATTGTCTTAGGAGTTACCGCTTAAAAATCTTTGGTAAATTCTTACGAATATGATCTGTTTCAATTAAAAAATTTTTTTTAAAAATTGCGATATAAATTGATTTTCTTGAAAAAATAATTTCCTTTTTTTTAAAAAAAAATTTGTCAGAATGAGAACAGCCGATGAAGTAGGGAATCAGTAGTATGAATTCTATTTATGTGTGTAATAAGATTATTTTAATCTTTTTCATAAATTCACTTAAACAATATCGCAAAACTCATGTAAATAATATAGACTAAGCGGCGTTTATATCATGAAAAATGTCTGCATTAGACAGAAGTTCTGGACAAAAATGATTTGGTTTTTCTATGTCGCAGGAACTATGAAGTTAAGTATGCTGCCCAAACAAAAATTAATAAAAAATAATAATAATAATAATATTGTTTCCTTGTATAGCAAATGTCCAGGTAAGGAAGATAGTTTTACAGATAAAATAATGATTGCTGAATCGTTGCAATGAACCATAGCCCAAGACCTTGGCGAAATACTTTCCATTATTTGGCGACTTTGACAATAGAAGAACCCAGAATATTCGAGAATCTAGACAACATCCGCATTAAAACTCGAACGTTGGCGTTTGTTTCAGAAGTTTCTTTGCTCTCTCAAGGACTCTACAAAAAGGCGAGAAACAAAATTGAATCAATAGAAGTCAGTTGAATTACTTGATCTCAAGCGATTGATTAAGCAAAGTCACTCCAGCAAATAATCTTTAAGCATTCTGTGCTGTTATTTGCTATATATTACAGTAAGTGCTGTTTCGTATACACAGGAGCGTATTTAGATATTTTGAAACCCTAGGCAGTGCATTTTATGGGCCCCCGTTTAATAAACTATCAATTTAGTTTCACACCTGCTAATTTTTTATTTTCGATCAATGTTTTATTTTATTAATTTAGTAAGAATACATTAGCTTTTATTTATCTATTATCACTCCAGACCGACCAGCATCCACGTTTCTGAGCAACTATGTTTTTGAAGCAGATGTTGAGAGATTGTAAACTTTGAATTTCCATTTTTTAATAATTTATTTACTTGGCTATTAGGAAAATGAAGTCTTTTAATCGAGCAGCTTTCCATTTTTCCCCAGCTTAGCTGCCCTAGGAGACTGTATAGTCTGTCTACTTGGAAAACCGCTGCTCCATCTGTGTTTGTGCTACTGCATATTCATGTTTTTGAATAAAATAAAATGTCATTTATTGAGCTTGTCATTTTTCACCCACCAGAAGGATTTTATATATTTCTGTAACAATATCAAAGTAAAAGTATAAAATGTTGATAAATACTGGAAATGTAGAAAGTTTTTCTAAAAATTTAATATAATTAATATAATAAATATTAAAACTTGAAAAAGGTGAACTTTAGGCGTTTTGGTCCTGTAAATTTCACAATGAAATTAAAGAACATTTGAAAAAAAAACTACAAAAAAACCCACATGCACTAAGCAAATTTAAAAAGACGGAAACATCTATTCATGGCACAGAAACAAAACATTTAATTATACTTTACATATTAATTCAAAATATTTTTTAACTAATCATATTGATATTTTCTAACGAAATCCTCCTTCCCTGTAAATGCCACTTTTGAATTCCATACTCTGTTATAAAAAAGATCTACTTCCGCATGTCTGACCTACCTTTAAACTTCGTTCGATGATGTTAGAAACGTCCTGCAAAGTCAATTCACATGCATTTAAGATGTTTTTGGTTTGGTTTGAAGTTTATTTCCTCACAAGAACCATTTTTGGCATGTTTATAGTTATAATTTAATCAAGCGGCACCAATAAAAATGTTTTAAAATATGTAACATTAATCAGAGTAAAATAAAAAAAAATGTAAAAAAGTGGAAAAAAATGTAAAACCAAACACAAGATAAAAAACGAATAGATTTTAAGAAATTGAAAACATTTTGGTGGTGTTTTTCACCCAATAGCTCTTGCACGATCAAGGAAGATGCATTAAAAAATTGCACGCGAATGGAATTAAAATTAGAGCATACTATTAAAATATGTTTCACTGTAAAATCAGCATTGAGATCAATAAGATGTGGAAGAGCAACAGGAGCAGGTAGAGGAGAGACTGCTGTAAAAGTAAGCAAAATATCGCTTTCATAGTACGTGGAGTAAAGTTATGAGATCTACACTAATATCCAAAATTAAGATCACGAAAATGAAATCTGCAAAAAATGAAAAATTATTCACTGCGTTGCCACGACATTTGGCACAGAGGTACAATACAATGGAAGAAAGAACATCCATAACAACATGGAAAAGATTTTAATTGGGAATTAAGAAACAGGGTATATAAAAAGTGTTACATTATGAATCAAAGATAAAACATTTATCTCGGGAAAAGCCTGTCTAATATGGAGTGTGACCACCATGCACTGCTATACAGGCTTCACAACGAGCTCTCATACTGTTTATGAGGGTGTCAATAAATGCTTGGGGCAATAAAGCCCATTCTTCCAAAAGCACGGCTTTTAACTTTTGGAGAGTAATAGGAGTGGGCTTACGCAGTGCAATGGCTCTTCCGAGACCATCCCAAACAGGTTCAATAGGATTGTGATCCGGGCCAGTCCATACGTCGAATATCCTCTTCCTCAAGAAAATCATCAACAATCTGGGCTCTGCGTGGACTTGCATTATCGTCCATAAACATGAAGTCTGGGCCAAAAGCACCCCGGTACAACCTCACATAGGCTTTAAAGATCCCATCTCTATAGCGATGTGCATTGACAGTACCCGCATCGAAGACTTGCTGTGGTGTACAACTGTCCAACATTATGCCACCCCAGACAAGGATTCCTCTGCCATCAAATCTGTCGATTTCTTTTACGTAGGAGGGATGATAGCGAGCTCCTCTCTCTCTCCAGATGAATATTCGACGAGTGTCACTCTGTGTGGTAAATCCCCACTCATCACTGAAAAGAACACGCTCCCATTCTTGCTGTGCCCAAGACTGATGTGTTAGGCACCAAGAATCGGGCTTTTCTGTTCGATGCAGTCAAAGGGAAGCACTCAACTGGTCGCTGGGCATAAAGGGCCCTCTATGCTAGACGTTTGTATACAATTTGTCTGGAAATTCTTATTCCAGACGCAGCAGCAAGGCTACGAGCAAGTTGAGGAGTCGTTGTGAGCCTATGCCGTCGTGCGCTTAATGCCAAATAACGATCCTGTGCAGGCGTCATTGCTCTGTGACGGCCTTGGCCAGCTATCCTGGTTACAGTACCACTTGTTGGAATTGATTCCACAACCTGGATACCACTTTCTGTGCCACTTGTAGTCATCGAACCACCTCCGCTTGAGACTGACCAGCTTCAAGCCTGCCAACGGCTCTCCATCTCAAGGAATCGTCTAAACGATTATGAGAACTCATTTTCATTGGAAACATGTTAAATGTTTTGTTTTAATGCAATATTCATAAAATTGCAGACAAAATTCCTAGATGCCTAAACGGTCTAATTTCAGTAGTTCCTCAGAAACTAATGCTAAAAAACATTTTTTTCCCACAACGAAGGTTAATATCGTGTTACCAGTCCTTCACAATATATAAAATATAATTTGTTTAAATTTTACTAGTAGCCATTTAGAATTACTTTGAAAATAATTATTGTGACCTTAATTTTGGACATGAGTGTAGATACTTCCACTCCAATAACGGAACATACTTCTTACGAGAAAAGTTAAGCCTTGGCCAAGGATAATCCTTATCAATCCAACCTCAGTTTTCCCTCCACGTGCTTTCCTGATGACGGTCATTCGTATTATCCCTAAGCAGGTCCTACATGATATGCTTCCATTTACACTTCAAAAGAAAAGAAATGTTTAGAGGCATCTAGAACATTTCTAATTTTCGTGATTTTTTAGTTAGTTTTTATATAAAAAAAGATTGTTTTAACTACAAATTTAATTAAAATTTGATAATAAATTATTTTCAGATAGTAAATGTTTTATTTTCATAGAATTCTTTCATCTAGTTAATTTATGCTTATTTGCAATAAATTTGATAAGCATTTTTTAAAGCAAAATATCTATTAATAACGAAATTTTGCAAAGAGAAGATATCGTTCATGCGATTTTTAAAAAATTATCGCTGATAAATGTTTTTGAAAAGCATTATTTTTATAACAGACTTTTATATCAGTATAAAAGCCACATAAATATTTTTCATTTAAAAAAAATCAAAAATCAAAGCAACTAATAGAATTTTATTTAAAAAATTCCAAACTGATTAATAAAAAAAAATCAGAATTTATTGTAAATGTATAAATCTTATTAAAAGTGCATTAAAATGATACTAAACTGCCTTATCAACATTTATGAATCATCGCAAGATTAACTAATTCTTGAAATTAACAACAAAAAGAAAAGAAGAAAAAACGAAGAAGGGAAGAAAAAGAAAGAGAAAGAAAAGAAAGAATAATCAGGACTTTCAGAAAATTCTGGAACAAGTAGGCGGAAACAATCTTCATTTGACCTTGCTGGTAAAAAGATAGTCAAATAAAAAGTAACTAAAAGAAAATAAAAATACGAAATAAACACAGCGGTTAGCTCTAACCACCTGCTCTGGTAAAGCAAGATTTTACGTCTGTCACGGTTGTGAATTTCTTAAAATTGTTTTACATTTCCAGACGATAAAATGAAAAATTATATTTTGTTGAACTAAAATGTTTCACTTTTTATTTTCATATTCTACAGAAGTCGTCTGCTTTTTTTCAGTTGTTAAAATAAATAAAACGTGAAATTTTAAACGAAAGTATGTAAATATTTCGCCTGTTTTAAAGACAAAAAAAGTATCACAAGAGATGATTTTGTTTAAGTCATTTGAACTGTAACTGAACAGTTAATGGAAGATCGAACGGTTTTTTGATCTTTCGTAAATATACAAAAGATAATTTAGGCTACATCTGTTTAAACATTTACTAAAAGGTAAAATGTGAGAAGGAAATATGATTTGACAAAAATGTGAATATTTTTCAAAATAGTTTACGTTTTGAACTATGATAATGTTTCATTATTAATTAAATGTTGTTGTACAAAATATGCATTTCGATTTCAGTACCATTACAGAATATATTTTGATGGTGCATTGTTCTAGAAATTAATTATTCTATAATTAACTATTCTATTCTACAATTGTCTGGAGATGGTTCTATTTTGAGTTAAAATACGCACATGACAAAGTATAGTTCAGAACTCTGAATCGAGATTCCAAAAAAATGTGGAACTCCTAACTACAAAATAAAGAGTTCATTCGGAAAGCTGATTTCTACTAAGAATTTTATCTATCTTCATACATCTTATGGCACAACTTCCGGTAAATTTCTGCTAATCTTCTCCAATTCTGGTCCCTAGAATCCAATTATATTTTTTATATTGATTTTGTCTATACATATATTTAATAAATTTGTATACGCTTTTTTAAAATTAATTATTTTCTAATCATCTGAATATTAAATTGAGCTGAACTTCTAAACTGTGTAAGATTCCAGCTTTTCCTCTCTTCTTAATATCTTTTTTCTGTAACTTTTAACTGTCCAAAGTGAAGCAGCAGAAAATCACGCTGCTAAGATATATATTTACCCAGCTGGATTTCGATAAAATCCTCTTTTGAATTATATAAGCTCTGAATGCATTCCTACGAGAAGCAATGTTCAAAAATGAAGAAGAAAAATAAAGCCACGATTTAAAGATAATCTCTCTTTTGTTTATTTATCGAGATTACTTTTGGAGCATCAGTAACAACAGCAATGGCAAAATGAACAATCTTGATATATTCCAAAATATACATTTTTAAAATAATTTATCATGCCTTTTTTGCTTTATAAAGCTTTATTGAAAAGATTGAAAATTGCAAATTTGTACTGAGTTAAATGCCTTTGTTTTTCTTGTAAAGCATTCCGTCTATTTTCACATATCCACCTCTGACGACCAGCTGGCCGCGGTGGCCTAAGGTCTCAGTAAGGTTGAAGACCCGCTACCACCGAAGAACCGACGTGTAAGCGGGTCTGTTGCACCTTAAACGTCCTCCCGATGGTGCGGGTTGGTGTAGAGAGGGGGTGCCAGCTCAGTTGTCGTCCTCGTCATCTGACCGCGGTTCAAAATTAGAGGTTCGTCCCAAAATAGTCCTAGTGTTGCTTTAAAATGGAACGTTGATATAACTAAACTAAAAACTGACGACCAGATGGTTCGCTTGGAATGCTTATTATGTTTAATTTCAGTAAAGTACTTTTACAAAGTTTTATGTTCGTGCTTTCCTCAACAAAGTATTTTAAATATAAAATTGTGACAGAAGTGTCATTTTAATAGATTTATACTGGTTCTGTTTATTCTGTATATTTATCTTCTTAAGGGAGTCGAATTTCATTATATCATAGTACCTCTTAAAACGTAAGTGTCTGAGTAATCTGTTTCAAATTGCACGTTGACTTTTGCTGTAATGGGATTTCCTACTCTGATCAGATAATTACCATAATCTTTTTCAGTTAGTTTTTAATGAAGAAAGAATATCACACGATGAAATATTTGACGAGACAATGAAAAATATTTGAATTTTATTGCACCAATGAAAATATTTTTGAAAGTTATACAAATAAATAAATAAATAAAATCGGAAGTTTTATTTGTTTGCAATAGGATCCCTACACATAGTATTCGAAATATTCAAATCAAAACTAATCACTAAAATTATATTGAAATAAATAGTGACCCATAAAAAGAAAAAAAATAATAATATACTGAATACAAAATAAAAAGAAACGCCGAAAGGAAATATTAGCAATAACCATCAATTTAATCCATAAAGGAAGAATGCAATGAATCAGCATAAATATAAACAATAAAAATTGCAGACCTCAGCTAATTGACTTTTGCTATTTATTCCTGCTTATCTGGACATCGATAAATTAGATTATTTAAACCAGACGCCAAAACAGAAGATGAGATTTCGCATCCGATAATGTTGCAGACCAAGGCGGTGCGGATATTGTTAACTCTACTCAGCGTTACAGGCAGCGGTGGACGATTATATATACTGATTATCGACTTGCAGTGACTTCCTTTCTTTTTAATGCTTTCCACTCGATATGCTGAAAATGCCGATCTACTGGTAGAGACAGATTGTCGAAGAAAGATAAAAACCTACATTAGGAAATGTGGCGTCTATTTTGTGTTTTCAGGCAACTCGCGCGAAAGTCTGAAGAATTGTAAGAATATGAAATTTACGTAATAAAAACAGCTTTTAAAAATAGTTTTATTATTGCTTTTTATTATTCATATTTCAATATTTTTTCATACTTAAGTGCTTCTATGGATTGGTTTAAAGAGGTAATTTTTTGTGCCATGAGTCATTCTGTAGTCTATAAAAATGAGTTACAGGAATTCTTCAGAAATGTATTTATAGACATTTATGGTAGAAACCTATTATTTGTAGAATAGATTCTATAGAAAAAATTTTTATGTTGTCAAAATTGCTATAAGAGACAAAATTTAACTACCTCGATGTTCAAAAACACTGCTTTGATACTCAACTCCATCTGAATTTCAGTTCATTATTATGAACACGACAGTCAAGCAGCGCAACTCAACAAAACAATTAAAAAACCATGTTATTTTATAGGGAACATCATATTATTGATAATTTGTATACTTTACATGTATTTATAAATTAGAAAAAATAATGATTTTATAAACAAATAATTAATACGACAAAATCCATCTTGATATCTACTAATAATAAGTATAAATATAAATGTGTGTGTGTGTAACAGGTCAAACAGTTTGACCTACAGCTACCGAATTTACCCATATAAACTTTGGAGGGAGTGAACACACATCTTGGAGCGAGTTTTTAAAAATTTAAATGAGAGTTTTCATTACTTCAAAATTAAGCGAAATTTCAGTAAATTCCTTAGATAAGTTCGGAGAATATTATTACATCAAAAATAAATTTTACATCGTTCAAAATATATAAATTTGTCTTTTTAATTATATAAATCTAATAAACATACAAATATTTCCCGAAATTTGGTAATTTTAAAAAAATATTTTTAGCCTAATTTCCAATAACAGATTACATTGTTGCCTGAAATTCAAACCGTTTTCATTTTTTTCATCAAATATTTAATCGTATGATTTTCTTCTATTGTTATAAGCTAAGGAAGAAAGATTTCGTTTAATATCTGCGTAGTTTACAAGATAAATTTTTTTAAATGAAGCTACATTACCAAAAAAGTTAGAAGGTTTTAAAAGTGCTATGACGTCATGGGACTAGTCTCTATTAAAAAAGTTCATGCACACAAGGAAGAGAATATATGAATTAAAGTAATTTACAATTAAAGTGATATAGTTTTAATGCTTGACAATTTAGCAGAATCATGGACATGAAACTAATAAAAAATTTTATTGGAATTAAAGACAGCCAATATACCCGGCGAATCAGCTGGCCATCAAAGGCGGCTAGTAATTAATTACATTCCTAAGCTCTTCAATATTTTTTTAGATGCCATTATTAAGATAAATTGTTCCTTAATTTTAACAATTTTTTTGCCTCTTTTCTAATAAAGATTAAATTATTTTCTGAAATTCAATTCGTTTTCAAATTTTCATTATGTTAAATTGCGTAGTTTTTTTTTCAATTATTGAAAACTAAAGAAGAAGGATTCTATTTCATATCTGTAAAGTTTAGAGACTGAAAAAAATAACAAAACAACGAAAATTAGAAAATGAATGAAAATGGCAATTATGTTTAAAACGGAGTTATGATGTCATGGGATTGGTTTCCATTAAAACAGTTCAATAGCTTAATGAATTGAACATACATGAGATTATTAAAATAGCGTGGTTTTAATGTCTGACAATTTGGCAGAATATTAGACAGGAAATATGCCTAAGCGATTTAATTGAAATGAAATACAACCAGTAACCATAGTGAATCAACTGGTCACCAGAGGCGGTTAGTGTAAAATAATGAAAAGGGATAGAATTTTTCAAAAATTTTGCTGATTAGATCATAATAAAAATTGATTTGTTCAAAAATTTCAGTTAAGAGAAACTTTCTAGAAAGAAATATAGCAAGATAAAGGGATAAATTCTAAACTAAGGATTCAAAGAAAATATTTAATTTATAAGTAAGCAGTAAGAAATTTTAATCAATAAAATAATATAATATTTTTCATTGTTTTTGAAAACAGTTTTAAATACATAATCCTAATAAACTTATGTAATATTTGCAACTTAAATTTAAATGAATTTCAAAAAGTGTGATTTTTTTATATTTTAATTGAGATATTGTATAGAAGTTAAGTTTTCATTTGAATTAAGAATTTAAAATGTTTTTCATTCAAAAATGTACGCCTATATTTAACTGATAAAAACAATTAGAAAAATAAAATAAAACTTCAATTTTTGATGACTTCAAAACTAAGCAAATAGAATTCGAAGTGGAAACGATATTTCAGCATTATGCTAATAGAAAATTCAAGGGGTAAAAAATCGAATTAAAGATATGATAAACAGCCTGTTTTCACCGTAATTGCAATAATTTAACTCATGTTTATCAAACACAAGCTTTGAGCAGTAGTTGCTGTAATAAACCACAACATTCCTTTTCTGAGCTATGCCATGTACCAAATTAATAAAAAAAGAATTTTGTTTCTCCCCTAGTACTTAGCCTGAGAGGTTCGAGATATTTGCCCACTCGAAATTTTGGGGCTTTAGTGATATGAAAACAACTATATTGCTTCTGCTTCATTTTTTCAGATATTGCAATCTAACAACATCATCAAATTACACGATGCTAGCTAGTAAATATTGCCAAATAGATAAAGAAATGATTTTATTCCCTTATTGCTGTTGCTTAACTTCAACTTTTTGAATGTAACTTGATGAGGAATACTGATCTCTTACGGAAGAGAAGCAATGTCCACAAAAGTTAGAACAAGATATTTTTATAACATTAAACACATATGTACACTGACACAGACACATTTCTTTATTAATAGAGATGATTTTTGTATGTATAATTATTAATTGCGATGCTTCATATAATTGAATTTGACAAGTGATTGGTTTCTCTACTTATTTACATTTTTTTTGATTGCTCATCATTATTTTCTTTATTTTCCATATTTTTTCTTATTTCCATATGTATACTTTATGGTGAAGTAATTGTTGAAAACTTATAAAACTACCGGAGTGTCTGTACCCTCTATCAACTCCCTTAGTTCTGCGTTTGTCTTCATTAATAGCTAATCGTCTCAGACGACCAGCTGGATCGTTAGGAATATTGGTTGTACTTGATTTCAGATATACTGTTTTTTATGACTTAAAAATCATTGTTCCGCCCAATTGTCTGATTTTAAACCCGTATTATTTTATATTACGAGTTACCTGCAGTTTCTACGCCTTCTAAGTCCGTGTATAATCCGAGTTCACCTCATTGTGAAATGTAAACACCTCCTTCTTTCATCCTCCCCCTCCCCATTTCAACTAAATAAACGAATGCGCAAGAGCGTGGAGGATTTTTGGATCCGAGAATGACAGATAGGTAAGTCAACCAACTGACTCTCCGACCTGCCACGAAGGCACACGGATTTAAAACATAAGGCTGAATGACCGGATCGCCGCAACAGCAACACTGGCAGGAACTGTGGTTGAGTTCTAAGGGCCATCACCGGCCATGATACAACCCTCCCCGAGGGAAGTACGTCCCGTCATCGATGGGAGGAGTCAGATCCCCCATCTATTTGTGTACCCTCTAGGGTGGCGAGATCCAACCACCATGCCGGAAGCATCTCATCCTCATTTTGAGGTGCCCCCCCCCCTATCGAGGGACATGACAGGTAAACTCTTTTTTGTGGGAGGGGGAGGGGTGAATCATGAACATAAAATCATGCATAAGAGATTTAATTGAAATTTGGCACAATCAATATTTTTGGTCGTAAAGGCGGCTAATAAGGCATAATGTTCTGCTAAATTTGTATATTTTGAGAAATAACAAGAAAATAGATGATAAAAGTAATTTTAATTAATATTAATTTATTTGACATTCTGGCAATCCTGCAGTTCTCTGATTTCGTATATTTCGGACTGTAGATCATTTACTGCATTTTAAAATTTTTATATCAGTGAACTATTTTGAGAGCTCAAAGTAATTGTTATATTAAACAAGAAATTATGTATAGAAAACAATTTTTTAAGCAAATGTTGCGCACTATTTACTTAATTTCTTAAGCATGGGTGATTTATTTTCCTCTAAAGATCTTAGACATAATAAGAGACAGAAATTTTATATTTAAAAATTCTTTTTCGGAGTAACGGATTCTTTTGGACAAGCTCCCATTTTCTCAAAGTCATTTTAACTAGATCAAAATAAAACTGTTTAAGAGTTAAAAGGATGATAAACAGATTTAAACTAGATAAATAGCTATCTCTGAAATACAAGAACCGTCTTTTTTCACTGCTTTTATTTAGAAGAAACACTTCTTTCTTGGCAAGTGTAGAGTCAACAACTGCTTTCTTTATCTGTTTTCTGGAATCACGTTTCACATTTGAGTCACGTTTCACATTGATAAATTGAAGTAAAATGTAAATTTACTCATTGCGATATGGCAACAGTAAAAACAAATTCGTCAACTTATAAGATGGTCTAAAATAACCTTCATTCTAAAACTTGTGGAACTAATTATTGTCACGACGCAAATTAGCTAATCTTTGTGTCTTTGATACAAATGAGTTTGTTGACAGTCATTCGTGAATTTGAAAAAATAACAATGTAAACATTGTGTTGACATCTGGAGATATTTTTTCGATACATAAATATTATGAATTTCAAAAGTAGCAATTTAGCGACTTGATTTTGTTAATGTATATTTTAAATTTTTTTTTCACACTTCGCTGAGAATATGAATATTTATTAAAAGATTTAAAAATTGCAAACATATTCAGTCGCGGCAAAAAAATAAAAAGTACCCACCTGGCATTGTTCATCTTGCTTTTTCCTGGCATTGTTCACCTTACAATCGTAAGAAAGGTATAATTCAAAAGGACTTAACGCATTCTTAAAGATTTTCGAATTAAAAATTTCATAAGGGGTCATTTATACATTGAAATAAGAGAAGATTTCAAAATTTCCAATGGCAGCACCCATTTTCTTTTCAAATTTTAAAACTGCGTCAAACATTATTCACGGAAATGAGTTTCATTAATCTAGTTCTGTTCGTTTCAAAATTATGAGCTATTGACTTTGTATTATGAGCTCTTTAAATTATGAGCTCTTGACTTTGTAATGTTAAAATTAAATTTTGAATTCTTATTCATATCTTAAAAAGTATTATTGTTATTGATCTAAACATTTTTGTAATGAAAATATAAGACAGTTTTCATATTTTGCATACATATTTATTAAAAAAAGTGATTTTTAATATGTGAAAAAAAATTCATTGGACTAATTTTTTTTAAATAACAGCACACTCTCAAATCTCAGCATATATCGAAGCCATTTTATGGGGACATACAAAGTTTTAACTCGTTTTTACAACTAGTTAGTTCTTCCGTTACATTAAGTTTTTTTGCAGTGGCCCTGAAACGATGTATTTAGGAGCGCATTCATAAATTTCAAAATGTTGGCAGTTTTTTTTTATTTGGTATTTAAAAGCTATACTCATGCATTTTCTGAAACAAATATCGTTTCATACGCTGTTGTAATGTAAGAATATATAAAAAAAACATTTAGATAGGGATAAAAAATATAAAAAAAATATGATATCAATGTAAAAGAATGCTTTCCATTTCAATAATATTATATTAACAGTCGCTAATTTTAAATATAAAATATAGTCGCTGTGAAAAACTGGAATTTTTATTTGCTGGCTCGTGTAAAGTCATGTAAAATACAAGAAATTACATGACATTTTTCTTGATAAATAATTTGATAGGTTTAAATTTTACAAACTGATATGAATATTAAATCAAAATGATGAAAATCGATGATATAAGTGAGGGAACTGAAAGAGAGCTTCAAAACTTTCATTGTATTAAATGCCTCCAGCAGGGATGCATAACATGGTATCAAACTGATTCTTTATATCAGGTGTACAAAAGTATCAGGTGCACAAAACTGTTACAGATTAAAAGTATTAGGTACACGTAATCAGTTTTAAAACTCTATTGAACTATCCTTTTCCCTCCAATTCTATATAAACGTTCTTTGTATCAGATTTACATAGTATCATTTGATCTCTTTCGTTTTCGGTCAGGTGATGCTTTATAAATCTGATATAAAGTATTTGGTCGATATAGCCTAGTGCGTCGTTGCGGTTCGGTGAAGTCATGCTTGCTTGCATCAACATGCACGTTTTTTAAATATATGCCTTTAATCTCCAACCATTATTGCTCTTTAGCCATTTTACAGAGCACATATCACTCAAGAATTCCCGTCTTCTCCTATATTAGCAAACTAACTATACTAACTAAATTGTCTTTCTTTTCCTCTTTTCAACCACCGATCAATCGCTTTCGAATTTACATCCTCATTCGCCGGCACATCATCATTAAAAGAAAAATTCTTATTTGGAATCATATTCAAGTCAATATTAACAACCAGCATACATGCAAATACGGTAACCGAACAGCCGAGTATCCGGTTTAACTCTTACGGAAAAGAAGTCGAAACTAGGCTGTCGATTAAAATATAAATATATCAGGTATAATAAATTATAGCATAAAAATATCAGGTACCATCGACTATCAGTATCACTTTGTACCTGAGAAAGTAAAACATCTGAAAAACTGGTACATCTCTGTCAATGCTTTGTTTAAACATATCACCAAATTCATCAATCTTTGTACGAAGTTATGAAAAATGACAAAATTTGTTCCATAAGACAGCAACTTATGCACTTCTGTTCTAATTTCACACAAAATAGTGCATCTTGATTTGTTACTTAGTTATTAATTAACCAAATTAATTAATTACCCCTTTAAACTGCCATTTTTTTCTAGTCATATTATGTTAAAATATTTCTAGGCTTGAAATTTGAATAAGAAAAGGGATTCATTTAGCTTATTAGATAAATTTAATTTGATTCATTAATTAATTTGGTTAATTAATAATTAAGTGACAAATCAAGACACATCATATTGACTGAGATAAAGAACTGAAGCCTCTAAGTTTCTGACTTACTAAAAAAATTTGTCAGAACTGATGCAAACCTACATAATTTCATACAAAGATTGAAAAATTTGGTGGGAAGCATACTTCCCACGGCCCTAGAAAGGGTTAATCAAATTCAATTTACCTAATAAACTAAATAAACCACTTTTCTTAAACTACTCTCAATCCTTAAAATATTTAAATGTATCATGATTAGAAAAAAATGGCCTTTTAAAGGATTAAAGAAGTGAAATCCTTATTGGAATCATAATCGCATCAGTGTCAATTTGGCGCAAATGCAATAACTGATAAAAAGTACTTTATGTTATTCAGACCAGAAAAGAATCAATTGTAGATTGTATCAATTTCAAAAATATCAAGTAAAAGTATGGTAAAATCGAGTATCAACCTGTGCCTGATGTAGAAAAACCTGGATGTATGTCAACCGGGTACTTCTGTATATGAACCGGAATACAGTAGCACCAAGTATATATATCAGGATTGGCGTATATCGAGTATCAACCTGTGTTTGAAATAACAGAACCGGATGTCAATCCAGGCATACCCTTCTGGACTTAATAAAACGCTACTAAGGATGATTTAGCTTCTGAGTACTTAAAGCACAAATTTTTCCTTATGTAACTTATATTGGTAGTCAGATGGTTGAGGTTTCACACTGCAACCGTACATTAAAGGTTTCTCCTTGATGATCTTAACCTCTTTTATTGCATTGACCCTTCTACAAATAGAATTTCACGCCCACCGGCAAGAGAAGAATGCGGTTACATAGTATCATTAGAATTAATCTGCATAGTAATTTTCTACACAATTATCAATTAATTATATTTTGACACTTCCTAATCTTCTCTTTTTTCACGGATCTCGGCGCTATCTTTTATTGAATAGACGAACTATAATATAATGAAATTAAATAGATAAAAGGGGGTACATAAAGTGTACTCTGCGAACGCAAATGGGTTCATCCCTATGCATGCAAACTTGGGCATCCATCTTCCGCGCATGTCAGCAGAAGAAAGATCGGCGAAGATTCGGAGAACTCGAAATTCCGAGTAAATACGGGTGTTCCAGGTTGCATTCATGAAATGCGGAAGGGTACAGAGAAGAACGTGGGAGCTGTAGACGCCTGAAGAATCAGCGATTCGTGGAAAAAAGGTGATGAGGCGAATTGAATTCCGAAATCGAAAAAAAAAATACTTCCTTAATAAAAAGTATATATTTGGTTTTAAATAAAGAAACAGTGCGGTAAAGAATTATAGAGTTGTTTCGTTTTTGTTCATAGATGATGAATGGCTGGATTGTAAAATAGTCGTGTTTCAGTGTGTGGCATCTTCAATAGTAGGAATTGGGACATATTCCATCCCACAAATATTAAAAATTTCTCAATAAAAGTCGAGAATATCTTCAATATTTTGTAAAAAAAAGATCTATGCTTATTGAAAACATCGCTCATGGTTTTTTTGTCCAAACAGTGACGGATTTCCAACAGAGTTAGTTGTTTTGAAAATGAAAATTTAAATCATTGGAGCTTTCCCATACCACATTTTTTGTAGAGATAATCTTCTTTCTTCCAATCTAAAATATCTTCAACCTCTCCAATTTAAAGATCCAATTTTAAGAATTTTAACAGCTTATCTTGCTTCACCATCAGAATAATTTAACTGGAATTATAAGAATACTTCATTTAAATAACAAGTGTGTTAATGGAAAACAGATGTGCAGTTTCACGAGTTTCAAGTGCTCAGATACACGTAAGCTGGATGCGAAATTTGTCTGCAATACGAAGGAAAAAAATGAAATAAAAATAAAAAGGTAAACCAAAGTTAAAAGTAAATAAGTCAGGTCTCTAGAAAATGCAAATGGTCTATGTGATTGATATAAGCTGCCGCACTTCTATAAGAAAGATCTATACAACTCTCTTTATATCTATAGTCAACCCATCCGGCAACGGGCCGCGGTGGCCTGGTGGTAAGGTCTTGGTTTCGGAACCGGAGGGTTTCTGGTTTGAGACCCGATTTCCCTGAAGAACCGTTGTATAAGCGGGTCTGGTGCACGTTAAATCCGTCGGGGCCAAACGTCCCCCTTTGGTGTGGCGTGAAAATTTAGAAAGGGTTGTGACAGCCCAGGTCTCCTCCTCGTTATCTCACCTCGGTTTTTATAATGAGGTACGTCACAAAATAGCCCTAGCGTTGCCTTAAAACGGGACGTTAATATAACTAAACTAAACCTAGGGCCACTATGCCAGGAAGGGGTGGCAAGGAGGTTCGATTATAAACTTAATTTTCCTGTTGCAAAATAAATAAATTTGTGAAAAATATAAATTCTATGAATGGCAAAATATTAGAAAATTATTAACATTTTATCAAGGTAGAGGATTACTATATATTTCATTACGTTCACTTAGTTACTAGAATATTAATAAAACTGAATGTCTGCTTCAATGATATTGTGTACAAACGTATATGTCGGACAGTCTGAGTCATAAGAGGTAAGTAAAAATAAATGCATAAGGGCAAGGGTAACAAATAACCAGCCGGAATGGGCACTCCCAAATTTTCTTGTATACTCTCTAATAAAGGTGTTAGACCAGAGAACCCCTTGCATAGAATTGGTGTACAATAGTTACGAAATATTAAACTTTGGCTTGAATTTAGTATTTTTGCTGAATCTATCGTGTCATCTTTGGCGAGTTTTTTGGCAAACCTGGGCAGAAATATCCGAAAATCGAATTTGTATTTCAAACACATTTTCACCCAACCGATTAAAACAAAAATTTGGCACAAAATGACACATGTAGTCACAAAATTCCATACCAAATTTAACACATTTAAGTTGTTGCGTTTTTGTGTTATCAAGTTTATATATTTCTGCGACTGCAGTCGGACAGACTGTCAACCCGTTGTTAAATTTGGCTCAAAACTTGGCATTTGTCTACCCTATAGATGTTAAATATGGGTACCAAATTTCATCTATCTCTTCATTTTGTAATTATCCTGTCAATTTATATTCCAACTGCCGGACAGACAGACTTCATCTGAATAGATTTCATACAAAATTTGATAGAAATCTGCAAGTTTAGTTTAAAAACCGTGTACCCAATTTCAACCTGCTAGCGCAAGGCTTTTTTGAGTTATCTTTGTCAGAGACAGACAGACAGACATTTTACACAATTATGTATTTCGAACTCAAGGTGATTCAGAATATGGAGATTCGTCAAAATCTCGATTTCGAATATTTTGTCAATTATAATACCTTCTCTATCCTACGTATATGCTAAAGTAATATATATATATATATATATATATATATATATATATATATATATATAAACCTAAAATAAAGAATTGGCATTTTAAAAATGTTCTGAAATGTTGAAAATTGGCCAGCTTTTTAAAGGAGCGGCCTCATAAAGTGATTGCCTAGGACCGCGAAATTGACTACTGTTTACAGTTAATATGTTAAACAATATGCTTAGTAGTACAATGAATTTTGTTCCTTTTGTTAAATATCTTATCGTACGATTAATTACTTTAAGTTAAAAATAATTCAATATAACATTAAAGGTAGCTTTGAGATTGATTAGTCTATCTTATCATTTTTAAAAACTTACACTTTTAAGTGTATCCATAATAATTTGAATTTTGATTTTTGAGATTTGTGCTTGCTTTCAGCGGTTTTATCTCTAAACGAGGAAATAAATGGATTAAAATGATAATAACGGCAAATGATAAAAGCTGACTTCAGATTATAGTGAAACAAACTTGATTCAGCACGCAAATTAGAAATATTTTTTTGAAAGCTAAAACATGAGATTGATGATTTTCTTTTACTTGACAATTCTGATTGATCGAAGGTCGACTCAAAGGGAAACGAGGCAATTCCTAGTTTTTTTCTTAGTTGGTAACGCATTGTTTCAATTTTTTTTGCAAGCATGTGTTCTTAAGTTTTGATTTATCTCTGCAAGTTTCTCGTTGATAGTGATGATAAACCGCATCTGAATAATATGTCGTTGATAATATAGCAACGTCAACATATTTAATATAATTATATCATGCGTATATATAAATGTACTTACTACAACAATAAAAAGTACTGCAATATATAAATTCAAATATCTTGGAAGAATTAAACAAAATTATAAAAAATATTATATTTAAATGAAATTGATATCACTGAAAAAGCCTATTATTATTATAAGAGAGAGAAGAGAGAGAGTATTATAATCTTCAAAAAAAATCAATTTAGGAATTTTGACGGATGTTCACTTTTTATACTATTTTGAGTCCAATACTCTCATTTTTATTTTCTCGTATATAAAGCATAGAAAACACAAGATGTTGTCTAATCTTCACGCTTAAAACTTCTGTTAGTTCTGAAAACACATTTATGGTATTATGCTTGTGAACATGGTGACCTGGTGGTAAGGTCTCGGCTTCGGAACCGAAGGGTTTCAGGTACGAGACCCTATTCAACAGGAGAAACGTCGTGTAAGCGGGTCTGGTGCACGTTAAACGTCCTGGCCAAACGCCTTCCCGCTGGTTTTGAGAGAGGGGTACCAGCTCAGGTGTCGTTCTCGTCATCTGGCCGTGGTTCAAAATGAAGAGGTCCGTCCTAAAATAGCCCTAGTGTTGCTTTAAAACGGGACGTTAACATAACTAAACTAAACTATGTCTGTGAACATAACTAAATAAACGTCTTGAATAAGACGAAAAATTTGGTATATGAATTTACCACCAAATTTGTAGATTCCTATCATGTTTCTAACAATATCCATTCACAGTAAGTCTGTCACTCTGGCTTTTGAGTTTGTTTGTTGGTGGTTTTATGGCGCAAGAACCATATTTGGTTATACTGAGACAAGCAAACAATAAAGTGAAATCATAATATTAAAGACAATTGAATATAAAATATATGATATCAACATAAAACTATATAATATTGCAAAAATTAAATAAGTGATATTACAATATTAACACAGGTGTTAACATACGAAAACGCAAACCAAATGTAAAACAATGAGGAAATGCAAAAACACAAACAAAAGGTAAAAAGTGCTAAATACAAGTATAAAAATGAATGGCCTTTAAAAATTTAAAAATATTTGGGTGGAATTTTTCACCCACCAAGTCCTGTAAAGTTATTTATGATGTATGAATGTAATATATACGTTGAGGGTTAAATACAGGGCATTAAATTAAAATGTGTTTTGTACTAAAATCAACATGGCATGTAGGGCACACTGGTGCCCTCTCACCAAAAATTAGATGCCTGTGAGTGTATCTAGTGTGTCCTATACGGAGACGAGTCAATTTGACATCGATCTCACTGGCTTTCGAGAGCAGAAGAATTCGATGATAACTAAAGGCGAACAGGTAAGTAAATCAAATTTGTTATGCAGGTTTAGCATCTAAAATATAGATTCTAATCAAGGTATGAACAAAATCTATCAGAGGGTTGACCGTCTATCGATGTGTAGTTTCGCATCCGTGTAAATGCAAGAATTCATAAATGTGATAACTTTATAAAATTTGGTGTGTTAACATGTGATTACATCATAGTTCTCTGAATTGAAATTAGGTATCAAATGATAGCAAGAAACGCATCCAGAATATATATTCGCAGACAGATTAAGTAAAAACACTCAGGTCATTCTCATAAAATTCAGGTCAAAGATCTATTGTTCGCCAATATCATAAAGGCATTACCCACGATTTTATGATGGGAAAGGATAATATGACCTTGACTGGAGAGAGATATTTTCGAGAAGAAATTATAAATTATTAATTATGTCTGCCTCTGTTCATAAGTTGTTTGGTCATGTCACTTGTCCTAGGTAAGCCCACTGATTTTAGAAGTCAGTGATTTTAAACCAACGGTGCGCCGCTTGTTATTCAGTAGCGCCATCTAGGAGAAAGAGTACGACTTAGCTACACACGTCACAACCTTTTTTATAGGGCGGATTTCACTCATGCTTTTCATTCACGCACCCACAGATCGTAATTTAGACCTGAATCAGAGAACGATCACCCCTGATCCAGTACCCCCAATGGGATTACTCTCGACATGGAAGATTTTGTGATCACGACACATTTATACGTGCGCCAGCCACCACACAACGGAGTCTTCGGCCGGTGAGGTTCAAACTCGCAACCCAATGGACACGAATCCAACGCCTTCCCAACCAGGCTATCCCGGCCCTTATTCTTAAGTGAACACTATATATTAAAAATACTTTGAGCTAGACGAATAAAATTAGGGATTTTATACTAAATTTCTAGATTTCTTTCAAATTTTGAATGGAATCATTATTTAGGAAACCTACCTGACCGAATATAAATTGACGTGATAACATCAAAATGGAAAGAGCAGAATTGCTTAAATTTAGTGCAGAGGTTTGCCATCTAAAATATAGATCCATGTCCAATTTTTGTACCAAATTTTGACAAGGGTTTGAGAGTATGAGTTTTCGCAAGCATGCAGGGCGATAATTCAAAAACACAACAATTTGGATAAATTCAACCAAAATGTAAATCCTTCGTAAATTTTGAATGAAATCCTTCAAAAGATTAAACTTCTGTTTGTACTTTCATTTACATGTAAAAGCAACAATTTAAAACCACACAGACTTTGATAAATGAAATTTGGTTTGTTTTCTTGTGATTATAATTGTAAGCTTGCTTCACATTTTCGGTTTCGGAAATGGCGTCAAAATACATCCTCGGTTTTCTGATATTTGCGATATATATAGCGATTAATCGCCAAAAATTGCCGAAAATGGTATATTAGACTATTTCTTAACTATTGTTCAACAATGCAGTATTGGATTTCTTTGCTATATTACCAAGCACATAACTCTAATATACGGGACTTGTAAGATAAAAATCTGAATACTCATTGCTTTGACCAAGTTCCACAGAATTTATGTGGGGGTGGACAGAGAATTAATACTTTTGTTAGAGAGTATGCAAAAAAAAAAAAAAAAAAAATCAGATGAGTTAATTTGAAATTAAAACAAGCAAAAAATAGTTTTGTGCAATTTTATGCTTCAAAATAAACGATGAAACACGCTAAATTTATGAGTAATTTTTAATTAAAATTTTAGAAGTCCCCTTCTTAATCATTATTTACTTTAAAAAATAACTATTGGTCATTTTTTATCTCTTGGTTAAATGATCTTGCTGAATTGATTGGAAACGATTTTTTTGTTGTGTATGTCGCAATACACTTTTCACATAACTCAATTAATAAATAGCATTTCAGCTTATAAATAATATCTTGTTAGTAAAATTTGTCTGGAATCGTTTAACTCCATGCATAAATAACAAACATTCATTAGTTTGCATAGCTGAAGGCGGTTGCCGCTCCTCTGATTTTGGTGACAGCTTATCCATTAGAATGAGGATGTCGCGCTTTGACTACGCCTAACTAAGGGGTTGACAAACGATTTTCATTTTTAGTGTCTCGTATGCGAAGTATAAAGAATTGTAATCAACAAAAAATTTGACCTCCATATTTTGATGAATCTCTACGTTTTAGATCGCTCTCAGCCGGCTTCCTGGCATGGGGGTAGCTCGTCATCCCTGTGATCTGGGCGTCCTGGGTGCGAGTCCCGGTTTGGGCATGGCTGTTCTTCCATTGTTCTATCTGTGAGATGTGTGAATGTGCCCCCTGTAAAAAGGGGTTGTGCAAGCGAATGAGTGATGCATGAGTAGCAAGTTGGTTGGCACTACTTGGCGCTACTAAAAACACAAGAGATGCTCCCCCGCCGGCTTAAATCTTTGTCTTCGTAACAGCGGGCTTGCCCGTGGCAAGTGCCATAAGAAACAACAACAACAGATCTCTCTCAGCACATTTTTGGAAAATCTCTGTCTGTCTGTGACAAAGATAACTCAAAAACGCTTGAAGTTATATGGATAAAATTTGGTGTACGGTCTTTACAGCAAATTTGTAGATTTCTATAAAATTTTGAGTACAATCTATTTGAAGAAAGTACGTTTGTCCGGCTGTTCGAATATAAGTAAATGCGAAAATTGCAAAACGGGAAGTGCTAAATAGATAAAATTCAACATATAGATTTAATATCTATATTGTAGACACATATCAAATATAGAACCAAATCCAACAAGGAGTGGACTGTCTATTGGCCTGTATTTTCAGAAACATTGAAAACGCAATGACTTAGACTGATGAAATTTGGTATGTGAGTTTGTGGTTATAATTGTATGTGGTAATAATTGGTTGGTATGTGGTAATAATTGTATGTGGCTATAATTGTATTGTTGGGGCTATAATTGTGCTATAATTTGGTTTCAATTAATTATTAAAATACGCCCAAAACAGAGATTCACTTTTATTAGAGAGTATGCGAGAAAGTTTTGCGAAAACTACTCCCATGGGTAAAATTTTCTAAAGAGCCATATATGTATACTAAAATATTATTTATGGAGCGGCAAGCAAACTATTTGACTTATGAATTATATCTGTATACTTTCTTATATGCTAAGCATGAAAACAACGTTTCAGATTTCGCTGCGTCTCAAAAACATACTTTTGGAATTATGTTCATTTATCTGTCTGTAAATACCATCACTCGAAAAAGCTGCGAACTGGACAGATGGAATTGGGTATATAGACTTTATAGACTACATTTGTGAACTTAATGAAATGGATTCAGAGGAAATCTGCCAATCCGAGTACCCAATGAAACTGAAAGCGTTAAAAATATGTAAAGAGTGACATAGCTAAAATGTGGAACACAATTTTATCATCTATGTAGTATTTGGAACCAAATTCCACAAGAATGCGATCGTTTGTTGGTCAGCAATTTAAATCATTGCTGCTTGAGTAAAGGAAGTTTAGAGTGTAATTTCCTGACTACAGTTGTAATTTCATGTCAAACTTTGGTTTCAATGGGTCGGAAAATAGGAGTCTAAAATACATATTCGATTTTCTTGTGTTTATCTCTTAAGTCAGAGATTAATCACCAAAGAGTACAACATATTCAGTGAAAACAGTAGATTAACACAAAAAAAAAAATGTATTTTTTCATGAATGGCATGCTGTTAACGCACAAGTGCAGAATAGTACATAAATATTGGAGCAAAAAATCCACTTTCATCTTTTTAAAATCTGAACATAATTATTGAATTGTTCTTAATATAAACTTATTTGTGCTTTGGTTAAAGGTAAAATAATAAGTTCCACTGCAATTTTATTACTTACTTTATATATTATCCTGTCATAATCATATTTATAAAATCCCTTTTTTAAATGAAAATAAAATATTTTACACTTATTTGCAAACAAATTATTTTTTCCCATTAAACTATTTGCAGACGTTTAAGGTATTTCCCATTAAGTATACTTATAAGAATCATAAAACTGCAATACAGATTTTATGAAACTTAAGAACAAAATATAGGATGTCTGCTGTATCCGTTCTATCAAAACTGAATGCCTTGTATCTTTTATCGAGACTCAATAAATAATCTCTAAATGGTTAGAAATAGGCACGTAGTTACAGTTAGAAAAACGCTTTTAAGGGAATTTGAGGAAGAATTACCCGAATTTTTTTTCACCCATTTATCGCATTAGTGAAAAAAATTACGAAACCTGATTTTTATATGATGCTAATATTATTTTAGACGCTTTTAGAAGGTTTAAATGGTTGTTTCTAGGAAAATCACCAATGAATGAAATCAGATTCCTCCATTAGTGGATTATGTGGAAGCTAATTAATCTGAGATAATGGAATTAAAAGCTTGATATCAATCTTTCAATCCCTTTTCATCGTCAATAGTTACAAAGTATTAACCTTCGACGTGAAGTTCTCATTTTTACTGACTTTATCGTGTCATGCTTGGCGGGTTATTTGGCGATTAATCACTCACATGCGGTTAATAGTATCCGAAAATCAATTTTGTGTTTCAGACACGTTTTTGTTAATCGAGTGAAACAAAAATTTAATATAGAACTGCGCTTGTAGTTTACCCGGCTGTTTTATTTATTGTTAATATTCTAAAATATTTTCATGGTTATGACAAATATGGACGGGTAAAGATACGATGTCATTGTTTTTTCCATTAGTATATATGTTGAATTAAGCAATTTAAAATATAGTTTTTACATAGACAAACTCACGCACAAACTTTAGTTCCATAAACACATGTATTTGTCCAAATCGGTATGCTCCAAGAAATGTGTAATGAGTACCTTTTACTGTGGTAATGTTAAAGAGGAAAATTGTTTGTGTTGCCGTTCTACAGGCCAGACCGTTCGACTTATAGCTCCTAAAATGTATACCTTAGAGGTCGGAAATATGCGCCTCGGAGCAATTTTTTTAATTTTTTTATTAGAATTTTAATTAATTAAAAATTAAGCGAAATTTTGACGTTTTTCGGGAAATTTCCGAAACTATTATCGTAATGACATTATTTTTACATCAAATCAAAGTTCAAAAAATTATCTTTTTAATGATACCAATGTTTTAATATACAACTTAAATTTCCATTTTCAATAATTTTTTTTAAAAAAATATTTTAACCATATTTTTTAGCAATTTATTTCGCGGAAAATAAAAATAAAATTTAACCTGCACGAGTTCGTTATGCGTGCATAGGAAAAAAACTAGTTTTTATCAACAAGCCATCACATTGACAAAAGCTCAAATTAAAAATATAAATTAATTATTATTGTGAATTAAGCTTTAAGCACGTGTTTGTATGAAATGGAATAAACATGAAAGACTATATTTTCTTTTAAATCATGAATGTGAGAAAAGGTTTTCTGTGACGATTTAAAATAGCTATAATTTATTTTTGCAGTTTTATTTAAGGCCTATATAATTTAATGCATATAAGATATCAACTTTGAACATGGCTCATCAGCTCATTTGTAATAGATATACATCTGCTAATAAAATGACTGAAATGAATAATCATATTTTATTCAGTTTGAATCAATAATGTTCTGATGAATTACGAATTTTTATACAGATCTCTTATTCTGAGAGTTATCTAATTTATAAAAATGAATTTTTGTTTGTTCGTATTTTATGCGCTTCTCTACAGTTCATCCGATTGAAATGAAACTTTGCCAACTTGTTGCTTGCACTTATGCGAAGCTTATAGACATAGTACAATTATTAGCATTTATTTTGAATAGTATAAAATTTTCAAACAAATAGTTTCATATGTTTCTATTCAACATAATTTTAAAATTGACAATTGACAAAATACAAACAGTAAAAGACATACGGCACATGTCATTTGGAGTAATTGCATATATATTATCATCAATGCCAATATCAAAAAAAAAAAAAAAAAAAATCGAATGCACAAGTGCTGATTTTTTCTCTCTCCTTTAATGAATAGTCATCTACACAAGATATTGTCATTCAATGGGTACAATATTTTGCCTGGCTCGAACCGCACACAATATTCTGAATTTATTCCACACATACAAAATAGAATTATTATTAGCAATGTCAATCAAGGTAAGTTATGTGTAATGGAAATTTTCCAGCACAAACAGCAATTTTTCTATTTATTCTGTGTATCTACAAATGATATTTCACTTATGCAAGCATGTATCGTGTTAATTGTTTCGTCAAAAATATGCCTCCCAATCGTTCTTCACTTAATAGATCTACCAGCGCAACTCGTAGAGATTTGATTTGAGATTCTCAAACAAACGAGAAATGACAAGCGAACATTAAAGGTGATCGTTTAGGAATTGCAAGTCCACGTCTTTCAGAATTTCAGGATGAGTATGCCGCAAGAATAGAAAGACAACGTATATAGGCTAAACGATCACGCGCATTAGACCTCCCTGGGTTCGAATAATACATTTTTAGAAAATATCCGCCATTCTGTCTGTCTGTGATCAAGATAACTCAAAAATTCTTTGAACTAGATGGATGAAATTTGGTATACGGACTTTATATCAAATATGCACATTTTTATCAAATTTTTTTTTATCGAAATTTGCTCCATTAAAGTCCTTCTGTCCGGCTGTTCGAATATAAGTTATCAAGATAACTACAAAACGAAGAGAGCTAGATCAATAAGATTCAGCACACAGATTTAACGTTTATATTGTGTAGGCGTCCTGGCATATGGGTAGCGCGCCTTCACCGTGATCTGGGCGTCCTGAGTTCGAGCCCCGGTTTGGGCATGGTTGTTCTATCTGTGGAATGTGTGAATCGACCCTCCTGTAAAAAGAGATTGTGCAAGTGAATGAGTGATGCGTGATTAGCAAAGTCGTTTTCTTGCCCTAGTTGACGTTACTAAAAATCATGAGGCGCTCCCCCACCGGCTTAAAATCCCTGTTTACGCAACAGCGGGCTTGTGCATGACAAGTGCCATAAGAAAAAACAACGTCTATATTGTAGGCACCTGTCAAATTTTGAGTTAAATCCAAGAAGGGGTTGTCTGTTTGTCGGTCCGTACTTTCAGAAACTTCGTAAACAAGACCATTCAGAGACGCAATGACTTAAATATACCAAATTTATTGTAGAATTTTACTACTACAAGTGCAGTTTTGTATAAAATTTTTGTTTCAATCGGGTATTAAAACACGTCTAAACACAGATTCGATTTTTTTTTGGATATTATTAACTGTATGCCAGGGATTAATTGCCAAGTAACTCGCCAAGGACAACTCGATAGATTCAGTAAAAATACTAAATTCACGCCAAACATTCATATTTCGTAACCATTGTACGCTTGCGTTGTGCAAGGGCGCATTTTCTGGGAAAATACCTTTGTGCAGGTTGAGGTTCGAACTCGCAACGTTAGGGTTCGTAGCCGAGTAACAAAGCCACTAGACAAAAGTGTACACTCTTCTCCGGAAGTTGTTAACTGGCTTATAATGTTACCACCACACCTTTAATAGAGAGTATGCGAGAAAGTTTTAGGGAGATCACAGTCGCTGTTTTTATTTATTTATTGGATTACATTGCAAAATCTTTTTCTGACGTAAATCCATCTCGGTAATAATTATACTCATAAATTAAAACTTAGAATAAGAGTTAATCGGTTTTTGCTTGCATCTATCTTTTATAACGTTTGATCTAAACAATTTGCTATTCTCGGCTTGTTGTTTGCTTTCCAATTGTCTTTGCGTTCCATATTAGTCCGATTTCACAATTCAGGAATCTGACAAAATAACCTGTAGTTTGAGTTAAGAGAGTTGTATGTTTCTTCATTGTTTATCTTGACTCGGAGCCAAATGATGAGTCGCCAACAATTGTTTTCATTATCCACGGTTTAGTTCAGCTGAGATATTTTTTTTATATAAGATTAGGGTCTTTTTAGTATTAAGGTATTTCTTCCAATAAAGATAGGTAATTTCAGAAAATTCCATTGGGGGCTTCCTTTTAAATATTTTTTATTTCTCGTTTATGAGGCATTCAGAAAGAGGAGTGAGTGAGTGAATATTATACTAGCGCAAGATCCATTCTCTGGATAAACTGCGCCGCAACTAGATGAAAATTTTGGTGCTACGTCTTAAAACTTTGTTTAAAATGTTTATAATCTGTTTTTAAAAAAGACAACTACAAATTAAGAACAACGACAAGGAAAAAACAACATTTCAAATTTCTTTGATAAAACACGCCTCTTTTAAATACAGGAAAATATTAAAATGCGGTTTATGTCCAATTAAAAGCGGAAGACAAGGAACAACTGTATTAAAATACTTAAGACGCAATGAGTCCAATGACTGACATTCAATCAATATATGTCGGATAGTTAAACTATCACCACAACGACTACAAATTGGTGGTGGCTGCTTTAAAAGTATATATTTATGTGTTATTCGAGAATGCCCTATGCGTTATCGTGTCAGAATAACATCGCATCTGCGATTTAAGGAGAAAAACCAAAGTTCAATAAAAGGTTTCACTATGTGTGGTTTGTTTTCTATCTCAAGGTTACACTGGTTCTGCCAATTTTGCAAAAGCCATTTCCGAACGGAAAAACGTACATCAGCATAAGGAATTAATTGTTCTTGAGATTCGGTTGCTGATTTTGCTGCAATATCCACTATTTCATTCCCTTGGATACCCACATGGGAAGGAATCCAACAGAATAGAATTTCAAAACTATTTTGACATAGGTACTTAAGCAAATTCCTAATATCAGAAACATATGCATGATTGTGCGATTTTCCAATGAGGGCTTCAAGGGCACTCCAAGAATCGGAATAAATGATCACCTTTCTAAACTTATTCTTATCAATATATTGTTTATCATTATATATGGAGAAAGAGGAAATATTGAGTATTATCAACAAAACTACGACCTACAGATTTTGGTTGTATTTCGATGTTCCAATTTTGATTAAGATTAGAGAAATACATTTTAGAAATTACGTATGCGTAACTTGAATTTCTCAAAAACACAATGTACGATGATAATGAAATTTTGCTGCTAATATTTGCACATGAACTCACAAATTTTTTAAAATTAAATATTAGACCAGTTCCTTCAAGATAATACAGACACTGCTCTTAACTTTTACTTCATTAACTACAATGCACTTAAACATTTTGGAAACATATGGAACATATGCACTTAAACATATGGAAACAAGCCATATTTGTAAAATATTTTAATACACGTTTTACCATTCACTTTACCCCCCCCCCCTGGGGGGCACCTCGAAATGAGGATGAGATGCTTCCGGCATGGCGGTTGGATCTCGCCACCCTGGAGGGGTACAGTAATAGGTAGGGGATCTGACTCCTCCCATCGATGACGGGACGTACTTCCTTCGGGGAGGGTTGTACCGTGGCCGGTGACTACCATTCGGACTCAATCACAGTTCCCGCCAATGTTGCTGTTGCGGAGGTCCGGTCATTCAGTTTTATGGTTTACATTCGTGTGCCTTCGTGGCGGGTCGGAGAGTTAGATGGCGGACTTACCATTCACTTTGAATAAAAAAAATATTTCAGTAATTTTATTTATTTTAACGAACCGTTTTGAAGTAACATAAGGTCTATTTTAGAACGGACCTAGTAATTTTTAACCATAGGTAGATGAGGAGAAGGATTTAAGACTTGGCATCACTTGGCCTATACGTTAAACGGATCCCCTTGTGGAATTGAGTTTTGAAGCTTTATACCTTAAACTGAGGCTTTTCCACTTACATGCCAGCTCGGTCCTCCAAAAAAAAAAAAAAAAAAAAAAAAATTAGAAACTGTGTCCAAAGTATGGATTAATTAGAATTTCAATGAAATAAGGATTAAGTTGAATTTTGGAATTTTTTTGGCTATAACTTCGAAAATATTATTGAACAAAAATAGATTTTTCGCTATCTCAAAATTAGAAAATTGTTTTTTTATCAATGTTAATTTTATTGACATGAAATTTTTTCCCTGAATTTTGGTAATTTCTTAAAAATATTCTTTCGCCTCATTTTCAAGAATTGATTGCATTTTCGCCCTGAAATTGAAGCTGCTTTCAGTGTTTTATAAAAATTTAATTGTGTGATTTCCCTCCCATATTTAAAGCCAAGGAAAAAGCAATCCTTTTAATATTTATGTAATTAGGAGATGAATTTAAAAAAATAAAGTTATAATACCGACAAAGTTAAAAGATTAACCGGTCGGTTACATCTTTAATGCAGCTGTGTTATCATGAGTCTTGTTTCCATTAGAAAGGTTTATGTTCATAGTGAACAGAACATATTAAATACAATTAAAATTGCTTACAGTTTGACAGAGTATGGACTGGAAGTCTTGTCTGAACCATTTAAGTGAAATTAAATGGAGCTAACATTCTCGGAGAACCAGCTGATCGTAGAAGGTGACTAATAGCAGAATAAATTCTTTTTAGCAATGTTCTTAAAAATTATCAAAGTTTTTTTGTTGATTTTTTTACCAGAACTCACTGTAATAAAAAGTATTTTCTCACTTCTTTTTGAGTACTGAGCTCTCCATTTATCTCAAGCCACGCAGAAAGTAAACCCGGTCCGGTGAATCGTAGAAGTAGTTGCCCCTTTTTGCTGTTACACCAGAATCTAATCGCTGTATAGTGCGTAATTTCTTCTCCTTAGTCACTAAAACTTGTTTTCAGTTATCACCCATTTTGAAATATTCACTGTAGACCACTTAAAAAAACATTAAGAATACCCCAAGAACAATTTACGAATCCTATACGTACTGTGCAGTTATAATCAGTAACAGCGGCAACAATTGAGGTCCGTTACAATTGACGAAACAATAAACAACGAGCAGAACGCTGCTCTTTTCCTGTCACAACTTGCATTTTGCACAAGACAGGTAGGAGGTTCGTAGCTAATGCCCGCTTCCAATGCCTTGACATTGTTGCCAATATAAACCTTGCCTTCCTCATTTAATTACGACAAAAGAAAACTATGCCGGATAGTATGGTAGCCGGATAATCGCGAACCGGATACTCGGGTGTGTACTGTATTACAAGAACTGCTATGCAGCAGCACTTGTAAACAACTCTAGAAGGAATCCTGTACGTACTGTGCAGTTATAATCAGTAACAGCGGCAACAATTGAGGTCCGTTACAATTGACGAAACAATAAACAACGAGCAGAACGCTGCTCTTTTCCTGTCACAACTTGCATTTTGCACAAGACAGGTAGGAGGTTCGTAGCTAATGCCCGCTTCCAATGCCTTGACATTGTCGCCAATATAAACCTTGCCCTCCTCATTTAATTACGACAAAAGAAAACTAGGCCGGATAGTATGGTAGCCGGATAATCGCGAACCGGATACTCGGGTGTGTACTGTATTACAAGAACTGCTATGCAGCAGCACTTGTAAACAACTCTAGAAGGAATTAATTTGTTCTTTTTCATGATTTTTTCGAGTATTTGTATGATTTTTTCGAGTATTTTTTGAGTATTTTCGAATACTCAAGAACCTTTTCATGTTTTGCCCATGAATTCTAAATCATTCTTTATTAAATTTGCATTATTAAAAATTATAGAAAGAGAGGACATCACGTTTCGTTTATTTTAATTTTTGAGGTCATATTTCGCAGAATCTATCCCAACTCTACTCGCATCAATGGGCGTATGATAAATTACCCAAGCTTCGTTGCACTCTTTGTTTAAAGCTCTGAAACATGAATTCTGAATTACAGGAATTACTTAGATACAGAAAATGTAGCTGTGTAATTAATAATAAGTGAACAAAAATGCTCTACAGTTTATTGGTTCGACGAAATTTAATTAATTACCACTGGAATTATTTAGAATTATAATTGTAGAATCCTATCAATAACTGGAAAGAAAAAAGAAGAAAGAAGTCTCAATTCTAGGAACCTATGGATTTCGAATACAGTTTTAAACATTTCAGCGAATTCATTGTAATTAAAGAAGTAATCAGTAACAGCGGTCGAGAAGTAGAAGTAATTAAGAAGAAATTAATATTTTTACAGAAAATCGGTAACGTGGGTGTATGATTCAAAGTCCTACATGGTCAAAAACGGATAACTATGCTTTATTATAACGACGTAACTGCATCAAAGATGTAGGAAATGTAAGTAAAATGGCTAACATTTCAGCTTTATTATAGCGACGAAACTACATGGTAATCAAAGGATGAAATGTAAGCAAAATCACAGCTGCAGAAATCAACAAGAATCATTATTAAACAACTGCAACAACACAACGCGTGCGCTCCGTGAGAACAAGCAGAAGAAGAAAACTCCAAAGAGAGGATTCTCTTGACTCTCTTGGCTATTATTCGCTTGAGCAGTTGAGCTGACCTCAGCTCAGTCTTTTGGCTTTTTATAATTTCCAGGACAAGATGAAGAAGTTTCTAGAAGGATATTATATCTTCGCTCCCATTTGAAATATTGCCAGAATTCTAATAGTTTCTAGATTCTCCGTTTTTGTTGTCAAAGTCACTGAATTTGCCGCCAAGGTGGTAGTTATTGACCTGTCATCCATTCAGCATTCTTTAGAGCTATTTTAAAACACTTTGTAAAATAAATTACTGATGCTTTTCTTGATTACACAATAATTCATTTGATAGTGAAGATTGTGGTCTGGGTGAAATGACTTGAAGACACATGTTGTCTTTTATGGGGTTTATTGGTAACATCAACAACAAAAGGCACATGATTACGCCAAAGTGTAGAAGGCCTAGAGTACTACACATAAAATTTCTCGGGAGAGCCGAGATAACACTCCCCCTAGTGCAGGAGTCCAGTTCGTATCTACTGGAAAAAAATATACTTAACAACAACAATGAGACCGCGTGATACATCATTGGCAGCTAGTTCCGCCTAGGAAGATCAAGTGGTTAACTGAATTCTTACCACACTTTTCCTTACCATGAAACCAACATATATTATAAATTGGTAACAATATATTTTTAATATTCATTGATACGTTTTAGGTTACATAAGTCTTGGGATAGAGCCTCAGTTTCAAGACATCATTCACAAAACTAAAAAGTCATAGTATAATTCTTCCATTATTTGCGTAGGAGAATTATGAATGGTGGCTCATGTATGATTTTTCAACAGTTTTTGAAAAATGTTAGTTATGTTCCAAAATAAATTCGAAGAAACTTCAAGAAAGGACCTTAATCTAAGGTAAAGCGTCATTATACTTTCTAATTGTTGATTGTTATCCGCTATGTAAAACTTTAAATATTAAGTTGAAATATATAAACCTCAGCTTTAAAATATATTTCCATCCAACTGAGTTTACAGGAAAGCAGCGCATAGAATAAATATATATCTCCTACATTTTTTATCTCCTACATCTTGATTTGTTTCCAAGAACAGTGCTTTTGTAAGAAATTTCATACTTTTCAATCCGTTTGTGGTTGATTGAATGTCAGTGTTTAACAAGTAGAAAAGTCTCTCCGAAACTTTCTTGCATACTCTTTAATAAAGGTGTCATCTTGCTCCTCCCAACACATAAGGAGTGTTAAGAAGAGAGCAAGATCGATAAGAATACGAGTGCTCACGTTTTTATTTTCAGAATCTTATAATGTACTTGGTAATATAGCAGAAAATGTTGCATTTATTGAATGTTTTTTTTTTTGTTTTTGTTAAGCGATTGACATCAATTTCGACACAGAATTATAATTTTAGAAACAAGAACACATGCTAGATTTCATTTATCTCATTTTTGTGCGTGTTTGAACTAGCGATTGTATATGTACAAACCGACAGACGTTCAACTCATAGATATGATTCAAAGTTTGATACGTATCTATACTTTAGGTGCGAGAACTATACTTTAAACTTTTCTGTCTAACACTTTACGTTTCGTAGTCAGCTTTTTCACTTGCTTTTAGATAGGCATACTTTTTATGAACGGCTTTCGCTCAAAATTAGATGGAAATTTACAAATTTAATATGCCAAATTTCATCCTTCTTGATCAGGACGTTTTTAAGTTATTATGTTTAGAGACACGTATAATTCCAAAAATATATTTTTCAGATTCAGGAAATCTGAGACGAGGAGATATTTATAATATCGCATTTAAATTTTTTTTTTTAACGATTACAGTACTTTCTCTTTGTATATCTCTTTTTGAGAAAGTTAAAAATTATAAACCGATTCCTTATATTTTACAGATTACTGATCGGAATTTTATTTCATTCATACTTCCTGACATTTAGACCACTTTTTTTTTAAATTATATCTCGATGATTTTGAAATTTTAAAAATTAAGAAAATTAGAAATGACACCGATTGCCAAAAAAAAAAAAAAAAAAAAAAGGTTCACAAAACCTTAGAATTTTAACGACTTTCTGTATCCATATACGAAATAGCAAAAGTGACCTTCAAACCAAAAACTTCCTAGTATATTTTTCTAAGAAAGTTGTTATCCCAGAGAACACCTTACATAACATTGGCATACAATAGTCATTGCCGGGATACCCTGGTTGGTAGGGCGTTGGATTCACATTCCTTGGATTGCGAGTTTGAACCCTACCGGCCGAAGACTCTCCGTGTGTGTGGTGGCTGGCGCACGTATAAATCTTCGTGGCCACAAAGTCCTCCATGTCAAGGGTAATTCCTCCGGGAGTTCTTGATCAGGGGGTGATCATTCTCTGATTCAGGTCTAAATTACGATCTGTGAATGAAATGCATGAATGAAGTCCGGCCCGTAAAAACGAGTATGACGTGTCAGTAGCTAAGTCATACTCTTGGCCCTAATTGGGGACACTGAAAAAGCAAGACTGGCAAGAGGGGGGTGCCAGCTCAGGTGTCGTCCTCGTCATCTGACCGCGGTTCAAAATTACGAGATCCGTCCCAAAATAGCCCTAGTGTTGCTTCAAACGGGATGTTAATATAACTAAACTAAACTAACCCTGGCATGCGGTTAGAAGTATCCGAAAATCGAATACGTGTTTTAGACGTGTCTTTTTAAACCGATTGGAATGAAAAATTAACACAGAGCTATACTTGTAGTCACAAAATTCCATAATAAATTTGATATATTTATGTAATTGCAGCTTCGAGTAACCATGTTCACATGTTTCTAAAATTGCAGATCTGCAGACAGCCAACCCTTGTTGGATTTGACTCAATTTGATAGCTGTCTACATTATAGGTGTTAAATCTACGTACCTAATCTTATCTATTTAGCTCTCATCGTTTTGTAGTTATCGTGTTAACTTATATTAAAACAGACGGACAGACGGATTTCCTCTAAACAGATTTTACGTAAAATTTGACAGAAATCGGACGAATTCGTTTTGTATCTATCATGTTAACTTATATTCGACTTCGTCTAAACGAAGTTTGCTCAAAATTTGATAAAAATAATCTGTACATTTTGTAAAAAGACCGTATACCAAATTTCATCCGTCTTGCACAAAGCGTGTCTGAGTTATCTTTGTCACAGGCAGACAGAAGGACATTTTTTCAAAATGTGTTTTCTAAACTCAGGGAGTTAGTTCTAGAACGTGGAGATTCATAAAAATCTCGAATTAGAATTTTTGACGATTGACGAATTTTGACGAATTTTCTGACGGGAGACTCCTTACCAAAAAATAAAATAACGGTATAAATTCTTTGAAAATCAAGCAAGCGCTTTACTTTATTAATTGTATCGACAGTGTTAACTACTAAATAAAAAAAATAAAAACTGAAAAAGTATATTTTCAGTTTTTAGAACAGAAAAAACTTTTCTGAGAATTCGCCAACAAAGAACAGCAAATGGACAAATGGACCTGTAATCTAGAATCAAATTCCTTGAAGTAATTTTTTAAAGAAGATATTAAATTTCAAAAAACAAGCATTTATACAAAACAAGCAAAGATATAAAAAAAATGATATCTTTTGTTCCCTTAAACGGTTCAAAATGAAGGAAATAACCCTCGTAATTATGTTTCTGTTTTTAACATAAATCAAATAAATGAAACTTTCTGTGAGATTCTATTATCGAACAAAAAAAACAACCCTCTAATTCCGAATTTTTTAGATTCCGTAGTAGTAGTAGTAGGCCAATTTCAGATTGATATTTTTTAGAGTATTTCTGGAAAAACCCCATTTCGAGAAAAATGGGTTTCAAGTTTTTGCTTTAATTTTCAAAGATATGAAGAAATGTATTTTCTCCAAAACATCCTAGTTTAGCAGATTTTTCACTCTTTTTTTAGCGCTGTTTACTTTTTAAATTTTTAATTTACTATGTTTTATCTAACGAGTTCATTACATGCCAGCATATGGAAAGACAACCTCCCATTTTTTGAATTTTAGATAAAATTTGATTGTTGTATGTGGAGCTGGACGATGACGGAATCGATATATATCGTCCTACACATATCGATATTTTTCGATATATCGTGATATCATTATTTATAGCTATCATGAATTATAAATAGCATTTCTTAACATACTGACCGTTCAGAACGACTCCAAATAAAAATAAGTTTCAATTTATATAATGAAAATATTCGATTTCTATTGAAAAAAAAAATAGAAAATAACTTTGTTAAAACCGCTTTAATAAAGTGTGTCAATGCAAAAGCAATGTCTGCATGTTATAATTTATAACATATCGTTTAAAACAAATATTTTTATATCTTAGAATATGACAGTATTTATAGAAATTTTAACAAAAATTTTGTATGAAGGTGAAAAAGAATGAAGAGCAAAAAAAGAAACACTAACCGATAACCCAAAACGAAATCGAAAACGCAAATTAATTGTGAATATCGATTTTTTTGTATCGCGATTTATCGTGAACTACTATTCATAATCATGATTTCGATAGGTCGATATTTTTCGAAAACTCGCATCAAAAAATCGATTTTTAAAAAAAATATCGATTTTTTTTTCAATAAATAGAAGATCGACACAGCCCTAGTTGTATGTAATTTTGTAATAAAATCGTTCCAAGTCTCTTTAATCTACTTTTGCTCCGCGTGGGCACTCTAGAACTTTAATATAGAAATGTGTTGTTAATTTTGAAATTTCGCTACCTGTGATATTATTAAATATAGAGAACTAAAAGTAAGAAACGTGCATTTCCTATCATCTGCGTCATCATTTTATATATAAAACATTGATACAGAAAATTATATTTCACACTTCAGTTATAATTTCCATTTCCAGGCATGATAAACAATTATAATTTCCATTTCCAGACAGACGTCAAACTTCAATGCTTTTGATTATGTTTCTGTCAGAAACAGACTGCATTCTTTCGACGCAATTGGATTGACATATTGTTGTGGAAAAATATCTTGTTTTATATTTTCGTCCCTCTCATGGTAAGAAACAAAACTTTTTGTTGCAATAAGAAAAAAAAAATGTTTTAAGAGTGATTTTTATAAAACATAAAAACATATTCTCGGAAGGTTGGAAAAAAAGAAAAAAATTATGCTTTACTTTTCGGTTTCGGTTAAAGAAATCTGGAGTTGTCTGGGTTTGACTTTTTACATATATCTATCTACTTGAAGAGACCACGCACAAAGAGAATGATCCCTATGTTAGGCCCTCAAATCATCTTGGCTGGCATCCATAAAAATTAGCTAAGAAAAAAACACACCATTTAAATTTCCACTGTCAATTTGATTTTTTTGATAGTTTAAAGCGATAAGTTGGAACCACAATAATAAGTTGGATTATATGTAGAAAAAGATTTTTAAATCATTTTGAAATTCAATGGCTATCGGATCAATGATAAAAAAATATGAGCACGATGCTAAAATTCTATTCTACATTGATTTTTATTTTTTAAATAATTGATTTAAATCTGTATTGTTATAAATAAAGGTATAGAATACAGAAAGAGCAACAGAAAATGTTATTTTTAATTTAATTTTACAGTTAACATTGATTCATCAAAACTTCTATGATTTAATAAATCAGCGGAAGAGGTTTCTCCAAATTTTTCTCGCAATAATGGTGTTACCCCGAGAACGCCTTGCATAGCATTGGCGTACAATAGTTACGAATATAAACCTTTGACGTGAATTTATCATTTTTACTGCAATATCCTGTCGTTCATAGCGAATTGTTTGGCAATCAAACCCTAGCGTGTGATTATAGTATCCGAAAACCGAAATAGTCCATACCAAATTTGATGTATTTAAATAATCCCGCCTTTCAGTTTTAAAGTTTACATGTTTCTAAAATTACAGACCGACAGATAATCAATCCCTCTTTGGATATGGCTCAAAATTCGATAGGTATCTTAAAACTATAAATGTTAATTCTGAATACCGAACTTTATTTATCTAAATCTTTTCATTTTGTATTTATCGTGTTTATTCGAATAGTTAGACAGACTGATCAACTCTGAACGGATTTTGCTCAACATTTTACAGAAATCTATAAATTAGGTCTAAAGACCAAATACCAAATTTCATCCATCTAGCTCAAAGCGTTTTGGATTTATCTTGTCTCAGACAGTCAGAAGGACATTTTCTAAAAATGAGTTTTTCGTACTCAAGAATGTATAAAACGTGGATATTCGTCAAAAGCTCGAGTTCGAATTTTTTGACGATAGCTATACTTTTTCTACCCTACATATAAGGCCACGGTGGCCGGATGGTAAGGTCTCGACTCTTGAGCCGTAGAGTTTCAGGTTCGAGACCCGATTCCACCGATGAATTGTCTTGTAAGGGGGTCTGTTGCACATTAAATCCGTCAAGGCCGAAAATCCTCACACTTGTGTGGCGTGGTGTGGAGAGAGTGGTGCCAGCTCAGATGTCGTCCTCGTCGTCTGACCGCGGTTCAAAATTATAAGGTTCGTCCCAAAATAGCCCTAGTGTTGCTTAAAGAGACGTTAATATAACAAACTACACATATGAGAAAGTTTGTTTGTTTCTTATGGCACTTGCCACTGACAAGCCCACTGTTACGAAGACAGCGATTTAAGCCTAAGGGGAACGTCTCTTATTTTTTAAAGCAGCACCAACTAGGGCCAAGAGTACGACTTTGCCACTCACGCATCACTCATTCGCTTGCACAACCCCTTTTTACAGGAGGGCACATTCACACATCTCACAGATAGAACAACAGAAGAACAACCATGCCCAAACCGGGACTCGAACCCGGGACGCCCAGATCACGGGGAAGACGCGCTACCCCCGTGCCAGGACGACGGCATATGAGAAAGTAAAAATGGAATGATTTAAACGATTTCCTCTCTTGAAACCAAATACATAAAAATTATTGCTAAATTGGTTTTATTTAATTTTAATTAAATGAAACCAATTTAGTAATTAAATCTCTTATTCATGACTTTCATTTTGTTCAAGATTCTGTCAAAACTATTTTTAAACATCATATTTTGATAGATATTAGAATCTTGTATGTTAACTGCCTTACAATAATTCCGTTTATTGTGTAAGCGAACCTGCTTTATAAAATCGTATCTCATATCATCATTAAACCATCTGGTTCATCTATTTCAAATGACAAACGTTGTTTTTTGCGGTAATTTAATTTCTTTTTATAATTCTGATTCTTCATGTAAACATAATTTTAAATTTATCGTTATTTTCCTTAACTTTCAAAAATGGCAGCAAATCCTGCAAGTAAATACTTGATTAAACCATGAACACGGTATGAATTTCATTACAATAATAAAATTTATTGATGAAAATTATGCAAAAGATATTTTTAATACCATAATTTAGGAAACCTTTTATGTCAGTTGAATTCGTATCGTTTAAAAAAACAATTTTAAAAATCGAATTCCACGACATGCCAAATTTTACTCAAATACAATTCTTACTCAATAATATTTATTAGAAGCTACTGCGGACCTACGTCAAAATCTGCCTTAATTTTGAGGTAATTAGAATTCTATTAAAATTTCAAAAAATTGCTCCATCTTGTGCATTTCCACCTTCAAAAACCAAATGTCAAGCAATCAGGACCACCGAAACCTATTCATATACATCCGTTGGTACAATTCGGTTTCAACTGCGAACCAAAAAAATACTAAAAAAAACTTCGCCAAATTATAAAACACTCAAGTGAATTATTATTTATTATGAACAATTCTGAACATGCAAATTATATTATATATTTTAAAGATTAAAACTGCCAAATGGGCGAAATTTTTTCTTGGCGTTTTTTGGTCTCTATTAAAACCGACAAGTATCCATCCGTCTTTTTTATTAGAAGAGATAATACGATAATAATCGAATAAAGACAAAATAGATCAGTGAATAAAATGATGTAAATATAAATCACTCCAAGCGAATGTTTAAAGATGAAATATTCAGCTGTAAATCCGAACTTTCGAACAAAACGCAGCACTTACTTATTCGCATATATGAATTCCAAATAAATCTCTTAACAAAAATTATGGATTCACTGTTATTGCTTTTTATCTCATCTCTTTGTATTGAATCATAACACCTGCTATTATCAGCTTGAAAAAACAAAAAACAGAATATTAATCTCCCGCTGTTTACTTTTCTTAATGTGGCAAACTGAGATAGACGTAAATGGGCATTATTCATTCTAAAATGCATTTATTCACTGCTAGAGTATCTATTTATCTTTCTTCAGCGGAGAATTATCTTCTTTTAATAATGTTTCATTTTTGCTACAATGTAAAAATCTTCATCCCATAAGGTCACAAGGAATATAAGCATCATCCCAAAACCGGAATGGATTTGGTGAGCGTGATTATTTAACCCCCCCCCCTCCTCCTTCCAAGGTCAATATTCAAAAACAAATTAAGGAATTAAAACTCGATTAGAATAAAGATTAATAGTTGTATGTCTTCTGACCCGTTTTACCTGTTATTTAGTATTCATATTCGATAGCTGTGGGCCAGATAAAGTTTTCCTGCAGTTGGTCAGTATTACTTGAGAGATTTCCGTTTCTTAACTATAAAATAGTGTTGTTATCTTTTGTTGAAAAGTCGCGATAGAGGACTCTTCAGTTTATTGGTGAGGATATTTTGAACTGATAGAACATTTTAGGAGCTTTTTTTTTTTTTTCGCATAAAAGAATGTGTATGGTTCGCACATTCATATGTTTATGGAACTGACGTCACCTAAATATTAAACGTTTTTTTTTCTTTTTCAGCAATTTTGTATGGTATTTGTTAGAGAATATTAGGTAGATTCCTATAGGAAGATTACATATTGCAATGGCTTTCATTTGATAAGATTTCGGGAAAATTTCTTCAATTCTTCACCGATCATGGTCCCTAGAACCCAAATCCACTTTTCGTCCAGTGTGTGTGTGTGTGCTTGCGTATAATGCTTTCCCCATGTTAAATTTTCCTAAGATAACTGGTCGCGACAGAAGAAAGGAGTAATTTTGTTTGGATTTTAATTAGCTTGGAACATGTTGTTAAAAAGGCAAAAATTTCGAACGAGTTCGTAAATGGCCGATCTAGCTCAAAGGGGGAGGAAATGGTGAGATAGGAGTTGAAATTTTCATTTCGCTATAATTTCCTTAATATTGAAGATAGAAAAAAATCCAAATAGCAAATTAGCGCCTAATTTAGACGAACTAATTTTGCATTTAAAATTTTTCGATAACTGCAATATTTTAGAAGTGAGTGGCTAAAAAGGGATTTTCAAGCTCCAGTTTTGACTGTTTCCAACATCAACAACTTATGTTGTCGGTTAGTAACTTAGATGTAAAGGAATCTGCATTTGCCAACCCAGCTTGGCGAGAAGATTTATGAACTTCCAAGCCATTTATTCAGCATTTTTAGGTGAATTCCGATTTCTTCATATTTTTTGTAGACCCGATATATTTTATGCTAGCATCAATACCGTAGAAATGGAAAGTAAGAAGATGGTATAAATATTTCTACGAAGGCAAAATAGTACATAGAAATATAACAGCCAGTTATATTTCTATTATTGTGATTATGTATCACAATGTGAATATGTGATTATGTATCGATAATCACATATTCTTACTATACCACTGATTAACATAATCACTGTTATAATTAAGTTGCATAACATAAAATTTTGCTCAAAATACGAAGGATGACATTTTTTGTTTGCTTGTTTGTTTCCGTCTCCTCTAAAACAGACCAAAAAATATTTCCATTCTATATTTCTATTCATTTTTCATACAGAAGTATTACAGTATTGCAAAGTTCAAAGAGTTCTGATGATTTTTTTTACTATTTTCCAAGCTTTAATGAATTATACCCTTTCTAAGTTTAGAGTTATTAGTGACTTCTTTGTCAATGCAAGTTTCATCCAATTCATGCATTTGGATGCGGTGGTCTAGTAGTAAAATGCCTTAGCTTCAAGCCGCTGGCCTGCAGGTTAAATCTGACATTTTAAAATGCCTTCTTATTGCCGTGGAAGTTTGGAACAGGGTGCAACCATCCTCGTCACCGGACGGGCTTTAAATTTACCAGATTTGTCTCAAAATAGTCTTACTTTTGCTTATAAAGGGGATGTTAGTTAATTAAAATTAAACTAATTGAGATATGTACAATACTAGCGTGAGAGTGTTTGTCTCACTATTTCCACTAGGTTCTCATATTTATAAATCCTTAAAGGGAATCCGCTTTCGAAATGGTGCCCTCTGACCTTGAAACCAAGACCTCACCACTTGGCTGTCATAGCGCAATTCATTTCGGAAGCACCAATTAAATACGTTATATCTATTTTCGATGTTTTGTAATTAAAAAAGATTCGGAACCTTTGAATTTGCATATACACTATGCTCAAACAGCGGGAAAGGTTATCCTCTAAAAAGCCTCTAATACTCCTTAATAAATGTGTCCCCCCCTCCCCCAGAAAGAATTGTAGACTCGCCATGAAAATCACGAGTTCACACATTTTTCTTCGTCCGGAAATGGGAGGTCAGGGCAAGGCGAAAGGATGCAACATAAGGAAATTATCTTTTTCCCCTTTTCTAATACGTATAGACTAACAGAATCTCGTGTACGAGCGTTTTGTGCTTCATAATGTAGTGAAGGAATCTATGTAAATGGATTTTGGTGATTTTCTTCGAGATTGTTTGAATCTAAAATTTGATGAAGATTTTCAATTTCAATAATAAGATCACCTACTAAATTTCATTTATTTAAGCTCTTACCTTTTGCCGTAGCATACAAAAACTGTGCAATATTGTATGCTATTGATCAATCTTTGAAATGTTGTGTAATATTGTAGAATATTGATTAATATGATATAATATTGTACAATATTGTGGAATATTGATTAATATGATATAATATTGTGGAATATTGATTAATATGATATAATATTGTACAATATTGTGGAATATTGATTAAAATGATATAATATTGTACAATATTGTGGAATATTGATTAATATGATATAATATTGTACAATATTGTGGAATATTGATTAATATGATATAATATTGTACAATATTGTGGAATATTGATTAATATGATATAATATTGTACAATATTGTGGAATATTGATTAATATGATATAATATTGTACAATATTGTGCAACAGGCAGTGCGAGTGATTTTTTCCCTCTTTCTTTTGATTTCAAGCACGATTTATTCGTTTGAATATAAGAGTTCTACTCCAATTTCATATCCTTTTGGTTCTTATCCATCGTATTCACCTTATACCATGAGTTCATGAATTTGTATCGTTGATAAGAAAATAACTTTTTAGGCATTTTTTTATTCTTGCTCTAGCCACCATGAGCAACCAGCTAGTTCTTCGATGTTGAATGACGGAATCAGTCACCTTTGTGCTCTATTTTCTGAAGTTGAAAAAGAGAAACGCCAAAATTTCATATAATTTTTAATTAATTAAATGTTTTAAAAAATTGCTCCCATTTGTTCCTTGCCAGTCTGCAAAGAGTTTTTGAGCCAAATATAACAGCTCTAGCAGAGGCTCAACAAAAGTGAGATAGGTGGAATGTAAGCCTTAAGCCCTAAATTAGCAAGACGTACGAAAATGAAAAAAAGCTAGATGCTTTTAAGACAAAAATAGTTTTTAATTGCCATTACACAAATTTAAAAAAATTTACAAAATTTACAATTAGGTACGGTAAATTATATCGGATGTATTCTTTTTTACAATCTGAGAAACAATTCAATCAAATTTTCTGAAAATAGTATGTTTTATGTTACATAAATCAAAGGGCAAATAGTCTTTTCTATAAAATTTAAAACTTATTAAAATTATTTCAAGTATTCATGCCACAAAAGGGCGAGGAGTTTAGTTGATCATCATCCGATGCTTTTAAAACAGATTAAAGAGTGCATCGATTGTTCACCCCGGGTGTCTCAAGTACCTTATGATACGTCTGGAAATATAATGTTATGCCCTCTATTACAACATTAGATATCGATTTCTTCAGCAGTTTCGCGACGAATAATGAGTTAGAGAGTGTCATTCTATCTTTAAAGGAATACATCTATAGACTTCACAAAATGAAAAAGAAATCCTTCCCAAGTTATTTATATCATAAGTTTTTAAAGTATGGCATCAATGGAATGAATAATTGATATTTTTTTAATGAATCAAAATTTTTAGTCAAATAGTTCTTTGAATTTCTGATTTAAAAACTTTTAATTGGTTATTATGATATAGTAATTAATTTTCTCAAAAATTTCCAAAATATCATTAACATTTTTTAAATGAATTTACAGGATTTGCTTTTTAAAAAAATCATTTCTGTGATATTTCTTTATGGTGCTTTTTATGTTTTGAATAGTTCGTAATTTAAACCAGTGCGAATGGTCTCTTCAAAACATTCTCGCATATTCTATACTAAAAGCGTTTTCCCCAGAGAACACCTTGCATAGAATTGGCAGGCAATTATTACTAAATATTAGCCTTCTATGCGAATATAGCAATTTTGCTGAATCTATCGCGTCATCCTTGGCGAGTATTTTGGCGATTAATCCCTGGCATGTAGTTATTAATATCCAAAAATCGCGCTTTCCACAACCGATTGAAACAAACTATTTTGTAGCATGTAAATCATAGTAATCCAAAAATGATATGTATATTATTTTGATTTTATTGCAATTTGAATCTTAGCATCTCTGGCTTAAGTTCTACAGGAATTGAGAGATATGCAGACTACACTTTTATAAAAAGAGGTGATAGTATTGTTTTAATATTTGTCCTGGGCATCATTTTACTTTGGCGCAGCTCTGACTTCAGGTCTCATTCTACTTTATAAAGCATTGATACACACAGACAAATTCACAGTTATATTTATTTATATGTGAGACTAATAAAATGTATTGTTATTTCAGATTTCTGACAAAATATTTAGTTTTTTTTTTTCTTTCTCGTATATGTAGTATAGAGAAAGTATAATAATTATCAAACAATTCGATCCCGAGGTTTTGACAAATCTGAAAATCAGGAAGGTATACTTACTTCCTGAGTTCGAAAAACATTTTTTTGCAAAATGTCCGTCTCTCTGTTTGTGACAAAGATAACTCAAAAATAGGGCTTGTACAAAAACCGACTTTTTGAAAAACCGGTTTTCAAATTCAATATTTCCAAAAAACCGGTTTTAGCCGGTTTTTGAATTTTTGTCAAAAAAAAAAAAATAGAATAGGGAAAAATATTTTATCTAATTTATATAAAATAACAAGAAACAAAATCAATGTCAAAGTCAAAATATAAAAAAAAAAAAAATTAAGAATTACATATACATATTACTTACACTAAATAACGAAAACTCAAACAAAAATTTCAAATAATATTCATATTATTTTCACAAATTTTAATTTCTCCTAAGCAAATAGGATTTTAAAAAACATAAAATATCCACTGAACGTTATTGGACACAATATTGCCTGAAATTGAAAATACCCGTTCACTAGCTACTGAGCTTGGTTTTATAGTTTTCATGGTATCAAATAACAAATCTAAGATTTTTTGCTCCTATATTCGTTGCCTCAAATAATAAAAAATCAGCTTTCAATGTCTTTGGATTTTTAAGTTTTTCTTCAGGGTCTTCAAGAAACTTTTGAATGGATTTTCCCATGGCTTCTTTTAAAAAAGCATTACTCTGATGAGTAGATTTTCTCTTCATCAGAATCGGTTTCCACATAAGAATTTGGAAATACTCCAGTCAATATCTTTCCAGATAACTTAATAATTTCGTTCTTTGAATCTAAAGAAAGTACACTAGACTTCTAGAAATGTTTTGTGTATTTTGCAAATACAGCAAACGAGTTGCTAATTCTACTTGTCTTCTTTCTTGAATTCATGCCTCTAAAGCATATAATAATTTCAAACTTATTTCAATGTTAAAATTTTTTTAGTTCTTTTAACGGAAATTAAGATATACCTCTTCTTGTTAATGAATTTGTAGTGGTAACATTATAAGCCAAATAACAACTTCCGGAGAAGAGAGTACTCTTTTGTCTAGTGGTTATGTTACTCGGCTATGAACCCTAACGTTGCGAGTTCGAACCTCAACGTGCACAAATTGTTATCTCGTCGCCTAAGCCTTCAGCTGCTAGACGAATCGGTCCCAACTGATAAAATTCAAAATATTTAAAATGTTAATCGACAAGATCCCACACTCCGAGTAAAGGGATAAAAAAACTGTCAAGCCAAGCTAATTCTTTTAAAAGATATCTATTTCCCTTACTCAAATCGAGACGTGTAAACAAACCCCTATCAGAATCTCATAGTATATAATGACCAGGAAAAATATTTCTCTCTCGCTTTATGCTTTTTTCTCTTCCGCTCTTGTGTTGTGATGTGAATTGACGTACTTCATTGCTTCTTGTTTGTGCATAAATTATGCCTCCGGGGATGGAATAAAACCGATATTAAAAATTTATAATGTCTTCTCTCTCTTCGACCACGATTCTGCTTCAACGATTTGTGTGTGTAAACAGTGCGAGGCCAAAATGACGGAACTTTTAGAATTTTTACCGATTTATTTCATCAAGAGATATTATGTACAAGGAAGAATAGATAAGAGATGCGCCAGTTTACATTGCGACATAAGAGCAGAAGTGAGAGCGACTTTTCCCTTCAGTTTTCCCTTATATAATAAGATTAAGAGCTTATATTGAATAGCTAGTTATCTCATCTCACGTATATGATTGATAAATATTCATATTACACTGCTAATGGAAGTTTCTGTTGAAACAAATCTTGGAAATAATAAGTATATATCGGAATTTTTTGTGTGAATCTGCAAAATGCCTATTTTTATTTGAGATTAAGCAATTTAAAGTTCAGATTTTGAAAATTATTTTTGGAACATGTATAAATAACGGTGGTTTTTATTATGACATAACATATTAAAGTATATGCATCAATTTGTCACTCGCCTTTGTTAAGAAACTTCAGAACTCCAATACTTTGTTGTACTATTACAATAGTCACATGGCACAGTGACATTAACCTAATTCACACTGTGCCAAGTTGGAAAAATCAGCAAGTTTCTTAAATTTGAAAAAAAAAAAGAAAGTTTTAAATTGTTCACCCAGAAATGTTCTATCTTATTTTCCCGTACTCTTTTTCTACAGTATTATCTATTCTATATCACCAATTATGAGCCAAATTTACTTAACAGAGAAGCCAATTTCACACTTTTCAGGCTTGTGCAACACCTTTAGAAATAACTTCCCGAGTGTAACTTGAGTTTGGCACTAATCAGAGAGAACTTCTTGCCTGTCTTCCCACCTTCTTTCACAATGGAGGTGCTCGAGCCAAAAATGCTTTTATGCAAGAGCTTCGAATGATTCTAAATGCTCTTAGCAACTCACAACTGGCAGATAAAAAACGAGGTGTGTTTGTTATCCATCATTCGGAAGTCTTTTTGTAATTTCTTAAGAAGCGGCGCTCGCAAATATTATTCATGGAACGGAAGTTTAACATCGCTGGTATTTCATATAAAAGTAGCTGAAACAGTTGGAAAAGAAGGGGAAGTCGGTGTTATTACTACTATTAGAGCGGTGGAATGCAGGCGGAAAATTTCCTCTTTCCTTAAACAAACTAGCAACTTTGTTAGTAACCTGCAAGCAAACTAGCAGGTCAGGTTTCCCCAAAACGTTCTCGCATACTCGCTAACAAATTTACCATGCCAGAGAACGCTTTTCATAGCATTGGCGTACAATAATTACGAAATATTTTTTGGCGTGAATTAATTGAACCTATTATGTTACCCTTGGCGAGATTTTTTCAGATTAATCCCTGGCGCTTAATAGCACACAAAAATCGTATGCTTTAGATACGTTTTCCTAAACAAATTTTTAAAAAAATTGACACAAAGCTTCACTTGTAGTCACAAAATCCCATGCAAAGTTTAATAAATATATTTAAGTCATTATACTCAAATATATTAAGTATTTTGTATAATCGCGTTTACATGTTTCTGAAAGTAGGGATCGAAAGACGGTCTATATCTTATTGTATTTGGCTCAAAATTCGAGTGTCTACACAATAGATATTAAATCCTGTCTATCTAGCTCTCTTCCTTTTGTAATTATTGTGTTAACTTATATTCGAACAGACGGATTTCCTCTGAGCAGGTTTTGCTCAAAATTCGAGAGAAGTCTGCAAATTTGGTGTAAAGATCATATACTAAATTTCTTCCATCTTGCTCAAAGCATTTTTGAGTTATCTTTGTCGCAGACAGACAGACGGACATTTTTCGAAAAATGATTTTCGAACTCAGAGAGGTCTAAAATGTGGAGTCTAAATGTCAAAATCTCGAGTTCGATTTCTCTTTATACTACGTATACGGGAAAATTAAAAAAAATACTACTCTCCAATCAGATCCTCTCCCGTTTCTTATTTGGGGACTTGTGGTTGTTGCTCTTAGAAAGAAAATCTAGACCATGCAGAATAAATGACTTACAAAAATAACTCGTTCTTCTTGGTATATCAGGAATGAAGTACTGCTCAACGATCTGAATTTGGCTAAAATAGATGATTTTATTAAAGGTCTATCTAGAAAATTCTGTAATCATCTTCAAATTAACAAAAAATGTATTAAAAGAGCAAGTACAATATATACATGACAGCACCATTAAATGGTTCTTTTTATTGAAAAACCTACATAATCAGTTCTCAGCTCACCTTCCATCATTAAAATCCACCTACCTATCTGCTTTACTACATTGCCATATATAAACATGCCTCTGATTTAAGGTATATCATCTTGAGGGGTGTTCTTTAAAGCTTTACCCTGAATCAGTGTCACACAGAAATATTAAAAAAATCATTCAATTTAAGTCAGGTAAAAGACATGCTATTCTTTGATGGATATTTTTGAGAATCTGTTTCTTATAGATTGACTCTATCGCATTCCAGCGCTCGCTTTGTGAAAATACTAGAACACCTCTCTCAAAAACGAGTTTAGTTGAAATTTTGCTTTTAAGGTATATGACTAGGTTCGGAGGGGAGTTTCCAAAATAAAAACTAAATATTTTGATGTATATATGATATTTTTTATTAACATAAAAATAAAATGATGTATAAAAGTGAAATTATTTAAATATATATACAACTTTGAAAAAAAAAAGCATATTTTGATGTAAATTTTAGCATTTATTTACAAAAACTAGGATTGTTCCAGAGGAAAAAATTGTAACAGTTGTTCATTTTTCTCTTAACATTACATGTGTAACATATCCTAGAGTGTAACACACTTTTATCTAAGAATTAAATTCATAAATAAATATTTTGTGTGTAATATGAAATTTATCTACGAAATGTTTTAATTTTTTTCATCAATACTTACATTTAACTATCATAAATCCACTTCAAGAGCATTCAACATCAAATCCATAGTTCATTACATTCTACATAATATAAAGAGTACAAATTATAAATTTCATTAAGATATCTTTATTATTTTTTAAGATATGATGATGTTCGTACAAGAGAATTATATACAAAAAATCGTTCTTCAGAAAATGCCTTTAAAGTTTTTAAGTGCTTATAAATAAGCATCATTTACGTGTCAATAATTTGTTATAAAACATGGCTTCCATTGGCATAGAAACAAATTGAAGATATTACTGGAAATAAAAACGTACCTACTTTTTAAAACTGCAAAAAATTAAAAATGCAAATTTTCATACAAATTCCTTTTTTACCCTAGTCAGATACCTTAACAATATATTTTGCCTTTTTTAATTTTCACTGCAAAACCTTATCTGGAGTCAGACGGCTATTGATTGCTGTCTCTCCATTTAGAGGAATCAGCCATTCTGGTTTCATATATAAGCATTTATTTGTAGGAGAATTATGTTTTTTGCAAAATTTACCAACTGACTTATATCAGTCCTTCGCATTTCTAGTGCAAGCCCTGAAACCCTCTGGTTTCGATGCCGAAACCTTAGCACTAGGCTACCGCAACTGATCGAATTGCCCTCTTCATTACATTTTTAAATTAATCCATATACTGATTGTTTACTTCTGTTTAATTTTCCGCGGTGGCCTGGTGGTAAGGTCCCGGCTTCGGAACCGGAGGGTTTCAGGTTCGTGATCCTATTCCACCGAAGAACCGTCGTGTAAGGGGGTCTGTTGCACGTTAAATCCGACATGACCAAACGTCCTCCCGCTGGTGTGGTGTGGAGAGGGGGGTGCCAGCTGAGATGTCGTCCTCGTCATCTGACCGCGGTTCCAAATTACGAGGTCCGTCCCAAAATAGCCCTAGTGTTGCTTCAAACGGGACGTTAATATAGCCAAACCAATCTGTTTAATTTTCTTTTTATTTTAATGATTTTGTGTAAGTATATATGTCTTTACTTATTTATTTTTTCAATGCCCAAATCTCATGAAAAAAGAACTAAAGTAATGAAATTCTGCAAAAATAATCTTAATTACTTTTTTTTATTAATTTGACTGTAAGAAAAATTCATTTGGTTATCATGAAAAATTATAAGGAAATGTGAGGCTGTAAGCAAATATAACATTAAAAATATTTATTTTACTAGATCTGTTAATGACATAATTAAGTTATTCATTAGGTGTTATATAACATCTGATATTAATATAACATTGCTTATTTAAACGAATAATAATGCTATATATTGAATAAATAATTTTTAATTTGTTTATTGAGGATTTTAATAAATTAATTATAAACACACTTTGCAATCATAATATTTTATAATTTATGGAATTTTTACTTTTTACAAACTTGCTTATTAGGTAACAATTAGTTATAATATATTTTTAATCGACCTATTCGATGCGACGTTTCTCAGATCAGTGGTCCTAAGTATTTACATATTCTGTCAAATCGATAGACCGTCACAAGGTAGCAGCACGGACAGTATGTTACTATTTCATTTTTTTTTTCTGTGAACCCTCATCGTTGGGCTGCCATCTACATTTTAAAAAAGACCAGTCTTAAATTACTTACACTTATTATTTTTAAATCGATTAACTTGTGTCCCCTTTACAGCCTAAATGCCTATTCTTCCAATCGAAAGTGTAATGACAGCTCTAGAAATTCTTGAAAACGCAGTATTGTTTTGTGTGACATCCTCCCTTAATGGTTGCGAGTCACATTAAAAAAAAATTAGTTTTAATATGATTTATGCACTTATATTTAAATAGATAGGCCTGTGACCTCTCTGAGCCCAAGATCCTTAGACTTTCTCTACCAAATTGGAAATCCATCAGAGTACAACAGAACTAAATAAAGTTTTTTTCATCCCGATACTGTTCTGTGTGAGCCTTGTATGGTCTTGGCGTAAAATAGTATTGAGTGATCCTTGGCGTATGCTTTGGCGATTACTCCCTGGCATCCGTTATTAATATCCAAATCGAATATGTGTTTGAGACACATTCTCCTCGACCAACTGAAACAAAAATTTGACACCGAACTGGAACTGTAGTCACAAAATCCTATACCAAATTTAATAAATATATTTAAGCCATTGCATTTTTGAATTATCGCGTTTACATGTTTCTAAAAGTTTCAGACCGATTAACAATCAATCAGTAGTTGGATTTGGCACAAAATTTGATAAGGTTAAACTATAGATGTTAAATCTGTATAGCGAATTTTATCTATCTAGCTCTCTTCGTTTTCTAACTATCGTGTCAACTTATATTAGAACAGCCGAATAAACAACTTCCTCTGAACAAATTTTACTCAAATTTTGATAAAAATCTGCAAATTTGGAGGGAAAAAAACGTATATCAAATTTTAACCATCCAGCTCAAAGAGTTTTTGAATTATATTTGTCACAGTCAGACAGACGGACATTTTCTAAAAATGAGTTTTTCGAACTCAGGAATATCTAAAAATGTGGAGATTTGTCAAAGTTCGAGTGTGAATTATTTGGCGATTACTTCACTCTTTCTATACTAGTATAGGAGAAAATAAAAAGTCCAGCTTGCATTTATTTTAAAATCCATCACTCCGCCCCCCTTTCCAGCTGCTTACTTGACCGATTCGGAACTCCGTTACTGGATGACATCGCTTTAAAAGTTTTTTTTATCCCCCACCCCTTTTTTTCAGTTTTGTTCCAGTTTCCAAAGCCCAGTCCAGTGTTAATCCAACAGTGTTTAATCAATTACCAGACTATTTACTTTAAAAGCCATGCATGAATCAAGATCATCAGATCTTCCATCCTTTATTTCATAATCAATTACTTGCCAACAACTCAATCCCGCCATAAAATAAACATCGAAAAAAGAAAATAAAAGCAAACCCAAATAAAAGGCTAAACGTTCTGTTTCAACAGTCGAATGTGTGGACTCCATATAAAAACCATTAAGAGCCTTATTTCAGTCATGATCATGATAAGAAGTGAAACAAAACTGGCAACTATGTTTCACGGAAAGGAAGCTTACGATCCATTAAAACCAGGGGCTATACTTGAATCATCAATTGGCGCGTTATTGAGGAACATGGAATACACCGTTTCGACTGTAGTACATTTTTGTTTGGTCCCCCATTCGATGGTGTTGAAGCCTGTTGGGTGAAAAAAAGAGAAAAAAAAACATGACGGATTATTGATATAAATGATGTTCTCTCACTTTAGAATCGCGGCGCTTTTGTATTTAGCTATCTGTTGTGGAAAAAAAAACTTTTATTTGCGGTTGACTTAACATCGGGCATTTTTTTTATCCACTGATGTTTGCTAAACAAATTGTTGGGTTACCAAATTTTATCTGTAAGCATTGTTTTCAATTGTCAATGTACATTAAGATCTCTATTTACAGGTTTGATTTTAGACATGTTAAAAGAAACAGCCGCAAAAAAAATGCTTTACTTGTTGCTCGGGTTTTGTTCTTATTTAGCTAATAAGTTATAAGCTGTTAATAAGTTTATAAGCTGTTAATTAGGTGGAATATTGTTTGAAATAAAGCTGATGAAAAAGAATATTCGATAAAATAATTTTTCTATAATTGCTTTCGAAAATAAATCACCAAAAAGTTTTTATTTGCAAGTTTGTTCCTTTTTGAACAATTGCGTTCAATTAATCTTTGATAGAAATAGTTTATGAATGAATTTTGTTGAGTTGTAACTGTAACTCATTTGCCTAGAGTAACATACACTCTTTGAAACATCAGAATCTTATGTTTCATTCTTATATCTTCATTATATTGCATGAAGAATTGAAGATTTATAAATGTTGTCAATTGCTCACATAATATTTCTTCGACATATATACATTTTCTGAGATGCCATGAGAGTATGTATTTACTCTTCTTAGGAAGCCATTCAGCATGAATTCGTAATCATACTTAACTGTGGTCTTATGCAGTAAGGTAAGGCAGGATTGAAGATTAAGAATCAAAAGGAGAAAGTGGGTTTTATGGGTTCTATCCTCTTACATAGTTCAAAAAATGATAGGTGGTGCGCATTTTAACAATGAATACATCACTGTATCAGTCTGGCTTCTAGGTTTTTTTTTAGGGTTCCAGAAACAAAGTGCTGTACTATCTCTTCAGGATGAAGAATTAATAGAAATTTTCTCCCATGCGGTACGAAAATGTGGGCCAGTTTTACCTTAAAGTTCACAAAAAGATAATCTGTTCTCTATACATCGAAGCTAAGTCAGATTTACACCTTTATAGTTCTTCAAAGTTGTTCTGACTAACAAATGGTATCTTTCTTCCCATTAAATATCAGTGCCTTATACATGGGTTCGACTAGACACGCTAGACAAATGGGGTTTGGTATTTGAAACAATAATAATATATTCAGCTTATATGCGTGTGTAGAAACACGACAGCCATTTTAGAATAAACTTCGTAATTTTGAATTGACGAGAGTGAAACTATTAGTACCTAACTTCCAGAGTCTTGTGCAACTCTAATGCGAGGACGCTGATAGAAGATTTATTACAAATGAGGCCCACACTCATGAAATAACATTAATTATAGCAGCGAGAGTGATCTGTCCGAATTTTCTCGCATATTCTCTCATAAAAGTGTTCTTCTCCCTCTCCGCGCAAAAAAATTATGGGTCTTGTGAAAGGACATAAACGTTATTAGTGCTCTGATTTTTTTATTTTTTTTTTCATGCATGACAGTTTTGAATTTCTTAATACAATGAAGAAAATTTGTTGGCGATCTTTAGCGTTAATCGAAATTTTTACTGCTTCTAGCATGTGATTTTTAGCGATTAATTGCAGACATGTGGTTAATGCATAAATACCAGTAAATCGAATATTTGTTTTTGACTCTCTTTTCAAATCTACTGAAACCACACTTGTAGTTACAAGATTACATAGCAAACTTCATTTAATTAAATCATAGCGTTTTTGAGTGATTGCATTAATATGCAGAACAAATAACAATTTTTGGATTTTATTCAAAATTTGACACGAATCTACATTTTAGATGCTAAATCTGGGCACCAAATTTTATCTATCAAGATCTTGACATTTTGTAATCGTTTTCACTTGTAATCGGACAGTTGGAAACACAACTTCCACTGAATGGATTTCAGTCAAAATGTGATAAAAATCTGAGATTTGACATTCAGTTCATACTCCAAATTTCATCACTTCATTTCAAAGCGTTTTTGAATTTTGCTTTTGAAATTGTCATTTTGTTCACAGATATTGTTCCAAAACGGTGTTCTTCGGACTCGTCGAGCCCGCGGTGACCTGGTGGTAAGATAGTTCTCGGATTCTACCGAATAACCATCGGGTAAGCGGGTCGAGTGCACGCTAAATCCATCAGGAAAAAATGATGTGGTGTGGAATTTGGAGAGTTGGGGTGCCAGATCAGGTGTCGTCTCATCATTTGATCGCTGCTCAAAATTACGAGGGCCGTCCCAAAATAGTCCTAGTATTGCTTTAAAACAGGACATTAATATAACTAATCTAAACTCGGGACTCATCGATGTCTGAAAAGAGAACTTTTTCTGACAATTACACACTATTTCTTTGTATACTTCATATCCGAAAAAGTAAGGAACGGAAAAGAACGAGTAGCAGAAGGACAATAAGAGAGAAGTAATAACATAGCGCTATAGCAGCAGAGTAAACTTTTGTTCGTCTAGATTTTAATGTTTTGGCACACCACGACAACCAGCCTATTTTACTAAATTATTTCTACAATGACATGATGTTACATTTCGATCGGAATTTGAATGAACTCGCATTCCTTTACTAACAACCGTGCACACACACAATTCTAAAATAACTTTTTTTTAGGTAATTTAAAAACACTTAACTCAAAAACTGGATGATTTTCAACTTTAAAATTGACTTTTTGGAACTCAGCATTAACTCTGTTGTGTGTAATGGTTTTTTTCTTACTCTGGTAATTCAAGCAATATGTGTGGTCTAAAGGATGCGAGAGAATATCCTGTCACTGATAAATTGCAGTGACTGGAACAATATGCGGTCAAGTTTCGTAAGTCATTTATTCATCTGACGGACATGATTGTTAAAGTTTATTTAATCATTCTCCGGATTCTCTCTTCAGTATTTCATGAAAGAGTGAGGAAATCGCGTAGAATATCAGATGAAAGTAATAATATTCAAATCTAACAAACAATTACTCATTCAAATCTATTTCTATATACTTTATTAATTACAAAAACTGAAGAGCCATTATCCCAGCACCAACTATTAGTTCGATATCATCAATTTTTATTTCATAATAGCCGCTTTTGTCGACTAGTTTGTTGGAAATAAATTAATAGTTGCTAAAAATTTCAATTAAATATTTTTCCTTCGTGACTTCCTCAATAAAATATTTTTAAATTGTAGTTTTGCTATGTATTTCCTTAATTTTTCGTATTTATCTTTATACAACCAATTATATCACAGAAAACAGCAATAATGTTTGTTGTTGTTGTTTATAATGGCACTTGCCATGGATAAGCTCGCTGAAGAAGTCAGCGATTTTAAGCCAAGGGAGCGTCTCTTGTTTTAATAGCGCCAACTAAGGCCAAGAGTACGACTTAGCTACTTCATGCATCACATTCGCTTGCACAACCCCTTTTTACAGACGGACACATTCACACATCTCACAGACAGAACAGACGAAGAACAACCATGCACGAAACGAGACTCGAACCCAGGACGCTCAGATCACGGAGAAGACGCGCTACCCCATGCCAGGTGTTGGAGAAATAACAGAGAACAGGTTTTCGAAACAACTTTGTTTATTCGTCTTGAATAAAACGTAATTAGGTTCAAAAGAAAACTTAAAAATGAACATTTTGTAGAACATTAGGGCATGTTTGGTGCATGTCATCTATAGCCATCTCCGTCTACCCCTTTCCATCGTCTTTTCGTCTATATAAATACACTTATATCGTGAGCTCAATGGCATATGAATTCATCTGCTACCTTACGGCACTTTTCATAATGATCCCACGACTGATTACCAACACCAGGACGCCGGCGCAATACTATTTAAAAATGGATTACAACTTGAAAATATCTTGCCATAATTTGCTTTTGAAATTAAAATTTAATTGTAAGTAATACAAATTTTTTAAAAAAAATTCTTCTTTGCAAGCTGGAAGGCAAAGGCAGATCCTTTATATCTAAGCAACATAAATTGTTGATGTTAGCAATAGTCAAAATTAGGGTGTGAAAATCACTTTTCAGTCCCTAACTTCTAAGATATTGCAATTATCGAAGAACTTTAAATACAAAAGTTATTCGTCTTAATGAAACTTTAATTTGTCTAATTGGATTTATTTTTCTATCTTCAATATAAAGAAAGTTATAGCGAAATGAAAATTTCAGGGTGGCTTTGAGTTCTAGGGACCATGATCGGTGAAGAACTGAAGAAATTTTCCTTCTTCTCATCAAAACTATGATAAGGCTTCGAATGTCATTGCAATAGGTTGCAAAATCTTGTCATGAACCATTGCAACAGGTAGTCTTCCCATAGGAGTCTTCCTAAAAATCTAATTAATTATGCTTTATACTGAAACTTACTCAAAAGGGAAGAATACGCAGAACTTTTATATATTGATAATAAAAAAACCATCGGTGAAAAGATAGAATGAAACATTGGTGGCAACAATGGAATCAATATGAGTTTCACTTCAACAATGAAATATACTATTGTGACTATATTTAAAATGTTTTTTTTAATTGATAAAAATAATTTTTTTAAGCGCGTGATAAAAAATTGGTAATGCTGATGTAAAAATAATTTTTGTTTTGTATATTTTCAAAAATTATCTAGAAGCATCAAATATTCGCTTGATTTTTAATTAATTGAAATTTTAATGAAAATTTCAAAAAACTCGCTTAAAAAATGCACATTCCAGCCCTTCAAAATACATATGCCCCAAATTTGCCAAAAGAAACCGAGCCCACAATCGAACCAATTTCACGAATTCTTAATGCATTTTAATAATATTTACATACTATACTTTATATTTACGAGAGATACCGCGAAATAAAACGTTGTCACAGCCTCCAATCTCATTAAAGGGTCCGATTTCGCAAACTTTAATTCGCTACTTAATTTTTCTACTTTGCTTTCATAGCTGACTACTTCCAATGCTTTATGTTTGTTTTGGAAATTAAAATAGTAATATTATTTGATGTGATAATATGCAGTACATGACATTTCATTGATATAATTAAATTAATGTTGTTTAATATGGTGAGAGAATAACTAGTCACCGGAAATGGTTTGTTCTATTTTAACTTCCAGTTTTTCAAAGAAGTAATTCCTCGGCTTATGTTTGATAGAAATATTTATTTTCACATTGAAATTCAAAACCAGCTGGTTTTTTTTGCAATAGTTCATATTAAAAATAATTTTTTTTATATGTCTTAGTAAATGCTCGAGTCCAGACTTCAGAACAGAATTCCTGATATACAAGACCAGAATAATAGTAAGATTTACTATATCATTATATACAGAGGGTTAGGAAAGGGTAATAACTAAAAGGGATAGAGATAATGAACAGATATTCTGTGTTTTAAAAACTTGAGTCTATTATAATTATCTCAGGAGAAATATTGCTACCATGATCTCAAAATGTAAATGTACTAAAGTCTCATACCCTTTTGGGTAGCAAGGTTGTCTCGGGACACACCAAGGGCAGATGGAAAAGTTGTTGAATGAAAGCAGAGAATTTCAGATGATTATAGGGAATTTAAATTGTCAAAAATATCTCATAAGAAATTACGATAAGCATACAAAGTATATACCAAAACATGGGGATGCATGAATCAGTTATAAAATAAGTTGGTTAATAGCATTAAAGATATAAGCTTGGAAATACAGGCGGGCATAAGAGAGTTTATAAATAAAGTTATCTAATTATCAGTTTATTAAAGATACTCTCGTTACAAACGAATAATATAAAATACAATAAAGAATGCTTAAAAAAATTTAATATTCTATATTTAGAAATATTTTTATTAAAATATATATTTTGAGTAAATATAAAATGTATTTTGCTTAAAAATTGTTTATTGGATAATATTAATATCTGCTTGCTAAATGCGACAGTTTCCTGGACTGAAATGGCCGCGGTGGCCTGGTGGTAAG